>NC_091799.1:62185000-62810000 GCF_041296235.1 Equus asinus
AGTGTCTGGGCTGAGGAGAGGTGGGCACGTTCTGGACGTAGGTTCCAAAGGTAGATCTGATGGCTGGAGGTGTGAGGTGAAAGAGAAAGATATCATTTTGGACTCCAGGGCTCTTGTCCCGAGCAATTGGGAGAATGGGTCATTCATTGACCTGGAGAAGGTTGAGCGACAAGACGATTTGTTTCCTTTATCCCCGTGATTCAAACTTACAATTTTACTTAAAAAGATGATGCACATCCAAAGGTAGGAAACATAAATAAAAACATTGATTTGATTATGTAAACATTTCAAACCTCTACATGTGAGAAAGAACTTGCAAGATAAATGAAAACTTAAAAAAGTATTTTAAATGTACTTGACAAAGGATTTATATCCTTATTATATAAAGAAACCTTACGAATTCATGAAAAGAAGTATATTTTCAAAGAAAAAAGGGAAAAGATATGAATGGGTAATTTATATATGTCTATGGGAAAAGATGTAAAACTTTACTTTGATCAAATAAATACGAAATAAAAATGGCATAACTTTTTACCTGTAAAGATTTAAAAAACTGATTATTCCTAATTTTGGTGAAGGTTCAGAGAAATGAAATATTCAACAACTCATGATAGGAAATGCATAATATTTTTGTAGCAACAAGACAATAAATGTCAATATTCATACTCTTGACCCATTTATTTCACTTTTAGGAATTTGAGGAAGAAAACCTGTGATCTGCCAAAAGATGCTGGTGTAGCCAAAGAATGGAATTTTAATAGTCATAAAAATAATAATTTGAGATATTTGTGAAAAAGCACAATAAAAATATCATGTAGAGTATGATCTTTATATTCATAGAAAAAGATGTAGAAAAATAGTGAAAACGCTAACAGCAGTAATATGAGGTTATAGGATTATTTTCATTTGCTTCTTTGTACTTTTCTGTATTTTCAGCACTTTTATTCATAATGAACATTTGTTTTTTTAATCAGAAAAAGTCCTTTAATAATACGCTTTAAAAAATTCTTTCTGCCTTATGCACAGAAGTGGAGACCACAGAGCCGGTCCTGGTGCAACCAGTGTGGCAACAGTGGATCCAGTTTCCACAGGCAGCAGCGTTTGTTCCACAGGTGGGTGGTGCCCTTGGCAGTTGTCCCTGGTGGTGTCCAGGGCTGTTCCAGTGGTGGTGGGCAGCATGTTTGGTGTTGGCAGTGTGAGCCAAGTAAAGTGTCCAGTGCTGAGGTGCTGGTGTCTTCCCAGGACCACTGCTGAGCAGTGGGATTGAGAACCTGTTTCTGGTAGTGTGGCTTCCAAGTCAAGTTCTCTGGCCCTGCTGGAGATTATGTGAGCCACCAACAATCTCTTACTAAATGTCTTTTCTAAATACATCAGTCAAGAGTTGGTCAATGTGTATTACTACCAAAAACTTTGATGGATACACTTGTTTCTCGCTTTTTGATGTCACCTCCCTCAAAATCTCATCATCTGAAGTCATTCCTTTCATGCTGCACCAGTGATGGAGGAGGGGTTGTTTCTCTGCCACGTCGAGACCACTGTCCCTGTCCCTTCACCACAGTTCCATGGTGGCAGCATCTGCTTAAGCTCCTCACTGCTGTTGGTTGACTTCCAGAATCACTTTTGTACCCAGCTCCTCGATTTTGTTCTCAAAAACCTCTACAGTCTCATTGGTGACCCACCATACTTTTCTCAACTTCAACAACCTTTATTAGGAAATGTGGTTTTTTTTGTCTTTCTGTTAAATGGTACTTTTTTTTGATTCACCCTGAGTTAACATCTGTTCCCAATCTTCCTCTTTTTTTTTTCCTCCCCAAAGCCCCAGAATATAGTTGTATATTCTAGTTGTAAGTCGTTCTAGTTCTTCTTTGTGAACCTCCGCCACAGCATGGCTGCTGAGAGATGAGTGGGGTGGTTCCACGCCCAGGAATGGAACTGGGCTGCTGAAGTGGAACACACCAAACTTTAACCACTAGGCCACTGGGCTGGCTCAGGAAATGGTTTGGAGTGAATCAAGAAGACACCAAGACACCAAGGTGGGAGGGACAGATGTGAAACTTGCTGTGAAATGCAATGCCTCTATCTAGAAGCTAACACTCCTCAATAGTGTTCGTGTTAAAGCTCAAATCAAAGGAGCTAAAGCTAGAGAAAAGACGATATGAAAGGGAATGTAGAAATCTGACCAGCAATAAAAAGACGGATGGGTTGGCATTTAGCGGCCAAGTTTGTAATCGCGGTGTAAGAGAGAGATGATAATACGTGCACCACCACCGCCTTAAAGCTGACACAGGCGCATTCTATTGACTTAACGATAAAGATCAGTAGCATTGTTATTTTGCTATTCTCTGAATTTTTAGCAATAAAGTCCCCTAGAAACCCTCAAGTGAAACTTTATGTTTGTTTAGGGGCAGAGGCCAGGGAAAGAAATTTCAAGAACACAGAGTTTTGCAAAGAAGGAGTGAAACTCAGGTAGAAAAGCTGATGGAAATGGAATGGAGCCTGGTGGAGCACACGGGTACCTCTCCTTGGGTTTGAAAGCACAGTGTGCGGCCCACATCTGAGGGACGACTTTGACGGCAAATCTTGTTCAGGTCTGTTCCAGCTTCAGGGACTCAAACTCAGAGCCGTTTCTCTTCCCCCCAACGCAATGTCCCCACCCCCTCATCATTCATAGATACCTTCCTAATCTTCCACAGGTTCAGATGACATGTCCTGAAGCTTTTCTTTACCTTGATAACAACTCTGAGTCTCTTGAGTCCTCCCTCTTCTCTTTATTATGCTTCTTTGGCATTCACTTGCTTCCCCGACCAGAACTCGTCTGGAAGGTTCATGGTTTGCAGCTGCTTTAAATCCGCAGATTCCCTTCCGCTGGTCACCCCTGCTGACCCTCCTCCTTGAGTTGTTCCTATGATTTGCTTTCCGTTAATAGCGCTGCTTCAACAATAGTGGTAAGAAGAGGCATGAAAACATACTAACTAGGTCCATTGTGTATGTTTGCCTATTCTCTTTCAGACTTTTCTGTGCATATACTAATATACATATGTACCGTTTTAAACTCACGTTTTATTTTTTTTTTCAAAAGTGGGATTATATTATAAGTATTGCTCTATTTTTCTCTTAAGAATATCTCCTGGGCATCTTTCCACGTCATTATGTGTATACTACTTCATTCTTTCTTGAACAGCTGCATAGTATTTCATTGTGTGAATGTATGTACTTTATTGTTCCAATTTCACATTTAGGTTGCTCCTAATTTTCCTGCTATTTCAGACAATGCGGCAGTAAATAACCTCGTGCATATATCTTTTTGCACCTGTGTTTTTCTGTAGGATGATTTCCCAGTAGTGGAACTGCTAATTTAGAGGATCTGTGCATTTTGAATGCTGATAGATATTGCTATACTGCTCTCCAAAAAAGTTATCCCAATTTACACTGTTACTAAATATGTTTGAGAGTGTGGCTCTTCTCTAAATTAATGCTGGGCTCACCTGGGCTCTCACTGCGCCTTGGGATTCTTACCATTTATTTTTCATTGGTTCTCTATTTTACTGCCTAAATAACACTACCAGGCCTTTTATATTTCCGAGACCCCTAATTTAATCCTGCTCTTTTAATCTCAGGAACTGACCTACCTTCTCCTCTGCCATCTTCAATGTGATCACTGTTCATCTGCTTGCTTGTTGCCTCATGATCTTGAGATTGCTGCTGCAGCTCCACCCCTTACATCTACATTAGGAAAAAGGGGGAAGAATGGCACCAGCTGCATCTCTCTCTTTTATCAGGAAAGTAAAGCCTTCTTAGAAGGCCCTGCTGGACTTCCCCTATTACATCTGTTTAGCCATAACTGGGTCCCATGGCAATTTCTAGCTGCAAAAGGAAATTGGGATGTTTAGTATCTGGCAAAATGGAACAAGATTGTGATGAATACGTGCATTGCTATTGATTTATTGCTCAGTGGCGTTGCTTCTAATTTGCTGCTATTATAAGTACTTTTAATGAACACCTTTGTAACTCAAGTTATTTGTCCCATTTTAGGATATTTCCTTAGGATAGATTTCAAGAGGTAGACTTACCAGATTGAAACAAAGTAGAATTATTTTTAAGCCTTTTAATAAACATTGCCAAGTTTGTTTACCAAAAAGTGACTGCAGCAGCTATGAGAACATGCCTCACAGTCCTCTGAACGCAGAGAGTGTAGTTGACCAATGGCCTATCCCAGGCCTGTGGGCTGCTCCTGGCCAATGATCTGGTGAGGCAGGGACACTCAAGCAGGCCTATTCCCGGGAGACACAGGACTCTTCTGATGGCTGCCATTGGCTGGAAGACTCCCCCGTTGCTTTCCTGACTCTTCCTTAGGCTGCCAGGCAGTCCAGGATGCTGACGTCAGCCTTCCCTCTCTTCTCCTGTGGTCAGATGGCATCGTGGTCTGATGGCTCTCAATCTTCCTTGCTCTCTCTCCGTTGTCTCACACCGACATTTCCCCTAGTAAAATTCTTGTATGTGTAATCCAGTCTTGGCATCTGCTTCTCTAAAGACCCTGACAAACACAGTTGTATTTGTTTCTACTTACTTTTCCAAATAATCTATGAGAGTGAGTATTTTGCTTCATCTCTGTCAGCATTTGATCGTTTCAAAACTTTTGTTACTTTGAAAAATGAAGAGAAGCATCTTCCTTTAACTTGTATTTTTTAATAGTGAAGTTTTACATTTTTGTCACATGTTTTTCAGCCATCTGGACAATCTGTAAATTGTTCTTAGGAGTCCACAGACACATAGCACTCACTTTGCAACAGGCACCTTTTGAGAGGAGTGGTCCCCACTGGCTCTTCCCAATGGAATGGCCCGCACTCCATCAGCAGAGTTCAGTGGGGAGGCGTGATCAGCTGCTACACCCTCAGAGCAGTGACCATGACTGCAGAGGAGCTCCAGGCTGAGGGACACGAAGATAACCCAGTCAGTTCCTCTCTGTGAAGTATCAAGAGCTAATCGTGTGTTCCAGCACGTGGTCCCCATGACCTCACATCTCCTGTGGGAAGGGGAGGAGGCCGGCATTTAGAGAGCACCCACCACGTGCTAGGTATTTCCCTACTCTCATTTCATTTTATGTTGGATGTATGATTTGCAATATTTTACTGATGAGGAAATTATGTTCAGAGAGTTGCCTAAGTCATACTTAAAGGCAAAAATCAGGTTTGAAGTTGCCCGCATTCTTTCACTAAATCAAACTTCTGAGACTCCTCTGGCCTGAAGTGTTTTGCCTCGCTCATACGGTTTTTCCACACTCTGCATTGCACTGCAGACCTGTTTGCTCACCTGGATTGTAAGTTCATATCCTCAGTAAATATTCAGTAATAAATCATGTGGATGGTGGCTTGGGTTGACTTTCCGGAATTTGAGTCAGCCTGAAGAATTGACCATAACACCATCCTAAAAGTGGACACCGTGTTTAAAGGGGAGACATGTAGCATTCATTTATCAACCCCATTTAAAGTATCTTTTGAAATGCAATTTAAAAGCAATCCTCTGTCTCAAAAAAACAACCAACCAGAGAGAAAGAAAGCAAAAACACACCCCTGAAAATCCTTATACAAAGCATGACCATTTATTTTTAAGTAAAATATTACACTATTCAACTCCAAAACCAAAGGATTTCGAGGATAAAGGAATCATGTTTTTCTTTGCAGAACCTCAGTTATTTTCAGGGCCATGAAAAGACCCAGGAGCTTGGTCTCATCTCCCCCCACTGTGGGTCTCTGAGGGCTCCAAGTTCCCATCTCCCCCTTGGTACCGTGTGACGAGTTAATAAGGAGAAAATATTACTGCATTCTTAGCTTGCACGTCCCTAATAAAGCCCATATTTTAAAGCAGTTACGGAACTTTGCACAGAATCCAGGTTTAAAGGCAAATTAAATACATAAAAAACGAAGCCCAACAGCAAAGTTTAGTTACCTGAGAAACAACAACTAAATCTCTCTCTTCAGTCAGGAGCATAAGATAAATACTTCAAAAAATTCACTCTGCTTTTGCTTTCAATTTTACTTTAGGCCTTATTAAATAATACCTCTGGCAGGAAGTGTACATGTATAATTTAAAGCTATCCTGATCAGAATGTGCTGTAATAACTTGACTAGGTAAAAAATTTGTCTTTTTGTTACTGTAATGAAGCTTATCTTGCTGTCAGTTTCACGGAGGGATTGAGGTTACAGAGCGTCGCCGTGTCACTCTTTCTTGAGTACAGGGGATCAAAGTCAGGGATGGCAGCAACCTCAAGACTTGTGCAGCCCATGGATGTCCCTCCTCTGCGCGAGTCCACATCCAGCTGCAGCTGCTCTTAGCTGGGTGACAGGTGGCCTCCACGCTTTGCTTCATCACCAGTCCTCCTTGAAATTTTTCTTACTCCTCCTTCCTTTTCCCCTCCACTGATGTGTTGTTGCTGAGAGCTGCCATCTTTCTTCGACTTCCTCTCTGCTTTTGTCTTACCCTGTCCAATAACCTACCTCACCTGTTACCTTGGGTCCCATCTCCTGAGCATCGTCTTCAGCTTCTGTCCCTCTTCTTTGGGGGTTCCATTCCTCGTTGGTTCCCATTGTCACAACATCTGTAATGAAAGACTCAGGAAAGGATAAAAGATGTCTGGTTTCCTTTTGAAACTTGGTGAATCTTATTTTCTGTGTAAAAGAATTGTGTATCATTTATTACCTTAGTGTGACTTTGTGAGCATTTAAGTTAGCTAAGAGAGAGGCGATATAAAAAACTGTGAATCCTAAAGGCTCCTACCTCTGCTACTGGACCAGGTCCTCTTCTTAGTATTTGACTAAAGTTCTTCTTTCCAAATCACATGGGTGGCATTTTCCTCTTTGGGGATTTTTCAAAAGGGAAAGCAATCATCTCAATCACTGTCATTCAAACAGGATGAGATCTGAGCACGGTTGTTACAAGTCATGCCAGCTGGCCGAGCAAATGTAGTTGGCGTGCTGCACAAGCACGATGTGTGGATTGTGATCATAACACAACTTATTTTTCCCCCCTCCTACTGCTTCTTTAAACTTTGTTCTGTGGGGAATAATCTTCCCCCAGTCATGGGTGGAAACTACCAAACCCATGATTTTTCTGCTCACTCTCAAGTAATAGAAATCCTGGAGTTACTTTAAGTCACAACTAGAGATGTGCTTTACAATTGGAATGCCCTGGCTAGTGATCCAAACTCCAATCCTACTGATGGTTTCCCCCCATAGACCTGTTTCTTCCTGAAAGTCCTGAGTAGGTGTGGTCCTTCAGTTCCCCATCACCTTCCAGTATCGGGCCCCACTCCTTTCTCCTAGAAGAGGAAGCTCAGGAAGAGAGGAGAGCACACTGGCATAGCAAAGTTCTTACTTGACTGGAGGGCTCCTGGACTGTGTGGCCTGGCAGATGATTAGGCCTGCAGATCCCTTTCTCTCCTTTGTGAGCTCTGCAGAGGTGGCCCTCCTGGGTGTTTCTCTTCCACTTCTCTGTACTTAGGAAGAAGCATCTGTCTTTCGGGTGATTTCCTGTGACTCTTTTCCTTAATTTGGGGCATTAGGTCGTAAGTCTCTGGCCTCTTCCTGAGGTCTCTTAACAACTCCAGTTGACTCTATTGGACAAAAACCCTATGCAGGCTCTTTTTCATCTGGCTACTTGCAGTCTGTGGGGAACCATCACTCATTCTGAGCCCAGACAAACTCTGGGAGATCAGCCTCATCCCATGCCTGAAAGCCTTTCCTGGGACCTCCAGGGAAGCAGTTGGTCAGTCAGCCCTTCTGGCCTCTAAATTTCCCTGGGGGGAAGGGAACCAGGTGTCAGACTCCAGTCCATAGTTCACATTAGCTTTATCAGACTCAGGCACCCATCCTCAGTGTCACCCAATGCAGAGAACACATTTTAAAGCTCTCTGAGAGGTACCCTTGAGGCCTTTCTCAATTAGCTGAGACTCACAGTAAGATAACTTCTCTCTTCAAAGTCTTTTTATCAAACTCTTTAATCCCTTTCTCCTACCCCCTTCTATGTCTGTGATTTCATTGATGGGTCTTGTATTAGTTAGGATTCTCCAGAGAAACAAAATCAATAGGCTGTATTAGGATACACACAGACACACACACACACACACACACACACACAGAGTCTAGGATGCTGACACCAACCTTCCTTCCCTTCACTTGAGGTCAGACTGCGTTGTGGTCCGACAGCTCTCAGCCTTCCTTGCTCTCTCTCCATTTTCTCTCACACCAACATTTCCCCTAAGAAAATTCTTGTATGTTTAATCCAGTCTCGGCATCTGCTTCTCTAAAGACCCAGACAAACAGTTATATTTGTTTTTACTTAGTCCCCCAAGTAATCTATGAGCATGAGTATTTTGCTTCATCTTTGTCAGCATTTGATAGTTTCAAAAAATCTTTGCTTCTCTGAAAAATGCGGAGGGTGTGAGGAAGAAAAGCTTCAGATCCCACTGTGGGAGATGAGGTGGGTAGTCTGCATTTCAGATGGGAAACTAGAATCCATTTTTCCTTTGGGACTTTATTATAAATGCTGCCCAGGTTCTAATTTATTTATTGTTAGCACGGATTCAGGTACATTATGGCTAAGTGGGATTGTGTGGGCTGATTTGTGGTTGTAACTACCTGGATGATATTATTTCAGGAAAAAGCATTTGAAATTCCAAACAGTTGGCTCCTAACTATGTATATACACACATGCTAAGCTGGAGTGGCCTGTATTTATGTTTAGTCTATAAATGTGGTAGAATATAAAACATAGGGAAGTAATAACTCAATATCATAACAAACTAAAGGAAAAAAAGGAAGTGTGATCATTGAGAGAATTCTTAGCAGCAATTTCATATGCCAGTGAATTTCTATCTGTTTAAGCTGAGAGGCATTTTGTTCAAGCAAAATCTTACATAGACCCAGAGTGTAAAACAGATAAAAAGCAATGCTGCTCTGGCTTCAGCAGAGACGGAGGTGGGAGCTGATGTATTCAGTCCATGCTGCCTGCACTCTAGCTGTAGAAGAGCTCCATGGAAACTCTGGGTCTACAGAACACAGTTTGAAAACACCGTTGTATACCACTCTATGACTTGGGCTCCTAAGTAAATCCAACAGTCACACTCAAACATATCCAGGTGCAAGAATACCTAGATGTCATAGGAGTATTGTGGGCATGACCGAGAAAGGGTGATATTTTAAACGTGTCATAACTAATCTGTGAATTCTTACTAAATCAGATGCCATATGTGCTGGTCCTTGCTCTCATGGCCTTCAGACTCATTTATTGCTCTTCGCCGCTCACTTTTGTTGCTCAGGAGGTGAATCCTTGCAGGTTCTTGTGACAAGTGGTTCCTGTTGGGTTTGGCCAATGGAAGGCCAGAGCGGGAGATTGCGGGCAGAGAGAGAAGGAGAAGGCGGGGTATTTCTCCTTCCTGTTCCCCCAGCCCAGCCCTCTCACTCCCCCCATCTCCCACTCATACCCTCCCCATTTCCAGTGAGGTCTGTGGCAGGAAGCATGCCTCCTCTGTGGCTCCAACTTTCCTGGACTGGTCTGCCATGACTCTAGCCTCCACTGATAGCAGGTAGCAAAAATCTAAAAAACATTTATGAGAGAAAAATCTTAAAACTGAGAAAATTTTGTCCATTTTCTTAGGATTTTTTCCCCTGAGAATTGCAAAGGGGAAAAAACATCATTTTTCTATTTTTACCGGTGGAATATCCATTTCCCAAAGAGACACAGTTTGAAAATCATGGCATCACCAAAGCCAATTTAATATTTTGGTTTTAAGAGTCTTTGGACTGTAAGACAAGACAGTGTTGAGGATTGTTTCAGTTGGAATTTGGGGCTATCTTGAACCCCTCCCTATGACAGCAGTGGTCTGGAGAGAGGCCCCAGGAATAAGTGATCCCACAGGACTGCTGTGCTCTCCCAGCATTTCCCTACCCAGGAAACACAGCACATGATGCTTCCCTGAAGTGCTTACAGTCTTAGAATATTCCATCTTTACTTTTTCCTTAGTTTATGTATGGGATCTATATTAATTTGATCTCTTGATTCTGGAAAGGGCAGGCACTAAAATGCCAACACATTCAGTTTAATATCTCAAGACGCTGAGAACTTTTAAGGAGAAGCTAGGAAGGGGTCAGCTTTCCTGGGCAAACAGGTGTGAATGAAAGGGAAAGATCACAGCCACCAGAGGAGGAAGGATTTTTTCCTCTTCCAGATAGAATCCTTATTCTGAATGTTACTGAGAAGGTGACTGGAAAGGCCATATGCCAGTTCCCTGATTTCCACATGGGCATCATGCCATCGATAAAATCTTCTAAGATTCCGTGAAATGGACTTCTCTTTGTCTTCTTTGAAGTTAACTCAGGACCTCAAAGGCTCACAGCTACTGAGCAGGCAGTCCTGGCCTCGGCAATAGGAGGTTCTGTAAATTTTCAGACCTACTCTTAGGACTAAACTTCATCCTGTTTGTATTTAACTGGTGAGAGTTAGAGGAAAAATTCTCTTAATTTTGGTGAGAAAGACCAAATCGAAACTACTGGTGTCATTCTTGCCAGCCCAGTGCTGCCCTAATCTAGGTAATAAAACCTTTCAGTCTGTGGCCCAATCCCTAAACCAGGAGGCCCAGCTTGGGCTAAACGAGGCACCTTTCCTTCACCAGCACAAAAGTGTGGAATCTGGAGTGACCCTGTGGATCTGGGGGTTGGGGGTGCCCACCTAGCCGCAGCCCACCACCTGTCCTAGGCCTGGCTCCTGGTGGAGTTCAGCTCCTGCCCTGAGTTCAGCTTTTTGTCCAGGGCTGGCCTTGCTGAGCCTTGCCTGCCCTCTCTCCCTGATTGGCTGAGGTCCTGCTTCAATCAGATGAACGCATCTTCTGCTTGTTCTCAAAGTAAGATGCTGCTGTGCACCTGGAAGCCAGTGTACACTGTTGACCGGAGACGCCTGCTTGCTAGGTTCCAATCCACAACTCAGATTCTGTGGGTATCAGTTCTTCCTGGAACATTGGAATGTGGACATTAGGCTCCCCTTCTGGGGACACACACTATAACCTATCGGTTCTCTCTTCGCCCCGGTCTCCATCACAGCTTCTCCCCTCCAGACGGACGTTAGGTTCCCAATCTAATGCCACCTCATTCCTGACAACTGAGCCTTGATATCCAGGCAGCCAGAAAGAGATGTAATATCCAACTTGATTTGCACTGGTATAAATTTATATATGCATATACAGTGAGTGTATATGCATATATGTGTGTGTATTTTAAAAATGAAAATACCTTAATTTTTCCTGATAGAATGAGATTAGTGTAAAAAGTTCAAATACAGAGAATGTGAAAATTCCGCCTACCACAAGTCGCCCCTTGGATTAATAATGTCAACAGTTTATATTGATATAATTCTCCCAGACCTTTATGATGTAAGTATAAACTCAAATATATCAATTATAATATATCTAAATATATGTAAGTAAATATATATACAATATATATTTAAAACAGAAATTAGATCGCATTTTTCTGTAACCTGCTTTTCACTTCAACTTTATCATTTACTGTTGAACATCATCCTGCCCTCATTTTGCATCTGGACTTGCTTTGGTTCAACTCAAAGGCAGTCTGTGATTTAAGTATGAAAGAATAATTCTTCCTCTCTTTTTATAGTCTTTTGAGGAGGTATGTTTGTTAAATTATTTATCGTGATAGGTTTTACAGAAATAGATGTTTTCTATTGAGACCATCCAAACTCTCAGTACCTTAATGATTCTGTTGATTAAGTGGAAAACACATGAAGGCATGTCAACCTGTCAAGCAAAAGAAAATGCTCTCTCTCCCTAATGTAAATGGATTGCACAGAGGCCTGATTGCCCACTGCGTCAAGTCACGGGCTTTCATGCTCTATAGGCCAGGTAAGTCTTACTTCGCCCAGTTCTTGTGGAATGTTGAACTTTTAAGATGAAGAACCAAATTTTAAAACTGTCATAAATCTGAGTCTGGCTTTCAGAAGGCAAGAATGCTATTTTTAGCGTGTCTGGATTGCATCCCTTTGGTAGTTGATGATGACTGCACAGTAAGAATGAAAAATGAAACTTCTGGAGATTGGAGAGCCAAGGAGATTGAAAATAACACCCAGACAGTGTAGCCTTTGGGTCACTAATTTGAATTCAGCTCAGATCAGTGATGACTACAAACTGTTCTGTCTGATGGCAGTGAGCCTTGCAGAAAATACATTGCTCATCCTTAGCCCTGCTAATTATGTCTCTAGGCTGGTCGGAGCTAAGTTTGCCAGTTTTAGATAGTAATCCCCTAGAGGGCAGGGACCATATCTGCATAATGCACTTTTTATGCCTTCACTCAGGTGAGTGTTGATTAGGGGTTTTGATTAGGGAGATGAAGGAAGGCTCCATCTGAGGGGAGCTGGCTGGTGTGAAATTGTGGCTACCAAGCACTCCTGTGAAATATGAGCATGACATCCCTTCCAGTTTGCTCTGGGTGGCCTTGGAAGTAGTTTAGTCCCACACAATGACAAATAGTCTCCTTTTATAGTCCTGTCAGCAAACACTGCAGCTCAGACTTTGAAATTTAAAGACACGTCTCTTTTCTTCTTTTCTGATTTGAACACATCTCTTGGGGTCCAGCTGAGCACTCATCTTTTCCACTGTCTTCCTTGATCACTTCAGCATACCTTGATCATAACACGTTATTATGAATTCCATTTGTTTTGCCTGTTAAATATTATCCTTCACTGATATTGATCTCCTCGTGAATGTGCCCTATCTCCCTATGTAGAGGCAACCTTTCTGAGGGTTAAGATCATATCTTATATCTTTTTGTAACTGCTCCAGCTACTAGGACAGTGTTTGCAATAGTACGTGTTAGTTGTAGATTTTATTAGTAGTGTCAATAAAAAATTGAACAAGGGGCCGGCCCAGTGGCGCAGCAGTTAAGTTCGCACGTTCTGCTTCTTGGTGGCCCGGGATTCACCGATTCAGATCCCAGGCTCAGACATGGCACCGCTTGACATGCCATGTTGTGTCAGGTGTCCCACGTGTAAAGTAGAGGAAGATGGGCACATGGATGTTAGCTCAGAGCCAGGCTTCCTCAGCAAAAAGAGGAGGACTGGCGGTAGTTAGCTCAGGGCTAATCTTCCTTAAAAAAGAAAAAAAAAAAAAGAACAAAAATCCTCCTTAAAAGTTTGCATGGTCTTTTGTGTAAACTGTAATGGTGTGAATTATGTTTCTTTTCTGACTTGTTCAATATCACATTACTGATGCTATGGAGGTGGTGCTCTTATGGTCATGCAGGCTATACACTGCACAACTCCAGAGGGAACTATTCACATAGGCATTGGCTGTGGTGTTTGCCTCTGATGGCTCTGAATAAAGGGGGTCAAAGAGTGACAGCACTAGTGCTTAAAATAAAACGTATGTTAGTGAAACCAGCAAACAGCCATTGATGATTAAGTAGCTAGGATCTAAAGTTTTTTTTCATTTTTGCAATTACTGATTATAGCTTTTAGCTGTGTAACCCACCCATTGTGAACTGTGCTGCTTAGGCAGTATGCTCTCTGACGCCCACTAGGCTCCTATAGATAATCTCCCTGGAGCCTGGGTCACCATGGTAATGGGTGTGTGAGCTGTTTTTCAGGAATTAGAACCCCTTGTCCACTTCAGGCTGGTTGAGACCACCAACTCATCAACCAGGCCCGCAGACGTCCAATAGGAGACCTTTTGACGTCAAAAGGCTAAAAACTCCACCCTCAGATCATGCTAATGCCGCCATTTTGTGAACATGGGTCCTATGAGGAGGCATGGAGTCTGACTACGCTTGCGTAGATCGTCAATTACCTCACCTCTCCTCACCTCCAATCACCTCTCTCCACATTTCAGACCACATTGCCCCCTATCCCATAAATATCTGAGTCCCTGTTTTCGGGGAAGTGAATTTGAGGCTCATGCTCTCGCTTTCTCACTTGGCTGCTTTGTGAGTAAACCCTCTCTCTGCTGCAATCTCGTCGTCTCAGTGTTTGGCTTTCAGGGCTGCAGGCAAAAATGAACCTGGTTCGGTAACTTTAGCAACTGCAACAGGCTAGGCAGGTAAGAATAAGTTACTAAAGGGTGAATCCTAACACACTTGTTTTGGGACCAAAAGCAGATGATAGGGGTAACAGTTTTCAAGTGAGTGTTTCTAGTCTTTGCACCTCACTTTGTCCATCCCAGAGGGAATTTCTTTTTTCCCTTGGAGCCTCAATTTATTCTGCATAGAGTTTGACTTTTGTCAATCCAGCTTTTGGGCTTTTGCAGAACCAGGAGATTCTATTGAGACAGATAGGATTAGAGAGAAAGGAGGACAAAGCAAGGAAAAACAACCCAGGATGCTGATTGATGGGCATGGCGGGGAAGTTGAGAGAGTGAGAAGCTCTAGACCACGGTAGGTGGAGAGAGGAGTGCACAGGAAGTGCTGCAGAGGGTGGACGAATGGCCTCCCTTTAACGCTTACGTGTCAAGACAGGCGAGGTGCTGCTGTCATTGCAAAGTTGCAAACAACTAAATTTCTTTGGCTTAACACAGCAAAAGTTCATTTCTTACTTGAAGTCTGGTGCAGGTCCTGGGGACTCAGCTGGGCAGGAGTCCTCCATGTGGTGACTTGGTGGCCCCAGCTGCTTTGATCGTACGAGTCTGTTGTCATAAGAATGGCAGGGGAGGAGAGGCTATGGAGGCCTCACAACCATTCTTCCACGTTTTAGCCAGGAAGAGACTTTTGCTTGAAGCCCATGACCTGGCCCTGGCCCCGTGGCCTGCCTGACCGCAGGGACCTGGGAAGCAGTGTTCCGTGAGGCTGGAAGGTGTGAACTTATGTAGGTGTGCTCTGCTAATATCCCTCACAGGCGCTTCAGAGGCATGAGAAAGGACTGGAACTGCTTTCACTTTTGGTGGCTAGACAGTATCTCTTATAGGTGGTACCTCTGAGACCGGGCCACAAAGGGCCTTGGAATTTATCTGGCTTCTACAGAAAAAGTCAACTGTATGTAATAAATCTTCCTCAGGAGTTTCGGAAAAACACAATAAAGTAGTTGTTATCCTGCTAAGTATTATAAGAACTTTTGGAATTTTTTGTTTGCTTGCTCTCTTTTCTTTCCTTTAGTGAGAAAATACTCACAAACGCAATTACTCCCATGACTTATTCAGCGGAAGTTTTAAATTTGGTTTTATTTCCTTTGCTTCCTTGATATTCACTTTATTAGGCATCTTAAAATGGAGAAAAGGTTATAAATTCCCTTCAGTGTCATTAAAAAGAAGCCTGTCTAGAATGACATAAACGTGATGGTCATTCATGATTCCTTTGAGCTTCATGACTCTTTCAAGAAAATAAAAAGTCTCTATCACGAATCCATAGGAGGAACGAAGCTGCATGATGTGCCTAACATGATTGTTAACAAGTTATTTCAGGAGAAGACAAAAGAATGCAAAAGTCACACAATTTTTTGAAAAATAGCGTGATAAATTAGGAAACAATTTTAGATCTTTCTACAATTTTCTCAACAGGAACAACTACATTCTAGGAGAGATCACTTGATTATTTGTGTCTTGACAACATTGCAACAATTTCAACAGGTGGTACGTACCATTAACAACAACAACAGAAACCTGTTGCCATCAATGAAAGTGAGAGCAGACACGATTGAACACTTCAGTACGCAATTACATTTTCTGCATAATTAGTCAGAAATTGAGCATCCAAACATAGACGCATGCGTAATTAATTACGACATTTAAAAGCATGCTAGTTGTGACACTTCGTTCTTCGTTTCCTGCAAATCAAATTACTGAAGTTTTCATTTCATTTCAAAATAATTTTCCGTGCTTTATTTTTTTTAAATTTCACCTGAGCTATAGGGTTGATTACAACATAAATAACTGATGCAGGAAGGTAAATACTAGTGAGGGAAGCCTAGAGAGGGATGATAGCTGAGATATAAGATTGCAGAGGAGTAGAAGAACCCACTGTGAGGCTGGAGGGGAAGTTGAGGCTGGGCTGGCAGAAACCTTTTCACCGTGTTCGTGGTTGGGTTATCTTGGCCGAGAAAACATATCACATCAAGAGAAATAACACAGATGAAGAAAGTCTACTGATTAAGAGATCTGGCGATGCAGCTAACACTGCCATCTTTTAAAACACGTTCAGCTGAAGTATTCTGTCAACCAATGAATATTTTATTTTTAGCGAAGTTAGATTGTGTGGATTCCAGACTGTGTCTCTTTTGTAACAGAGTCCATTGATTGTTTGAGAAAAGTTGAGATATGTTGCCTGGACATGCATGCTGTCCATATTATTGCCTTTTATCCAACACTGTGTGATGATATCTCAATAGCTAAGCCTATTGCAAGGGCTTTTCTTGGGTGACAGGTGACTTTCCGGCGAGATGAGTCATGAAAGCTGAGCGATTTATACGTGCGAGGCTTCTCCGTACACAGACTCCAGGCCGCTGCTTCTTAACCTTTCCCATTAAGTATCCCTAATTGCGTGGACACTGAATTGATATTTCTGGGAGTCTGGGGCCATATTCTAAACTCATGCCCTCAGAAAAATAGGAAAATTCCTTACATTTTAAATGTTAGAAATTCATGTGAATTTTTTTTTATAATATGTTTTAACAAAAACCGTAACACTTTAAATCATAAACTGTGGGCCAACATAAAAATGTTTTTCTACGTGACTCAGTGGTAAATGAGTGAGATTCTTCTCCAATGAGTCTCTCCACTGGGGAGAACTCAGATGAGTGATGGAGACCTCGCACAGCACATCAGTGTTGGTGTCCAGGCAATTTTTCTTCTCTTAATATTTCAAGAGCCCAGACTCATAAACACCTGCAGACTCTTCAGAGTTTTATAAGCTGCGTTGACACTACCAGAGAGGAGGTTCAGGGCATTTTCATGAAACTGTTGGTGAAATCTCACTGATTATATCTTCTCACTGAGCGCTGGTCGAGTCACTCCTGTGACGGGGCTGGCTGAAAGCATCTGACCCAATTTCACCACTTTGTTGAAAACAGTGAGATGATCAAGAGGCAGCCCCTTTGGGGCGAGGCATTCTTGGTGAATATGGTGTCTACTGTTATAGTCGGACTGTGTAATGGTTTTGATCCATTTTACTGCTCCCACAGTATTGCTCATCACAGATTTGAAGCTCTTTGGTTGCGCGTCTGTGTATCTCCCCGCCTCCCCCAGTCAATAGCAGGTTCTGTTAAAAATCGCGTTGTCTAGTTGGAAGTTTCTTCACCAGGTAGAATGATGTGAATATCATTAAGCACTTTGGAAATCAGCACAGGGCTTCTTCGTTATAGATATAAGTGAAAAACACTCTCAGGGCAAAATCCTTTATCTCCACGCTCTCTTTGAACTGTGAGGTAAAAAGAACTGTGTTATCTTCAGTTAGTCAGTTACCTAAATGTATGTTTGGATCACATTACACTGTGTGAAAAAATGGTGGTCTTTGATGGGGTATCTTTTCTAAATGTCCCTTTCTCCCCCTAGGCTCATTCAGTCATTTCTATGGTACCAGAATCTCCCATCCGTTCTCTTATTTTGGGCTTAACAGGAGCAGGAACGACGAGTCCACCTCTACTTTAGCTCAGAGGAAACTTTCCAAATGATTCTCTTCTGTTCTGTTGCCACCTTCGTCAGTGGCAAGTTTTCCCTCCTCATCCTCGACCATACTTCTGGTGTCTGGGTCTCCCACCTCCAAATCCGAAGGATTCCCAGGATTCTCGCAGGATTGTCTTCAATCACTGGGTCAGCTCGCTTTGACACCCTTCCACTCCTCTCTCCGGTCCTCAAGACATGCAGAATGCCCATTTTGTCTTTCCCACTTTGAGGAATTCTGGGAGTCCTCCTTCCTTTTCACTTTAAATTTATCCTTTGCTTACTGCTCTTCCCTCCAACCCTTCCTCCATCTAGCCTATAAATGGAAGGGATTTTTATGTATAGGCTTCTTTTAGTCCCATTCTCGGGCTAGAAACTTCTTTGAGTTTTGTTTTTCCTTCCATTCTGGCTAGAAGAAGGAAAAGAAACAGCCTGGAGTATTGTCAAGAAAGTGGAGGGGACTAGAACCTACACGCAGATGAAGATTTCAAGATATAATTCTGCTACAGTAGAGCTTTGCCTCAAATTTCTTCTGTTAATTTTAAGGTGACTTTGAAACTGACTTTGAAGGAAGCCTCAAGCAAATCTTTGTTTGAAAATGCTTTTCTTTTCTTTTTTTTATTGCAGTCATAATAGTTTAGACACTGTGAAATTTCAGTTGTACGTTATTATTTGTCCATCACCATATGAGTGCTCCCCTTCACCCTTTGTGCCCACTCCCAGTCCCCTTGCCCCGGGTCACCACTGAACTGTTCTCTTTGTCTGTGTGTTTGTTTATCTTCCACATATAAGTGACATTATATGGTATTTGTCTTTATCTGGTTTGTTTCACTTAACATAATACCCTCAGGGTCCATCCATGTTGCTGCAAATGGGATGATTTTCTCCTTTTTTATGGCTGAGTAGTGTTCCAAATTGAATATATATACCACAACTTCTTTATCCCATCATCAGTTGATGGGCACTTAGGTTGCTTCCACATCTTGGCTATCGTGAATAATGCTGCAGTGAACATAGGGGTGCATAAGTCTCTTTGAATTGTTGATTTCAAGTTCTTTGGATAGATACCCAGTAGTGGGAGATCTGGGTCATATGATATTTCTATCTTTAAATTTTTGAGAAATCTCCATACTGTTTTCCACAGTGGCTGCGCCAGTTTGCATTCCCACCAGCGGTGTATGAGGGTTCCTTTTTGTCCACATCCTCTCCAACACTTGTTATTTTTTGTCTTGGTGGTTACAGTCATTCTAACAGGTGTAAGGTGATATCTAAGCGTAGTTTTGATTTGCATTTCCCTGGTGATTAGTGATGTTAAACATCTTTTCATGTGCTTTTCTTTTTTTTTGGTGAGGAAGACTGACCCTGAGCTAACATCTATTGCCAATCTTCCTCTTTTTGCTTGAGGAAGATTGTTGCTGTGCTAACATCTGTGCCATACTCCCTCTATTTTGCATGTGGGATGCTGCACCAGCATAGCTTGATGAGTGATGCACAGGTCTGTGCCCAGGATCCGAACTGGTGAACCCTGGGCCACTGCTAAAGCTGAACATGCAAACTCAACCACTGCGCCACCGGGCCAGCCCTGAAAATGCTTTTCTTGATCTCATCATTAGCCCATCCTTTTCTTTAGCTGTAGCCTCTCTCAATATCCCTGAACTCAGATGAACAAAGTTTGGAAATCTCTGGAGGTTTTCAGGGCTCCTTGGGGCTCTGAAAAAATGATCCTTGATTCTTTCTTTGGAGTAGGAAGAACACTGCTTTTTCTTGGCCTCGGTTAGTTTTCTGGAAGGAACAGCTATGTGGCTGCTCCTTATGCTACAGAGTATCAGTTTCCCTGGACTTAGTGTGAAAATATAGGCCACTTCTCTTCTCTAAGTCAGAGGTCCTGTATTGACAAGGTGATTTTAAAACTGCTAATTGGGAGGAAAATTTTTCAGGAGAAGAAAGATAGGGAGGAAAGCTTCTGAGTCACAGTTAGCCAAAGAGTACCGCTCTGAGAGCTGCTCTCAAGCCTCCTGACTGGAGGCAGCTCGGCGGTGGGCTTTTGCATCTCCGAAGCTGGGACCATGGATGTCTGGATCTGGACAAGGGCCTGGTGCCATCAAGGTTTCCCTTTGATAATAAGAGTCCTTCACACTCTGTTGATTCAAATCAGAGGGATCTACATCTGTTTTCACATCTCACTGATTACTTTGTATATGGCACTGCGTGTTCATTTAGGCTCAAAATTGCATCCATATATTTCCGGCTTTCCATGATCTCTTTTGCTCCATTTGCTCTTGTGAAATATTTCCAATTATTTGGGTGCCCAATTGTTCGTGAAGTGGTCGCTCAGTTTGTGCCAAAAAGGCATTTTTAGAAAAAAAGATTAATCATCATCATGATGTTATATGCTGATTTCAAAAAGACCTACCATTTAAGCTCATTGAGAGATTAAATGATTTCCCTCTTCCCAAACTTTGAAATAATCTTTCTTGCAAATCTTTTAGTGATTTTTCTTTTGTAGTTGAAGTGTTAGCTGTTGCGTCACGACAAGAGTGTCTCGTGTCAGATCAGCCTGCACTTGGGGATCTTGGATGGAGCCATGACACCCAGGGACAACCAAACCTTTAGTTCATAGGCCAAGCGACCCAAGTGGCATGGTAAGTGTCCTTTGGCGATGGTGGCATCAACCAGAATTGAGGTGGCCATTCCATGCTGAGGATCTGGAAACATCTTTTTCGCCTCCAGTTATAGTCTTCTGACATCCTACTTTTCCTTATATAGAAAACAAAGCTACCTGAAAAGAACCTGTGCGCCCTCATTGTCTTAAAGGAATCTGTGGTCAGATTCATTCTAGCTGATGTGTAGGATCCATGGTTAGAGGATTAGCTTTTTGGTATAAAAACTTGTTTATTTTAATCATTTGGGGTAGAAATATTTTTGAAAATGTATTACAGATTTTTAGTAGACATACGTTAGTGGCCGCTTAACTCACTAACATTTCTCCTGTCTTTGGACATTATTAGTATTATTAGTTATTACTGCATAACAAATTACTCCAAAACTTCAAGGCTTAAAATAACGGACATTTGTTATCTCACAGTTTCCGTGAGTCAGGAATGCAGGCATACTTAGCAGGTGTCTGTGGCTCAGGTCGCTCATGAAGTTGCAGTCAAGCTGTCAGTGGGTCTCATCTGAAAGTTTGACTAGGATGGGGGTGGAGATTCACTGCCAAGGTCATTTATGTGGCTATTGGTAGATCTTGGTCCCTTGTCCCATGGGACTTTTTGTAGGGCTGCCTCATAATGAGGCACAAGGTAGACCCAAGGCAAGTGACTCAAGAGATCACACACGCCTAAGACGAAAGCCGAAGTCTTTGTACAATCTAATTTTGGAAGGGACATCACTTTTTTCTATTCTAATCATTAGAAGTGAGTCAGTAAGTCCAGCCCACACTCAAGAGGAGGGGATCACACAGGGTGCGATCTAGCAGTCTGTGCATGCTAGCAGTCTACCAACCACAGGCCCTTGGGAACCTTGTCTATTTTGCTTGCTTATTGGTTGATTGATTGGAGCGGGGGTGGAGAAAACTCTCTCTCCTGGGAACTTGAGGGAAACCTAGGAAGAGTTAGCCAGCCTCTGCATATGTCTAGTCCTGAAATAGAAGCCTTAGGAGATGCACCCTCTCTCTTGCCTGGGGAGGGAGCTGGTCTGTTCAGACTATGAAGTACATGTGCAGAGAAGCAGAGACAAGACGCAGGCAGACAGTGTTCTCCGGCTTCCCACCTGTTCTTCTGCCTTTGGGTTTCATGAAACACCTCTGTAGCCTTTTAATTAACGCTTCCCCTGACTCCCCCAGGAGCTTCTCAACTTAGTCTTGTTGGTTCAGATACTTGCACACAGAGAGTCCTTCTCTGTCATCTGAAATAGAATATAGTAAACAGCATTTATTTTTTATCATTATGACATTAATTTCGCCGATATTCGGTGAATGCATACTTTGTGCAAAGCACTGTCCTGGACAATGGGAGAATGATGGTGAACAAGATGGGCAAGACCCCTGCCCTCATGGATCCCACTGTCTAGCCCAATTTTTCTTAAACTCTGATGAAATGAGAAAACCTTAAGATTTATTGAGCTATGTGAGGCCATTTTCCATTCTTTTGTGCTTTTTTTTTTTTTTTTTTAAGATTTGGTCTCCGTATTTTATGCTTTCCTTGTTGATATCTGTTAGTTGTGGGTTTTCTTTTCTTTGTCTTTTGGTGTTATTTTATTGTGGACCTAGATATGAGGCATTCAACATTGTCAGAACTATGTGTCAAGTAAGAGTAAATAGTTTATAGATGAGGGTCTAGAGAGTTCTTTTATGAGAGTTGTCTACACACCTTAGTTTATCTATTTTGGTGCTTGCTAGCCTTTCTTGCCCGCTTCCTTGTTTTCACTTATATCCTGGATAAGTGAGGTTGCTTTTAAAGGAGTCACAATGAGAGGTCATGTGCTTATTTCATCAACCTGTAAAAGCTCAAAATATTTGGAAGGTATATAATCACTGAGAAGTTTCAAGCTGGCTAGTATCCCACCCAACAAATGGGAAATTGAATTCCTGTTCAGCAAATATTCACTCTCTTCCCACTCCTCCTTGGGGTGCAGTTAACGTCCTTACTTCAGTAACTTTGCATTTGGCCGCGTGATTTGCTTTGGTCAATGAAATTTGAGTGGATGTAATGCAAGTAAAGGCTTTAAAGGTGCGTGTGAGGTTTGACTTGTCTTCTTGCATTCTTGTGCTTGTGCAGAGAAGGACATGCCCCAGATGTTCATGGCCTCTTCTGCCTGGACCTCAGATTGAAACATATGGAGCAGACACAAACCCACCCTGAACCCTGGAGCCACGCCACCTAATTCTCCGCAGAAGCAGAGCCACTCCAGCTGATCTGCGACCCTTACATGAGAAAAGTACACTGCATGAGCCTTTGAGTTTTGGGTCGTTTGTTACACAACACGATTGCAGCGATAGCTGTCTACTACATTGGTTGAATTCAGAGGGGCAAAATGATAAGAGTATTCTAGTAGACAGAATAATGACCCCCCAAAGATCTCCGTGTTCTAATCCTGGAACCTGTGAATGATGCCTTCCAAGGCAAAAGGGACTTTGCAGCTGTGACTAAGTTGAGGATCTTGAGATGAGTGGGTCACCCTGGTGGGCCCAATGTAACCTCCAAGGGTGTTTATAAGAGGAAGGCAGGAGAGGCAGAGTAAGAGAAGGAGATGTGACAACAGAAGCAGAGGTCAGGGTGATGAGGCCATGAGGCAAAAAATGAGGGCAGGCTCTAGAAGCCGTGAAAGGAGAGCTTTTAGAAGGAAAGCAGCGTGACCAACATCTTGATTTTAGTTCTGTGAGATCTGTTTCAGACTTCTGACCTCTAGCACTGGAAGACAATAAATTTGTATGGCTTTAAGCCAAACCGTTGTGGTAACGGTTACAGCAGCAATGAGACTAATACAAATATATTAAGATTAAAAGGATAATTGCTATTGCTCTCCCTGTTAAAGGAAAATATTTATATTTAAAATAATACACTATGAAATCATCCTACTAATGCATTTAGAAAGTATCCTTTCCTGGAGTCAATCACCTCAGTGTATTTCCATTAACTTCTCACTTAATGTGATTGAAGAATCAAGATGGTAGCATTATCTTTTAAGTAGATTATAATCATCCTATGGAAGAATAAATGTGTAATACATAAATACTTCACAATTCATATTAACTGCATAGGGGTGAGGGTGGGGTAAAGCTTGTCCAAATTAATAAAATATTAAAAATATTAAGTACTTTATGAGAAATACAGATTTATTACTTTTAAGTAATGCAAGTGACTAAAATTACATTAATGAAGAGCTAGTAGATGTTGCTAGCTATTGACGCTTTAAAAATATACCTGCATATATCCTACGCACAGAGACTTGGGTTCAAAAAGGACAAAAGGGGTAAGAGGTTGGAGAATCTGTTTTTTATATCTATTACTATTATCTATTATTTATAATTTGCAAATATACTAAAGTATGGAATAGTTCTTAACTTTTGGGAGATTACATACTCTCGCTAAGATTGAATGATTATTATCATTTTGCTATATTTACTTTATGTGTTTTAAAAACTTTTTTTTTTATTGAGTTATTGATAGGTTACAATCTTGTGAAATTTCAATTGTACATTAATGTTTGTCAGTCATGTTGTAGGTGCACCACTTCACCCTTTGTGCCCACCCCCCACCCCACCTTTCCCCTGGTATCCGCTAAACTGTTCTTGGTCCATAATTTTAAATTCCTCATATGACTGGAGTCATACACAGATTATCTTTCTCTCGCTGGCTTATTTCACTTAACATAGTTCTCTCAAGGTCCATCCATGTTATTGCAAATGGAATGATTTTGTTCTGTTTTGCAGCTGAGTAGTATTCCATTGTGTATACGTACCACATCTTCTTTATCCATTCGTCTGTTGCTGGACACTTAGGTTGCTTCCACGTCTTGGCTATTGTAAACAGAGCTGCAATAAACATTGGGGTGCATAGGACTTTGGGATTGCTGACTTCAAGCTCTTTGGATAAATACCCAGTAGTGGGATGGCTGGATCGTATGGTAGTTCTATTTTTAATTTTTTGAGGAATTTCCATACTGTTTTCCATAGTGGCTGCACCAGTTTGCATTCCCACCAGCAGTGTATGAGGGTTCCTTTTTCTCCGCAACCTCTCCAACATTTGTTGCTATTAGTTTTAGATATTTTTGTCATTCTAACGGGTGTAAGGTGATATCTTAGTGTAGTTTTGATTTGCATTTCCCTGATGATCAGCGATGATGAGCATCTTTTCATGTGCCTATTGGCCATCAGTATATCTTCTTTGGAGAAATGTCTGTTCATGTCTCCAGCCCATTATTTGATCGGGTTTTTTGATTTTTTGTTGTTGAGTTATGTGAGTTCTTTACATATTATGGATATTAAGCCTTTGTCAGATATACGACTTGTAAATATTTTTTCCCAATTAGTGGGCTGTTTTTTTGTTTCAATCCTGTTTTCCCTTGCCTTGAAGAAGCTCTTTAATCTGATGAAGTCCCATTTGTTTATTCTTTCTATTGTTTCCCTTTTTTGAGAAGACATGGTGTCCGAAAAGATCCGTTTAATACTGATGTCAAAGAGTGTACTGCCTACGTTTTCTTCTAGAAGCCTTATGGTTTCAGGTCTCACCTTTAGGTCTTTGATCCATTTTGAGTTTATTTTGGTGAATGGTGAAAAAGAATGGTCAATTTTCATTCTTTTACCTATGGCTTTCCAGTTTTCCCAGCACCATTTGTTTGAAACGACTTTCTTTTCTCCATTGTATGCCCTCAGCTCCTTTGTCAAAGATAAGCTGTCCATAGATGTGTGGTTTTATTTCTGGGCTTTCAATCCTGTTCCATTGATCTGTCCACCTGTTTTTGTACCAGTACCATGCTGTTTTGATTACTGTAGCTTTGTAGTATGTTTTGAAGTCAGGGATTGTGATGCCTCCCCTTTTGTTCTTTTTTCTCAGGATTGCTTTAGAAATTTGGGGTCTTTTGTTGCCCCATATGAATTTTAGAATTCTTTGTTCTAATTCTGTAAAGAATGTCATTGGGATTCTGATTGGGATGGCGTTGAATCTGCAGATTGCTTTAGGTAGAACGGACATTTTAACTATGTTTATTCTTCCAATCCATGTACATGGAATGTCTTTCCATCTCCTTATGTCGTCATCCAATTCTCTCAGAAAGGCCTTGTAATTTTCATTATATAGGTCCTTCACTTCCTTAGTTAAGTTTACCCCAAGGTATTTTATTCTTTTTGTTGCGATTGTGAATGGTATTGTATTCTTGAGTTCTTTTTCTGTTGGTTCATTACTGGAGTATGGAAATGCTACTGATTTATGCAAATTGATTTTATACCCTGCAACTTTGCTGTAGCTGTTGATTACTTCTAACAGTTTTCCAATGGATTCTTTGGGGTTTTCTATATATAAGATCATGTCGTCTGCAAACAGCGAGAGTTTCACTTCTTCCCTCCCTATTTGGATTCCTTTTATTCCTTTTTCTTGACTGATTTCTCTGGCCAGGACCTCCAGTACTATGTTAAATAAGAGTGGTGATAGAGGGCATCCTTGTCTCATTCCTGTTTTCAGGGGGATGGGGTTCAGTTTTTTCCCATTGAGTATGATGTTGGCTATGAGTTTGTCGTATATGGCCTTTATTATGTTGAGGTAGTTTCCTTCTATGCCCATTTTGTTCAGAGTTTTTATCATAAATGGCTGTTGGATCTTGTCAAATGCCTTCTCTGCATCTGTTGAGATGATCATGTGGTTTTTATTCCTCAGTTTGTTGATGTGGTGTATCACGTTGATTGATTTGCGGATGTTGAACCATCCCTGTGTCCGTGGTATGAATCCCAACTGATCCTGATGTATGATCCTTTTGATGAATTGCTGAATTCTGGTTGCCAAAATTTTGTTTAGAATTTTTGCATCTATGTTCATCAGTGATATTGGCCTGTAGTTCTCTTTTTTCATGGTGTCCTTGTCAGGTTTTGGGATCAGCATGATGTTGGCCTCATAGAATGTGTTAGGAAGTGTTCCATCTTCCCTAATTTTTTGGAATAGCTTGAAAAGGATAGGTATTAAATCCTCTCTGAAAGTTTGGTAGAATTCCCCAGGAAAGCCATCTGGTCCTGGGGTTTTATTCTTTGGGATGTTTTTGATTGCTGTTTCAATCTCTTTCCTTGTGATTGGTGTGTTCAAATTGTCTGCCTCTTCTTGAGTGAGCTTTGGGAGATTGTAGGAGTCCAAGAATTTATCTATTTCCTCTAGGTTATCCATTCTGTTGGCATATAGTTTTTTGTAGTATTCTCTTATAATCTGTTGTATTTCTGCAGAGTCTGTTGTTATTTCTCCTCGCTCATTTCTGATTTTGTTTATTTGAGCTTTCTCCCTTTTTTTCTTTGTAAGTCTGGCTAGTGGTTTGTCAATTTTATTTATCTTCTCAAAAAACCAGCTCTTTGTCTCATTGGTCCTTTCTACTGCCTTTTTCGTTTCAATAGTATTTATTTCTGCTCTGATTTTTATTATTTCTCTCCTTCTGCTGACCTTGGGCTTCATTTGTTCTTTTTTCTCTAGTTCAGTTAGGTGTGCTTTAAGGTTGCTTATTTGGGATTTTTCTTGTTTGTTAAGATGTGCCTGTATTGCGATGAATTTTCCTCTTAATACAGCTTTTGCTGTATCCCATATGAGTTGGTATGGCATGCTATCATTTTCATTTGTTTCCAGGTATTTTTTAATTTCTTCTTTAATTTCTTCAGTGATCCATTGCTTGTTCAGTAGTGTGTTGTTTAGTCTCCACATCTTTTTGCCTTTCTCAGCTTTTCTCTTGTAATTAATTTCTAGCCTTATAGCACTATGATCTGAGAAGATGCTTGTTATTATTTCAATTTTTTTAAATTTGTAGAGGCTTGCCTTGTTTCCCAACATATGGTCTATCCTAGAGAATGTTCCATGTGCACTTGAGAAGAATGTGTATTCAGCTCTTTCAGGGTGGAGTGATCTATATATGTCTATTAAGTCCAATTGTTTTAGTTTTTCATTTAGCTCCACTATTTCCTTGTTGATTTTCTGTCTGGATGATCTGTCCATTGATGTGAGTGGGGTGTTGAGGTCCCCTACTATTATTGTGTTGTTTTTAACATCTTCCTTTAGGTCTGTTAATAGTTGCTTTATGAATCTTGGTGCTCCTGTGTTGGGTGCATAGATATTTATAAGCGTTATTTCTTCTTGATGAAGTGTCCCTTTGATCATTATATATTGTCCCTCTGTGTCTCTCTTTACCTGTCTTATTTTGAAATCCACTTGGTCTGATATGAGAATTGCAACACCTGCCTTTTTTTCCTTGCTATTTGCTTGAAGTATTGTCCTCCACCCCTTCACCCTGAGTCTGTGTTTGTCCTTGGGCCTGAGGTGTGTTTCCTGGAGGCAACAAATTGTTGGATCTTGTTCTTTAATCCATTTTGCCACTCTGTGTCTTTTTATTGGAGAGTTCAATCCGTTTACATTGAGAGTGATTATTGATGCATGTGGACTTAATGCTGTTAATCTGTTGCTCATTATCTTGTTTTCCTGAGTTTCTTTTCCTGTGTGTTTTAGACTACCCATTTAATACTGCAATTTCTTATGCTGGGTTTCTTAGATTTTTCCTTATTTATGATTTGTGACTCTGTTCTGTACTTTATTTTAGTGTCTACCTTGAAGTTTGTATTTAGAATCTCGTGTATAATATAGTCTATTCTCTGGTGGTCTCTTACCTACTTGACCAATACTGATTTAGACCCTTTGCTCTTCCCCTCCTAAATAATTATTTTCATTTTTTATTCCAACTCGTCTTATTCATTTGTAGTTAGAGTGCTAAGATCGTCCTCGTTTTGGTAGTTTCCTTACCTTTACCCTAATGCTATAGTTGAATATTTGCTATCCTGTTCTGGTTCTATCCATCAGTCTCCCTAGTCTGTGGATTGTGTCCCCTTTCTTTTTCTTTTTTTTTTTTTTTTTTAAGATTTTATTTTTTCCTTTTTCTCCCCAAAGCCCCCCGGTACATAGTTGTGTATTCTTCATTGTGGGTTCCTCTAGTTGTGGCATGTGGGACGCTGCCTCAGCGTGGTCTGACGAGCATTGCCATGTCCGTGCCCAGGATTTGAACCGACGAAACACTGGGTCGCCTGCAGCGGAGCGCGCGAACTTAACCACTCGGCCACGGGGCCAGCCCCGGATTGTGTCCCCTTTCTCCCTTTTTTCTTTTTTCAAGTATGAGAGGCTTCTTGAGGATTTCTTGTAATGGAGGGCTTTTAGTTACAAATTCCCTTAACTTTTGTTTGTCTGGAAAAGATTTAATTTCTCCCTCATATCTGAAGGAAATTCTTGCTGGATAGAGTATTCTTGGCTGAAGCTTTTTATCCTTTAAAGCTTTGAATATATCACTCCATTCTCTCCTAGCTTGTAGGATTTCTGTAGAGAAATCTGCTGACAGTCTGATAGGGGCTCCTTTATAGGTTATTCTCTTTTTTTTCCTTACTTCCCTGAGTATTCTCTCCTTATCATTCCTATTTGCCAACTTTACTACTATGTGCCTTGGGGTAGCTCTTTTTACATTGACAAATCTAGAAGATCTAAAACCCTCCTCTACGCACATTTCTCCATTGATCCCTAGATTTGGGACGTTCTCTTCAATAATTTCGTTAAGCACACTTTCTGCTCCATTTTCTTTTTCCATATTCTCGGGAATTCCTATGATCCTTACATTCTTACTCCTCATTGAATCCATTATCTCTCGGAGATTTTCCTCATTTTTTTTAATTCTTAGTTCTCTTTCTTCCTCTGTCTGGCGCCATTCAGCCTGTCTGTCCTTGATTATGCTAATTTTCTCCTCTATGTTGTCTACACGGGCATTCAGGGAATCTGTATTCTGTTTTATCTGGTCCATTGTGTTTTTCATCTCAAGTAATTCTGTTTGATTCTTCTTTATGATTTCAATCTCTTTTGTGAAGTAACTCCAGAACTCGGCTTGTTTCTCTATCTTTCTCTCTACCTCATTGAGTTTTTTGATTATAGCTGCTCTGAATTCATTATCACTTAGTTTACCTAATTCCAAGTCCTCAGGACTTAATTCTGTGTTTTTATTGTTTTCCTTCTGGTCTGGGGCTTTTATAAATTGCTGGATGGTAGAGGAGCGGTTTTTTCTCATGGTGGTAGAATTCAGTTGCAGTTACAGCCTGTTGCCACTAGATGGGGGTCGAGAGCGGCGTGTTATGAGCTCTCCGCCTTGGGGCAAGATGGCTGCGCCCACTGGCTTTGCTGGGGGTGAGGGGCTGTTACTCACACGTGCCAGTCTGGGTTCAGATGAGTTCTGTTCTCTGGTCTCCCAAGGCCCTTGATTTATGGGGTCCCTGCGGACGGAAGCCCCCCCCTCCCCACGTCAGCGGGTCTCCACTGAATCAGCAGCAGGAGTCCTGGATGATCCCCCGGTCATACGGCCCCTCCCCTGCTCCTCCCCGACCTGTGCCGCAGCGATCGCAGACTCTAGAGGAGGGAGCGATGTTCTCTCCTACGGTTCCGGTGCCTCCGAAGGTGTAAGCAAGGTTTATGATCTCGGCCTTCTTGGTATTGTAGGTCTCTAACGAGCTGGCATTATGTTTATTCTCTGAAATTCAGTTCTTCCAATCTTTTGTTGTATTTTGGAGGGGAGAGAATCCCGGGTCAGCTCACCCTGCCATTTTGCTCCACCCCCTCTCTTAAAAACTTTTTATCATGACAAATTTCAAACATAAAAGTAGAGAACATAGTGCATGAACTCGTATGTCCCAATGGCAAGTTTTTTCCACAATCACCAACTTGTGCCAAGCTTGTTTCACAAGTACTATCTCCCACTCTCTCATCTCTACAACTTGTTTAAAAGCAAGCTGCAGATATATCTTTTCTAAACAAATATTTCAGTCTGCATTGTGAAATGGTAGAGAAGTCTTTTAAAAAAACATAACCACAATGACAGCATCACACCTAATAAAACTAACAATTTTTTAATATGTTCACAGAACTAGTTCAGATTTTGTATAATCTGTATATACATTTTTCGTTTTTTGCTGAGGAAGATTCGCCCTGAGCTAACATCTGTTGCCAGTCTTCTATTTTGTATGTGAGCTGCTGCCACAGCATGACCACTGATGAGTGGTGTAGGTCTGCACCGGGGAACCAAACTGGGGCCACTGGAGCGGGGTGTGCCAAACTTAACCACTAGGCCACTGGGGCTAGCCTGTTTAACCTGTATTTTTAATAAACTCCACAGGAGATTTCTTTCTTGTCCGTGATTGTGAATCACTGCTTTGAGCACTATTTTACAAGATGATATTATGGAGGTACAAAAGAAGTTTTGGAGGTTTGAAGATGCTCAAATTCAGTTTGTTCTTTGAACAATTTCATATGTGGATATTGACTGCTTATTGATATTTAATTATTTAATGGATCAGTTATTAAATGCTAACCAGATCCTATGGGAAGGTAGAGAAAAGAGGAAAGGCATGGTTTCTGATCTACAGGAGACTGGAAGGTGAAACAAGGCAAGGAGAATGGAACAGGAAGTGGACATAGCTGAGATGAGCAGATGACCATGGGAGCTGTCTTGGGTGGGCACCAGGAGGCAGGACACGCTCAGTTGCCAGGGGTGGGTGAGGCCTGGCATCCTGGATAGGTAGGACCAGCCAGCAGGATACAGAAACCGGGTCAGAGCCAGTCAGTGGTTCAGGAATCCAGGCTGTGAGGAGGCAGGGTGAGAAACTCCAGTGGAGACACTAGGAACATGACAAAGGCTAGCCAGGAGCAGGGCTCCGGCATCATGCCCTGCCAAAAGTGGTCTGAGCTCTTGGCCTTGGGTGCATATTCACACTAAATAGAGATAGAGTATGTATGTGAATTGTGTCTATCAGATGTACGTCTCCTGCCAAGGCACAGAGGGATCTCAGAGCGGGCTGAAAGTGGGATCCTTGCCTGGACCCCTGGCAGGAGAGGACACTATGGAGCTGAGGAAAAGGTCCTTCACCTGGTCATTACCAGAATGGATTGTAGGTATGCCTCCTCTTCCCAAGGTATTTCTGACCTGCTCTCTGGATGATTGTGCTCCTTTAGGGAGCACACAGAGGCAGCCACAGTGAAGAGCACCTGCTTTGTCTGCTCTCCCCCAGGCTCCAGCCCTCGTCGTGGCAGGCTGCCTGTTTCAGGGAATAAAAGGTGCCCATGTGACAAGTGCACGCTGGTCAAAAGAAGGGGCGGGGAAGGGGCGCCCAACAGCAGTGCTTCATTCACTGTGGCAGTTTCCAGATGAGCTCGTGGCTCCTGGGCCAAGGTCACAGGGTCACCAGGAGAGGCAGGATGAGAACCCAGAACCTCCAAATCCCAGACCCTGTGGGACCCCAGTTCATTCCTTTCTAAATGTAAAGTTGAAGTAATTACCGATCAAATGTGCCACTGAGATGAATAATGAAAAGCTAATAATTGTTTTCCTTCCCTTTTAAAGAAACACACCACACTCAGACGCCCATTTACAGATATTTTCAGTTAAAATGTCACATAATATTTGTTATATCAGCAGGAGAATGGAAATTGAGTTGGCAGTGAGGCATCACAGTGACAACTGTTACCTTGGAAACTGTAGTAAGCAATCATAATTACAATTAGCAAGGCTCACACAAAGTATACATAAATATTCACGTGCCAGAGACGAGTGTCACGTACATCAGACAGCAGAGAAAATGGTGGGACCGTCATTTCTTTCTCTTTGACGTGTCCTTGTGGAGATTTAGGTTCTGTTAAGAGAGATTGCAGCTTCTTTGAATTTAGGTGAATATGTTTCCTTATGTGCTGGTGTTGGGGCTTGTAACATAATGACATTTGACACACAGCAGATTAGAAGAAGCTTCAACTGACCCTTAGTTGAAGTATGACCAGTCCTGAATAGACTTTTAAACGAAGCCTGATCTCAGAAGAAAATAAGGCAATTGTAAATAATAAATGGTGCCGTAGCACAATTACAAGGGTGCTCTAGGTGAAAGTGTTGCAACGCGGAAGGAATGGTTAAAACGTGCGATTTAATCATTCACTGCTACTTGACTCTTGGTTTCTTCTTTATTGCCATGGAAGTGTTCTCTTTGATTCAGACTTCCCTGTCAAATTGAAAGAAGTCGGAGAAGAATGACTGATAGATTTCTTCTCCCTCAGACTCACCAGGTGTGTCCCGTCGGCCGTGAATTCTTTTCATGAACAAGGGAGAAAAGGCCGTTAAGTCAGGAGCGTGTGTGAGTCTGTATTTCTATACACTTGTGGGAACAAAGCTTTGAAGGTAAATATATCTTCATAGCAAAACCATTGTTATTTTCAGGGCCAGAGGGCACGCCAAAACTCCATTCTCCGGCGCACAGAAGAGTTTTCCGTTCGGCTTGTCTGAGCAGGTTGGCTGCCTGGGGCTTTCTGGATAAACACACGTTGTGAGTGGTTGCCGTGATGTGAGGGGCAACAAGGGGAAGAAATGTTGACATGCTTCCTTTGAGAGCAGAGGTCTTGACCTGAGCTTGAAAGAAGTCTGCTAAAATGAATAAAAGAAAGTGACCTTGGCATACACACTAAAATAATTGGAAGAACTCATATTTCAGGCAGTGGCATCTGTATGGAGAGTAGAGGGGGAGGAAGGGTGGAAGTGAGGACACTGGATGCCAGGCAAGCTGCCCTTTCTCTCTGGATCACGTCAAGTCCTGCCCGTGTGCTTTCCATAGGATCCCTGTTCTCTTAGCAACAAAAGTTAAGTCACACATCATGACCCCCTCTGACCTATGGGTAATGAACTTGCACCTGCTATCTGGATGATTCTGCGCTTGAGGAGGGGTGGTCTCTGCTGAAACAAAAGGCAGCCATAATGCTGTGCCTGTTCTCCCTTGGGTCCCCAACCCTCATCACTCCGGGCTGCCTGTCTCAGAGAATAAAAGGTGACTGGCTTTGTGTGGGGCCCTGGCAGTCACAACCAGGTTACAAAACTGACAGGTGAAGTGTGTTAGGTTCCCTGCGTCACAATTCAGGGCAAGGAAGGGAAAGAAACTTGTTTCAGTTAAAATGAGAACTTCCTCCACTACTTTCTGCTACAACTAGAGTTGTACTTTCTTATTTGAAGCCTAACACTGGCCTAGGTTCTCTAGAAGAGACAAAAGAAGGATGTCATGGCTTCTCCCCTTAAAAAATCTTATGATCTAGTTGAGAAGAAAGGGTTAGCATACCCAAACAATTTGTAAAGCGTGCGGTACTGACTGTTGTTGAGAGTGAAAGTGTTGAGCCCCATGGAGTTCATCAAGAGGAGGTTAGTAAGGGCTGAGATTGTTGGGAAAGCCTTCAGGAAGGTGGCACTTGGGAAGGGCCTTGCCCGTTGGTAGAATGGTAGAGACAGGAGGGGAGTGTGGGTGGGGCTGGAGGGTGCCAGGAGAAAGCCTGTTTGGGAAAGGAGGCAAGGGGACTAGAGCAGAGCTCGTGCCTCCACCACTTTAAGAGTGTCCTGGTCTATGTGCCTGAGGCCCCAAAGGTGCCTCTGAGCTATGGCTGCCCTCCAGAGCTCTACTTCCTGTTGGAAATCTCCACCCAGAGGACTCACCAGCTCACTCTAAGTCTGAGCTCAGCAATGGGACCCTCTCAACAGCTCTTCTACCTTGAGTTCCCTATTATTTCCTTGTCCCTTCCTCCTTCTCTTTCTTTCCTACATCCTTTTTATCAACATAAGAATACGGTGATTAACTATAGAGTCTACAACTATGAGAGTGTATAACCGTGATCGGTCCTTAAATAATGGCCTCAAAGTAATTTAAGATACTGAGCCATCTGGAAAATAACACTAGACTGCCACTAATTGAGGATCTACTATGTCCTTAGCGCATTATCCTTTTAAAGCTTATGTTTCTTAGAGAAATACATGCATGTGGTAAAAAGAAAAATCACATAGAACAGAAGAGTTCATGACAAAAAGCAACAATCTATTGAGCTCCTTTCTCCATCCCAGTCCACTCTCTAGAAGAGACCTCTTATGTCCAGGCTTTTGAGTTCAAGCCTTCTCTAAATAATGTACTTCCATTTCTTGATTTTTTTTTTTTTTTACTTTAAGCAATATCTGTTGACTCTCAGCCACGAAAGACCAAGACTCAGCTCACTTGTGTTACCCCCACCATTTGAGCCCTGCGCTACTTGATCTTTATGTTCCTTACTTCTGAGTTATTTTGTCAGATAACATTGTGACATTAGGTGCTATATTTATATCTCTCTATTTCCTGTTTTGTTCTCTTTATTACGTATCTCTGTTCCACTCTTCCCTTGCCAACTCCCACCTCGTCTCAGCCACGTTTCAACCTTTGCCTTGTCGAGGTGGTTAACATTTACATCTGTCCTGAAACCACAATTAACTCTTGTGAGCTTTTACCGTAGATTGAAAACCAAAAAACAGCATTGACGTTATTGTAACTAGGTGAATATTGTTCACTGCAAAGCCAAGTTGCTATGTTAGGATTGCAATTCCTTCTTTACAAGCCCAGTGAAGTGTCCTCAAGATACTACAATGGTTGTGGCTTCAAGGTCAAAAGGTTTCCCTTCTCTTACACTGCAACAATTGCTTAAAGTCATAGAATGCTTCATAATTGATCCACGAGTTTCTCAAACATCTTTTGGTTGTTTCTTCTGTTGCCTTTTCCCTTTGGAGTTTCCAATGAACTCACGTTGCTTATTCAAGTTTAAAAGAAAAGGACTAAGTGGTGGATATGGATTTCCTCTGCCCTGTGGAAGAAGGTCTTCTGCTTGATCACTGTGTCCAGGTCCAGGGTACATCATGGGCAGGATCAGCTCCGGTATGAGCAGGCTGAGAGCCCCTCCTCAGGTCAGAGTGAAGAAGACTTATCTTCGGGCAATAACATCCAACACAGAACTTTAGCTTCTTCCAATCGATATTTACTCAGTTTCCTTAAAGAAGAGCCCTCCAGAATGTTTGTCAAGGACAAATCCTGGGCTAACTGTAGCAAAAGGGGAGAGAAAAGGGGAGATGGTGCTCCCTAATACAACTATTTTGTGTATAAACATTCAAAGACTCCTCCTGCTAGCCCAGCATGTCACCGGTCCCCTCGGTCTTCAACGCTGGCTCTAAGTTTGGAGGCTTGCATGGTCTGCTCTGGGCAGATCAGGTTCCGCCTCCCCTGCAGCCTCCTCAGTCAGATGCTTTGGGCTGTGGGTCCATGTCTCTGTTTCCTCTCTCAGCAGGCTCCCAACCACTTTCCATCTTCCAGAAATTTGTTGAAATGTCTCATCCATTAATTACCCACTTTCTTTCTCTAGGCTTCAGAAAAAGAATGGCTATAAAACTCACCCTCTTGCACAGGAAAAGTCATACTTCTATTTATGGCACCACTTTTGTCCCTTTACCTCTAAAACATTCCAGTCTTTGTCTTCGTTTTCTATTGCTGCTGTGACAAATTACCACAAACTTAGTGGCCTAAAATAACACAAATTTATTCTCTGATAGTTCTGAAGGCTGAAAGTCTGAAATGAGTCTTAGAGGACTAAAATCAAGGTGTAAAATCAAGGGCTGGTTCCTTCTGGAGGCTCCAGGAGAGAATTTGTTCCTTGCCTCTCTGAGTTTCTGGTGGCTGCTGGCATCCTTGGCTCACGGCTGCAGCATTCCAACCTCTTGCTTCCATTGTCACATCTCTTACTTCCTCTTCTGTAGTCAAATCTCCCTCTGCCTTCCTTTACGAAGACACTTGTGATTACATTGAGGGCATGCCTAGAGAATCCAGAATAATCTCCCTGTCTCACACCCTTAATTTAACCACATCTGCAAAGTCCCTTTTTGCCATATAAGGTAATGTTCACAGGTCCCAGGGATAAAGACCGAGATATATTTGGGGGCAGTTTTTCTGCCTGCTGTAATCTTCTTTGATTTCTTCCTTTCTGTTGCCACACACACTGGTCAGTAAAGAAGTCCCACAGATTAGTCCGTTGGCTTTCATCCCCGAAGTTACATTAGAATCCCACGGACAGCTTTAAAAACTACTACGGTCCAGGTTCCATTTAGAAGCTAAGAGAATTAGACTTTCTGGGGAGTTAGAGCTGGGTGTTATGTTTTTAAAAAAACTTATTTGGATAAAATTTAAGCTTACAGAAAAGTTGCAAAAAAGGTCCAATGAACTCACACATTTTCTTGGTTCACTGTTTACATTTTGCATCATTTGCTTTATCGTTCTTTCTATTTGTTCTGAGCCCTTTGAAAGCAAGTCCTTTACCGGTAGAAGTCCTTCAGTCTGCTCTTCCTAAGAATAGGAGCACTCCCTCTCATAGCCACAGTACCTCTACTCGAATGAGGAGTTGGACGTGGACACATTGCAGTTTGCTTTCCCAGGAACATATGTGATGACATCAGGATTGTGGCCCCTGCTTTTTTATTGTTTCCATTTGCCTGGAATATCTTTGCCCATTCCTTTATTTTTAGCCTTTCTGATTTACTCTGTATTAAGTGTGTTTTGCATAAAGCATATAGTTGGGTCTTGCTTTGTGAGCCAAGTAGAAAATCTTTTAGCAAGTGAGTTAAGTCTATACATATTTATTGAAAAAGCTGATGTGCTTTGATGGCAACTCTGCCACATTATTTTATGATATTATTGTTATTATATTTCTTATATTTGCTATGTTTCTCTACATAATGTGTTTTCTTTCCTTTTTTAATTATCTTGGTATTTAGGATGATACATATTTTTGTTTTAGAGATTATCTTTGCATTTATACCTTTTAAAAATGCCCTTAGTCACAGCCATTAGGGTGGCTACTATCAAAAAAACAGAAAATAGCAAGCGTTGGTAGAGATATGGAGAAGTTGAAACCTGTGTGCATTGTTGGGGGGATTGCAAAATGGTGCAACTGCTATGGAAAACAGTATGGCAAGTCCTCAAAAAATTAAAAATAGAACTACTATACAATCCAGCAATCCCACTTCTGGGTATATACTCGAAAGAACTGGAAGGAGAGTCTCAAAGAGATACTTGCATTCTCACGTTCAAAGCAGTACTATTCACAATAGCCAAGAAGTGGAAGCAACCCAAATGTCCAACAGATGAATGTGTAAACAAAATGTGCTACACACACACACACACACACACACACAGGAATACTATGCAGCCTTACAAAGGAATAAAATTCTGACACATGCTACAACACGGATGAACATGGATGAGCATGGAAGTGAAATGTCAGTTACGAAAGAACAAATACTGATACGAGGTATCTAAAGCAGTCAAATTCATAAGTGTAGAAAGTAAAATGATGGTTACCAGGGACTGGGTGTAAAGGGAAGTTGTTGTTTAATGGGCATAGAATTTCAGTTCTTCAAGATCAAGAGGTTCTGGAGGTCTGTTTCACAACAATGTAAATATACTTAACACTGTTGAACTGTATACTTGGAAATGGTTAAGCTAGTAAATTTTATGATATGTGTTTTTACCACAAAAAAAAGATGCCCTTAGTTTCCTGTTTTTTATTTAACTTTTTCTGTCTGGTTTCCTTTTAGTGAAAGCTTTAAAGAGCATCCTTTGATTCCCACCTATTGTGTATACAATAGTCAGGGAGTTTACACGTTAGTAGTTTTCTAAATATCTCTGGGTGACTCTATATGCAGTTAGGGCTGACAATCTCTGTGCAGCATTCCCATCCACCCCTTCCCTTCCAGTCTTACATCACCATGCTGTTCCAGCTTGCATCACTCCTCACATAGTGTAGACTTCCCTATCTGGCTTTTCCCAGACTGTCTATTCAATCCTCTCTAAACACTATACGTAGAATAATCTTGCAAAAGTCCCACTTTTGGGGGCTGGCTTGGTGGTGCAGCAGTTAAGTGTGCACATTCCACTTCGGAGGCCCTGGGTTCACCGGTTCAGATCCCGGGTGCGGACGTGGCACCGCTTGGAAAGCCATGCTATGGTAGGTGTCCCACATATAAAGTAGAGGAAGATGGGCATGGATGTTAGCTCAGGGCCAGTCTTCCTCAGCGAAAAGAGGAGGATTGGTGGCAGTTAGCTCAGGGCTAATCTCCGCCCCCCCCCACCGCCAAAAAAGTCCCACGTTGTGTCACACTCTCCACTCTTAAAGTCATCAATGTTTCTTTTCCATGGCCTCAAACTCAGAGAAGGTGAACTGATTTGAGTCCAAGCTGGGTCATCTACCAGTTACGTGACCTTTGTTAAGCAATTGAAGGGCGATAACACACCTGCTGGATCGTCACAAGTGTTTGATAAACATCCTGTCACCCTTCCTCCTCAAACTCCTATCCCACTGTTCTTTGGCCACCCGCTCCCTCAACCCACCCTCCTCACCTCACCCACCAACTCTCACAGCATTTTGGGGTTCTAGAATCAGATTTATCTTTCAAGACCAAATTCAAGCACCACCTCTTGCCTGGACACTTTGCCAGAAATGATCCTGCTTTCCTCTGAGCACCCTTGGCACTCTCGCTAACACATGGTACCTTTTAGTGACTGTTGATTGTGTCCTGCCTTTTTACAAAAGCGTAAATAAAGTTAGTTAAATGGAAACAGAAACCCAAGGACAGGTGAAGGAGGGAGCAGGTTGAGCACTCCCCATCAGAGAATTGAGGAATTAGGTCACTTGCTTGGAAAACATGGAACCTTGCCCGGACACTCAGAGTCACGTATCACCCAGCCCTCGTAGATGGTTTGGCAAGTTACACATTGTGCAAACCCATTATACTGGAAGCTCCTTGAGGGCAGGGATTCTGTCTTAAGCATCTCTGTGCTTGCTACAACATTGTTGGAAAGCAAGAAATATTTTTGTGTAAGAGGTTCTGTCAATCTAACATTAGCTGATGCTCATTCAATGCTTCTGTCTACTTACAGTAAATCCTCACAGAAACCATATGAAGTAGATCCCATTATTAGCTTCATTTTACTACCATTAGGCTCTGAAACTGAGGTTCAAAGAAGTGAAGCAACTTGTCCAAGTTTGCACAGCAAGGATGCGACAGAGGCTGAGTTGGGGGTATGAATCTGAACAGTCTGTCTTCAGAATTCATGCTACATTGCCTGCTACTGCCTCTCGTTGATGGACTAACAAAATATAGTCATTGAATTATATGCCTGCAAATTATAATTGTTCGTATTTTGTTCCCAGATGTAGACCATATTGATATTTTCTGTTTCACTGAATTTCTAAGCAAATGAATGTCAATGATCCCCTCAGAGTCGACCAGGTGCATGGGAGTGCCCTTTGGGGTCAGCACCTCTGCATTTCAAAGTCGACCCTGCCACTTACTTGATGTGTGGCCTTGAACGAGTCACTTAACCTTTCTTGTTTCTCATCTCCAACTTCTATCATTGGGCATTTACATAGGATTTGTTGCCATAGTAATAGAAGTAATACTGACCTCTCTCTCAGGAGTGAGTGTCATGGGGATTAACTAATTTACAGCTGTGAAGAGCTTTCAACATATGAACTGCTAAACAACAGTGAGATCGTAAAGAGAATTTAAAACAGCATCAGCTGTGGAGCGCGCCCATTCGATGCCCATCATTATATGGTTAACTATTAGTATTACTACTCATAATAAACTTTTATGAGGTACTTTAGGTGGTTGAAGTGTTTTTATGAGAGCTAATTAGTTGTTCCAACCAGCTCTATGAGGTAGGTCAGTATTTTTATCATCCCTGTTTTGGAAATTACATTAAATCGGTGCATGCATCATTAAAAAAATCTTAAACTTCTAGAGATTTGGAAGCATTCTGTGACTGGAGACGATGCTCAGGCAGCGATCACACCTAACACAAAGTTCTAATGGCAGGGCAGCGGAGAGCGGATCGCCCTTGTGCTTCCCAGTGTAGCCAGTGAAAGTCAAGTCTTTTTATTTTTACTGGTTTCGATGCTTGCACACAAACAATGTGGCAGTTAATGTGTTAGGTTCTTTTGTATATCAGTCAGGGTGCATTTGAGAAAATCAAGCTCCTTCTAGATATTTCAAACAAGTTTGATACAAAAAAATTGGTTACGCATGTTTTGAATGGATTATAAGAACAAATGGAAGGATTAGGTGCTGGGAGAGCAATGAAAAATAAGCGGTGATACCAAGAAACCAGTAACTTCAGGAATCTGTCCTGCTTCCAGCTCTGGGGGAACAAGAGTGGGGAGATCTAGTTCGTAAAGTCTTAGAGCACCATTGCTGCTGGGCTGGAACCACGCAGAGGAGCCCCACGTCAGGAGCTAGAATCACAGGGGGAGGCACCCACCTCCAGAGCCGCTGCCAAAGCAGGAAGGAACAGCTTCTCCTCTGCTCCCACCCTCTGATCTTGCACCAGTGCTTCCTATGGGTAGAAACTCATAGGAAGTCAGCAGCGAGGGAGCCTGGCCATGTGGGTTGCAAGTTTCTAGCTCTAGCTTTACGCAGCTAAATGGAGAAGGGTGGCTGCAGGGCTGAGAGAGAGCGGGTAACTAACTGGCTCTCTTGTAAATTCTCTGATTTTTCCTGGAGGCTCAGGGAGATTTAGGAGATTGCTGCAGGCCTTTACACTAGCAAGTGGTGGAGCTGCTCTTCAAGCCCAGGTTTCCCAGCTCCAAGGCTAAGTGTGTTCCAGGCGCCACCCTTGATCTCTCGCAATCTTAGCGTGCTCACCTTCCCAACGAGGCTCCGGTGTCGGTGGTAAGAATGTTCATCTCTTTCTATCTTCAAGGTGGAATGAGGATTAAACCAGGTACGTAAAAGCACTTGACTGTCGCTAATGCAACCCACAAATGCAAGTTAGTGTTGTTCCTTGTAAATAATTTTTACAAAAATATTTGTAAACAGAAATCCAAGGTTAAGGTGAGATTTCTTTTCCCGTAGAATGAAGTTGTAACTCTTTATGTTTAAACAGTGGCTGAAAATGGAGTGTGTGTGGGGACTGTCTCTCAGTCAGTAGTTGCTGTTCTTCTTGGACTCACAGAACAGGTTAAAGTATTCCTCGGAGCTTCTAATTTATCCTGACAGGCTTTAAAAAGTGTTGCCAGGTTTCAGTCATACAGCTGTTTTTTTAAAAATAGGGATTGTTACACTATTATTGATAATCCCATTGTATAGAAAGGGAACCGAGGTATACCACATGTTCCTTAAACAGTTGGTTAGAAACAAATAACAGACGTCCAGTCTCCTGACTTCACTCTGAGTGGACACGCTGTTGTATCAGAAGTAATATTCTTGGCTGGGTAACCTGAGGCAAGTCATTTACCTCTCTGAACGTCAGTTTCTTCATTAGTAAAATAGGAGTGCTTGCCTCACCTATCCAGGCTGTGAGTTTGAGGGTCAGTTGCGATCACGTGTGTGAAAGTGTCTGGTAAAATTTAAAGTGCTGTCCCAATGTCACAGACTACGGTGCTCGGTTGGCTTGCTGCCTCCTGGACTGTATAAGAATACAGCTTCTGCAAACGTTGAGAAGGCCTTAAAGAGGAAAGAAGACTGTAGCATCCTCCCATCCGTCATCGCCCAATGTCGTGAACTGTACTTAATGTTTATGCCCACCCTTCCCCATGGGAGACAATGAAATCGCTCTTATGGCCTGTTGTTTTCCCAAGGAACAGCCTTATCATTTGTATTGCTCTGAGGAAGGCTATGTTGGAATCACTCACCCCAAACTCCTGCTTTTCATCAATCTCTTTTTGGCTGCAGAACCCCATAGAGGGAGACAATATCTAAATTGCTTTCAGTCCAATAACTCACCCCAGACAACAGTAAAAGCAATGACAGCAAATCTAAACCCAAAACCCTGGATGTTAAGTGACGCATGCACTGGAAGGTGAGCAGCCATTTGCAGGGGTCCTTGTACCACCTTTGTTCTGTTTAAGGCGCTGGGCTACGGTTGTCATCTCTGAGATCTTTTTCTTTTCTTGCAAGTGATCCAACTATTTTCCTCCCTGGAGGCTCGACACCGTGACCCTCCCTTTGACTGAGCTGGGTTGGCAAGGACTCAAGCTCTGCTCTCTTTCCCTTCGCATGTGACCCCAGTGACTGAGGCCGCTCAGGGCCACAAGCACATTTTAATGAGTTGCAGGATGGAATCTCCTTCCTTTTGGACGAACCCAGAGTCCAGAGTCCATTCTCCTGCCCAGACTGATATCCTGGCCAGCAGGTGATCTTGAACCATTTCCGTCTGTCTAGTGGTCCTAATGTGACCAGAAGAGGGACCCACGGAAGCATGTGATTCCTGATTTCCTGGGCAACCCCTTTCATGTCAATGAACGTTATATAGGAATGCTCTATTGTGCAACAATGATCGAGTTTGCATTTGCATCGACTAGGGCAGGATGACGAACAATAATGGCGCCTTTAAATTCCACCCTCCGTAATTCATGGACGGGGAAGGAGCTACAGGAGAGACCACTTTGACTTGAACTTCTCAATGCCACAGATGCTTCAAAAACAGTTTGTGGGTAAATAATACAAGTCTCCAAAATTAATGTGCTTATTACAAGGCAACCATACCCAAAGGAAGCATTTCTGTTTGAATTTAATTGATTTAAAATGAGTGTTCCCTTTCTTTTGATGGCTCCATTCTTGTTTACTGGGAAAACATTTGTAGCAAAACACATACAGCGTGTGTACCTGGGCATTCATAGTCTCCCTGGCAAATACTCCCCAGCACAGTGCATGGATCCATATTTGCCTCAGAGACCGGAACCACTCTGAAGGAACCATTCGAGTCCCCCCAAGGAAATGCTATCTTTACCTGATAAGAACGATGCTGATGTTTAAAATAACCTTCCAGGACAGTCCTCAGGATGTTTCTTCGGCTCTCCAAGCTGCTGAAGTTGTGAAAAACAGCAGAAAATATTCTGTTAGGAAAGCGTTACTGTGAAGCTGTATTGTTGGTTCCCCCTTCTTACCTGGATTTTTGGGGGGATAGAAAATAAAGGAAGACAGTGTGATTGGTTGTCCAACAAGGACTGTTTGTCTAGAAACAGGTTTTTGTTGCTGCTCTAATCCCTTTGTTGCTGCTTCATCAAAGGAAGGAGAAGATTCTTCAGGGACTTCACAGTGTGTAGAGGTTTCTAAGAAATGGGTAATGGATGCTCATGATCATTTTAGATCGAGATTCTAATTTCCTTTACGGTTTCTAGTGCTCTAACAGTTTAAACTCAAACGTGTGTGTGGGTGTACATATATATCCACATATATGTATATATACATAAATACATATATATTTTCCTTTTTACAAATGTGATGCTTGTTCATTGTGGAAAATAAAAGTAAACAGAAAGAAGAAAATAAATATCAGCCTTAATCTTACCATCCAGAGGTATTTTTTTTAAAGTTTCTTCTATCTATAACCTATAATGTAATATTTTAGTAAAAAAGGGATCATACGGGATATCCTTTATGTAATTTTAATTCATTTTTATTCAATTATTGTATTAAATGTGTATTTCCTTGTTCCATGCTCTACATTATTATATTAAGAATTTTATCATATGATATACCAGTCCCCTATTATTAAACATTTAGAGTATGGTCATGGGCCACATAACAAAGTTTTCGTTGATGAACCCCATATATGACTGTGGTCCCATAAGGTTGGTGCCATATAGCCTAGGTGTGTAGTAGGCTATACCATCTAGGTTTGTGTAAGTACACTCTATGATGTTCATACAATGACGAAATCAGAACGTATCCTCATCATTAAGTGACGCACGACTGTGCTTCCAATTTTTCCAAATTCTAATGCTATGGTCGTATTCTGTAAGCTACAGTTTTGGTATTTCTTTAGGATAAATGGATAGAAATAGAATGACTGAGTCAAAGGAAACGTAAAATTTTTAGGCTTTTGATGTATATTGTTAAATTTCCATCCATAAGAGTCGTGCCAGTTTTATTTTATTTTATCACCAGAAGTGTAAGAGAGTGTCCATTGTCCCATATCTTTACCAATATTGGGCATTTAAAAATATCTTTTCAATCCTTTGGGAAATATAGTGTGAGGGACACACCACTTGAAACTGATGCAACACTAACAAGGACACTAATAAAAACTAAATTGTGTTCCTCCCCCAAATTCATATATGGAAGCCCTAAATGCCAGTGTGACTGTATTTGGAGATAGGGCAAATTTAAGGAGACAATTAAGGTTAAATGAGGTTATAAGGGTGGGGCCCTAATCAGATAGGACTGGTGTCCTTATAAGAAGTAGAGACACCAGAGAGTGCTCTCTCCACACACACACACACACACACACACAGAGAGAAGGTCATTGAGGACACAGCGAAGGTGGCCCTCTACAAGCCAGAGAGGCCTCACCAGACTCTCCTGGCACCTTGATCTTGGACTTCCAGCCTCCAGAGTTTCAAAAAAATAACTTTCTGTTGTTTAAGTCAGCTCAACGTATTTTGTTACAGCAGCCTGAGCTGACTAAGACAGCACCTTTGTAGCTTCTTGGCAAAGCCCAGGCATTCAGCATGGCCAGGGGCTACACCCAGGGATATTAAAAACAGCACAAAAGCAATAGATGGAAATGCTGATGTGGGGGCACTGAGACAACGGAGATGGAAGTGGAGCTCTGAGCTAGTGGGGCTCTGCTAAGGTGGGCACAAGAGGAAATGCAGCCCAGCACAAGCTGGCCACACAGCTACTTCCTTTTATTTGTTTATCTTTAATAGAGCTAGGAGGGCTCCTGCCTGTACCACAGCTGAACTGAGGGGCTTTCCTTCTATTTCCTCCTGATATTCTGGCTCTCCTTGCCTAAGAAAAGCCATATATAAACTAACAGAACATCCATATTTTACTGACATAATTCTCCCATATACCAATCGTGTATAAGATAATTGGTGTTTTAGGGACATCTTTTATAGGAGAACTGGCCATAACCTACTCTGTGACCTTAGTTTCCTTACCTGTACTTTAAGGAGGTTGGAATAGATAAGTGAGTTTTTTTGCTTGTGCACTGAGTAATACCTAAGCGGGAGGGAGGGCTGTGGGGCTGGGGCCCATTGTGGTGTAAATCTAGCTGGTCCTTGCTTTATGAGAATAGCTTGTATTTTTATTTGTTACATATAATTTTATTTGGAGAAAAGATCTGTGATGGACTGAACGTTTGTGTTCCCCCCAAATTCAACAGTTTAAGTCCTCACCCCAATGTGACGGTATTAGGAGGTGGGGCCTTTGGGAGGTGATTAGGTCATGAGGGTGGAGCCCTCATGAATGGGATTAGTGCCCTTATAAAAGGGATCCCAGAGAGCTCTCTTGCTCTCTTTTTACCATGTAAGGACACAGTGAGAATACGGCAGTCTGCAACCTGGAGGAGAGCCCTCACCAGAACCTGACCACACTGACATTCTGGTCTCGGACTTCTAGTCCCTAGAACTGTAAGAAATAAATGTGTTATTTATAAGCCACCAAGTCTGGGGTACTTTGTTATGGCAACCCACAAGGCCCTTCATCTTAAAAGATTTGAAAATCTTAGGCCTGGATGATGTTAAACTCCCTTCCAATTGTAATTCTGTGATCTCCAGATTTGGCTTATTACCTGTGTGGGACTTGCATGAATGCTCTTTAGCATATATATTCTCATCTGTTCTACACAGGTCCTTCATGAAGAAGTGCATCATCGCTCATTTCATACACCTGGAAAGAGTGAGTGACTTCCCTAGATCACACAACTGGATAGAATCAGATCTTAAACTCAGGTCTTCTAACTCTAAGCTTCCTCATTTTCCCACCACTCCTGTGAGAAGGAGCTAAGAGTTATATTCTCAGAGGCATAAGGAAAATAAGAAAAAGAGAAATGATCCTAATATTTAAAAGCCTAATTATAAAGTATAAGCATTTACATAAATTTTTATTTTTTGAAAGATAATTCTATAAGATTGTTTTTCTATTTATTTATCATTCCTATTTATCTTAATAAGAGTTACGTTTTCTTGGACATAAGGTCTAGAATAGCCATTGCTATGAATCTAGTGCGTTTGAATAGGAGGCCGTCATTTTAGGAACTGCAGTTAAGCACGGAGCTCTCCTGGTCAGCATACTCTACTGACCACGAACAAGGAATCGAAGGAAAAGGGTTCCTGAGCTTTGAATTTGCAAACTTACACTTAGGAATGGCAAACATTCTCTCTTCCCAAAATGCTCATCACCCCCCTTATTCCAGCCTATATATCCTTCTCATATCCAGTAACAATGGTGCTTTCCTCTCTTTAGTTCCATCATCTTTTATTTCATGAAATATAAATTTTGTTTATTGTTAAAGGATCCGTCTTATTACACTCATTTAAACAGACTCTTTTCCAATTTCTACCTACACCCCACAAGAATTGACTGAAAAAGTCTGCATAGTCCTCCAACTTGAACTTCAGTCTGTTTACTGCTCAAAAATGACTATCTTTAACCTAAAACCTCAGGTTGCATTGGTTGCTACCTGCAAGTGGCTCTTATGTGATGCTCACCTAGTGTTGGATGTAAGCCAATTGTACTTCAGGGCCCCTAGCAATATTTAACTGCAGGAATGACTGCTGTTCTTTTCTCTAATCTCTGCTGAGCCACAAGACAGCCCATTGAAAACAGACCAGTCCCTGTCTCTGACTGGGCCCATTTCTGCCCTTACCACTTCCTTTCTGTCTCTCTTCCACCTTCTCTCACCTGTCAGCACTTACATTCCCCATTCTAGATGCAAGGAACTCAAAGAAGAAACTGGAATCCAGCTCCAATTTGACATTTCTCTGGAATACCTGGTAGTTAGCATGGTGTGTGTCTCAGAGATGGACATATAGTCAAGGATTTGGACTAAGGAATAAACAAAGAAGGCACTCCATTCAGCTGAGAAAACAATAGCCTAGAGACAAGTATATCTTCTGATTTTATAGATGCACAAACCCACAAAAGCTTAATGAAAAGAAACTTGGAAGGAAAGGAAGATGATCAAATTGCTTTAAGCGCCCAGCTTGATTACTTTTAGGTACTGAGTTCGTGTGCCAATTTGTGTGACTGATTTAATGGTTTCCCTTTATGACATTGTTAATCATTATAATTATAACTTACAGTTGTATAGTGCTTTACAGTTTTTAAAGCATTTATATATCCATTATCTTATCAAGTCTTCACAACAAACTTGGGAAGACACACTTGCCAAAAGAACGGTCTTTTCGCTGGGAAAGTCATCTTCTTTAAGTGTGCGTCTTCAAGAAGGGATGCATGAAGAACGTTGGGGGAAGATGGGGACACAGAGCCAGAGAAGTCAGCTGGGGCTGGGCGGATGTCACCCTGCCCCTGCCCCTCCACACCCTGGGTGGGAGTAACCAGCCTCAACTCACTTTAGTAAAGCATCGCTTTAGTCTCATTGAATCACTTTACTGAACCCAGGGTTACATCCAACGGACCAGTCTTAGATTTGCCACATTTCTGACCAATGAGTGTCAGTGGGCACTCCCCTACTCACGTACCGACATCATTCTCCACCTAGTTTTTATTATTTATGGTATTACTTCCTTAGCAACTACTCTATCTGTGGAAGACTTTAACTCTCAGAATATATGGCTTAGTTCCTCCAGAGTCCTACAGATAAGGCTAATGGTGATCAGAGCAACTCCATTGTTTTTCTTTCTTGTATCCAGCTGTATTGGAGTCCCAAGCATCTATGTGGCCTATAATTATTAGCCATGGAGCACCCAAGCTCTTCTTAATTCCCGTCTCCCCGACATGTACAGCAATACATCCCCCTCTTATGCAGTCCTGTGACATAGACGGGGTAACTATTATTATTTCTTATTTATGGATGAGAAACTATGTTAGGAGATTACATCATTTGTTCACACAGGTTGGTGCAGCCAGAAGCAGTCCTCAGATCAGCTAGCTCCCAAATTAGCGATCTTTCCACTAACACATATTAGTGAAATATATATATATATTCTATTGTATAGTAGAATACAATTTGGTGCCCCTTCCACCTTTCCCCCCTTTTAAAAGTTTTCAGAAACAGTCAAAATTCTAGTAAAATTTTTTCTAAAAAATTGCTCATTATTTTGCCATTTCATAAAATCACTTCAGCTGCACTTCAGGGTCCCTTAGAGTCAACGTGAAAATGTGTTTATTATGAGACCTTATTCCCAGTCCATACCCTCTTCTCTAAGAACTGTCTCCCCATGCACAGGGGTGAATCCTGACAGCCGAGTTCATAGTGCATGGCGTCTCCTTCTTTTCATGGCTGCTTGGGAAACAGGTGAACTTAAGCAGGATGGAGCAAATCGTCACTCCCAGAAATGTGGAATTGGAATGAATGGATACCAGTTAGTCAGTTTTATGGATCCTTTGAAGTGAGGACAGTCAAACTCTGGGGACGTGGCTCCTGTGTTTGGACATAAAAACATGAAGCAGAAATTAGAGAAGAAAAGAGCAAGGACAAAGCAAGCCGAGGGATGAGAAACCGCGCGGTGCTGGAGGAACAGAGCTAGGCAGGCAGCGAGAGCGGCCGCCTGGTTTCTTAACTGCTTTTTACTTGCCGTCTCCAGACACACAAGCAGCCCAGCCCCCACTTTAATTCCTGCCCTGGATCCAATGAGACACTCTGGGAGTCTTTCCAATAAATTCCTGTTTTTACTTAAGTTAAGTTATGTTAAAGAGGGTTTCTAACACTTGCCATCCAAAGAGCTTTAACTTGTATGTTCTGAAAACTGCTTTCTGGAATTATTTGCTCCGAGCATTTCTGTCATTGGCTAGGTCTAGAAAATATCCTGCCCCAGGCATTGCCATGGCAGTGTACCCCCTTAGCCACACACATCCCAGGTAACATGGCTCCAAGTGCACACAGCCCCAGGTGTACACGTCCCGAGGTGTACACGTCTTGTGGCTCCTGCCCAACTGTGTGGCCAGCAGACAGCATTCCTCAACTCTGCTGGCCACACCTTTATCTTCATCCTGAAGCTCCCAGAGAAGAGGGAGCATCCAGTCTGATACCTGGATCATTTCTCCTCATTGACACTCGTCTTATAATTCCCCGTGTGCTGCTGCGTGCCCGTTTCCTTTTTCTTTTCCAGTCACCCTGTCACTCATTGTTTGCTAATGACTAGTTGGCAGGCATAAAGAAGAGAAGTGGCAGCCAGCCTGGCCTTCAGACTGGAAAGAAGCATGTTTTCTAAAGAATGAAAACATTCTTTGGTAAGAAGCACGTTCCAGCACTGAATATTTCTCTTTCAAAGTCCTGCTGGGCTCCTTCTGTCTCTGAGTGTCTGTGCTTTCCTTTGTCACTTCCTCCCCACCTCCTTCCCAGATGGAGACTGGCAGGGCCACCTTATTTGGGGATCGGGTTTCTCAAAGACGGGTGTGGGCTCCCTAGAAGACTCTAATGTGATCTGGGGGAAGCAAAATATTAGGGTAGTAATAGTCCTAAGAAAATAATAGGCTGCTATTAGGAAACTTTTGAAGCCCTCTCAGGTATTTCTAGAAAAAGCCAGTAATTAGCAAGAAATACCAGGTTCTCTCCACTACCCACTCAAAAAGAAGTTTCCTGAACTTCTAGAATGAATTTACCCTTGTCTTGGATTTAATATTTGTTCCTGAGAAGGACCAGACTCTTGACACCATTCCTCTCAGTACCTTCCTGCTCCCCTGGGGAATGGTCCACCCACTGAACTCCCTCCAGAGCTCCTAAAAGCCGGCAACCGGGACAGCCCTCCGAGGTCAGGCCTCTCTCCCTAGAGAGAATAACATTGCAAACTTTGACAGTAATGCTGATTATTTGTTCATCATTCACCATATACCAAGCAGTCTAAAAACGCCGCTCAGGTTTTCACCTCTAAATGCTTCTCAGCCAGAAGAGGGCGTTACGTCCTTGATTTTTTTTTTTTTCCTTTTAAACTAAGCAAAAGCCCTAGGAGAGAAAATGACTTTTAGATCCACATTGTTCTCTTCATGTAAACAACACCACCACAACAAAAAGTTCATCTGTTGATGACAAACAGTCAAAAGAAATATTAGTAAATCCAAACCAGGCAGTGAGTACTGCTCTGAGTACTGGGGTCACAGCGGCTTCCAGTGACCGTATTTCTTATGCTGCTGGCTCAGGTTAGAAATGAAGTGACAAAAAAATGCAGCAAGGGCCTCTTGCTAGTGAGGAGCAGTGGGTAATATATTTGTTTGTATTATGGGATTGCAGTTCTACCAGAAGGAACACTTGACATTTTGATGAGTGCCTCCAGGGAGAAAAGGTACTAACTTCAGAACTTAGTTTTAATTATCCTAAGGAGATTACATTATTCAAAAGCATCCCACTGGTAAGGTGCAACATTTCCTGAAACAGTTTAGTGGAAAATGCCACATTAATCAGTTCAATATTTCACTCAGAAGGCTTAATGACGGGAGAAGTTTAAAGTACCGTAGCAGGATAACGCAGACGGGAAGGGAAAAAAAGGTTCGCTTAGAGGAAAAGGCTGACATACTTGCGAGTCCCTCTTGTGTCTTTCCCCATTCAAAGCTGGCTGGCTGTGCTAGAAACCCAGTAGAGACCAACATGTGGGACCCCACCATTTCTGAAATAGAAGGATCTGGAAAAGGCAAGTCACAAGGTGAGAGAGGAAGGATGTTGTGTGCGAGCCCTGTCCTCTGCCCGGGCAGGTTACTCTACCCCTCTGTTGATTGGTCCGGGTGGGTGATGAATAGCTGAGGCTGTCTTCCTCCCCACCCAGAAGGACAAAAGGTCTTTGTAAATGTGTGGTGTTTGATGGTAAAGGGAGATGAGCACCACGAGATTCCAGTGATTTTGTCTCCTTGTTCCCATTCTTTTCTCCAACTCATATTCTAATTACCATCTTCAGTCTGCAAAATTTGAATGGGAATCTGGCTTGAAAGTCAGAAAGGCTTGTACTTACTGTAAGGACTCTTACCTGAAAGGTGGCCAACACACACGGGCCCATTGGGATGTTGAAAGACTGAGTGACAATGAGGATCGGAAATCCAATCCAGATCTTAATGTTTGTAAATGTACAAATCAGCCTTATGGTTAGTCAAATTAGAGGAACAATTAAACAAAAAAACAAATCAACATCCATTGTTCTCATAAGGCAGTAGTCCAGCAAACAACTGTGGGGCCTTAGTGGCCTCTTGGCTGAATTTGTGACGGGCACCGGTGAAGGGGCAGAAACATTGTTTGTGGGCATATTGTTAACATTTTTTGGTCCAATTGTTGGTTTAATTTCTGTTTAGCACTCACCACAAAGAAGCCTAAGTGTCTTGGCATAAAAACTAAAAAGCAGTACCAAAACAGCATAGCTAACTTGTCTAGAGCATATGCCCTGTGACCTTTCCCCACCCTGTTTTCTTTTCTTTTCTTTTTGTTGTTAGTGCCGTTGAGTGGATTCTGACTCCTAGCAACCCTGTGGACAGCAGAGCAGTACCTCGCCCAGTCTTTCGGTGCCATCTTCTCACCTGCTGGCGCTGTATCAGACAACGCTCCGCTGCTCCTCATATGGTTTTCATGGCCAGTGTTTTCGGGAGTGGGTGGCCAGGTCCTTCTTCCTAGTTTGTCTTGGTCTGGAAGCTCTGCCGAAACCTGTCCACTATGGGTGACCCCGCGGGTATCTGAAATACCGGGGGCATAGCTTTCAGCATCACAGCAACACACAGATGCCACAGTAAGACAATGACAGACGGGTGGTGTGGTTCCCTGACAAGGAAACAAACCCCCAGCGGCAGCTGTGAGAGCCCTAAATCTTAACCACTAGAGCACTAGGGCTGACTTTCTCTCTATTTTTCAGTAAATACTGTAACAGATTTTTACTAAAAGTGTGCTGTGGGCTCCTTCCTGCTTTGTGTGTCAGCATCACCTTTTGTTTTTTACCTTCAAAGCTCTCTGCTTCTGCTGTGACACCTTTTCTCTTTTCTTCCTCCTGGAAGTCCCCTTGTTTCTGTCTGAGAAGCAGGTGCCTGTGCAGCTTTGCTCTGTATTTCCTTCTTTGTGTATCCTTCCAGCTTTATACATCCTCCGTGGAAGGAGTCTAACCTTAGGGCTCTCTGAAATGCTAGCTAACTTTTCCTAAGTCAGGAATTCCCAACATAATGGCAATATTATCCCTTTACTGTCCTATTCTTGCTTCCAAGACCCTATCAAAGTGATATAATACATATTTACTGAAAAAATTGCAGTGAATCCGAATTTTGTCATAAGATGTGTACAACAGACCATGAGATTTTAACAACCTTCCAGGGACACAGTAAATATGATTTCCCCATTAAATTTACAATTTGGATGTCATGATACCAAGGCTAATACACAACACACACGGTTGAAGGAAATTTAAGCAGAAATGTTCTGTCTCTTGCCAGAAGCTTCTATCACTGTCTTGATGATGTTGGAAAGTCATAGTTGGATGTTCCTATTTCTGTGTCCCTTTATTTACTATCACACAAAGTCCTTTGTCTGGTTTTGGGCTAATTCTTCAAATTAGATCAAATGCAGAGTATTTGATTAACTTGTTTTGGGCTCCTCATTTGTTCTTCCTTGGAAGCCCTGGGGCCTGGTCCTGATGCAGGAGAAGGGATGCTGAAATCCATGGACTTATCATCTATTTTTTTGTCTTCATCACTGTTTTTTAGTTTTAGCATTCCAAGTGCTGTTCTAATATTCAAAATATGGTTGACTACACGTGTGGGTTTTTACCAAACGAATTTTCTAAGCCTCATAACCGTACCCTAGTCTCAACAAAAGGGTGAAAAGGCACGGAACACTGTTTTTATAACAAAATTCGAAAGCAGAATTCTAAATGCTAAATTACCTAGGACTCCCTGGATATGGCAGATCAGAAGATAGGCTGACTGACTTGAAATATGGAGTGCTCATTAACTACTAGGAAAAGACAATTACACTGTACATGCTGGCATAAAATCATTTTTGTTGGTTCAAAATAGCTGACTTTTCACTTGACACAAAGATTCTAGGGAGAGGAAAAGATAAAGGCCACCTCACTCAGGGTCTATGCGGAAGAGGGCCTGGGTTTTAATCCTGTAACTGTCCCTCCCAAGTCCCTGTTCCACAACTGCCTTTTAGGACTTTATGAATCATTGCTGGCTCTTGACAAGAACTGAACGGGCTGCTGGCCTGGCCTCCTCTTGTGAGGACAAGATTATTTTTCCTCTCTTTCAATATGATTTCACTACCACCATATTAATGATCATTCACCAAGGCTTGTTATCGCCTCTTATTGGGCAATGCCCATCTATGCTTGAAAATTGAAGCTCAGCGAGCCCTGGCCTTCCAAGGAATTTTCCATGGCTTTGGGTTTCAAAAACTTCTGTTTGACTCACACTCTATGCATTAATCCTGCACAGCTCCCTCTCTTGTCCTTCTATCTTTTCTTCAGCTTTCCCACTTATTCTATTGTTTGGTTTTCTCTAGAATCACACATCTCTGATCACAAATCACAAATACTCTGATCCTAGTTATGAACAACTATTTTTTGCATGATGATTAATTCAAGAAAATAAAAAGAATTTGAGGTTGCATTTCTTTTTGTAAATTCTATACACTTAAAATTCAGAAAATTTAATATTCTTGGGGCCGACCCAGTGGTGCAGCGGTTAAGTTTGCATGTTCCGCTTCTCAGTGGCCCGGGGTTCACCGGTTCGGATCCCAGGTGCAGACATGGCACCACTTGGCAAGCCATGCTGTGGTAGGCATCCCACGTATAAAGTAGAGGAAGATGGGCACAGATGTTAGCTCAGGGCCAGTCTTCCTCAGCAAAAAGAGGAGGATTGGCAGCAGTTAGCTCAGGGCTAATCTTCCTCAAAAAAAAAAAAATAATAATATTCTTTTATTAGTGTTCTTTTATTATTGCAATGCCACTGAACAATTGCATTACTGTTTTGCTAAAATTTCAGAAATCACAAAATTACCAAAGCCTGTAGCTGTGGTTCTCAATCTCCCCGTATTTCAGAATCACCTGGAAATATTTAAAAGTCAGTTGCCTAAGGCCCCTCCCCGACCCCTCCCCTCCCCTCCCCACTGCCCCAGAGATTCTGATTCAAATTGGTCTGAGGCTTCAACAACCTTTTAGAATGACTATGAGAAACACTGCAGGGAAATATCAGGCAATGATGAGATTCAAACACATCTCCTTATTGAGCAGAATACTGTGGAAGGGGTTCATTTTGCCTTTCTTTGCTTTATCGTCTAAGCTTTAATTACAAAATGTGGTTTGCTTAATGGTGTATCTTCATAGTGTATTCTCCAAAGCACAAGTTTAAAAAAATTATTTAAAATAAGAAAAACATTTTAAAACAAAGAAGTATCATCAATGCCCTTTCTCTGAAATGTAAAATTCTTATGTCACTCTTTCCTTTTTGACAGCAATCATAACAGAAGTCTGCATTTTATTTAGGAAATGGTTCTCACTTTGGAGCATCTATTAAAATTTTAAAAATACATACATATTATGACCCAGCAGTTGCATTTCTAGGAATTTTTCTTGCAGAAATACTTGTACAGTGTATGAGGATTTTCACAGGAACGTTGAGTGCAATGGCAAAAACCCAAACCGAACAAGAATAACAACAATAAAACCCCAAATGACCATCACTGGGGCCATGATTAAATAAAATTTGGAACTTTACATGGAGGAACATGCGGATGGTAAAAATGAGTTACGTGGGGGCTGGGAGGGTAGCATAGTGGTTAAGTTCTCATGCTCTGTTTCCACAGCCCAGGTTGTCAGCTCTGGATCCCAGCACAGACCTAGCACTGCTGGTGGAGCCACGCGGTGCTGGCATCCCACGCAGAATAGAGGAAGATGGGCACAGATGTTAGCTCAGCAACACTCTTCCTCAAGCAAAAAGAGGAAGATTGGCAACAGACGTTAGCTCAGAGCCAACCTTTCTCACAGAAAAAAAAAAATTATGTGTTCTGTTATCTGAAAGGTGTACAGATATATATATATATATAGATATAGATATAGATATAGATATAGATATTTTTGGTGAAGAACATTGTCCCTGAGCTAACATCCTCTTTTTTTATGTGGGACGCCAGTGCAGCATGGCTTGATGAGCGGTGTGCATGTCCCACCCTGGGACCCCTGTCACCCGCGGACCCCGGACCACTGAAGCTGATTGGTGAACCCAACGACTACGCCACCAGGCCTGCCCCCAGATATATTTTAAGTGAAAAAAATAAGGTGAAGAAAACTGTAAACAATATGGTCCGCCCCATCTCTCCCCTCCGTTTTGTCTTTTTGTAAAAGGAGATCACTGTGTGTGTGAGTGCGTGTGTGTGTGTAAAAAGGTTTACAACAGTCTGAAAAATAAAACACTCTCCCTTTTGCCGACGGGTTTTCTGGGCCGTGTGATAGAGCAGCGGGGTGAGGACGGGAGTCCCCTGTCTCACTCCACGACTGTCTTCAGCCAGAGGACGTGACCCAGGTAATTCAAAGCAACGGGCGAGAGGAGACCACCGGAAGGAGTCGCAGCAGCGCCCAGGCCTTCGCGGGACTCCCCGCTCCCCGAAGGGCAGGGCGCGCCGCGGGCCGCAGGGATGCGCAGAGCGTGGGTGGCCCCCTCCTGGTACCCGGTCCCGCTGGCCGTCCGTCCCTGCCGCTTGTCACGCCGAGCCAGGGTGCCCTCAGGACGCCCGGCCGCTGAAGCCGCGGCCTGCCTCTGGTGGCCCGTGGGGAGCGTGTGTGCACCGAGTGTGCACGATGCCCAGGGCACGGCTGGGGCTGGGGCTGAGGCTGGGGCTGGGGCTGGCCTGCCTGAGTCGGGTCCCCGAGGCGAGGGGTGGCGGCTTCCGAAATTAAACTGCAGGTCACCTCTCAAAGTTGGGCAGGCCTGCCCGCTGCCCTCCTTGATGGGGGTGCCAGACACGAGTCCCCCCAGAGAACTAACAGGAAGCAGAGACTGGCCCTATCAGTCTGCGGTCTGCGGTCTCATTCTCATTCTGTCCCGCCGCCCAATTTCCCTACTTTCACGCAGCGCTCGCTGTGGGCCACGCGCGGCGAGCACCTTATGTGTATTAGCTCAATTAATCTTACAACCACCTCTGAGTAGGTAATATTATCATTCCCGTTTTATAGATCAGGCAACTGAGGCACAGAAAGATTAAGGACTTTACTCAAAGTCATACAAATAGTGAGCGGCAAAGCCGGGATTTGAACCCAAGTGCTGGTCACTGTGCTCCGTCCTCCTGTGTAGGCCAAACCCTTCCCACCTCCACCCACCCTCCCGTCTTTGAAGTTATAAAGCAGTTGTAGACAAAAATGAAGCCCCACCAATGGATGCGTGGCTCCTTCCTGCAAGAGAAAAATGTCTTAGAATTTAAGGTTAATTAGATAATGATTTTAAAAATAAGATTTTAATGGAAGCAACCTGTAAAAATATGTCCAGGCACACGCATTTTCCTGAATTGTAAGTTGTCATTGTCTTTTGCTTTCATAATATTTTCCTTATGTTCCGCTAAAAACTGCCTCTCCACATTTGTGAGCATAATTTATATAAGGGAAGCAGCGTAACATAGTAGTAAAAATAGGGACTTGAGCCAGACTCCCTGAGTTTGAATCTTGGCTTTGCTGCTCGTTAGCAGTGTGACCTCAGGCAAGTTACTTAACCTTTCTGTGCCTCAGTTTCCTCATCTGTAAATTTCTTCTTCTGTAAAATATTAATGCCTATCTCTTAGGGTTGTTATGGCAATTGAATGAGTGATATTGCTAAGCACTCAGAACAGTGTCTGGTACATGGTAAATGCTATACATGTATTTGTTAAATAATTAAAATAATTAAGAATAAAGTACTGTACAAGTAAACTATAGAATCTAACCCCCTGGTTTTTTTTCAAGAGGGAGAAAAGGATAAAGAAACTCATTTTAATTGAACTTTTCCTCTGGCAGCTGACAAAAGCTAGTACCAAATACAGCATTTAGAATTTCAAGGTAAGTAACAATCTCCTTCTAATTCAAGCAGATGATCATGATTCGTAAGAAATGGATTCTGGGTCCACAGAGAGCTGGGCTTAATAACAAATGGGAAGCAGGCCCCGAAGACAGCACACTCAGCAAGCTACTTGGGCTTCTGGGGCGTGGGGCCCGGGGACTTCAGAATTTGACGCTGGCTCAGAGTTGTTAATGCGGCTATTAGTCTCGAGACTTTTCTGCTTTCACACCACACATGTCTGTGCTTTTCTATTTCAACTTTCTGCTCATTTCCTCTAAATCGAATACTTTAGGACCTTACCCCGTGTTTCTTTTGTGTTTCACACGCTTAGAGTTGGCATTACAGTTTTAGTGTCTTTAGGGCTTTAAAATCTATATTTCACTGTTACAAAGAGGAGCACACATTCAGATTTCTAGCTGGAGTTTGTTGCAGCCTTTCCCCTATTGATGTTTGCGGTCTCATTTTGCTCTAATTGTCCCTGGTGGTACAAGCGGGCGGGAACTCAGCCCTCACCAATGGATGCTGAGCTGCCACCACCTTTTCCTGCCTGGAAAATGGAATGGATCATGGGGGCAAAGAGGAGCCCCTTTTTAACACTAGGCAGGGTTGGGGGCAAAACTTTAGTGTCTAACTTGTGGCTTTATCTACTGATTATTGCTACTGTCCCTGCCTCTGTGTGAGTAAGAGGCTCCTCGAGAGGCAAGAACAAGCAATGGCCACACGATCACAGTGAAGCCGCAAGCAGAGTTCACAAAACCTTTTGGGAATCTCTCCAGCTGAAAAGGAGCTGTAAAATGTAAAACAGCCTCATTAATAATAATACTTTTATGATCATAAATGGAAATAAGTAAAATCAAGCTGCCGGTTCTCTGTTCTTTTCACTGGACTCCCCTAAACAGCTAGGCCGTGGCGTCCTTCGTCTCCTGTCTCTTTATTGCTCATCTTGCATTCTCCAGCACATCCCTCTGCAATTGCCGTAAGCAAATCATTTACCCGCTAAGAATAATTCTGGGCGGGTGGTGTCAGTGCAGAGCTGTGGCTGTGAAGACCAGCCGTGCACAAACACCCGAAGGAGGGGACTTGCAAATATGAGGTGCTGTAGCGACAGCAAATACTGCCACTAACTGATAATAGCAATATACACGCAGAGCCCAAAGCGGGTAGGGAGCTGTATTTCAGAGTTCTAGGCAGAACGAGCCAGGCCAGGAGGAACGGGAGAGCTGGCGTTCTGAGCTCTGTCTGCGCAGCAGGACCACACTCCTAAGCCCGGATTTCCTCTCCTGTGGGCATCCAGACAAGCTCCAGTGAGGGTGTTGACAGGTGGTTTACAGTCTTAGGTTTGGTTAGGTGCCAAAAACAGATTTAGCCTCATTTGGTGAGATTATTAAGTATATTAACTAAATTACAGTGGAAGATACAGAGAAAGCTGGTCCCGGAGAGAAGTGCTGCGGAGCAGACAGCGTGCTGTCCTCCCGCACCTCCAGCTCTGTTGAGGGCTTCCTTCATGAAATGCCCTCGAACGCCCAGGGAAGCAAGGCTGCCAGCTTTGGGGTGTCAGGAAGAGAGCAAGTGATTGAGAAGTTCAGAGCATGGCTGGGGCCGAATTCTGGCCTCACCACTTAATGGTTGTCAAAGCTGGAGAAAGTTATGTTACTTCCTTGTGCCTCAGTTCCCTCTCTGAAATACCTACCTCATAATTACATCGGAGACTTCAATGAATGACATGTGTAAGAATCTGAAACAGTGCCTGGCATTCCCTAAAGATTACGTGCTTCTTATACCCATCTTAAATAATCTGAGAGAAGGTTCGTAGTGCCCCAAATGGACACAACCTACTTTACCAGCTTAGAGGTGTCATATAAAACTGTGTCTCTTTTTACGATTCCAATTAAATGGCTTGAGGCTAAATGTCTGGCTTCCCTGGTTCCATCCTTCTGGGATGATCTTTAGGAGGCTTGGTGTCCTGAGGGTCTATCTTGCTGCTAGAGCTGGAGTTCAGGCAGGCATACCCTCTAAGAGTGAGAGCATGTTGTCACTGCCACCAGAAACTTGTCTCTGCTTGGGTTAAGGCATCACCAAATTGCAGACCTGGTGACACAGCAAAACCTGGGAAGTCAGAAGGCCTCCTGACCCATCGTTCCTGGGATGACATTGTGGCAGCGTCTGAGCTAAGTGGCTGATGGCCCAAGCACCAGTGCAGGCCCTCTCCCAGGCTGGTTCTTCAAAGTGTGAGGAAAGACCATCCTCCACTCCTTATCAATGACTGGCCAGAGGAACCTCACATCAAAGTTGAGCAGGTAGCCCAACTTGACAGGCTTTCTTTTCACCCACACAGCCAATTCCCCAGAGTACAAGATAGGTTTAGAACCACTACCCCTTTGACCACCTGACTTCATACGGGGAAGATCCCCAGACTCAGTCTCTTTCTGGTCACCATGCTGATTTTATTGTGTTAGTCTCCTTGACTTTGTCATTGACCCTTGATCGGGGCACCCCTGAGAGGTTTCAATAATTTTGAATTTCCCAGAGAATGGTTGGAGTGTCTCATCTTTTACTTTAAGAAAACCTATGTCTCATCCAAATTTGCCTACTTCTGCCAGCCTGAATGTCAACAGTTTCTTTATCAAGAAAAAGTAAAGTTCTGCCTTACCAGAGACCTTGCTACAGTCTTATTTTAAAGTCATTGCTTTGCTTGATAATTGTTTTTATGGATTATTGGTAGTGAGGGAATGTTCTAAGAGCTATCAACAAAGTGTCAAGTAGAATGACTGAGCAGCACATATCATTTCCTTGTGACCTTTATTTGATTATGCATTTGAACAACTCTACTTTCTCAAGAGAAGGTAAAGAGGAAGAATGTTTTTCAGGAAGAGGAAACATCTTTATCTACTACAAATATTTACTGAACACTACTACAGTATTTTGAGTCTATTTTAAGATAATTGGAATATTTTAAATGTTTCTCAGGAGAGGAAAATTCATATGGAGAAGCATAGACATTATTCAGTCTTCTTTGGATGGTTTGTTTTTACCAATGTCCAGAGCCATTTAAGCCATGTGCTAGAGTTTCAATTAGCTATGGCTGCACCATGAACCACCCCAAAACTTGGTGCCTCAAAACAACAATTGTTGTATTATCTTTCACAACTTTATGGGTTGCCTGGGCTCAGTTGGGAGGTTCTTCTGCTCCACATGGTATCAGCTGGGGCTGCTGTCATCTGGGGGCTCAACTGGGCTGTAATGTCCAAGATGCTTACTCATGACTAGCAGTGGGTGCTGGCAGTTGGTTGGGAGCTCAGTGGGACGGTCCACCAGAATGCCCTGGTTTCCCTCCACGTGGCCTCTCCGTGGGTCTTGGGCTCCTCACAGCATGGTACCTGGATTCCAAGAGGGAATATTCCAAGGGAACAAGCCCCAGTTTGCAAGCACTTACTAAGCCTCTGTTGTATCTGGCTTGCTAAAGTCCCACTAGCCAGAGCCATTCACATGGCCAAGCCCAGAATGTGGTTGGCGATTACAGGAGTGTATAAATACTGGAGGGTCATACTGACGTTCACTGAAGTCACAGCTCACTACACCCAGAAACTCTTTTGAATTCTAAGAGACCAAAGTGGCAGTCCCAGAATGTTGGAGCTGCTAGGGACCTTAGAGACTTTACAGTTGAGCTTCCTTGTTTTACATATGAAGAGACAGAAACTAGAGAAAGTGATTTGCTTACTCAAAGTGACAACCCAGGGCTGGGCTGTTCATTGTAAAAATGATTTTGACCTACTCCGGGCAGGCCCAGCCTCTAGCCTCATAGAGCTCACAGTCTAGAGGGCGAGCCTGTAGTTTAGATCTCCTAATGCCCAATGCTGCACGTGATCATGGTACTTCTCTGCCTTCCCATTGTTAATTAAGTATGTAATGACTATATTAAAGTTAGTTTCAGGTTCTAATTTATGACACAGTAGTTATATTTTAATGTACACTTTATGGTACATTGGAGTCCCCGAATAATCAGTGTGTACTCGCTCTAATCCCGCCTGGTTTATAATACTTGAAGAAAATTTTATTATTTTAAACAATTATAAGGATTTGTAGTTCTCAAATGTTCGCTTTTGTGAAATATTTTTGTTCATGTCTACTATTTACGTGAAGCCAAGTCCTTTGTCAGGAATACAGCCTCTAATTACAACATTGTTCCTGTGGGAAAATGTAATTTGCTTTTCAGTGATCCGCTTTATGACATGGGCTCCAGGAATGTGCTGTTCTGCAATAAAAAGCAAGTAGAGACTGCATACTCTTGTAACTTCTAGCCCATGGCCTGGCACGGTAGAACCAATGTTGTTAAAGTAGTTCTAATTTTTTTGTTGACTTATGAAATCTGAGCTAGGAGATCACGACGGATTTCACTGAGATGGAGTGAGGGGGGCTGGATAAGGAGGCAAAACAGCGAAGCAAAGAGCAGAAGATGGTTTCTCTGCAGTCACCCCATCAGCAACCAAGGCCTGTCTGTTGTTCACAGCGTCCCTCACTTTGGTTCTTCCTTTCCAGGAATAAAATGGCGGTTACAGTAACGAGTGGCCAATGCAGTGAGAGGGGACCTTCTGGGGTGCTGTGGGATGACAATGCAGGCTCTGGGTGGTCCTGAAAGGCAGCCCATTGGAAAGGGAACACCCTTACTCAGAGCCCAGTCCTGCCGCCTCTGAGGGGACTTTCCTCATTGCTTTGCTCAGGGATAACGTACAGTGACTTCCATTTAATGTTTGCTCGCAGAGGACAAGTGTTAACTGAGGCAGAATATTTTTGGCGGTGAGATTTCTAACCATGGGCTACAGCACCAGCGACCCAGTCAGCTGTTCTGTTCCTCACGGATGCTCCAATCTTCTTGACTTTGGCTTCCGGAAGCTCCTGCTCCATCTCTGTTTCTGATACTCTTTACCACTTGGCCCAGAGCATAGCCTAGATCATGCCTCATAATTAAAAACAAATACTCCACTGAAAAGTAAGGGATAGAAGAAGAAATTATAATACAGACTCCCCCACCCCTTAGCTTTGAGTACTAGATATGAATTCTTCTGCAGTCCAGAGACCAAGGCCTCCCACAGGATCCACACTGGGTCTCTCCTCAGTTCTTGGCCTGCCACCTTTTTTCAAGGGCCTGATTATCTCCCTTCACAAAGAGAGACCTCTGCTGTCTCCCCTCTCTGAAGTTCAGGCCACACATATGAGCCCCCAAAAGACATGGCTGAAGAGGATCCACATTCCTCCTCATACCTGGTCTCCACTAGCCCCTCCCACAGAAACGTAATCTGTTGTGATAAATTCTACCCACGATGAAAACAATCTTCTGTACAGTAGAGCCGAATCTTTCCTGGGGATTAAGTTCTAAAGTTACTGTGTAAGGCAGAATTTGTGTAAGAAATTAACTTTGGAGACCACTAGAGGAGAGCCGCATTGTAGGTGGACGCACTTTTCTCTGTAAGCCTAGTAGAGGCCACGATTTCCTCAGCAGAACACCAGAGGAAGTAGCTGGTCTGGGTTTAAGGTTTGTTTTAACTTCAGAATCCCATTTTCCGTGGTGAAATGCTCATACTGCTTAAGGCACAGGGGCTGAAAACCATGGAGAGAAAAGGCGAATCTCAGTTCCTACCCGCTCCTGAGGCAGAAGTGTCCACGCTTTCTAGCTAGTTTTTCACTCTCTCCCTGTGTCCTTTTCTCTCCCCGTTCCTCTCTAGGTGTCTGTGGGTAGAATCCTGGGAATTTCGTGCAAGCCTGATGGGATGGCCTTAACGTTATCGTGCAAAGCAGTTTAGCATGTCATTGTGAAGGAACACTTTCAGAAATGGTGTATTTAGATTTATCTTCGTAGGACCAAAAGCTCATTAAAGTGCTCTGTTTCTCCCTCCAAAACTCAAAAGCAATACACTTCCAAAGGTACATTCAAGCCATTGTCTGTAGAGAAAGAGACTTTGCTGGCAGCTTTGAAATACGGCCCCTTTACTCCCTCCAGCTTTTGGCCCCAGAGATGCAGGCGGAGATGAGCTACCCCACCCAGATCCCCACTTACAGCGCCCCCACCCCCGCCCTGCCCCCACTGTTTCCACTAGGAAACTCTGACCCTTCTCTTCATTCTACCCCAAATGTGCCTCATGCGAACCTGGCTATGAGCCTTCGTGCAGACCGTTTGACCTGTCTGGAATGCCTCTCCTGTCTAATCCCTCATCCCTTCACTCCACCTCCGCTGGCCCTTCCCAACCTTCCACCCCCAGATCAGGACACCAGAGCCACTTGACTGTAATCTTTAGTGCTCTCTCTCCCTCTTGGTTGTAGTACCACAAGGTATCTTTATGTTCAGCAAACATTCATTAAGTGTGTCCTATGTATGTGCCAGGCACTGTTCTGAGAATTATTGATATAGTAATACATTTATTCCTCACAATAAGCTTATAAGGTAGGTGCTATTCTTATCCCCATTTCACAGATGAGGAAACTGAGGCATAGACAGGTTAAGTAACTTGCCCAAGGACACATGGTTAGTCAGTGACAGAGCCGGGCTTCAGACCCAGAAAATGTGATGCCCATGCCTGCACCCCCAATCCCTGGGTTATAATACCATCTCCCATTTGGTACTTAGATATGGGCTCTGTCTCCAGTCATCTTTTTATATGGGCGTGCCTTCTCGCTCACTTTGTTTATAACCCCTCCAGGGCAGGCATCATATTTTTTCCCACAGCCCTGAGGATTGTGCCTTGCATTGAATAGGACCTCAGGAAATATTTGTTGGATGATAAAATGACAAACCCCAAAATATAGATCCTCATAAGTTATATGATTCTCTGGATGCGTTTTGGGCTTTAGTAAGACCTCCCATTGTCTCTCATGGACATAGCAATAACAGTTAACAAAATACTGGAATATGATTTGATTCTCAAGACACTCCTATGATGTGGAGGGAGCAGATATTGTGCCTATTTAACAGCCGGGAAAACTGAGACAGACACAAAGAAGTCGACTTTCCTCCGTCACATTCAGTGGGGAGCTGAACCCGGGGACCAGAGGCGCTTGACATCTAGTCCCATAAGATTGCTCTTCAGATTTTGCTCCAGTCTAGCTCAATCTAGTGCAAGCCATGGTCTGGCTCTGGGTTTGTCCATTAATGAAACCAGAATGTTCTATTATAAAATGGATACAAATAGCAGCATTGAAAGCGTTGGGGCAGGTCGAGGTGGGGGAAGGACACATTCCCTTCACACACTGGACTCCGTCTAAGAGGAGGACAATGCCCTCATCATGATCATGGGAACAGATGTAAATTGATGACATGCTAATCAGTGATGTCTTCATCCGTTGTCAAACGTCAGCTGGTGGGAAACAGGTAAATACCAGAACAGGTAGGAAACAATTTTAGAGAAAGAAAAAAAATGAGTCAGTTACAGGGAGGTTTCCAGGATCAGAGAATTTTTTTTACTTTGGAGGGAAAAGGTAAAAAGAGGAAATATTTGATCTAACAAGTGAAAATTCAGATCAAAGCCACAATTTGAGTTGGCAGACCTCGCTTGGAAACTCCTTTTGTTTATAATGTAGGTTTTTCCCCTTTATGAAGCAGATGCTTATACAAGCATTACCAGTGTTGTCAATAATACTGTAACATTTGCCTTCCATCCCTTTGTTGCTCAGGGAACATGTCGGGTTTCGGCACATTTAGCTTTGCCATTTACTTCACAAATCGCAGCTGTGTAGTGCTACAATAAAGTCGATTTTACTGAGAATCAAAATTGAAGAAAAAAATTCTCCTAACAACCTTTCCAGTCATCATGGGCCTGAAATACTTTGGAGTGGGTTTTTTCGTTTTTTTTTTTAAACAACTTGGTTTCACTACAATGATGCTTCACTAAGAATCTTCCCGCAAATTTAATTCAAAAGGGAAGGCTTTGTTGTTATTAAACACAATGGCAGTTTGTACATCTCTACATCATTATGTTGCTTCTCATTATGGTAATTCATTTGCTTCTGCTTTGTATGGATATCAAATAAAAATCACTCTCGCTCCTGGCAAGTGATTGCCATTATGGAGACACTCTGGGAGCCCAGCTAAGCAGCGCTTGGTGTCATAGCAAACACAATTAGCAAAACGGCATCCAGAGTGGCTTTATGGAGCTGCCCTGTGGCGAGTCTCTGTGTTTTCTATTTAGCAGGGCCGTAGGTGACGAGGCTTTGCCGGCTGCCTTCTCTCTTTTCATCTTTGTACCGTTTTCTATTCAAGAGGAACAGTGTGAGGACTTGGTATGAATTTTCCTTTCTCTTTTTCTCTGATGGGCTCTTCCTCAGCACGTGCTGGCTCGGAGAGCCCTGGGTTGTTCTGCCTTCCTAGGAGCCCATGTTTCTCTAAAGGAGGGTCAATGACGGCGTCACCAAATATCCACTCTGAGATCACTGTGGATTTCTTTTTGTTTCTTTTTTGTTGTTGCTCTCTATTGACACTTGTCAACTGTTTGAGAGGTACTGAGTTTTGTATGAAGTTAAATAAAACTTTAAAGGTTGTTATTAATTACTTCTATACTTAAAAAGAAAACAATTTACACCCTCCTGCAGTGGACAAATTTGAGGTGGGGCCTCAACTCTGGCTTAGGTACCTCAGCCAATGATTAGCCTAGGTGGGATTGACGGCACCTGCTGCCTCTTTGACATGAAAGACAGACGTGGTTCTTGGCTGAGCTGGGAGAAGAAAGAGGGTCTGGGTTGGAGCTAAAATGCTCTAAAAGGTGACCAATGCATCATTGGTCAGAATTAATCAGGGACTCAAATTTCTCTACAAGTGATTCATTTTTTTCTTTTTTGAGGAAGATCAGCCCCGAGCTAACATCTGCTGCCAATCCTCTTCTTTTTGCTGAGGAAGACTGGCCCTGAGCTAACATCCGTTCCCATCTTCCTCTACTTTCTATGTGGGATGCCTGCCACAGCATGTCTTGCCAAGTAGTGCCATGTCCACACCTGGGATCTGAACCGGCCAACTCCAGGCAGCCGAAGCAGAATGTGTGCACTTAACCAATGTACCACCAGGCGGACCCTCCAAGTGATTCATTTAAGCGTGGACTTGAGATACAATTCTGGCCAATAAGACTTAAGGGGAGGTCTGCTGGGGGACTTCTGGAACAATTTTCCTTTCTTATTAAAAGAAAGACATGTTAAGAGAAATTGTTCTTTTCCTGCTTCTGTGTGAGTGCAGCTGTGTGAGGATGTGATGCCTGGAGCTGTAGCAGCAATCTTGTGACCGTTACAGTCAACCATAAGGACAATAATTAACATGCTGAGCGAGACCAAATGGAAAGGTAGAAATAATCTGAGTTTTTGATGAGTTGTTGAGTCACTGAACTAGCCTACCCTGAACTTCTTTTTGATGAGATAACAAATTTCTTATCATTTAAGGCATTCTTAGTCAGATTTTCTCCTGTTAGTAGCCAAAAACACCATGACTGATACGCTACTACTTTACTTTGTACTTTTAGAAATGGTCTTACAGGAAGGGGCTGTAATTATTTTTAAAAGTCTAGCTCCTTGATCAGATGGCAGTTTCTTGAGCTTTATTCATTTTGTAGCCCCTGGTGCCTAGCACAGAACCTGTTAGGTACAGGTGCTCAACAAATGTTCATTGGATGAGCACTAGATATGAGGGATGCTCATCCTCAGGCAATCCAGGCTCACTGGCTGAGCATTGCTCTGTATTTTAACCCAGACCTGTCAAAAAAGGAAGAAAAGTCAATTGAAATTTCTCTTGTACCTAAATGTTGAAGTCAGATGCCATCTTCCTTCTGTGCTATCTTTTCTGCTGAAACTGGTCAATGTTTCTCTAGATGAGCTATACCCACGAACATTTTCCTTTTGGGTCTTCTTCAGAAAATACATTCCTGAAAAGTTATTCATAAATATGAGTGTAAATATGTTTTACTTATGATTCGGTCAATATCTAAAGGAATCTCATGTGTCCCACCCTCTCCCCACCGAAAGCAAAAAAAAAAAAAGCAAAGACAGGGAAATCTGAATAATCGTTCTCTAATTTATCAGAATTCCTAAAATTTGCATGTGTATATACAAGAAACTCATTTTTATACAGAACTCAAATAATTAAGTCAGTACCCTTTTTGGGGGCCTGTATTTTATTTTTATGGAGAGAGAAAAATGACAAGTAGCTAAATTATCATGAGACTGGTTTTTAAAAAAACCTTCCAGGCTTCATAGGATATGTGCACATTCAGCTCAATCTTCCAAGTTTTCATAACTACAGTACAGGCCAACTTTTAGGTTAGTGATGCATCTTTTTTAAATTGAAAGAGTGTTTAGAACGGTGGGTGCTCCCAGGCTGACCCTTGCCAAGCACAGCCTGGCCGCGGGGAAGCACAGGAAAGCACAGGGGCGGCAACTTACAGACCCAGGCCTTGCAAACCTGTGCCCAGTGTCAGTGTCGTCAGCGGCCTGGTCGCCAAGGGGAGCCCTTTCCCTCTCTGCTCCTACCTCTTGGGATTTTCTTTAAAACTAAGAAAAACTTCTTATTTTGTTATTTTAAAAGGTTTTATTATGCATTTTTATTTTGATCTCCCCTTGGGATTGAATTTCCCTTTCCACAGTCGCCGACCCCTCTCTTGCTTCCTGTCTCCCCCCTGCGCTGGGATGGGACCGGGTTTGGGGCAGAAACACAAGCAGAGCAGAGTAGGGATGACGGTAAGCCATGTCGCCCCTGCCCCTGGGCTCCCTGTGGCCGGGCTGGAGCCTCTGCATCTGTGCTCCTGCCCTCCCATCCTCCCACGAGAGCTCTTCTTCCTCCACATTTCTTCTCCTGGCCTCTCTCTCTCTCAGGTCCACTCTCTGTTTCATCTCCTCCAACTTGCACTGTACCCGTACCTTGTACGTGTTTCTCTGAAAGGCAGGAGAAGCTCCTCCCCATCCCACAATCAGAACATCAGTCAGGTTCCATGGGTCACAGTGGTAGGGTGGAGCTGGTCCTTCCTGTGTCTGCTGGTTCCCTTGCAATCTCTTCCCTAGCGTGTGAATGGAGGAATGGAGATTCTGCTGAACGTGGATCCCTGTGGGGCTCAGGGCCACAGTGTTGTGCCATTTGTGCTCTGCATAAATGCCTTGGACTAAGGGAGTGAGTGGAGGCTAAAATCTATCCCATAATCTGCTCACAAGCTATGAACCCTCGCATATGTCTGCCGGAAGAAGGGGTGCCTTATTCATCCAATGAAAACACCTTTTTCAGCTGGCTCAGCTATCTGTGAAAAAGCAATGTGTCTTTTTCTAGTCTGCACAAAGGCTCTGGAATGGCTGGCAGAGTCCCTGGCACCAATACTGTGAATGAGAGACCTGGCCTAGGAATGCACGAGAGGGGCTGATGTCCTCCAGTCCTGTCTCTGCCAGAGCCTCTGCCAGGGCTTTTCAGGCCAACACAATGCATGCTATGAAAGGTGTATAACATGTTCTTCTTTTAAAGGCCATGTAGATCTCAAAACCCAGCACAGTGTGGGAGGAGGAGAGGTGGTAACTTAATCTGAGCTTATGTACCATGCAATGGAAGGACCCATAGACTGAGGCCTTGGGATGCTCTCCCCAGCTCTCCCTTCCTTTCCACATAGCTCTCTCTCTGTAATTCCTAGTTCAGTGCCTCCAGCACCTTCCTGGGTCAGTTTTACCCCCCTTCGACAGAGGAGGAGAAGTTTTAGGCCTGTCCTCTTAGGCATCTCTTGTGTCTCACAGTTGAGAGCCTGAGCCTTTGGTTGGATGAAAATGGCGTCTCCTCTTCATTTGGCCATTGTCAATTGCCCAGGGTTGGGATGTTGGCTCCTGTTCCATGAATTGAGGGTGCTCTATTTCCGGTTTAGTTTTCCCATGAGCAAGAGCTTCCTCATTAGTTGTCCTAAGAATCCAGCCCAAGTGGTCAAGCCTAGCATTGGTGTTTTTGATGTCCACACTGTTTAGTCTCATATAAAGAAAGCATATTTTTTTTGTTTGCATTACTCTGACCTTTTTCATTTTAAAACCATAACCCCTGGCCTTATTGTGCTAAAGAACATTTGACATTTCTGTGGCTAATTTAACAAAGGTCACCATACTATCTCTAAATGGCTTTCTCTTTCCCATTCAATGGCACCAATACTGATTACATTATTTATTGATTCAAACCTTCCCTTAACTTCAATAGAAGGTCAACATGGGTCTACTTTGTTAAGTCACACTGGCATCTATTTTTTTAACCCCAATATGTAAATGAAGGTGAAACGTTGGACTGGCGTAGGAGAGAACCTGTTTATCCCTGACATTCCCTTACCTTCACTGGTAGGAAAACATTTGAGATACGTTGTGCATTTCCAAGGGAGAGTAGACTGGTGCGGAGGAACACTGGGAGTGACTTAGGCCCTGCAGTGCAGAGGACACAGAGATGTGACAGCCCTTTATCCACCCCGTCTCCTCCCATCCTAATCCTCTCCACTTCATTCCCTTTCCTTCGTTCGCTTTCCTCTCTAACCTGCTCCTGGTCTTTTTCTTTTCCCTTCTCTTTTTATTCATTATCACTAGAAATTCTCAGAAGCCAGGTGAAGAGCTGGATACAGGGCTTTTGAGATGGCCCTTGAATGTTCTGCAATGGAATTGGGAGGGGAAGATGGAGAGTAGGGACCCCCTAGCAGCACTGTGAAAGGGTATGTCTTACTCTCTTTAGCGCCCTGCCTGGGGCCAGCCTTTATACACGAGGAGTGCAGATAAGCCAAGCCAGATGGTTAGGAACTGCCTCGACTGTATGACAACAACTTATATTGTTGATGGGGTGCTACATTTGTTCCTCCCTTCCCACGCCTTTCCCCTTTCTGATCTAATCACTCACTAAATTCAGTTGATGATACCTCCTAAAATCACCCATTCTCCTCTTAAGGCCCTTAATTCTTAAAAGCAAGCAAGTCAGCTTTCTTAATGTGGGTTCTCCATCAAAGCAAAACCCTAGAGTGAAGTTATGGATGCCAGAAACAACAACAGGGGAGTAGGAGGAAGGAGAGAGGGCAGGACAAAGAGCTGATATAAGCGTGTGTTACTGAGATTGCCGTGGGGGGCGATGGGACACAAGTCCTCTGAGAGGCAGATAGAAGGCCTCCTAGAACTGTCCACCTGCAGGATGGGCCATTGGGGCAGTTATCCACCAGCTCCTTCTCCAATTGGCCGAAGATTGTCTCCAGCGATGTTAACCCCAGCTCGCATGTGTTATGTGGCTGAACAGGCTCCAGGGGCATGGGAGAAGGTCCTGAGGCAGAAAGAGGAAAGATGTGCAGCACAGTGAGGTGGCGTGTTGCCACGGTGCGGTGAGTCTGGCTCCCATGGGAAATGTCCACTATGGCTGTGGCTGAAATCAGAAATGGGCAGGTGGAACTTGGCATAGAGCATCAGAGGTGTCTGCTGCACGACCAACAGAGTAAAAATCGGGGGTCTTAAGGTTTGTCTTCAACCTTGGCCTGAAATGCATCCTCGCTAACCATGAGGTGACAAAGAAAATGTATGGTCTGTTATTGCTTGTCTCTCAGTCTCTCCTCACGCTTTGCCGGAAGTTTCCTAATCAACTATTATTTCGACCGTAGTTGATTTCCATATCCAAAATCAAAATTAAAAAGTAATTAAGGAATAAAAATATTACAAAATAAGCTTTAGAATGCAACCATACATTTTACTTTCCATGAGGCTACTTTATAAATTATTTAGAAGAGTGAAATAAAACAAAACAACACTATCTCAAAGGGGAGTTAATTTTAAAGACGTAATTAAGTATTATGACTGTGTAAGGAGAAAGGTTGAGGTTTGCCGGTGTGATAAAGGAGGGAGATGGGGGACTCAATTATCCTGAGAAGGTGAGACCAAGGTGAGGGTCATGTCAATGGGAAGTGGTGAATCGTCAAACTCCTCTAAATCATAGACTTTGACATCTGAGTCTTAACTTCTGTCATGAGGCGGGACGAGCTGCCCTGTATGGATCTTCTGAGAAGGACAAGGGCTAAGGGGAGAGCTGCGGGTGCTGATTGGAGAGATAGAGAGCTTTCTGTTTAATAAGCAAGAAGAGGAGAGAGAGAGATTTGAAGACAGTTTTTCTATTTGAAGATCATGCAATTCTTGGCAGCCCCCATGCAGTTTTTCCCACCCTTTTGAGTTTTCAGGCTCTTCTGTGTCAGAGGCAGGGATCTGCCTAAGCTGTGAAGAAGGAAGTGTCCAGCAGGTGATTCTGAACACTGGAGAGCAGTTGCAACCTGAGGCTTCGTGCCACCGAGAGAGCTGCGGTGCCCGTGTAGAGCTAAGGCTGTTTCTTTTTTGGTTATTTTGAAACATTATTTGCAAATTGTAAAAATGAGTACAGATTCCTATAAAGCAGTCTTCCGGAAAAAAATATTTAACAGGAATTTAAATTTCCATGTGCACGTGGTTTGTACCTGTTACACCCATTCATTTCTCTCGCTCCCGCTGCATCTCCAATCTCCACTTATTTTTGCTGCCACCACACTAGTTCAGGCCATCACCAGCTCGTCCCTGGATTACCGCCTCTAGTCTTTCCCCTCAAACTTTTTTCTCTCATGTCTTTTACAGAGATCTTTCTAAGAAGAATATTGTATCATGGCTTAAACTCCTTCAAGCTCTCGTGGTTGCTCTTAAGATGAATTCCAAACTCTTTAATGTGAAATAATTCTTAAGATCAGGAGGGCAGGACGGTATGCCTTCGAACCCAGCACACTGACTGAAATAGCAGGAGCTCTAGGGCAGTTCTCTTACAGGAAGTGACTCAAGGAATCAGGCCATTTATATCTGGAAAACTTAATTCTGTGACCACTGTGGCAGGGGAAAAGAGAGACGGAGGGTTGTACAAGGACTTTTCACTGTCTCATCCAAGAAGACCACACTTGTATCCCATTGGCCAGACTGGATGTATGGTTCCAGCCCACCTACAAGAGACTCTGAGAAATGTCATCTTCTCGCGTGCCCAGGAAGAGGAAAATGAAATGGAATTTGGAGACTATGTGGCATTGTATCTGCCACAGAGTTAATGAAGAATGAACAACCCAGACTTTGGGAACTGTGCTGTCTGTTCTGTGATAGCCCTGTCTGGGGCCTGGAGGTCAGATTGCAACCTGTGAGTGAGTGTGAATGATTCCGCTGAAGGTCCTGGCTGTTTCCACTCTCAGTCATGCCGGTGGAAGAAAAATGGGCCTTGAATTTTGGGAGGAAAGGACCATTTTCACTATCTGGGCCAGAGGATTAGGAGCCTGTGACTATGGGGTAAAGCAGTGTAGAGATTCCCATCAAAGGTGGTGGAAAGCAGAGTACAAGAAGAGTCCCTCTCACCATTACACTGGAGTCACCTGAGAGTAAGGCAGGGACTCTGAAGCTGGCTTTAGGGTTTGTGAGCTCTTGGAGTGACAACCGCAGTGGAAGAGTAGATCATTCTCAGTACCCACTTCTATACATGCCAATCTTCCACTATATCTTTGGCCAACACCACTGACTGGTCTTAGCTGTATCTTTAAGGCAATCAGAGAGAACAGTGTCCATGCTTAGATCAAGTCTGCACGGTGAGCAGTTTGGGGGAGTCCATTCTGTGAAGACACAAGGAGACATGAACGCTCTGGTGTTGTAGGGTTGGGAGGGAATAGTGGGAAAAAGCACAAATAACCCCTAGGCTCGGTTTGTAAAACATATACAAATGGTCAATAGAGTCCCAGAAGTTACTGGGACTGGAGGAAGACCCACAGAAAGTTCTGACTTTCTTTTATTGTGGGCACTTGAGAGCCTAGAGTCACCATGGTTAGGACATGAAAAGAAATATGACCTTACTTTGTAACTTAGTTGGTGAAGCATGACATTTAAGTTTCAAGTAGAGTGAACATTAGATAAATGCTTCATAACCCGCTCTGACATACATTAGTCTGGACTTTTCTCTTCTGATAATAGAAATTACACTCAGCAAAAGAGATGGAAAAGCACTTTGCAAGAAAAGTTAAATAATGTTATTCATCCTGTTAATGATCAATAGTAACCATAACAGTAGCAACAACAGCACTCTTCACCGCGGCAATAACAAACACTGCAAATTTGTTTGTACTTGGTATTTTCTGGAGGCCCACTTCTCTTATTTTAATCTTCGGTTTGCTTTTAAAATTATCCAACTCATTTCCGTGTCAACTTTAGTTGCCTCATTCATCAACTTGGAAAGCCTGTAGCCTTGGACAAAAGTGTCATTCGACATGTTTGATGTATTCAGCTCTGCATCAGTAATCTATTTGCAAAATTGTCCAATTTGAAAGTGACACATTTGATTCACTTGACTTTCCTTTTTCTAGCACAGTAAAATCTGAAGGCATTCAAGAGGCGCTGGGTACTAGTTACCAAGGAGAAAGGACAATGAAGGCATGTGCAAAGTCCTCCAGAGAAAATTGTTGTGTGTCATTAGTAGTTGAACAGAATGAAGAGCCCTTTTAAGTTGAACTTCTTCCAACAAAAGGCAATGCCATCTGGAAGGGGATGGGGTCTTTTGAAGTTTTTTTTTTTTGAGGAAGATTAGCCCTGAGCTAACATCTGCGTGCCCATCTTCCTCCACTTTATATGTGGGACGCCTACCACAGCATGGCTTTTGCCAAGTGGTGCCATGTCCGCACCCGGGATCCGAACCAGCAAACCCTGGGCCACCGAGAAGCGGAATGTGCAAGCTTAACCGCTGTGCCACCCGGCCAGCCCCTCTTTTGAAGTTTTTGATGTTAACTGATTGATTTAGATTTTTCAACTTTTTAGCATAATTTATTCTAATTATTTAAGTATGCGTATTCATATAGAAAATTTGAGTATATTTAATATGAAATATAGAAAAACAAAAAGAGAAAAATAATTACCCATAATTCTGCCACAAAAGAGAGCTGTTATTCTTATTTTGTTATAATTCCCTCCACTCTTTTTGCAGTGTGCATATAAATTATTATATTTTTATAAAAAGAAAATAATTTTTACATAAAATGGAAATCCTTATGCCAAGAATCATGATTACAGGTTGATCTCACACTGTAAGTTCATGACTTAATTTTTGTTGGGTCCCCATTACATCTCTGTAGGGTGAAGAATTACCAAACATAAAGAGACCCAAAGAGCTTACATATTATGATCTGAGTAAGGAGTCGAGGCAGAGAAAGGTTCAATTAAGTTGAGGAGTACTTACTTATTGAGAAACTGGGATGTGATCAGCACTGCATAGGGTAACAAAGCTGTGGACACGAGGCAGTAAAAACCTGGATCCTGCCTTCAAGGCCTTTACAGGCTCATGGAAGACAAGGGACCTGACTTACACACAATACAATAAGTAAAGATCCTAACTATTGCTGCAAACAATAAGTACGTCAGGAGTTTGGAGGAGGGAGCAATCATCGCGGGCTGAGGCCGTAAAGAGCATTTATGGGAAAGGTAATCACCTTTTCAGCTGATTCTCTTAGGATGGAAGGGATTTGGAAAGAAAACAGTGAGTAAGGTGACAGAGAACCTCAGCCAAAGGCCCTTGAGCAGCCTAACAGGAGCTGTGGGCCAGGAGGATGGAGGGAGAACAAACGTTAGTGGGGATGAGGGTAGCCTAAGGGAGAAGAGAAGATTCCGTCAGTGTAGTCCAAGGCCAATGCTTCTTCTTTGTTGTCCATTCCTGAGTTCCAAAGGAATCGGTTTCTATTTTGAACCCGGATCCCAGCAGTTTTAATGAGTGACCCTTTGTTTGTAACATGGTCTTATTTCTTAAAAGAAACAAAATTATTTTCTTCCAGAATAGTTCATGGACTTACTAAGACCCACAAGAAACTACAAGGATCACTGTAATCTCGTCTCACAATTTAATTCTGAACTTGCAATATTTTGTCTCTATTCTTATATAAGTTAATTCCAGTGAAAGGAACACCTAGTAATACTCAATGTTCAGAAATTCCTTTTTTTTGAAATAATCCATGAGAGAGACTCATACCAATGCAAACTCATAGCAGTGTGATTAGAACAGGTTACTGGAACAAACCCGTAACTAAGCATAGATGTCAGATTCTGCCACTGTCCAGCTGTGTGACCTTGGATAAGTTACTTAATGTCTTGGAGCTTCAGTTTCCTCATCTGCACCACAGGGAAAAGGATTCCCACTGCATGGGCTTATTGAGAGGATTAAATGAAATATCTATGTGGAAAAATTTCTGGCATAAGAAACATGCTGAATCAATGGTAGCAACCACTATTATAGACAAAGACTATAGAGATGACTTCTTCACAGCTTGCTACTGGATTACTTAAGCATTAGAACTGGCTGGAAAGTGAAGCAATTTGAGTGTGCTGCAAACTCTGCTACAGCAGTGTTTCAAAATGGTGCTTGGGCCAATGTAAACAACTATAATGGTGTAAACTCTTAATGAGTAAGCATTAAGCTCTTGAACTTAAACACCCTGAATTCATAACCTATTAGATGGTCAAGGAAACTCAACCACCCAAAGCATTTTTATCTTTTAGCATGGGAAAGGTTTACTCCTCATTTTCAGTACTACAATAGGAAGACATTCTGAGGTTATACACTAAGGAGAATATAAAGCATCTGTCTGTGTTGCAGACAAAGAGAAGACAAAAGATGTATCTATTAGATCCTGCATGAGCCATTAGGAAATTTAGAAGCTCAACCAGTGTTATTGCCCAGATGAAAGACCAGTCCACCAACACAGAGGGAGACTGCAAAATTTTGAACATTTTCTTGCCTCTGTGCCTTTGCACATGCTCTTCTATTTGCCTGGATACAATCTGTATCACCACCACTTCCTGCTCAAAACTTTGCCTAACTCCTGTTTATCCTTCAAGTGGTCTTCTCTGGTCCTCTCAAACCTTGGTTTAGAGGACTCTCCTATGTGTCTTCACAGGATTTTATTCTTTAATTAATGTTACCCTTTTCACATTTGTGGAGGCTAAATAGTGGTGATGTGGCTGAATCATACAAACTGTTTATACATTTATACTATAAATATTTAGTATAAATATGCTTTTAGCTACAAGAAGGATTCTCCTCTCCCCAAAGTCCCGGGTGCCTCTAGCTTTTATTAAATGTAACTTCTGCAGCTCAAAAATAGGTAAGATGAAAATGTTCCAGGCAGTTTCATCAAGCCTTATTCCCAGTCCTTCAGAAGACAGCTTTTGAGTCCGACAGCAGTATACGTTCCAGATGGTCTGTATAATTCAAGTAAATCATGCACGTCATATAACAAAACCTAAAAAATGTATTTGAAAATGTGTTTTATGGACCTTACCCAGAAACCCTTTGGTCAGATGAAATCTGATGACTTGGATTCTCTTACTCTACCGCTGGTTAAATGATGCCCACTTACCACCTACTGCAGAGAGTGGGAGGGGCATTTCCACGATGTTCTGGGAGGCAGTTGCCTGTTTGTGAATCTGCCCTCCTGTGGCAGGGTCCCATGAAGATAAGGCCCACACCTTGATCTCCTGTATCCTCTGGGCCCCGTACAATGCCTATCACATAGTGGGTGCTCACAAATATTTGTTGAGTGAAAGAATGAAGGACTCATCTGTAAGGCCCTGGGTGGTCCTTTCAACCGGAGCCCAAATTATTAGAAACCAAAAGCTGGCTTCCTCCTCTTTAAGGTTAGGAAAGACTTAGCCTCCAGGACATTATCATCGCTCAATTGCTTCTTCAGGGAGGGGAGGACATCTGTCTGCCCTATCCAGAAGAGTGGGTCAAAAAACTCCTTTTAATACTGCAGAGAAAAAACAAAAGAGGAAGATTGGCAACAAATGTTAGCTCAGGGTCAATCTTCCTCACCAAAAAAGCACAAAAAGAAAAAAAAAAGAATCATTGCTCCAGAACCTTCCTTAAAATGGGCTCAGAGGGATCCCTTTTGATGCTGTCACCAGGTAAAAAGCAGTAATATGCTACTGTTGGAATATTTCATTTTCCTCTATGGATCAGTGCCATTTTGGTGGCAGGTGATGTTGTCTTTGCCAAAGAGAGGTCTGGTGGATATAAGTCACCTTTCTTCTTAATTTTACAATAGCGATCAATGGCCTGCTTACCTGTCCTGCCCTACCTACCCCTTTCTATCAAGTTCTCTACTCAAAATTGAGAGTTAGGATTCTGGTTTTATTGCATAGAAGTCTTGTGCCTTAGCAACTTGCCAGCCCTTTCTAAGGCTTGATTTCTTCATGTCTAGATACAATGCCCCTCTCCTGTTAGTAGAGTGTTCTTAGTTTACAACATTGTTCATTCATCCATTTATTCACTCAGCAGGTATTTATAAACGGTGAACAGGACAGAAGAGGTGCAAATATTTCAGGGGAAGGAGTCAGACGAATAGGAAAACAGGATATTATCAGACTGTGATGAGTGCTATGTAGAGAATTCAAATAGAATGATGCAATAGATAGAGAGTGACTGCGTGGCTGGTCCAGACTGGGTCATCATGGAATGCCTCTCCTAGGGGGTGATGTTTAGGATCTAAAGATCAAGGCAGAGGGAGTAGCTAGGGCCCCAGTCCCAAGGCAGACATGGACTTGATGAGTCTGAAGAACGCCAGCGTGGCTGGTGGGATCCTAGAAGTCAGCGGGTATGCCTTCAAAAGTCACAGGAAGAAGCTTGGAAGGATTTTGAAGCACAATGGGAGACTTTGGAAGATTTTTAAGTAGGAGAATGATGTGCTCTACAATCTTTTGTAAAAGATCACTCCAGCCGCTGTGTAGAGAATGAACTGGAAAGAGCTAAGAATGAAAGCAAGGAAACTAATTAGGAGGCTCCTGCAGAAGTCCAAGCTGTAGACGGTGGTGGCTTGGACCAACGTGGAGGTGCACCTCCAGGGATGGGAGACGCGGTGAATTCTAAGTATGTGTGCAGAGCATTTGGGCCTCTGCTTGATGCACAATGAGCACTCAATAAACTCTAGCTATTATTATTCTCATCATTATTACTATTGGCTTGGAAAAATGAAGTTGGACCAAGTAATGGGTCAACATAATGATGGTTTTAAGAATATTACTGAATTTAGAACAAATTAGGTAGGATGAACCAAATATTATTTGTACGCAGAGATTTAATTAATGTTACTTTTATGACACTGTCTTGGATGCAGTGTTTTCAATACTTTTCTCTTTGTGTTTTGAGCAGAAATCCATCATTCACTTCTTTCAGGACACACTGTTCAGTCATTTTGTAGTGAAAGAATCCTGATTATCTTCAAATGACAGATGTGAAACAGTGAATTCTAAGTTGTGTGGAAGATGTAATATATTGCATTGCTCTGGAATTTATTATGAGCAAGGAGTTGGAAAAAATTAGGGAGTTAATATCCAGGAAGAAAGCAAAACTTAAAAAAATGACACAGATTAATATATTTATGGATACATGTCATGCAGTTTGATGCCGGAAAAGCCAAATGAGGAAGTAATGTTCTGAAAACAACTCTCAATTACCAAGACCACTAAGCTCTGAGCCAGAGAAATATGAGGACTAGCGACATCCAGATGTATACAGTTGCTATGGAGTGATTTAAAATTATAAGAGACAGAGAAAGAGAAAGAGAGAGAGGGAGGCAATGGTTCTTTCTCTTTTTCCCCCTTTTCACAGTTTTTCTTTTTCCCCTTTTTCAGAAGGGAATCTTTGGCTCTACATTTTAACAAATGCATACATCTTTTCAATCTACCCTTAGCAAGCAAGCTCGTATTTACAAGCGAAATTATGCTGAGACACAGAAGTTTTAAATGAAAGACAGATATCATTACAATCCTTTAAGGTCATGCTGATCTCTTTAAATGTTAGAATTCACTAGAGTAAGGTTGGCTTTTCAGCTAAGTGACCCCATCACTTTAGAGCAATCCCTGTAATCAGTATAAACGTAGCAACGCATTCTAAGAAAACACTAGGTTCCAAATGATAATATTCTACCAGGCCAGAGAGAGTTTGTTTTCAAAATGTGGACACTGGTATTCTCCAAGTAGTGTGGTTTCTAGATATACCACAGCAGTTATTCAGGTTTACTGAGGACCCATGGTAGGACGACAATTTTGGCAGTGAATTTTTGCTACTTCAAAATTCTTCTTTCTTCTTTTTTGTTTTGAGAGAATTCAGATGATAAAAATGAAAGTGTCTGTCTGTACTATAATGAAGAGATGTTGGATCATTAGAGATACACCTTTTAAATCAACAAAACAAAATCGTCTAAAACACAAGCAAAAAATAGCATTCTGAAAACTACCTTCTACAGACCACTGGTTCTTCAAGGCATCGCTTGAAGGAACTCTCAGACATACTGCCTGCTGTATTCCCATCTCAGATCTGCTTGAGTTCCACATTACGCCCATTCTGACACTATGTGGCATGACCTCTTCAAGGTCATGGTCAGCCATAATCTCATTAGAACAATATAAGAAATTTAGCAGAACCGGTACAGTACCTGCAGCTGGTCCCCAGGCTGTAATTGATATTTATCATCTCCCTCCTCCACCACCCATTCTAGATTCCCTCTACCCTTGGCATCATTTGTTGCTTTAGGTTACTTGCCTGATGGAATAACCCAGACCTTTGTCTCTGAGAGTCTGACTCCCTCGGTAAGGTGCCCTTGTTAGGCCACGATTACTACAATTTCCCACTCACCATTATCATCAAGAATGGATGCACCAAGAGACACCTCAAGGAATCTTCTGAGTTCTACGCATATTCCTCCTTGCCCCCATTATGTAACAGCAACCCCAGTGCCTCAAGATAATTAAGAAAGATTTCTCCCACTAGTCTAGTAACTCCTTCCTTTGATTGCTGGCCCACAGACGTGAAGAGCCTGGAGTGACCAGGAGGCAGTTGTGGCTGCAGGTTCAGTGGAATCCTTACAATGTTCCCTGGTGGGAGGGTAGCCTCACTGGGAACCAGGACCTCTAATCCAGCAGAATCTAAGTTGTAGGAATGGGAAGCACAAATATGAAGTAAGTTGCTGGGAGTGATGGTGAGAGGGGCCAATTTTGCTTCCATCCCTTCTTCCCTAGACCCATATATTTCAGCTATTGGGATGCAGCACCATGTATCAGCTGTGAGCGCAGTGCATCTGATGGAGCTCCCCAACCTGGAGAGTTTTGTCTCTGAACTGCTGTCTTATGTGAATCTTTAATGGGCATTCCAACATTCTATCAGATCTCCTGCTTCTGGATGAGTTGGTTTCTGGTAGGACAAGTGGACCCCGTGGTCATGTACCCTTACCATTGATACACATCCTTTGCCGCAAAATGTGTCTCTTCATGAAAGGCAGTGTTATGTGTGATCCCGTGGAGGTAAATCAGGAATTCTAGAAGTCCTCAAATAGTGGGCAGGGAAGGCAAACACTTATAGAGCAGGTTTCATTTCTGCCCTCTCCAGAGTGGAATGTCTCAAGACGTGGAGAGTGGCACTAACCTCTACAACTCTACCTAGGGTGTGAAATTGCTTCTAATTTAAACTTTCTGCTTAATTGATTAACTTGGTTATTGTTTTTTAACTATTGAATGCCCATGATGTGGTAAGCTTTTCAATGTTATGGAAAAATGTTTACATTACACAATGGATTTCTGTCCCTTAAAACTTAGGCCCCACTGATGAGACAAGTGCATTCATGTAATTTTGTATTTTTGAGGATGCTGTTTTTACATAAAGTCACACGAGGACATTAAAAATCTGATAAGCATACAACAAAGAATTTGTTTTGTTGTTCTCTGGTGGAACTAATTAAATAAATGGAGGGACAAACAGGTCAAATCAGTATGTTCCTCTAATTCATCCAAGAAGTCCCAAGAGAATGAGATCTGTTTCTATTGATGTCTTAATTGCTCTAAGTCACCTTGGCTCTCCCAGATCTGGGTAAATAATAATCATAATACCCACTTTTGTGTTTTTGCATATTGTTCTTAGAGTGGCAACCCAAAATTTATTTATTTATTTTTGTTATTGGGGAAGACATTCCTACTCTTATATCTAAAAATACAGAAAAACTGGGGCCGGCCTGGTGGCGCAGCGGTTAAGTTCACACGTTCTGCTTCTCAGCGGCTGACTTTCACTGGTTTAGATCCTGGGTATGGAGATGGCACCGCTTGGCAAAAAGCCATGCTGTGGTAGGCATCCCATGTATAAAGTAGAGGAAGATGGGCACGGATGTTAGCTCAGGGCCAGTCTTCCTCAGCAAAAAGAGGAGGATTGGCAGTGGTTAGCTCAGGGCTAATCTTCCTCAGATAGCATGGCATTCACCGGTCAGCCTGAGCAATCAAGATGTGGGCTGTCTTGCCTCCCTGAGAGACCAATGTGGGTGAGCACATGCACATTTCTTTTCACATGGGATGGGGAATGGGGGTTGATTTAAAGATATACAAGACCAGCTAGCTGGTTCTTTTCTGCATTCGTTTTTGGGGGATTGGGTGGTGAAAGTTCTTCTCTAGATCAAGAAGCTCCAGGTTTCAGTGTGATCACACTGAGGCCTTCAGAATAGAAGCTGAGGCTAGACTTATGGAGATGCTGCAGTGGCGTTACTGCTGGCTGTCCTGCTCCAACTAAATTAACCTTGCTGTGCCTCAGTTTCCTCAACTGTAAAATAGGGACAATAATAGAAACCTTCCTCATGAGGTGGTCATAAGGGACTAAATGCGTTGATACATGTAAAGTATTTAGAATACCACCTGGTTCGTAATAAGCATTCAGTTAAGTGTTAGCTGCCATCATCACCATCATTGTCATTATCCTCATCTCATGTAAAGTAAGTAAATTGAACTTTAATAAATATGACTCCATTAACTTGTACTCCAACAAACTGAAGGAGTTCAGATGGCCTAAACTGACGAAGATTTCCAATAACTAACTTTTATAATTATTCACTAAGTTACCTGAATACCTTTCTTGATACTATTTGTGAGACAAGGTGTTATGGGTTGAATTGTGTCCTCAAAAAGATATGTCCTAACTATCTTGTACCTCAGAATGTGAGTTTATTTGGAAAAAGGGTCATTGCAGATGCAATTAGTTAAGCTAAGAAGAGGTCATACTGGAGTAGGGTAGGCTCCTAATCCAGTGTGACTGTGTCCTTATAAGTAGAAAGACATTTGGACGGCGGGATTCGCAGAGGGAAGGTGATACGAAGACACACTAATAAGATGGCTATGTGTTGATGGAGGCAGAGATTAGAGTGATGCACCTCTAAGCCAAGGACGACCAAGGATGGCTGGCGAATACCAGAAGCTAGAAGAGCCATGAAAGGATTTTCTCCCTACAGGGTTCAGAGGGAGTAAGACCCTGCTGGTATCCTGATTTCGGACTTCTAGTCTCTAGAACCGTGAGACAATCAATTTCTGTTGTTTCAAGCCACCGCGTGTGTGTGGCTTTTTTGTGATAGCCCTAGGAAACTAAAACAGAGGGGGGTGGAAAAATACCACAGAGGGAGAACACGGCACTCAGACTGAACCCATCAGGTCATTGGAAGCTTAGGGTGATGTTCCGTCGCTGGAAGTTGTCACTGTATGTTTTCTCTGACTGTTTTGACAAAATCCTACTGATCTGATCCTTTTTTCCTCTCATTCTAATCTATCCCCACATCTGCTTTTTTTTTGGTTGGAAGATTGGCCCTGAGCTAACATCTGTTGCCAATCTTCCTCTTTTTGTTTGAGGAAGATTGTCCCTGAGCTAATGTCTGTGCCAATCTTCCTCTTTTGTATGTGGGATGCCACCACGGTATGGCTTGACCAGTGGTGTGTAGGTCCACGCCTGGGATCCAAACTCGTGAAGGCCAGGCCACCGAAGCAGACTGCACAAACTTAACCACTATGCCACCAGGCTCGCCCCAACATCTGCTTTAAGGGAGTACTTTCCTAACCATTGTAGAAGTGGTAGGCTTAGGGACATACATTCTTTCCTATCAGATGTTTAAACAAACCTCCTCAAATTTTGTGCCATATTTGTTCATTTGTTCATTTATTCATTCAAGTTTTTTTGTGTCAGAGCAGAGCCAAAGCAACAGGCAGCCTTGTTGAGATTGCCCAGAGTCACAACCACTCCTGCTTCTGCAGGTCTTCAGGAGAGAGAGGACATATCTACTCTTTTGTGCTGATTTCCCCGCCATGATTCTTGCCTCTTCTCTCTCATCTAACTTCAGTACCACTTATTTCCAGGGCAAAAGCAGCCTCTCTTCATGCTGCAGGCATCAACTAGATACCCCTGTAAATTTATACCACTTAAGTTTTCCCAGCTCTAAAAACAGCTATTGGGCACACATCATTTGTCAGGGCCAGTCTAATCTTTCCACAGCTATCATCTCAGATCCAGGGTAGCCAGGCCAAGATTTATTTGTTTTCAAATGCTTTTTTACTTGATGCCTGGAAAATCCTTCCACAATCACCAATAAGTCCTATTTTCACTTTGCACAAAGGACCACACAGTTAAATTAAAATTTCATAGCTGCTTAACCTGAAAGTAATAGAAGAAAGAGGCAAAGTTTATAAAAGTATCTTAATTCATTAATTTTCTCTTGACTCATGTTTACTACCCCTCAAGTTCTCTAGAATAACAAGGTTTTGTTCAAGTCAGCAGGGACATTTTTTTTTTTCTGGTAGTTTTCATGCTTATTCCCCAAAACACAATCTTTAGAAAATTTGTAGTCAGCATTACATTCTTATCAGTAAAAACGACACTGTGATTCCTGATTCCACGGTGCTATTTTGTAAGGTATATTAAATACAAAAGTAGCTTTAAAAAATACACAGTATGCTTTTTCAGAGGTCTTAAGCAAGGGCATGGACAAAGGCATGAGCCCACACATCAAGAAGGATGCTGCTTGGTATATTTTGAAAAGAGGGCTGCTGAAGTAGCCCTAGTACCTTCTGCTCCTTGATTAAATCTTGATTAAAATCAGCGCTTCAGCTGGAGAATGGGAGGCCGTCTTCTCCTTCCTTTCCCTGCTGTAGGTAACATCACTTGATTGCTTGAGACAGTTAAAGGTGCTTTGGTAGTAAAAGGACAGCAAGATTAATAGGCAGGCATTTCCATAGTAACAGCAAAGCACTCTGGGAGACAGAGCCACTTGGGGGCGGAGCTAACCATGCCAGGATTTCGACTCCCACGGCAACAGCAGAGTGTGGGGTGGGGATGAACACAATACAAAACTCAGCAAAGGTCCGTTTAGTGAAGACGATGTATAATCAGAGTTGTCAATCTGTTTTAAAATCCGAAGTTAGATAAATCAAATTTGAGACCACAAGCTGATGCAAAACATTTAGAAAAAACTGTACATCCACTGAAAATTTCAGAAGCATAAGCACAAATAGTTTAAGAACTATCCAATTGTGACAACTTGTTAGTTTAAAAAAATCCAATTACCAAGATTTTTGTCCCAGAGTAGTTGCAGAAAATTACACAATTAGAGCAATTTTTCTCAGCTGCTCTGCTACAGAAAACGAAAGTAATTATACAAAAATAGTGTAAAATACTTTTTACAACTGTAAGTTAGATTTTTGCTTTCTTTAGAAAAAATTCTGTTTTTCTCTGTAGATACCCATCTCAACTAAAAGTTGAAGAGAGACAGCAGTGAAAAGAGAAAGCAAGAGCTGGAAGAAGAATAAAGAACAGAGCAAAAGGTGAGTGAAATACTAAATGACTCAGGAGACCCTGAAAAGAATTCAGGAAGACCTAAGAACTTGGCATTCCAATTAAAATGAGTAAAAGAAGTTTGACACAAAATCGTATTCCTCCCGCTTTTATTAACATCAGATTAAAGTTTTGGAAGGTCTCCTTTGTCCTATACAAAATTATAATGTATTCAGGGAGCTCATCATCCACTTAGGAATAAACATTATTTTCTCTGCAGGCCTTTTGAGTCAGGTCTACACAGCCAGTGAAACAGAAGGTTGGAAATTACCTGGTGAATTGGGGATAGGTTAATTACTCATCAAATCCATTATGGTAAATCGGTATGTTTGTATTTGCTCTTTACTAAGAATACTTGTTACCTTGATGTATTTACTGAGCTTTTACTCATGTTCACTATGAATTTGGAAATTAGATCTTAGTAATTCAACCTATTTCTTGCTCTGGGTCATCTATTCTCTAACTGTACCTTGTGTCCACTATGATCTGGATGCCAAAATGTCATTTAAGCATGTGGAGGATCGAGTCCCAGTGTCTCAGAGAACAGTGATGCCTGTTTGGTAAGCATCTAACATCCAAATCCTACATCTGCAAAAGAAGGTTCGCTATCAGGAACATCTATGGGGTTGCCTGCTGAGTATCAGCACCTGGAATCTGAGAGCTGGTCTCCTCCCCGACCATCCACAGTTAGTGTTATTATGCTGTGACCCCAATGTCCTGTCTATAGTTGATTGATCTAAGAATGGGCACCTAACTCGGACTTGGCTAGTCAAAGTCATTACCCAGGATTTTGGGATTTGGGACTTGAAGAGCTGAGTCAGTCTCTTACCTGTGACTAAAGCTGTAAGATGTAAAACGTTGGAGTTATTAGTGACCACGTTCTTTGTCACATGGATAAAACTTCAGGAGAAAAGAAGAAAGGCACCAGAGAAAAGCAGAGACGAGAAGTGGAGACTTGATTTAGATGGTGGTCAACCTCCAGTCCTGTTGTTTCTCACGTCCAGTGGAACGCGTTTCCTGTGACTTTCCTGTATCTGCCCAATAAATCTCCCCATTCCTCTTGTTTTCCTCAAGCTGGGTTTCTACCTCTTGTAACTCAGTCTTAACTAATCTAACAGCCTGTCCCCAGATCCTCTAAAAAACATGATAAAAGGAAGAAAGTGGAACAACCACTTAGACAAAAAACACATTGTGAAAAGTAAACCAAAGGCACAAAAAGCAATTGCTGAAGTTTATTTGCAATTCAATGGTTTCTGAGGAAGGAAGAGGGACACAGGAGGCACTGTAACCAGGAAATCATCAGAAGAAACAAGACCAGCTAGAGTAAAACTGCAATAAAAATCAGAAGGTGGCAGCTTTTCTAACTACCTGTGGAGGACGATGAGAATCTGAGCTGAAATCCTAACCTAGACTCCTTGCTTTATGCTGCCCATTGTAGGATGTGCTGGGTAGGCTCTTTAAAATTTCAAGGAACATTTACACACTCAGGAGACAAGTCCAACATCCAGATAATAGGAACTCTTAGAAGAGTGAGCAGAGAAAATGAAGGGGAAGCTTTGATTTAAGACAATTCCTTTGGACTGAAGGAGTTTCCAGATCGAATGTGGTCACTGAGAGCCCAGCTCAATAGATGAAGATAGATCTTCACCAAGACATACTAGTGGGAAATTCAGAACACTGTGGACAAGGAAAGCATCTTAAATATCTCCAGAGATGAGGAAAAGAAACAGGTGATATACAAAGTAACACGAATCAGAATTTCTTCCAGTATCTCAATAGCAAGCCTGTTGGAGCAATGCCTTCAAAATTATTTCCAATCTAGAATTCTATGTCCTGCCCAACTACCAATCAAGTAGAAGTGTGGAATGAATACATCTTAGATTTGAAAGATCTCAAAAATGTACTTCCCACACATAGTCTCTAAGAAAACTATTGACTAAAGTGTGCTACTAAAAGGGGGGGGGGTGAAAAAGAAAGAAGAATAGATGGGAAAAGGGAATAACAAGGCAAAGGGTTCTGTAGGACTCTGAGGATCCTAGGATGGCAGCCGTGCACCAGACTTGCAGGGCCACTAGTCCACTTGGAAGCAGATTCAATAGTTGGTGACTCTGGTTCTGTGTCCATAGCCATCCTTCCCTCTAGAGTGAAAAGATAGGCATAGTGACAGCCAGCAGTGCTCTACTAGTTATCTGTTACTGTGACAAACTACCACAAATGTAGTGCCTTAAGACAACATACGTTTATCATCTTACGGTTTCTGTGGGTCAGGAGTCCAGATACAGCTTCGCTGGGTACCCTCCTCAGAGTCTCACAAAGCTGTTACCAAGGTATCAGTTAGGGCTGGTTTCTTTTGTTGAGCTCAGGGTCCTATGTAGTTATTGGCAGCTCATGTGGTTGGTGGCAGATTTTACCTCCTTGTGGTTGTAGGACTGAGTTCTGGTTTTCTTGCTGATTGTCCTTTGGGGCCACCCTGAGCTACCTGCAGTTTCTTACCAGCTGGCACTCTCACAACATGGCAGCAAAGCCTGTAGGAGAAGCTCTCTCTCAGAGGACTATGGAGTCTTTTATAACATAATCCTCTCAAGGGAGTAGCTATCCTGTCAGCTTCACCATATTCTATTGGCTAGAAGCAAGTCACAGGTTCTGCCTGCCCTCAAGGGTGTGACTCATCAGGAGTCACTTTAGGGTGTGTCTACCACAAGACACAATGATGATGTATACCACAGTGTAAAATGATGATGGTAGTGACAGACACGGAGGGACAACGCAATAAAGAGGTATTTTCTACCAGGAATGGTCACATTGATGTCTGATGTTCTTCTAAATCAACATCTTGGCAAGAACTTTTAGATGGCTGAAATGCAGGAAAAAAAATCTGCCCAAATATGAGGAATTATGAATATGTATGTCCTGTCACTGAAGATTATCTCATGAGAATCACCACGTTGTTGAGGAAAGCAGTAGATCAGCCTTTTATAGTGCTCTCTAGTATTTGACTGCATGGCTCTAGCACACTTATCTGTCCATTCTATTGTTGATAAATGTCTAGTTTGTTTCTAGTTTTTGACTCCTATTAACACTGCTCCTATGAATACCTTTATGTGTGTTTTGGTATACCTATATATTTCTTAATCTGATAATAAGTTATCCATAAAAAGAACCATAGTAAACATAATATTTAATGATGAAATATCGAAAGCTTCTCCTCCGAGATCAGGAATGAGATAAAGATGTATAATCTCACTTGTTTTAGACATTTTTCTAGAGATTCTAGTCAATACAAATGCCCAGAAAAAGACTTAAAAGATAAAAAAGCAGAGAGGAAAAAGTAATATATAATTTGTACATAAAAATTAAAAAGTACAGATAAACTATTGCAACTAATAAGAGAACTTACTAAAGTCAATATATAAAAGTCAGTTGTAGTTATGCTCGTAATAAACAATTAACCATTTTTATTAAAAAGTAATCATGTAACTTAAAGTAAAATAAAAATATCAAATGCTTAGAAATAAGTCAGATAAAAGATATATAAGATATATAAGATTTCTATACCAAAAACTACTAAATATACTGAGATAAATTAAATAAGACCTAAATAAATTCAGAGATATACCGTATTTGTGGGTTTGAAGATTCAATGTAGTGAAGATGTTGGTTCTCATCTTACTGACCTATAGATTCAGTACAAACTCTATGAAAATCCTGGGAGATTTGGTTTAAAGAACTTGACAAGCTGATCCTAAATTTTATATAAAAATTCAAAGGGTCAAGAATAGCAAAGACATACTTGACAAAGAACAAAGTTGGAGGACATATACTACCAGATTCCAAGACGTATTATAAAACTACAGTAATCAAGACAGTGTGGTAATGGCATGAGGATGGACAAACAGGCTGATACAAGAGAATGTAGACCCAGAAACAGACCCACACATATAAAATCACTTGACTGAAGACAAAGGTGCCACTGTAATTCAGTGGGAGAAAAGAATGTCTTGGCAATAAAGGATGTTGAGAAACTGGATATTCATGTAGCGGAGAATATGAAAATTGATTCCCAGCTCATACTATGTGCAAAAATTAACTTGAGGAGATCATAGATTTGAAGGCAAAAGCTAAAACAACTTTTCCTTTTTAGAAGAAAAGATAGAACATAGTCTTAGGGGTAGACAGAGATTTCTTAGGACAAAAGGCATTAATCAAGAAAAAAATAGATAAACTGGGCTGCGTTAAAATTAAGAACTTGTGTCATCATTAAAAACGTGAAAACATGAAAACGCAAGCCAAAGAACAGAAGATAACTGCCATGTATATACATAAAGGACTATTTCCAGAATATAAAAAAAGATCTACAAATAAATGAGGAAAAGACAGGTAATCCAATAAGAAAAATGAGAAAAGACTTGAACAGGCACTTTGTGAAAGAGACACCTCGATGGCTAATGAGCATAGAAAAAGGTACTTATCATTACAAATTAAAAAGGTGTTTAACATACTTACAAATTAAAACTACAAAACCACTACCCATTCACCAGAAGTATTAAAACAAAACAAAGCAAAACAAACTAACCAGCAAGTGAGTTTTGCTTGTAACTAACAAGCAAACAAAAAAAATCACTGACAGTTCCAAGTGTTGATGATGCTGCAAAGCACCTGGAACGGTGATACACAGCTAGTGGGAGTGTAGTGGTGTACACCATGGGAAACCCGCTGGGTGGTATCTGATAAAATATATGCATATCTAACGACCCAGAAATTTCACATAACATAATTTAGGAATAAACCCAACAAAAATATGTATATACACATGCCAAAGTATTTTGAATTGAATTAAACTAATTGAAGGTTTGTTTTTCCCCATTAAATGGATAATCCATAGATCTAATCAACAATTTTTGTCTACTGGAGTGTTGACCATAATCTGTTACACAAATAATCCTTTCAGAAATAGACTGACTTGTCAACTACAAAATTCTACTTCAGTTGTAGTTTTGGCTTAGAGGGGAAAGGAATGGGAATACGTATCTGACTTGGTTTGTTCCTAAAGTTTATTTTACTATAGGTCTAATATCTGGGACCTAACTCAGAATTGGCACAAAAAAGCACATATTAAAGACATAGATTGATCACAGGAAATGAACTTGAATGTAGAGTAAAGGAAGGCTTTGTGGTTTGTGTGGGGTCTTGGTGGTGATGGCTAATAGCTGTGTGACTTTGGCTCAAATGCAACAAGAAATCACCAAGACTTTGAGGATTCTGGCTAAAGAAACTGAAGTTCTCTGATTGTTAATGATTCGATTATGAGAACAAAAAATAAGAATGAAAAATGTAAGAATAAAAGGTAATGAAAAAATAATGGAATATAGAAAGGCTCTGTTACTGACTAGAGAGGTTTCCTTGAAAATTGAGAACTCTTCACTATTTCTGAAAAAGAGTTGGCAGAAGCAGTCCAAGAGGGATAGAGGAATTAAGGTCATTTTACCCAGCATCCCTACTTTTCTCTTTATTTCTCTCAGTGTATATTTGCATGACTTTTTTTTTTTTTTTGCTTCCTTCAAGGTGCGTTCATATTCTGCAATTTTATTCTTACCTTTTCTTTTTAATTCAAATAATATTCTGCTTCAATTTGAGTATTTGGCAGGAAGATGAAGGGGGCAGATTTTATCCATTGCCTTTAATGCCCATTTCCTCTTTCTTCTCCCAACCTTTACTTTGTACAATCTCTTCTTACCTTGTGATCTCCATTATCGTCGTGCTTTCATTCACTTTTTTCCCATAGAAACCTATATACAGGAGAAGGTTGATCAATTTATTCACTGAAGGACAAAAGTTGCTCCTTATTATGTGTGCATGATGTAAATTGCATTCAGCTACTAATAAAAAAATATACAAGTGAGGTGAGTTTATTTTTCTGATGTAATGAGAGATCTGGAAACCAAGTTGATGGCTTGGGTATAATGGCTCAAGGTGATTATATTGATGCTTTCCTTGGGGTCCTAAGATGACTGCTTCTGCTCCTACCATTATATCTGTGTTCCATGCAGGAAGGTTGGAAGGGGAAAAGGTCAGCTAAGTCAACTCACTTTAAAGAGCTTTTCCAGAAGCCCTACCTAATGACTCCTGCTACATGGGTCGGAACTGTGTCACGAGACTATCGATAATTATCCTCCTTCATAAAGGAGGCTGGTTGCCTAGTCTTTTCTCTGGATTTTGTTAGTTCACACTAACAAAGGTAGAGGAGAATGGCTATTGGGTAGGCAAACAGCTGCCTGTGCCACATGTATTCTCTTGTTTGCATTCTAAAAGGGGATCAAATTTAAGGTCAAACGAATGAATCTCTAGCCTTAGAATTTCAGGCATTGGCCTGGGAGGAGGAGGCATTGTGTGTGAGGGATGCTTTTGGTGGGATCTCTAAATTCTCATCCTGTAGGCAGTAGCTTACTCTATTTCCTCTTGAGTCTGGCCTCTATAAAGGTATGATTCAGCATTAGTATGTGACCTGAAATCTTTTACCGTGGAGTGGAAATTTATGCAGCTTCACCTCTGGGGTTGGGAGACGCCTGGATGAGGTGGGGGAAAGAGTGCCGGTGAAAGGGAAGAAGTGGCTCTGATTTTCTGCCTTATAGACCATGTGAGTCAAACATGGGTGATGCCTCAGGTGGGCCACTCTCTTTTTTTTTAAGATTGGCACCTGAGCTAACATCTGTTGCCAATCTTTTTTTTGTTTTCTTCTTCCCAAAGCCCCCTAGTACATAGTTGTATATTCTAGTCATAGATCCTTCGGGTTGTGCTATATGGGACGCCACCTCAGCATGGCCTAACAAGTGGTGCCATGTCCACGCCCAGGATCTGAACTGGCAAAACCCTGGGCCGCTGAAGTGGAGCATGCAAACTTAACCACCCGGCCACGGGCTGGCCCCTGGGCTACTCTTAACAAAGGTGGAACCAAAAATATAAGGGAGAAAAATCTTGTATTTTGATAATCATTAAACTGGTCTAAACAAATACCAGCGAATTTCCTGTAAGCTGTTACTTTCTAGAAGACTAAGGTTGTGTCATTGGAATGGTTCCAGGGAACACAGGGACGAGTGCAGGAAGCGCTGTCCTTTCCAGGTACTTCTGGGACTCCCCAGGGAAGCCCTCACATCCCCAGTGATGAGCTCTGGCTGTTGTCTGACACAGTCTAGGTGGCTGCAAAGCTGTAACTTGAGGAGCTACCGTTCCACAAGGTGCTTCTCTGGGGCTAAATCCACCTCTGGCCCATCACTTTGGATGTTGCCATTGCTGCCACCTGGACACCACTTGGAGCTGGAAATCTCCATGTCTGTGGAAATGGATCGCACCTGCCATGTCTCAAGGCTGGTGATTCTTACTGCTTTATTTGCAAATTGAGAAGAAAAATGCTCCCTGTGTACTATGCTCAGCTGTAGGAAGTCCCACATCAAGGCTTGCCGAGGCCCCAAAACTATAGGGATTAATATGGCAGTTCTTTAGACTTATAGCCCCTTTCTGCCAGTGTGCATCCAAGCCTCTGGGTGGGCTATGTCTAGGTGAGTTCTGGTATCAGCCATTGTGCTTTCTTGCCATTCACCATCGGCAATCAGGATCTGTTGCTGAGTCTAAGTTCTCTTCTTCCCTCGTGGTAAATTCTCTCAGGAGGTCCCTTCATTCCTGGTCCTCATTGGACGAGCCCAAACATGTCTATAAGAGTCTGATCTGTAATGGTCCAATGGGGTCAAGTCTTTTTCAGTGGAGGCTCCTTAGCAACTCTATAAATCAGGAGATGTATTTGGGAATGCCTATCATATTGAAAACTTTAAAACAATCACTCAAAGGCTAAAAGTAGATAATTTTGCTTCAGAACACACATGTTTTCAATAGGATTTAACCTCTGCCTAATTCTGGCCACAAAACATATACCATTAATAGGATCAGACCCTGGAAAGAAACCATCCACCTTAATTACTCCAAGTGGGTGTGTGTTGGTAGTGGTGGATAAACCTACTTAGTCTAAACCTGTTGCCCACCAATGGTTCTGAATAATTTGAGGAATAAAGAAGGAGGAGAAGCAGAACAAGAACCAAAATATGACCACTATTACTGATAGAAATCGGATGGAAGGGTGTGACTTTATGTCTATTAGACGAGACTAATAGCTCTGCTTACCCACCCAGTCCTACCGCGCTGGCCGGGGCGGCCCAGAGGAGATGTGGCATTGCTGCACTAAGCCTGCCTGGCTTTCCTTCCACAGGAATCAACCCGGGAATCACTCCCCCTCACTGGCGGTGGTGTGAGTAAAGGCAGTGGACAGCCAGGGGTGAGCTTAAGGAAGACTCCCCTCAGAGAACCTAGGAGTGGGCGATGGCCTCTCCTTCTAACACTCACCTGTGGGTTTAGAGCTGGCAGGGTGCTTATTACACCATCCTGCTCCCAGCTGCGTATTCACATGTTTGCTTTTTCTACCTTCTTTGCAGTTTCCTAGATTCAGTTTCCTCTTCAGGGCCTGAGCACTTTACTCTCATGCTCCCTTCGTAATCATGAAGTGCTCAGTTGTTATAAAGTGTGGCTTTGATGCTGGTAGACACCATCTTCCCCTCAAATACTTCCTCCCTCTGTGACTCTGAGGAGAAAACTTCCCATTCAGACCGGAGCTCCGTAGCAGAGGATGCAGTAAAGAGGATTTGCCAGGACCTGCAGGGGCCCTATGTGACTGCACTCCACTTCAAAGACCCTTCGCCCACCGAGCCCTCCTTTCACTCACGGCCTTGCATCTGAAGATTATGCCCCCCTAGAATATTCTGAAGTGGCTACTAAAGAATCTTGTGAAGTCAAGACACAAAGAGCCATTCTGTTCTCGTAAATGCCTACATTTATACTACTCAGAGTCTCGCACTTATACATTATATCTCCTGCTCCCTAGCCTGCTGATTTCAATCTGGCGGGACTGCCACATGGCTTTGTGCTCGGAACCGCACATGTGCATATGGTGCCTGCTAAATATAAACGCTGTTTGGCAGGATCCTTTTTTCTCTTCCTTTGTTTCTGAAAATGTAGTGGAGAAAATCTGTAATGTGTGCCCTCTCCAAAATGAGAGAGACTTTCAGGAAGTGGAAGTATCTTGACAAGAAGCCACATATTTTACATATCATCTCGACATGTGGCAGTAGTGGCAGCAGTGACTGTCCGCTGCTTCGTCTGGTCGAATTGGGGCTGCTGAGCGGCTTCGTACTCTCTCTTCAGCAGAGGTCAGGCAGCTTCCTGCATTGCTGGACCGTTCAACTGAGCTTTCAGGGGCTCGTTTTCAGATCCTGCTGGTCCCTCCCTCTACTCACGTATCAGTCAAGTTAGGTCAGTTTATGCAGCAGAAACAAACTCAAAGCCCTCAGTGGCATCACACCATTTATCTGTGTTTCCTCTTCATACTACGTGTCCAGTGTCAGTTGGCGGGGGGTGGGGGGTGGGGGGGGTCTCTGCTCATCACGGTCACCCAGGTTGGCGCTGACGGAGGCTTTGTCTCAACAAATGTCTCCATCATCACTGCAGCCATGGATCAGGAATGAGGCGAGTCATTCTCTGGCTGTGAGAGCTTCCTCTGGAAGTGACACATGTCATTTCTGCTTTCACTCTGTTGGACAAAGTAAGTTCCATGCTATGCCTGACTTCAGAGTAGAGCAGGGAAGTGTGTCCCATGGGTACCTGAAAGGCAGACAGCTCTAAGAATTTGCTACTGCCACTCATGACCACCACGTTTCCTGCCAGAAATAGGAAAAGAGTGGACAATTGTTGATGCTATTGTTGAGTGCCCAGGTACTGTCTAGGTGCACCAAAGGTGCTATTGAAGGAAGAGAGCAAGACATCCCAGGATCGAAGCTCTTCCATACAGGCATTTCAAAGAATAGCACTGTCTTAAAACAGTGCTTAGATTTCTAAAGAAGTGTCATAGTTTATAGCTGCTTGGATTGGGGATAATAAGGTGAGAGACACAAAGGTACACAGACGCACGTTCCACCTTCAGTCTCTGGAACAGAGCCAAGGTCACATACACACGGCGTCATGGCCAGAATGGAACAAGTGTGAAAACCAGTAAAATACTGCTTGGGCCTGTTAAGAGCTGACCTGCTTCCGGCTCTCTCTACCGGGCTTCCCGGCACCCCCATGGGCTCTGCTCCTGCCATTCGAGCCTGCTCTGACTTCTTTTGCTGGTGGCGGGAACCTCAGCAAAGCCGTGATTGCAGGGAATGAGGTTTGTTAGATCTTAAGGACTGTGGAAAGTCCCAGAGCCACTTAGCAGGTGAAGAATCATGACTGTGTCTGTGCCAGCTTTGAGGGCCTCTCATCTCTGAACTGATTGCGGTGAGCGTAGGAAAAACCCGAAGGAGGAGTTCAGATTCAAAGGGCAGTTGAAAGGGTTTTGCCTAGTGACACTGATCATAGCTGGCAGGGGGCCGCTTCAGCGGAGGCAGCGGCTGTTGCTTCTCATCCACGGCCCCAGACAGATCACTCCATGTATCAACGGAGAAGAGCTAACGAGAAGAGCAGTGGGCTCTCCGGAGAAACCGAGGAGAGGGAGCAAGACGGATTTGACTGTCCACGACTGCTTGGTGCAATGTGAATCTCAGCAATTTTTAGCAGGATTCTGCTAATGAATGTGGAACCCAGGGACTGGCAGCTCCATTTCCTCTGGTATTAACATTTTTTATTTTATTTTAATGAGGAAAATGAGATTCTTCGCAGTTTCCTATCACTGAACCCGGTTTGGGAGGGTATGACATTTAACAACAGGGCTTTGAAAAATATTAAGCATTATACAAACATGAGGAATTGTTGCTGTTATTATACTGATGAGGCACACACACAGCTTCGAGTCGCCTTAATATTGAGGGGATATTTAAGGGATTAGGAGGGACTCTGTAACTAATGGGTTGTGGGTCGGGATGGCCTTCGTAAAAAGGGCCAACTAATCTGGCCATATTAAATCCATTTTTAGAAGCTAAATACCCAAACTCTGAGTCAATAAATGGCAAACGCAGATATAGATCATAAAACTTGATCATCTCACATCAGAGGCAACACTTTCGTAAATTATAAAATACGTCAGGTGATTAATTCTAATTCAAAGCCGTAACTTGGTTAACTTCTGGGTGAAAGGAGGAAACAGCTTTGGGCAGAAGTGGTCCCACATTTCTCAATACGTAGGTGCAGCTAAAGTGGAATGGGAGGGGAGGACGGCCGTTATATGGTGGGCTTGGGGATGACTCCAGGTAATTCAGGGGAAAAAGATGTGGGTACCCTTAAATCAGCCCCCAAAGGCTTTGAGAAACTACAGTTAAGCCTTACTAATTGGATGAATAGGGAGTTAAGGTCAGTATGAACTAGTGAAAATTTGAATTACAAACTGTTTTGAAAGACATCTGCTTGCATTGTATTTCAAGTATAAAGAGATGCAAAACTAACAGATAGAAGAGTGAGGCCAAATATATAGGTCCATCCAACCTGCTTAATTATCCTAATTATTGTTTGCATGCAAATACTACTACTCCAAAACAGTTCATTCTTATAATAGGTCTACTGTTTGCTTTTTAAAAAAATATTAATTCATGCAGGAAGTCTTTTTTATTGTTCAGAAGAAAATTCCAGCCCTGTTTAGAAGGATATACCCTCAATTTTTGATGCGCTTGTACAGATAGGAGCCAGCAGGAGGCCAAGACGTCTGTCCTCGCTGTCCTACTTGTCTCATTTTTCCATGTGCAGTGGACACAGGCTGCACAGCTTTTTGAGGAATTCAAAACCATCCACTATTCTGGATAATAAAGCCAGATATTGATTTGTTTAAAAAATGCCTCATAATTATCTAAATGTTTTATATGCATTGTTTCCTCACCTGTGAAGTCAGCCAGGGCAGTTCCGGGCAACAAGGTCGTGTAAAGCTCTCATTGATATCCTTCATCCTTCCAGCATTTAGTTGCCTTGCTCTGCCCTTCATTTCTCTCTGCATCTCTACTTTCTCTCAAGCAAGTACACAGCGAGACTTCAAGTCCACCTGGGGCAAAACCCATGAGCATTTTACTCATCTCTGTCACCAAGTTGTCCTGTAGAGTGTCTGGGTCATGGGAATGCCTTACTATATGATTGCTACAGGAGTGAATCAATGCACAGTTAGTGATTAGGGCTGATAAACAAATTCACCTTACACGGTAAATACTGACAGTAGATTAACGTGTTGGACCTCATAGTGGGGAATAATCCCTAAACCCATGGGAATGAATTCCATTTTGGATTTTAAATGCTGGAACAAGTAAGCGACTACCTTCACCCTAGGTGGGCGACTGTTGGCTCTGCTCACCTGGGTCCAAGCTTTCTCTAAAAATAATAGCAACAGCAACTATTACCAGTTATTAAACACTTACTACATGTCAAATGTGTAATGTACCACTTGTGTGATCATCACAGTATCTACTTGAAGTAGTAATTATCTTCCTTTTATAGATGGTGAAATTGATGCTGAGGAAAGTCAAGTACTTGCCCAAGGTCACACTATAAGTAGCGGTTTAAGGAACCAAGTTCTGACTAATTCCAAATCAGTCTTCCTTCCACATCATTACTCTGCCTAGTCTTTCTATAATTGGAATTTAATAAATGTTTGTTGAAATGAGCACACCTATAGCCTGTTCCATTTGAGATCCCAAATGGAATCCCACATATTCTAATTCCATGATAATCATTATCATCAACAATTGCCATCTATTGAACACCTATTATAAGCAAGGCACTAACTTCTTTTAAAATAAACAGGTGTTCATATTGACATCATAACACACTGTTGTCCTGGAAATCTGTATTCCATGTAATTCCTTTCTTATCTGTGAATGCTATTCATTAAGTGTATGATACTTTCATATGAGTAAATTCAGAAATTGGAAAAAATTCCTTTTCAGACCATGTTCAGATGTGGTCATTATAGCCATACAACGTGGTCCCTGGTATCAAAGAATTTACAGCTCCCCTAGAGACACAGCATTTATGTTTCTAAAGAAACAACAAAGTGAATGCATTTGTGACACATCCAAATTGGGGATGCAAATAGTAAACACCATCAAAGTTTAGAGAAGGGAGAGCTGAATGGACGAGAGCAATGGGAGAGGGTTTTCACGGTGGAAATGCCGCTCAGCTGGGTCTGCAAGATGGGAAGGCTTGAATAAATATGGAAGAAGAGGAGAGTTATTAGAAGAACGTGTGTATGACAGAAGACAATGAGTAGTCCCTGTTCCAACATTCTCATTCACTGGACAGTTTCAACTAAATTTTGGCTGCAGGCGGGGCCACAGAGGGCTTTTATATGGTGATCATTTGTGCCTCAAATTCCTTTTGACGTTAAACATGTAAATTGTTGTATATTTGATTTATAAAAAGGAAATAGTATTTTTTCAGCTGGTGGAATTCACAGTTGCAGGAGGTTAGAGAATTAAATACAATCACTAGCTGGATCAGAGGCCTGGATAGAATTTTCACTAATAATAAATTAGCAATATTGCTTCAATACAAAGAGAGTTAAAGGTGAATCATTAAGTGGAGACTGTTCGAGAATGTACTTTATGAACAGTTTTCTAGCTATCTAAATATCTGAAATATTCACCAAAATGTTGGTATTTTTAAAAAAATAATTGCCTATGTCTGTGGAGGCCTGGCCTGAAACGAATGTATTATCGTGGATCTACCAGGTTTTTATTCTATTGTAAATGAAGTACCTTCTGTTGGGCAGGATAATGCAGGACACCATGTGTTTTGTTACTGATGGTAGAGATGGCCGTCCAGGAGTTCCGGGACCTGTTATTTGAGTCCAGCATTTCTGAGTGTTTGCCGTATGGAGCATTAATCTCATGACATACTTCACCCTCAATGGGTTCCGTGCTCAATTAAGTTTGGGAAATGTCCTTCACTTGGAAATTTGCACTGCACAGTAGTATTTGAACAGACTCTGGTAAGTCCTGTTGCAGAGAAACCGTTTAAAACTTTGCTTAACTCAGCGTTTCCTAAAGTTATTTGACCACAAGCAATCCCTGTTCACTCCTCCACTTTTCTCTTGCCCCAGATGACACCTATTACACTCAAGGGTCAGTCAGGACTCTGGAAGATGGAAAACACCCTAGCTATTTTAACGGAGAAAATGTTATATAAGAGATTGGTTAACAGGTGTTGCAGTACAGAAAAAACTTGACAGAGAACACTGATGTATCTCTGGGATAAAAACTGCAAGAAGGGAGCAGAGAGGGAAGAGGTTGGGATTGTCAGAACCTAGAGACTTCGAGGAGGGGCCCTGCAGAGCTGGACTGCACCTCTGAGGAGGGGCCAGTGCCCAACTGCTGCTTTAGTCCAGGACCTGGAAGGCAGAGCTGCCTGGCTACTGCTGACACCCGGGAGCTCAGAAAAGGGGGGCCTTGGGGAGCTCGGGTTCTGCAGCAAGTACCAATGAGAGGGGTGTGATGAAGCCGGTTCTGGAAATGTGGAAAGAAGCTGAACATGGAAAACAGCTGCTGCTAGAACTAACCTCTGCTGCCTGTGGTGGAGGATGGTAGATGGAGCAAGCTGACAGGAACAGCCAGAAGACAAATGGAAATGAGCATGTATGTCCCTTCTCTCTCCAACTGCCTTCCAGTTTCTCTCTAGCATCCCCTATTGTCAAAATCCAACATGGAGCCAACTGACAAAGGAGAAATGGGGCCTTCAGAGTCCTAGCCCTGGTATAGAAATGTGGGTGTGGAACTCACTTAATAATAACAACAATAATAAATATAATAATATATATTGTATATGGTAATATAATAGCTTACTATTTGTCACAGCCCACTCCTTTAGGGGCTCAGAGTCCGCATACACCCTTCTACACATATTTGAACTCCTGTAGAGCGACAATAACAACTTTGTGCTTTTACCTAACAAGATGCAAATATTCTTCCTGTGAATAAAGATGCTCCCACTCTCCCAAAAGGAGTGCTGCAAAACTGTCACTGTCATTGTCTCTGGGAAATGTCAATTCTTCCTCAAATTCCGTCATGGACCCATCTGAATATTTTGTAACTAAAGATTAAATTAGAAAGTTACCCACCACCAATAATATTTATATCAAATCATGAAGGGAAAGAAGTAGGAAGGGAAAAAATGGATTTACTTAGAAACATTGGAAAATTTGTTAGGAAACATTGTATTTTTAACTATCACTATTTAATTTTCTTCAAGGTTAACCTGGACATCAAGCTTCTATATCTTATTTGAGCCCAGTTATTCATAGGATGGAGTAAAGTGGAGAGCTGTCATTTCATCAGTGAATTTAAGCTCTGTAGATAAGCAGGACACAAATTTATTTAGGCCATAATTTTTCACCTCTCCTAATCACAGTAGTTTCAGATGGACATGTCCTATTATTGATTAAGTGCATTTAAAGTCTAGTATATGCCTGAATACCTCACAGTTTCTCACTAATGACTGGTCCTGAGTCCCAAACTGGAGATTTCTACCGGTGGCACTATTGAGATGGCGACGCTAACAATAGTCTGTGCAGAACGGAGCCTGTTGCTCTCATCTGGTGTCATAAGGTAGTTTTCAACATGGGCAGCAGCAGCAGCTTTTAAAAATGTGAGGTGTGACCTTTGCAAGTCCACTCTCGATTCCCAGAGCAGTCTAACTTTCTTTGGGGGAATAACAGATGCCTCAACTTGTTTAGCTAGAGGGCCAGCAACCAAGGGAGTAAGGCAAAAAGGTATAATGAGATGACAGATATGGGTTCAGCATGTCAGAGATGTGGGGGTGGTAGCATTCCACCCCTGTGAAGAGGAATTTGCATCTTACAGCATCTCACCTGAGAGTCTGGTGCTGCCTTTTAAAACTGATCTCAGCGATTGTGCCCTGTTACCTTTCTCAGCACACAGGATGAATGGCACACTGCTCCCTGTGCTGGCAGGTTCAAGTGTCACATATCCCAGTCTTCAGGATCTATATAGTGTCTTTTGGAGACAGATGTAAAGTTTTAGCTACAGTCAGGTGATCCCATCAGTCATCTGAATTTTCTATCTGGAGCTCGAGGTTCTAAAACAACAATGGCTTTTAGGTCTTTTTAATAAGAATGTGTGGTACAAAAAAAATAACAATTAGGGTGGTGGAGCTTCAAAACAAGCACTTTATCTGAAAGGTTGTCTGAGAATTGTAGACACACAGAACATAAAATGAAGTTTTAGGAAGGGAGGCAAGAGGACACGGGTCCTTGAACACAGAGATCACATAGAGGTTGGATCTGACGTATCGCTTTGCCCACCAGTTGGTTCAGAGTTTTTGGAGTGGATTTGTAATTCCCTTCCCTGGATTGGGTGTCCTAATCTGAGTTCAGAGGCCTCCTCTCCTGGGGGAGTTTCTAGCTTTGTCCCTCCAGCATAGCCTCAGTTCCATTGATCTTTCCTGGCATGCGTCAGTGCCTACTGAGGACCCACCTTGACTGACCACTGCTCAGGGCTCATTGTCATCTGCGGTCATGTGTCCACAGCCTGACGTAATCTGCCTCATAACTCCCTGCTCAAGTCTTACAGATTTGGGGGGACACTTGCTTCATAAATGGCCACTATAGCATGGGTTTTAGCCTCTAGTCCCAGGATTCTATTCCTATCACTTTAGACTCTAGTCCCAGGATTGTATGTGCCAGATCCAACAACCCTTATGCAAAATCTGGAATGGAATTAAAACTGAGTTACGGATGGAGTGTTTAGCATGGTGTCTGCCACATGATAGGTGCTTATTAAATATTGCTACTATGGGGCACAGATTAGCAATGGTAAAATGGGCAGGACATCCTAGTGGCAGAATAATCTAGAATAATCAGAACAATCTCATGGCCCTCTTAGTCTATAGGGCCAGCAGAGGGCCCACGCTGGTTGAATCCCATCTAACAACTTTGGTCCAAATTCTTGTAGGACTCCTAGGGAATTACCTGGAACTCAACTATCCACCGATTCTATTCACGGTTCATGGCTGGTGGTCAGATGGGCCTTTGTTTGAGCATCTAGAGTCGGACAGAAGTTCTATATCACTGGTCACTTTCAACTGTTCTGCCACAGATTGTCCATCGTGAGTTCTTGTCATCACTGAGCCACTTTCTCAGGCACCACAGCAAAGTGTTTTTGGTCCTCTCGTGCTTTCTTTGTCTTCTGGAGATTTCAGACTGGTTGAACAAATTGGAGAGGGAAAAAGTCAGTTTCTTTTTTTGAAACTGTGATCTCTCGTTTTGAGAATTATTTCAGACTTCATTCTCCAGTCATAAGTCCCTTTGGAGGTACCCACTACTTTGACCGTGTTCATGAAAGAAACTTACTCAAATAAATGACACACCTACCTATTCGTTCATTCAGCTCATGAGTCTCTGTTTTTCTCTGCTTTTCTCTCTTTTTTCGAAGCTGTTGAATTAACAATGTATTCAGCACTCACTGCATTCTTGGCCCTGTGCTGGGCACTGGAAATACAGGGATGAACAGGACAAAGTCCCTACCTAGCTGAGGGAGACAGACAATAAACGGCCATGCATAGTGGTGAGGGATATGAGCTGAATCAACAGAGAGAGGTGACAGAGAGTGATTGTTGGGGGTGGGTGTGACTTCTGATATGGTGACAGGAAAAAGTCTTCGGAGGAGGTGAGAGCTGGAGCATGAGAAGGAACCAGCTGTGGAGGGTTGCGTTCTGGGGGTGAACGCTTCTGCCAGGGGGAAACGTGTGCTCCTCCTACCTGACAGGCTCCACGCTCCCCAACGACACATCTAGGAAGCTCTTGTGTAAGCCCATGTGAGAAGGATGGATGGGAGAAGGCTGGGAAGTATCTTCTGGTCACCTGCGAATGCCTGCGATGTAATTGGTGCTTCTAACTGATGGATGTACTGTAAGTGCTCTATATACAGGTTGAGGACTGGGTGATTTTCTTGAAATTTCTCCCCATAGTCAAATTTTTCAAGATCTGGAAATAACAAATTGGCAGTCTACCCACAAGTGTTCTTTTGTGGCGTCCAAGGACGCTACCGTAGCGTGATGGGTAATATGATGAGCTGTCTCGGTTTTTTGATGGGTTGTGTTATAAAAGTGAAGCAGGTTTCATCTTGGTGAAATGCTTAGTGGAGGGAGAAGTATTTCCAGTCTGACTATAAAGTTACATTTTTTTTCTATTTTTCAGTTCTGTTTTTTTCTTCATGCACAGGTAAGTATAAACAACATACACTCTTGGAGGAACGAGGCCCCCTGTTTGCTTGTTCCTGCCATGTAAGAGGGTTGGTTGGAGGGGATGGGGTTCTGACAGCCATTTTCTCAATCTCAGCACACAGCCTGGTATGAGGAATGGATATTTATGTGAGGTTGTGTGGCTGATGGAAAGAGATCTTGCAACAGCCAACTTCCCTTTGGCCCCCACCCCAACCCCATGACATTTCAAAGGCCTAGACAAAAAGGCCAGGTAAATGCATGATCTTTGTCAGTCTTAAGGTATTCAACCAAAAGGTGATATGCCCCCCTGGAGACCTAGATTCCATCACATAGTAGCCTCTTACCTGCTTCTCATTGTACTTGATTTCTATTCAGCTATAACAAAGCTCTACTTCTGGTCCATTTGCTAGGCTGGAGGCAGGCTCTATGGCTTAGAACATGTGAGTCAGGCTGAGTGGTCCCCTTGGTGCTTTCTTCCTTAGGCCCAAACCCCAGCCTGCATAGTTTTTCCTCTGCTGGTAAGAAAGATCCATGCAATAGGGAAAGAGAAAGAACATTTCTACCTGAGGGCCCAGAGCAGAGCCAGTCTAGTTTGCTCAGTCCTGCCTCTTCTAGGTGGACAGCTCCCAGGGGACAAAGCAGGTCCTCCTCGCCGCTCCAGCACAGGCAGAGCCACACCGTGCTAATGCAGTTTGAGCTTCAGTGCCCTGCACTTACTTGAGCCCTTTCCAAGTAAATACTCACTTTCAAATCCAATTTCAAATCTGAAAATTTTTGTTCTTTTTCTTAAGGAGTGCTCCCCACATTGCATAAGATTTAGGTCCCACAAAGCAGGGGCCCGCTTCCGCATACCAGTGTGGCTGCCACAGGAAACCACTGAAGGCCAGTCCTGTGAAGGCACAGAGGCACTGAGAGGAAAGAGCGGGCTATGGTTATAAAATTAAAATATTGCAATGCTGGGGCAGAGAGGCCAGGCAGTTCTACTGTTGGATCCTTTAAAAAGCATAACAGGGAGAGATGAATAGTTGCAAAAATAGTATAGAGAATGTCTGGGGTCTGGCCCTGTGGTGCAGCAATTAAGTTCACAAGTTCCGCTTCGGCAGCCCAGGGTTCGCCAGTTCGGATCCCGGGTGTGGACACGGCACTGCTTGGCAAGCCATGCTGTGGCAGGCGTCCCACATATAAAGTAGAGGAAGATGGGCACGGATGTTAGCTCAGGGCCAGTCTTCCTCAGCAAAAAGAGGAGGATTGGCAGCAGATGTTAGTTCAGGGCTAATCTTCCTCAAAAAAAAAAAAAAAAGAATGTCTGTATCTTTCATCCAGATTCCCCAATTGTTAACATTCTACCTTTGCCTTATCATTCTCTCTCTCTTTCTTTACACACACACACACACACTTCTTTTTTTCCCTCATCCACTTGAGAGTGGGTAGCAGACAAATGAACCATTACCCTAAACACTTCAGTATATATTCGTTAAACAAAAGACATCCTCTAATAAAGCCACAGTGTACCCATCAAAATCACGAAATTAACACTGATTTTATGCTAATGTGTAATTCAGAGATCCCATTAGAATTTCACCTATTTTTACGAGAACGTTCTTTACAGGTTGAGAATCCAAACCAGAATCATATGCTGTGTTCAGTCATCATTTCTTTTCAGTTCATTTCAACTCGGGACAGTTCTTTGGTCTTTCCTTGCCCTTCAAGCCCTTCATAATTTTGAAGCGTCCAAGCCAGTTATTTTGTAGAATGTCCCTAAATTTAGATTTGTCTGATTCTTCCTCAGGATTAGATTAACATAATGATTTTTTTTTTTCCAGGAATACCACAGAAGTGAGAATATGCACATGATGATGATCTGTTGTATTACAGACGATGTTAACTTTTTTCACTCGGTGAAGATACTATCTGCCAGATCTTTCTGCTGTAAAATCAATTAATAAGAGTTTCATGAGGTGTCACTTCGAAACTACGTAAATATCCTATTCCTCCTCAATTTTTCACTCACTAGTTTAAGCATTCATGGATGATTCCTGCCTAAATCAATTGTTAATATGAATATTGCCAAATAATTTTTCTAATTCCATTATTCCTTCTACATTTATTAGTTGACTATCTACTATAAAGTAGACTTTCTTTTTACCCTATTTACTTATGTATTTGTTTAAATTTGTATAGATCCATGGATTCTTATTTTATTCGATGTGTTATAATCTATTACTATCATTATTTATTTTAACGTCAGTTTTTCCCAGATTTGGCTAGTGGGAGCCCTTTCAGTTTAGCTCCTATATCCTTTTAACTTGTCCCTATCATTCTTTGAGAACTTCCTTACGTTCTGGCACAAGATGTCCTAGGTTTATCTGTACTTCCCTTGTTCTAGCCCTGGAATCAGCCATTGCTCCAAAGACACCTGGTTCCTTTTCGTGGAAGATGGTATTTAAAAACCAAGATCTGGGGGGGAGGTATGTTCATTGCTATGGAGGTATTGCTTCTAGGCCCTCTCAACAGAAAGCTAGAAAATAGACGTACGTACATACATTGTCTCACATAGACACACACACATCTATAGTTACTTCTATATTTATCTACCTATATCTATTAAAACCACTAGTTTATACAGATACCTCCAACTGCGGTCTGATGTCAAATGATTTATTCTGGCCTTCCCCTTTTCCATATTTGAAGACAGTAAGAATCCTACCTCCCATTATCCCCTGTCCCTTATTTTCTCAGTCCCTTGTGTGTAATTTGCTCAGTCCCTTTTATGTAGACAATCTCCAGATCACGTGTGCCATCTCCTTAGCCCTGTGCTAACAACTCATCCCAGCTGAGAACTGCCATCCGTACCACGTACCTATCGAGAGGTTCCCTGTTCCAGCCCCAACGGTACTGGAACCAAGAGCTACCCTTCTCCTGGCCCTAGCAGCTCACTGGCTTAAAGTTCTCCACTGGTCCAGCATGTGGCTGACATGGACCCCCACTGGCCGAAAGTTCTCCCCTAACCCTGAAGGCCGGGAGTTCCTTTTAGCTCCAGTGATGAATCCATCAGGAATTGAGATTTCTCCCGCCTATCTACACCCATGTGTGCTGGTTGAGAATTCTCCAGGATTTTGGTGGCTTACTGGTCAAGAGTAACCCCCAAGCCCCAGAAGTGTGCCAATCCATGCTGCTTGGGCACTGAACAGAGGCTTAATAACTGAAACTTACCAGTAAATTAGGGGACTCGGCCCAAGATGCTGTTAAGGTATCCTTTATTGATCAGGAAAGGGAGATTCAACAGATTATGATTGAAGGTAATTATGACAGAGAAATAAAATCATTTTAAGCTTAAATCCTGTGCTGGTCATTTGCCTGCTTGCTCTCAGATCTATTCCTCCATCTTCTCCTCTCCGTATTATAGGCAACTCCATATTCTGGCTGCCTTGCCAACTGGATTCCAACTAGGTTTGTCCACTGGGAGGCACTGACAAAAGAATGGCGAGCAGGTGGAAGAAGCTAGGGTAATTTCCCCTTTCCCTTCTGCCCTGGGCAGTATCTCCATCAGTAGCTATTTCTCCTCTATGACTCTAATTTCTGTTTGACAGACCTGTCATTGTTCTAGATTCTTCCAATTGACCTATGCTCCTGGGTTCCAATAACACCACCTTCTTCCTTTGTCCTACCAGCCCCAAGAGTGGTAATGGCCTCCTGCTATTTCTAATTTCTGGTTCTCAGTTCTTCTATTGCCTATGTAACCAATTCCCTGAATTAAATTCCTTGTGCTTTAAACACATAGAATATTTTATATTATCCTAACCTGGCCCTGAAAATAGCTCAACAAGTTGACTCTCCTTAATAAACATGTTACATAAGCTTGGTGCTGTTGTGGCCGACCTTCTCCCATTTAGAGCAAGTCTGTCTGAGAATGAAACCAACACAAAGGAAATCGAGACAAAAGACATGAAAAAATAGATCCCAGGGACTTTGAACAAGTTCTTGATCAACTATTACTCGAAGCCAGAATGACCCATGGGCTTTCCAGTTACTTGAACCAATCAAACCACTTTTTGTTTTAGTCACAATTGTTACATCTCTGCGTAGGTGTGTCGACCGTCTAATTACAAAATATGAGACCATTTGCTCTTTGATCCATGCAGGCTACGCAGGTTCCAGTCAAAAGTTGCATTTCCTGATGGAACATATCTCACTGTGTGATTTACTTATTTGTATTCTTAAAAAAGAGATTTGTCTTACAGCCTCTCCCTTTTATTTGTCCCTCTGTCTTTTGGTGTATGCTTCCCCTTTTCTTTTCTGAGCTGCCACATTGTGACAGGGTCCCATATATCCACTACATCAGTGGAAGGGACAAAATAAAAAATTTATGTCATCCACATGACAGACCTGAAAAACTAGCCTCTCATTTAAATATTGCAAAAAATTGAGTTATATGCTACATAAGTGACAGGAGAATGGGGCTCTTAATCTATGTGAAAGGAAATTGGATTCAAGTTGTTTTATCTCTTGCAGATGTTCAACATTATTTTTGTCAGCTAGTAGTTAAGTTGAAGAGAGACATCTTTCTCAGAATAGAAACATGAAATAATAATGTCCTGCAGCATCATCTCATCATGTTAAACCATGAGATGGATGATATCCTGATGTGAAAAGATGCAAATGATACTGAGTTTTGAAGTATTTGTTGGGAGGGGAAGAGAGGCTGAAGTTTTGTTCTGTAGTATACTGCCTCTGCATGCAAAAGATGAGGAGTCCCAGAGAATCTTTGTTAAAAAAAAAAGAAGGAGACGTCTAGGACACAGTTTCCTAAGAGATTTATTTTGGACGAGAACTCAGTAAAGGTTTGGGTTAAGATGTCCCTGCAGAGAGTTGGCACTAGCATGGGTGAGGACCCAATGTCCTTGGAGGCCGAGCCCAGAGAGCGTTGCTTAGATTTGCTCTGATCTTACTCAGGACATGAGGGATGTAAGGCTTTCTAGGGTGAGTTGATCATGGGTGAGCTGTGGCCGCTGGCCTTCCTCACCCTCTTCAGTAGGTGCTCTGTCTTCTGTCTCCTGACTTAGGTCTATCTGTCACCCTCTGTGGCTCTCAATTCTCATACCTGAGTCATTAGGTGCCTTCTCTCTACAAGTTCAGCCCTACCCTGAGTCAGTCCAGACAAACCAGCAAGACATCTCGGCAGCCTCGGACAGCTGAGATCTGTGATCAGATGTGCCTCTTGAGACACGCTAGCTGGAGGGCTGGAGGGACATGACAGAGCACCCCTGAGCTCCGGGGTGGTGGCTTCCCCTGCAGAGCAGGGTGCTGTCTCAGTTTCCTATCTGACTCTGCATTGCATAAACTGAGGCTGGGATCCCAATCAACTTGGCGGGGCCCTGAGGTCTCAGGAAGAGTGATGGGTTCTGCTCTCTCCATCGGCCTCCACAGCTGTTCTCAGAGGACCAGGCATAGTTCTGGGGGGATTTCTTCAGGCGCCAGGCTGCCTTGTCCAGCCTCGCTTTGCTGCCCTCTTCCCTCTGTCTTCCTGTGCTGCTGCTGTGTCGGCGTGCCGCACATGTGATGAATGATGGTTCTCAAACCTGTCTCAGGACCTTGGATCCCCCCTGGATCATATGCAAGCATTAGAACATGATTAACCCCTGAATGAATTACTTTCTACTTCCATCCTGACTCCTACTCTTCATTTACACATTTTTAAATGTTACTATGGCTTGATTTGGAATGTATATCATAAATGACATTTTTTATAATAATAGTAAAAATTTAGAAAATGATAATACTTTAACTTATGTGTAGATTCTGTGCTAAGAACTTTACATTCATTATTTAATTCAAACCTGCAGAAAGATACCTAGAGCATCAGTTTTCAGATGAGGAAAGAGTCCCTAAGAGGTTAATTTCCCTCAGATCATATAGAATTGGGATTCCAATCCAATCTATGTTTGTTTGATGTTAAAGTTTGTGCTTTTTTTTTGGTGAGGATGGTTGGCCCTGAGCTAACATCCATGCCAATCTTCCTCTATTTTGTGTGGGACACCTCCAAAGAGTGGTTTGATGAACAGTGCTAGGTCCTTGCCTAGGATCCAAACCTATGAACCCTGGGCCAGTGAAGTGGGGCATGTGAACTTAACCACTACGCCACCAGGCCAGCCCACAAAGTTTGTGCTTTTAACCGTGAGATTATCCTGACTCTCTTAGACATTGGGTGTGTGATTTGTAACTTTTTATAATAATTCATAGTATGAAGGGCCATCTCACTGTTGGTTAAAATGAATATGTTGGTTTTCTATGTTGTTTATAGGAAGGAATGGAGCAGGAGGTGGGAATGAGAACAAAGAAAAGTTATTTTATTTAAATTTCATTGTACAGTGGCATTTATGAAGGCCTAAAAAAAATACAAGACCATCTTATGTATTATCTAACGCATGTGTACTCAGGCGCACACACCCACCTACGCCCCTCATCTGTTTATACACACACATACCATTTTTGAGGGCTTACTATATGCTGGGTGCTTTACACGAATGATCTGCTCTCTTAGATCCAGGTTTCCCAGAAAGCAGAGCAGAGCCTGAGGCAAGGAATAATGTCCTGGTAATTTTTTCTGAGGTGTAAACCCAGGGCAGCAAAAGTGAAGGAAAAAAAGTGAAGCGAGGAGAGAAGATGAGCAGCAATGCGAAGGGACGGTGCTGACCAGGCTTTGTAAGGAGCAGAGGGCGGGGCAGGCCCCTCAACGGGTATGTTTGCAAAGCTGCGGGGGCTGTTCTGGAAAGACTGCATGGAGAAACCAGGCCTCAGAGCAGGTGATTGGAGAGCCCAAGGGGGGGCCATTTATTTTCCTGTATCCCTCCTCTCTCTTTTTTCCCACTGGTTAAAGTTTGTCTAATTGAGGGGGATGGCCCCGGCCTGTAGCTGAGTGGTTAAGTTTGAGCGCTCTGCTTCAGCAGCCCAGGGTTTCGCCAGTTCAGATCCTGGGCACAGACATGGCACCGCTGGTCAGGCCATGCTGAGGCAGCATCCCACATGCCACAACTAGAAATACCCACGACTAAAAATACACAACTCTGTACTGGGGGGCTTTGGGGAGAAAAAGGAAAAATAAAATCTTAAAAAAAAATTGTCTAATTGAGAGTTAATTTTCTAATACTTCAGCAGCTGCCGGAATGTGAGATCCCAGGCCTTGAGGTGTTGCGTTTCATGCAAATCTGGAAATGGCGGGAAGATTGAGCAGCTCTGGTTGGCCAACTGTGTAGAGGTACGCAAGGAGGTTGTCCCAGGGCACGTCATTGGTCCCCCTTCCCTGGGTGGCGAGGGTCGAAGGAGGCACAAAGTATTCGCGTTGGTGTGTCTCCTGACAGTTCACAACAGCTCTGAGGGCGATGATTATGTTTCTCACTTTACAGCTGAGGAAATGGCCCAAGTAGCCCAAGATCTTGTAACAGTGAGCAGTCAAGCCAGGGTTTGAATTCAAATCAATTTACTTTCAAATTCTATGCTCTGTCCTGTGTGCTACCTAGATTTTCCTACATGCTTTAATTTAACTTACAAAGAAATTGATGGGTGATACAAAGTTCTTGTGAAAAATACTGAAAATATAAAGAACAGAATAATCATCCCTAATCTGTAGACCCAGAAATAATCATTTAAAAGTCTTTTTAGTTTTTTAATAATATTTTGTATCTTTCAGTTTTTCGGTAATATTTTTACATAGTTGAGATAATGCAAATACTGTAGCTTATGCTGTTGTCATTGATCACATATCAAAAGTAGTCTCTTTGGTCGATGTGAACGTTTATGGTTCCATAAAAGTCCCTGGATATAGCATAATGTGCTCTGGAAGCAGCAGGTCTAGGATCCATTCTCTCCCTTTACTGGGGAGCGGGCGTGTGTTCCTAGGTAAAAGGTGGCAAGTAACCCAGTCTAATCTTGTAAGCACACTAATGACACACCTCATGACAAACTAAGTGATTTTTGCCTTGCTGGAAGGAGAGTCCTTATCCATGGAATGCTTTTAGCAGAATGTATTTTGGTGTCTAGGATTTCCTAGGTAAACAAACCTGGAATCTATGGATTTATGGGGCATGGCTCTCTGGAAAATGTCATGTAAATTATGTAAATATCTGAGTATAAAATGGAGATGTTTCAGATGTTTCCTGAACTAAGTAGCTCCTTCTGGGTAAGTAAGGTGGCTGCATATCTTTTTTTAGAGACCTCATCTATTCTCTCAGGCTAGAGCGCCTCTGATATAGGAAGAAAAAGACCCAGGTAGCGTGGCTAGGGGTTCTGGACCCCTCCCCACTGCACCTGTGCCTCTTCATTACTTGCATCTTTGACATTACTAGTAAAGCTTGATACTAGGTGAGATCTCTGATGTGTGTGAGTCTTATTTGACAATCAGATCTTTCTTGTGTCTTGTGCTGTCTCAATTAATGATCATTTCCTCATCGATGACATTTTAATTGCATAATAATATATTGTAATTCTAAATACTACTGTGATAACACAACACTGATCACATCATGGGCTGTGTTTTATGTCATTTCTTTGGAGTGATTCCAAGAGAAGGACTGTTCTATCCTCTACTTTTATAGCGACAAGAGGGAAACCTCTGCAAGAATCTATTGCCATACCTCCTGTTCTTGCTGCTGCACAAAGAAAGAGAGGGATCAAGGGAAAAGGAGGAAAAACGGAAGGGAGAAGTAGGAGCAGAAGGCGTCACTGATCACTAGACCCTTCTGCCAGCCGGGGATCTTTCTTCACTGTCTCAGGTCGCTGTTCCTGCTGTAACCCTTCCATTCCTAGATCTTGCTCTAGAAACCCCGCTGCTGCTCCAGAGCTCGGCCCCCTGGAAGGCCCACTCAAGCTCTCCCAGCTTCTTGCTATAGTGACTAAGTCCTGCCCCAGCTGCCGGAGAAACCTCAAGCAGCTCGGTGGTTCCGCAGGGGACACACATTCCTGGCATTCCAAATTGGAACTGGTGGTTTACAGCACACTGCGGCTCTTAATCTGGGGTTTGTGGAGAGAATCTGAGGGGGAGAGGGTCGGTGAATTTGGAGGAAGAAAAAGTTACATCTTTATACAGTGTATTCACTAATTCCTAACCAAAATTTGTAAAAAGCTCTGCTCCTCTAAAAGACAGCTGATTGAAGCAAGTGGCAGTGGTGTGAGCTCTCCCTTATCAAGAGCTGGGTGGAGGCATCTCGGCTATTTGTTCTTCCTCTCATTTAATAAGGATGGTCCCTTGTTCCCTTTATCTAGTCACCCTGTTCTGTGGGGAAGAGCAGCCTCTGACATACTACAGGAGCTCTTGCTGGGGGGTCCATCAGTCTGGGTTCTGATCTTTGCTCTGGTTGTTGGTAAATTGAAGGTTGCACTCTATCATCTTCATCCCTATCCACTTTGCCTTCCAGGAGTTTTTGAATGTCCCATGGGAAATGCCATTCAATAAGTCAAATGTTTCCTTTCTAGTGAGTAAATTATAATATTCCCCTCTCCCTACCACTCCAGTGCATTGCTGACATGGAAAAGTCACCATGAGAAGCATAGCCTATGACCCTTCCTCCTCTATACCCCCAAACCTTTCTAAAGTGTACTTCTAGGTAGTACAAGCTGGCCATTGAAACATCCCACCGATCCAATTTCTTAAGTGACGAAAAGTCAGAGGTACAAGGCACAGAGGGAGACCTGGAGAAAGCTTTGAACTGTGATAGCCAGTATTCAGCAACAAGATGCCCCTAATCTCATCTGCAGAGGGGTCTGGTGTAGCTGTCCTCTAAGCCTGGAACGGAGGTGCTGTTCTCACTCCTCCAATCTCAGACGCCGTGCCTGAGGAGTACTGGGGCAGACAGAGTGTCATCCACCCATAGAAATCTCTCATGGTAACTTTTTGATTTCACACTTTTTTATTCCTAAGAAAAGAGGAGTTAAAACTTTGGGTGAAGATAGTTTTATGTGCTGCTGAGATCTGTTAGGGATGGGGAGGGATACTGAGACTCATGGGCTAACGTAACTGTTTTTACTGCCTTCATTCTTCTCTTGGGCTCTGTACCTATGTGGACTTTCAGGTTACTCACTCATAAACACAGTTCTCAGTATTCTCATTAAAAACCTTCAGTGAGTGGTCTAAGCTCCAGGTTGAGGGAAGACCCAGAGGTGAGGTGAAGAAGTGAGTAATGGCCAACAGAAGTTCCTGTTAGTCTAAAGCTGAGGGAGAAGTGCCCCACCCGGCGGGAAATACAGACTGACTGGCTGTGTGACTCATACCACATTTTCCAGCAAAATCACATGTGATTTTTTAACACAGAACCAGTAAGCCAATGAGTCAAAGATGACTAATAATCAGGATGGAGCCCTATAGATAGATTCTGCCATAAAAAATTAATAATAGTAAGAATAATAATAATGATAATGAGTGTGGAGTGGGGAAGAGAGAAACAATTTTTACAAAGTTGATGTAAAACATATACCACAGAGGAATTGCCTATAGAACTGGAGAGAAGGTGCAGGGAAATTGTTCCCAGAGTCTCAAAGAGGTTGCTCATAATAAAAATTATGGCCAGAGAAAAAGATTTCGAAAAGCAATAAGAAGATTCAGGGAAAAATTTAAAGGTAGTAGGAAAAGATGGGAAATGAACTAAGAGAAATAGGAGAGAAAAACAACACAGAAAGAATAAATGTGACTAAAAACATAGAGATATATATAGTGGCAGGTTTGACAACATCACCCGAAATGAAATGGAAAAGAACAAAGCCATAAAAAAGATTACAGACAAGGTACTGGATATGGAAGAAAAATAAAGGAGATCCAATATATACTAATTGACATTTCTGAGAAAGAGAACAGAACAGATGGAATAGAAATGATTTCAATACTATAAAAGAAAACAGTTTCCTTCAATAAAAGCCTGAATCAGCACATCGAAGGCTAACAGCATGAGCCAGTAAAGATTGGCACAACACAGCCAACACCCAGTCATATCCTTAAAAAGTTACTGAATACAAGATCAAAGAAGATTTATATGGGCAGAAAAGAAACTAAGTCACAAAGAAAGGGAAAGTCTGGCTGATATTCAATGCCAAAAGATGGAGAAGGAATGCCAACAAAGTTCTGCATAAAACAAAGTGTTACGAAATAATTTATTAACTACACAAGTTAAAGTCTAAAGGCAACAGATAAGCTTAATAATGCTATTATTTAGGCAGCACAGTAGATAGGAGTCCTTGGAAAAAATCAATCCAGTGGATCAGGAGTTGATTCAAAATAAATTTAACCAATTTACTGAATAGCTTAAACTTGAAATATCCGAATATAAAATCTTTCTTCACATTCTCCAAACAGTCTTCAAACCATCCTAGTCAAATCTTCCTTTCTTGTTCATTTAACAATATCTTGGCCTGATCCCATCACTTTTCCGGTAATTTCAAGTACTCCAAACCCAGTAAAGCCTCTTCTATCTCATATTCAATTCAACGCTCATTTTCTTTCCACTCCAAGGTTAGGCACCCATGGCAGATAGGGTTATCAGAATGTGCCACCTCAAAATATGCCTCTTGGCATATGAGCTATTTTGAGCAAAATGCAGTTGAGACCAGCAGCTGTAGGAAAAACTATTTACCCCCCCCCCAACTGCCTGAAAATAGGGCACAAATTTTTCCTTTTGTAAAGGAAATTCCCATTTATAAAGGAAATTTCCATTTGTAAAGATGTCTCTGTACCAGGAGGACAGCTACAACCAGAGACAGCTCTGAGCACCTGAGAGACTCTGATCTGCATTACAAGACAACCTCTATTATTCGACTTTTCCTCCTATAGTTCCTTCCCACCCTAGAAGCTCAAAACCCCTTTCCTAAGGTGGTATGTAAGCCTCAATCATCTGGCCGCATCCCTGAGCCACATTTTACTTTGTGAGCTCCCCTGCATAGTATATAATTAAAAACTTTTCTCTTGTTAATCCCTTTCATCAGTTTGATCTGTGGGCACCAACCAGTGAACCCAGGAGGGTGGAGGGATAAAGATTTTTCCTCCCCTACACAGAGATCCTTCTTTCTTCTTCCCTGCCTTCCTTTCTTTCCCTTCCTTACATCCTCTTTCTTCTGAGTCCTTTTCTCCTCTGGTGTGTTGTGGTGAGGAGAGATGGGGGAAAAGAGGTAAACATCACTTAGGTGGTGTCTTTGGGTATTTTTTAGGTGGTTATTGCCTCTGAGTCACTTTGTGTGACAGAGGTCCAAAGGCTGGTGTTCTCAAGTGGTGCATGTGTGAGTTCTTTGGGGTCGTTCAAGGACCTCTTCCTTCCCAGAGAAGGGGCTGGAGCTCTGCAAGACCCCTCTGCCTCCAGCACAGCTCCTACCTCTGATGGTCTACTCCACATCCTCTTGCCTAGTAGGCTGTCCCTTTAGACAGGGTACTACTGAGATGACTCAACTTGGCTACCTGGTGGGCACCCGACCCCCAGGAAACTCATGCATCTTGTCACTGAGTGTCTGCTGCTCTACCACCTACACTCTGCTATGGGGGACTGGAATTGGCCACCCCAAGATATGTCTCTTTGGCATGAGGATTATTTGGGGCTGATTGCTTTTAATAAACTGCAGACAGGAAAGGAGGCCCTGAGGAGTGGAATTTGCTTGCCCTTTGTTAGGAGACATTTACATTGTGAAGGAAATCTCCATCTGTAAAGATGTCTCCCTGTCTGTACCAGGAAGAAGGGGGATGACCTTATCTCTAGAAACTCCTATCAATACAGAATGCAGGGACTTAAATCTGCATTTTGTCTACTGTACTTGTGTGGTAATCTCCCGTGATCAACTCCCCCTCCACCCCCATCATCCTCCTTTGTCTTTAGCTGAAGATGATATTTAAGGTGGGGGCTTCAGCCTTTTTGGTGAGTTGCTCAGCTTGCCTGAGCCTCTCCCATGTATACATGTTATAAAGCTTTGTTTAATCTTCTCCTGCTATTCTGTCTCATGTGAATTTAATTCGTCCTCTGGCCAGACGAACCCAGAGAGGGTAGAGGAAATGTCTTCCTCCCCTACACTGTCTTGGTTTCTTTCTCCAGGTTTCTTTTCTCTCAGTTTCACTTAGGCACAAAGTGGGAGACTAGCAAGTGTACAGGTGCCCAAAGAGGCATGAGACTTGTCTCAGATTTTTTCAGTCACCACAAATCTCTACCAGGGATTCCTCCGTTGTCTGCTCATTTGCTTTGCTGTGTGTGTGTGTGTGTGTTTTGGGGGGAGAGCAGAGGGGGAAAAGCACAGCACAACCCTCCTAGCTTATCCCCACCATCTTCCTTGAGTTCTTTGTCTTCTGTGTATGGAGGCTGGAGCAGAGATGATAACAGGGTTGGAAGTGCCATGTCTCTTGAAAATTCTGGAGGATGTGTCCGGGGTTCTTTGCTACTTCTCTCTAGAAAGTGGGGGTACTTCACATCTATGTTTAATTTGGAGGCTTTTTCTTCCATTCTGGAGGAGTCCCATGGAACATGTGCTTTACGGACTCAGGAATGAGTTGGGAAGCTGTAGTAAAGGACATGGGGTGAACCTGGATTTATTTTAATAGGTTACTAATTGTCAGAATTATAGTTACAGAATAAAATGTGTTTTAAATCTTGAAAACATAAAAATAATGGCTAAGCAATTGTTGGGAGTTGGAAGGAGGAATTAGAAGTGTCAAGTTTTTCATCTTTCATGGCAAGGAATAAATAGATATTGTTCTCAATTCAATTGTATGGTCAAAAGTTATGATTTCAATGTGTCAGTGTTTTCCCCCTTAATTCTATTTTTTTAAACCTTAGAGTAGTGATTCTCATCTATAGGCGATTTTGACTTACCTTCCCAGGGGCATTTGGCCCTGTCTGGAGACATTTTTGGCTGTCCCACCAGGGGAGGAGGTGTTTCTACTGGTGTCTAGTGGGTAGAGGCCAGGAATGTAGCTAAAAAAATCCTGTGAAAGAATTAAAGCAGCCCTCCAAAATGATGTAAAAATTACTTTAAATTGAAAACACCCAAGCAATCAACAGCCACAAAAAGAAACATTGCCTAAACTTAGGCAGAGCCTCCCCAAAATACAGCGACCATTGATCCTTCTCTCAAGAGTTTCCTGTTTGGGAGAAGACTGACCCTGAGCACCAGGAATTTTAACTTAGTTGCCTATTAGCATCAAAAACCCAGTAGATTCTTCCATACTTTCCTGTTGATGCTCAACACTTTCCCCCTTTTTGTTAAGTCAGTATATAAATCTTTACCTCTGGCTCTTCAGTGAGTTACTCATCACTGAGTGTTCCAAAGTGCATGTGTAAATAAACCCTAACTTTTCTCCTATCAACCTGTCTATTGTCAGTTAACTTGCAGGCCCCCAAACATTTGAACCTAAGTGGCTAGAGGAAAAGTTTTCCTCCTAACACCTACAATGCACCGGTCAGCCCCCCACAACAAAGAGACATATTTTAAATATTAAAATAATTCGTTGGGGAGAAAGGGTTTCCTGAAGTTCAGTAATTTATTCAATATTATTACAGGTTTTTTGTTGTCGGTAAAGTGAAGTAAAATAAAACCAAACACTTAAACATATATGGCTCTTACACTACGATCCTGGTTTTGTAGAATTACCCCTATTTCTTCTACCTATGTATGTACATACAAGGATGTCTGGGATGGTGTTCACAGAATGATAAATGACCGATATTTCCAGGTAGTGGAATTTGGAGTAATTTTTTTCTCTTTTCTTCTTTGTTCTTTTCCTTGATCGCTTAGTCTATTTTTCAATAATGATGAATATAATATTTACAAAAGCAATGGATTTTCTCTTCTTTCCTACAAGAAAAGCAACAGCAACAATAACAAGACCTTTTCAGTGGGTCTCCACGGGGCTTAGGAGAAAAGTCCAGCTTGTCTCCTCTGTGCCTTGTCCATACTAACATATAATGACACAAGTATCAGTAACTGAGGCCAATAATGCATGTGTCTGCATGGTTGAAGAACGTCTTGGGGGCTGCCTGAAATGACCTTTCTGTGCTGAAAGGGGCAGTTCAGTCCTATCTTAGCCTCTTTTTTCTTGCTTTCCTCCATTTTCAAGAGCAGAAACAAACACCAAAAAATAAGGCCTCTGAATATTCTTTAAGAAAACTTCTCTTCCCCCGTTACACGCCATTCAGGTGAGGGTCTGTTTGTGCTCAGAGGACTGTCTCATTTTCTGCTTCATTTTGCTGGTACAGATCTCTCCTTTGCACATGCAATGGAGACACGCTGTGGAGTGGAGGGAGGGGAGAGACCCCTTGCGCATTTGCTGCCGTCTTTCACAGAGGAACAAAGCTCTTTCATCGCCACATCTCTTATTTGCACAAGTTGCAAAAATTATATTATGTCTGAAAAATTTCCTTGAATAATTTCCACAGAGTGCCTGAGACAATGGCCCCTCTTTACTTTTAAAAGCTCTAAAAAAATAAATAAATCTCCTTTCTTTATGGGCACCAAAGCAAAGCATATGCGCTCTATTTGGAGAATGCAAATGCCTCAAGCTGCAGCCTTTCTTTCACCAGCTCTCAGCAAGTGGCCATTTAGGCTTAATTGCTGCTCACAGCGTAGTCCAATTAAGAACGGGCATCAGCAGGGTAAGGGCTATTTGTTAATCCGTAAAAGGTACCAGAGACAGTACTTGTTTTGCCTGTGGTTTTTATTCACATGTTTGGGTGAAAATCTAAACAGCTGAAACTCTCGGCAAGTGATATGTGTGTGTATTTAATCTGTTGGTTATGGGCAAGACAAGTGTATGGATGTATTTCACAAAAATCAAACTTTTGCTTCAATACGAAGGAGAATTTTGTCAAGATATTGCTGAAACCTACAAAGCATGATTGAAACTGCAGTGGGAGGCAGAGCTACCTTAGAGGAGGAAATGCTAACCATAGGCCCTCCAGGACCAGTTTGACCTACCCTATCTCTTATCAGCAGAGTGGTTAAGAATTGCCTTTCAGAAAATCGGCAAAGTCACATAGCCAGGACATGTGCAAAAGAAGAAATCATCAACTGAAATGGCCCCAGAACCAACGATCCTCTTTCCCACGGAACCCAAGGACTGGGACATGACCAGAACTGGAAAATCAGACTCTTATCAGAAGCGAGGGGCCCCTCATTCAGGAAGACCCGGTGTTAAAATTCCTTCCACTCGTCATCAAAAATATTCAGAACCCTATCATAAAAGTTTAGAACCTCATCATAAATGTTTAAACCCCTGTCATAAATGTTGAAACCTTACCATAAGTGCTTGAAGCCCGCCAATCAAAACCTGCCCCACCAGCGTTCCCCCATGCCAGCCTGTTCTCCCTAACCTCTTAAATTTCACCCCAAATCTTGAATTGGGGAAAGGGATCTGAGGGCACACGCCCCCTGTGCTCCCTGCAGATCGATCTTGCAGAATAAAGCTGATTTCTCTCCCAAAAGCTGATGCCATAATTAATTGATTTGTTTATGCACATGAGGCAAATGACCTCAATTTTGTGCAGTAACAAAAGCTCTGAACCAAGGGGGTTTCTCTGCAACACGAAGATGCCTTAGTCCCTGGGAGAGTAATTTCCCTATTCAAGAGCAAAATTCTATCAGAACATCTCGTGGATTGTTGTTTATCATTCTCTTTTAATAGAGGCTTTATTTTTTAAGAATTTCCTTTCTGTACATCATTTTGATGTAGTGCAGGAAGAACTGCCATTCTATGCTGGGGACAGGATAAACTGACAAGAAATGGGAAGTGTGGGAGTGTCGATGTGCCTCTTGTGATATGATGATGTGGGGGACTGGAATTGGCCACCCCAAGATATGTCTGTTTGGCATGAGGATTATTTGGGACTGATTACTTTTAATAAACTGCAGACAGGAAAGGCGGCCCTGAGGAGTGGAACTTGCCTGCCCTTTGTTAGGAGACATTTACATTGTAAAGGAAATCTCCATCTGTAAAGTTGTCTCCCTCTCTGTACCAGGGAGAAGGGGGACGACCTTATCTCTAGAAACTCCTATCAATACAGAATGCAGGGACTTAAATCTGCATAATAGTCTTATTCCTGTTTATTGTGCTTGTCTGGTAACCTCCTGTAACTGACTCCCCCCACCCCCAACATCCTCATTTGTCTTTAGCTGAAGATGATATTTAAGGTGGGGTCTTCAGCCATTTTGGTGAGTTGCTCAGCTTGCCTGAGTCTCTCCCATGTATACATGTTATAAAGCTTTGTTTAATTTTCTCCTGCTATTCTGTCTCATGTGAATTTAATTCGTTCTCCAGCCAGAAGAACCCACATTGGGTAGAGGAAATGTCTTTCTCCCCTACAATGACAACAGGCAAACATAGGGGAAAACACATATATTATGTAGCTGTTAAATATCCTCAGCTAGGTCAAAGATTTCCACACTTACTGCTGTATGAAAGAGAATCTGATGAGTGCCAGCCAGGCTGAGGGGCTGCCTCCAGGTTTCTTGCAAGTCTAGAGGCTTCGATTTTCAGAGAAGGGAAAAGTAGAAACACACCTGAATGACCTACCTATTCAGGCTGCTCATGAAATCCTGGGGTCACATGACTAGATATGTTGTCTAGAAAAGTCAGACTTAAGTAGCTTGGGAACGTGGGAAGGTAGGAAGAAAGGACATTTGCTATCTGCCTTCCCAGTGCACAGCGAGATCAGATGCCAAATGTCTTCCAGGATTTCCATGTTGGTTGGGCTTTGAAGACAGGCAAAGCCATCAATCCATTTCTTTGTTTCTTCTTCCCCAATTTCTCCCTTTCCTAACTCCCAACCCCCTGGGGGATTCTGCTCCATTCCTAATGTGCCTCCTTGACCTTCCGTTTACTGGCACAGAGAGGGAAGGAAGGCCTGAGCAATTATTCGTGCATTTGGGCTGTTCAGTGGTCAATCAACCTGAGTAGGAGGACTGAAATTTTCTTGTTCCTCCGCTAAATGAAAGCCTATTTTTTCCCTTTTGGTTTTGTTTTTACCTCGGTGTCAATTGCTAACCAACATAACTCTGAGGAGTGAAACCTTTCCTGATTCAGGACCAAATGTACTATCAAATTAATGATTTTCCTTTGGGAAAATGCCCGAACCCACCTTCCTCTAAGTCTGCGTCCTGGTGGGCTGCTGGCTTCAGGTAATGATATTTACCCAGCTCATTGAAATGTCACACTTAGGACTGAGCCCTATAAATTATTATTGTGCTTGTGTTATATTGTAAAGATAAAGGTCAGATCAGAGCTCAGATTTATTCACACCTACGATGCATTTCTGAGAGTTAGTAGAAAAATAAACTATTGAGTCTTTTGGTTAAAAGTATATACAAGGGAAAGCGGGGGTTTTTTTGTTGTTGTTGTTGTTGTTTCCAATGAAGGAAAAGAAATAATCACAGAACCAGTAGCTTTTGGAATAAATAAAAGTAAAGAAGAGATTGGCTCATTTAAGATCTATTAAATACTACCTCCAATTTTCTGCACATTTTCTGACAGACTTTTAAAAATAACTGGACAAGGTAAAAGGTCAGAGAAAAGTTCAGGCAGACTAAGGGAACTACTGAGAACTGATCACGGCATAGTGACTGAATAGGTCACCCCCTTCCTTAGAGGACCAGGGTGGTCCCCTCGTTCCCCATGGAAAGTTGCTGGGTGGCTAGAAAGCCTGTCACTAAAGCTAAGCACCTTTGTTACAGGTACAGCAGTCCCCCATTATCTGTGGTTTCACTTTCTGTGATTTCAGTTACCACAGTCTGAAAATATTAAATGGAAAATTCCAGAAATAAACAATTAATAAGCTTTAAATTGTGTGCCTTTCTGAGTAGCAGCAATGAAATCTCACACTGTCCTTCTCCCTCCCTCCTGGGACATGAATCACCCCTTTGTCCAGTGTGTCTATGCTGAAGATGTGACTGGCTTGTTAGTCACTTAGTAGCCAACTCAGTTATCAGAGCAACTGTCCTGGTATCACAGTGCTTGTGTTCAAGTCACCCTTATTTTACTTAATAATGGCACCAAAATGCAAGAGTAGTGATGCTGGCAATTTGGATACGCCAAAAAGAAGCCCTAAAGTGCTTCCTTTAAGTAAAAAGGTAAAAATTCTCAACTTACTAAGGAAAGAAAAAAATCATATGCTGAGGTTGCTAAGATATACAATAACTTTTATAACAATTACAGTGTATTGTTATAGTTGTTCTATTTTATTATTAGTTATTGTTAATCTCTCACTGCGCCTATTTATTAATTAAACTTTATCATAGCTATGTATCAGGAAAAAACATAGCATATATAGGGTTCAGTCCTATCCGAGGTTTCAGGCATCCACTGGGGGTCTTAGAATGTCTCCTCTGGGTTAAGGTGGGACTACTGTGGTCACAAAATATGTGGGCTTTTTACTTTGAACTGCAGATCTCAAAGAGCAGGATTGCTAACCAATACTAGACCTGCCAGCCCTAAACCCAAGGAGGCAGCTGAGGAGGGAACGATGAATGGGGATATGAAGCCCCGGAGGTGGTTCTCCTGTGTGGGCTGAAAGTCCGTGCTGGGCAGTGTGAAGTGCACATTGCCGGTGTCTTGGCCGTACCAGCTCTTTAAGTAAATCACGGGCTGAATGTGGTTAGCTGTCAAGGCAACAGCTCTCGCCAACACTTAATAAAAAATTCCCAGAGCATCTACATGAAGTGATTTTTCTTCCATAAAATTTGGCTTTTGAGCTTTGAGAGAATCTACCAGGCTCACCCCCATTTTTCTCGCTCTCTTATCCTTTCAAGGATTATCTCCACACGGAGAGTGATGTTCAAAGGGTTTAGCTTTCCAAATTATTGGAACAAGAACTGGTGGATAAATCTTTGGCTTGCCTCTCATTTCCATGCTTCTTCCTCCTCCTTCTTCTTATATTTTTCAATGGAATGTCAGTGTCTTTATTTTTTTTAAAGATTTTATTTTTCCTTTTTCTCCCCAAAGCCCCCCGGTACATAGTTGTGTATTCTTCGTTGTGGGTCCTTCTAGTTGTGGTATGTGGGACACTGCCTCAGCGTGGTTCGATGAGCAGTGCCATGTCCGCGCCCAGGATTCGAACCAACGAAGCACTGGGCCGCCTGCAGCGGAGAGCGCGAACTCAACCACTCAGCCACGGGGCCAGCCCCTCAGTGTCTTTATTTTAATGTTCTCCTTCTTCCTATGTTCCCTTACAGTTTTTTTGTTCTTTATTAGCTCATTCATAATAATTACCGCTACAAATTCTGAGTGCCTTCTGTGTGGTTCGCTCTGTACTGGACACAGCAAGGAGGGGATAGTTTGTGTTTGATATTATTTGAGGCATTTGTTAATCTTCGTTATTTTAGTAGGAAGAAGAAAAAATATGATCCTGTTTTTAAAAGCTTATAAATAATACACAAATTAGGGAATAGTAAATACATATTCAGATCTACTCTGTATTATTATACTCATAAGAGAATGTTACCTTATTCACTTTCATATTTATTTTTAGTATTTCTTGTCATCCTTCCCATCCTTTACAAAAAGAGATTGGAGAACGATGTCTCTAAGCCCCCATTATCACTTTGTCTTTGGTCCTACTTTTTTGAAAAGAAAAACCCATTATTTTCAAAAGCACCAATTGCTGCTAACAGGTTTCTCTGAATGGAAGATAGTTTATCTTTAAGGGACACAGAGTCAAGTAATAGGAAGTGCAGATGACTTGTCCCTGGAGGAGGGTAGCTACACCTGACACTCTTCTCTCGCTCAGACTGGCCATTTCCGTCTTTGTTTTTTCCACTGTTCGTTCTATTTTCCCCCAGGTGGAGTGTTTTTGACCTATCTAAGAGTTTGCAATCCTTCTCAAGAGACACGAGCAGTGAGTTGGAGCCACAGCACTTTTATGACTTGTTTACTCAGGACTGTGATGCTTAAGTTTAAATCAGAAGCTGGAAGCTAAGAACTGCTAAATGTAAGCCATTTGCCAGTCATCTTTCCTACAACAAACATTGATTGGGTGATGCCTTTTCTAGGCACTATTTTAGGCACTTGGGATATATGAGTGGACAAAACAAACCAAGATCCTTGCCCTTGTGGATCTTAGATTTTAGTGGAGGGGAGACAGAAAAAAAATAATAAATCTAATAAATGAGTTCATTATCTAGCTGGAGGGGAGGAAAAAATTTATTTTTATTCCACCCAACTAAGGTTCATTGGCTGGGGCCCTGTAAATTAGACTGACAAAAGACAGGTTAACAAGAGAACCAAACAAACAGAAGTTTATTGACCTGTGAACCATACATACACATGGGAGTATTCAGTGATGAGTAACTCAAAGTGGTGGTTAGAACTTGGGCTTGTATAGCATCTTAACAAAAGAACAATACATTTTTGGGGAAGTGACAAGACAAAGGAAAAGGACTGAATTTTAGGGTAGCAAATTGTGGGAAGGTAAATATATTGGGGGAAACTAAGGGAAGACAAGAGCTAGTTAATAGAGTTTGTTATGTAAGTGCCTCTGGTGCCATCTCTGGGCTCATAAGGGGCTAGAGTTGTCCCTGGTGATTAACCTCTGTCCTTTCTGGTAGAGAGGGGACATCTTTACAAATTCGTATCCTGCTTAGGCAAATAGGGGGAGGGCAGAGAGCTTTTCTTTTGTTTGCGTCTTCTTATTGTGTTCAGCTCAAAATAACCCTTTTGCCATAGTGGCATATTTTGGGGTGGCATATTCTGCAGCTTTTCACAGCTTCGTAGAAGATGATAGGTACTATGGAAAGAAAGAAAGTGAAGAGCAAAATGAGGGGATTAGAAGTATGCGGATATTGCAGCTTTAAAATAAGTGTTACAAAGTTGGCCTCATTGAGAAGATGACATGGGACAAAGATTCCCTTCTTATCTAGAGCCCATAAATGCTCACAAAAATGTAAGGAGGGCTGGACCACAATCAGCCTTGCTATGGATTATGTTCACATAATGTGGGGGGTAGCTGCTGTTTTATAAAATGAGCTACTAAGAGAAGAGTGGAAAGAGGGCTCCAGTTTTTGTCTATTTCCTCCTGGCGTAGGGAAAATCCGAGTGCAGAGAAGGGTTATGTGGGTAGACAGATTAGAGACTTTAGAACATACTATGGGTGAGGCGCTCTCTGTTTCTTAGTACAACTTTTTTGGTTGATGCCTCATTTCTCAGCCACTAGGTGGTATCCATATAAAACTGTAGTTTTAATTTAGAGATGGCTGTACGAAAGTACATTGCAGAGTTTCTATAAAAAGCTTTTGGTCCATCCACTTGAGGTTTGTGAGTATCTGGGTCTGTGTATGTGTACGCTTTCCCATATGTGAATAGAACTGGTCTTTTCTTGTTAGTAAAAGATGCAATCTCTCTCAAAATATTGCACCACTTTTCTTTTATATACCTAATAATTTGTAATCATTGCCTTATTCATATATTCAGCTATGTTAATAATTAGAGTTTGTAATATTTCTAAACTGTGAAACAATGATTCTGCAATGTGTCTCTTTCTGTGACATCTAGAGTAAGGCTCTTAAAATTGTTTGGTCCTTCATAGCATTTCTAATGGAGACTGACTATTTAATTTCCTTCTCTGAGGGAACTTGGAGTCTGATAAGTAATACGTCAGAAATGATTATGGAAAAGCAAACCATGAATGTGTCCCCAAAGAATAAGTATATCTTTGGGAAATGAAAAGAATCTCCTGAATTTCCATCCTGTCACATATTAAATTGAGAGCGATTTAGATGAGATCACACCCTATGCAGGGCCCAAGTTGGGTGTTTTAAAACAGATTGTCCCCCCTTCCTTCTGAATGTGCAGGCAAGAGTGCCTACTGTTTTCCAATAAACTTTTTGTGTGGTTTGGCTGGGGGTGGGGTGAGGTTTCCATAGAATTTGAAATGGGCTGTTGGTAACTTTTTTAAGAATAATAATACATCTCCTAGGGATCTGGCTGTGTTTTGTTCAAACGGAAACATCTATTGGAGGGAAATGCAGAGTCACACTTTTGCTGAGAAGAGTTAAGTGTAGGGGCGGTGGGTGTGGAAAGGTGAGCAGACACTCTTCCTGCCTGGGGAAAAAGGAAGGCCTGGTGCTAAAAGGTTCGAGCTCATTTCAAGTTTTCCGAGCATTAAATATGGAGAAGTGATCAGAAGCTGCAAAGAGGAGAAGCAGGAATTGCGTAGATCCAATTCTTTTCCCGATATAGCTTTTGCTGTCGGAAACAAACATTGCCTTTACCAGGTGTTTATCGGTGCAGTCCAGGATAGCTGGCTTCTCTGCCCAGGACTTGGATCCTGAACTCTGAGTTGGAATTCCTGCTCTTTCCCTCCCTCACCTTGTGGGTGTGGCTCTGGTCCACGCCATTCACTTACCAGGTCTCTTTCCATCTGATAAGTGAAGATAATACTATTTGTCTCCAATAATTGTGTAAGAATTCTATGATTTCTAGGGAAAAGGGATTAACTAATACTCTAATTCTAGTCTTGTTATAAGACATGTAGAGAAAAATAAGGACTCTTTAGAAGATTATGTCATTACAAAGAAAAGTTTAAAAAGTTATATGGGTTGAAGTACAAATATAACATAGTCTTCATTTTTGCTGCCTCCATCTGAGGCATAGCTTTTGTACTCTGAAGAAAACATTTGATTAAAATCATTAAAGGACCAGAAACTATTTCAAACATTTTTCTTTTTCTGATGGTATATTACCTTGAGCAATAAGTGCTTAGAGAAAGCTCTGGATTATAACATATTATTTTTGGCTAGAATAAGATTAACGTAAAGTTTTCATTCTGCCTTTCTAAGCTTAACAGTCTGTGTCATTTGTGGCCAGACATGTAATAAAGTACTTAGTGATGATGAAAATAGCAAATTTCTTATTTATGTATTTTCGTACAATACTATTTCTTTGGGCAGGGCTGAGTTGGTCTACTTGGCTCTCATTTTTTCCAAAAGGTATTACATTTTAGTCAATGTAGATTATCCAAGGGCTGATGATCAAGGAGATAGATTATTCAGCCCTTTAACTCCTCTATTTTCCTTGACTCCTGAATTTTAGAGAGATTTTGCTGCTTATTAGCACCCTTATAAAAGAAAGGATAGAGATAATAGAAGAAAAGGAAGCAAAGATTTTGCCATATTATTACCTGTTAGTCAATGGAGGTACAGGGGAGGAAGACGTTTCCTCTACCCTCTCTGGGTTTGTCTGGCCGGAGAACGAATTAAATTCACATGAGACAGAATAGCAGGAGAAAATTAAACAAAGCTTTATAACATGTATACATGGGAGAGGTCAGGCAAGCTGAGCAACTTGCCAAAATGGCTGAAGTCCCCACTTAAATATCATATCCAGCTAACGACAAAGCAGGATGTTGGGGGTGGGAGGAGTCAGTTACAGGAGGTTACCAGAAACAGGAATAAGATTATTATGCAGATTTAAGTCCTTGCCTTTGGCATTGATTAAGAGTTTCTAGAGATAAGGTCATCTCCTTTCTTCTTCCTGGTACAGAGAGGGAGGTATCTTTAAAGATGGAGATTTCCTTTACAATATAAATGTCTCTTACAAAGAGTAAGTAAATTCTACTTTTCAGTTGCTTTCCTGTCTGCAAAGTAACCAGCCTCAAACAATCCTCATGCCGAAGAGACATATCTTGGCGTGGCCAGGACCAGTCCCCCACAGAGGGTGGGACTCCATGAGGGAAGAGTGGAGATTGTATCAAATAAAGGGAGGCCTATGGATTTTCTCTAAAACAGATTTCCTCATAGATCCTTGAGAATTGCTCACACCTGCAGTCTCTGCACCTCTAGCTTCTTATGGTGCTTAGGTGAATACTGAATAAATCTGTTCTCTCTGGCAGGCTGACTTCCAAGATGGCCCCCATTGACTCCTACCTCCTGGTATTCAGGTTCCGTGTAATCCCCTCCCCTGGAATGACTTGCTTCTAACAAATAAAATGCTGTAAAATTGATGAGTATTGCTTTCGTGATTAGGTTTCAAAGACTATGACTTTCAGACAGGCAGACTCTCTCCGTTGCCTTCTCATCTTGCCTGCTTTGCTGAAGCAAGCTGCCAAACTGGAGAGGCCTAAAGTGGCAAGAAACTGAATGTGGTCTCTGGCCAACTGCCAGAGGGGAACTGAGGCCCTCAGTCCAACAAGCTGTGAGGAACTGAATCCAGCCAACAACCACGTGAACTTGGAGTGGATCCTTCTCTAGTCAAGTCTTGAGATAAACACATCCCAGTCAAGACGCTGATGACAGCCTATGGGAAAACCTAAAGCAGAGGACCCAGCTAAGCCACGCCCAGATCCCTAACCCACACAAACTGTGAGATGATAAATGTGTACTGTTTTAAGCTGCTGAGGTTTGAGGAAATTTATTATGCAGCAATAGATAGTAGATAACTAATACAGTCTGTTACTATACTTTGAAACTGTTCTGATCACTCTTGGTAAAAAAAAAGGAAAGATCTGATAAACTTATTCATACTACAGCATTTGGGAACTCAAGATGTGACCCCTGTTGGAATAATGTCCTCAGAGGGAAGGTAATGCCAACACCATAGAGTTCATGAATAATGACAGAATTTTAGGATTTGGGGCGAATAATGGGGAAAATATTCTTTTGAGAATGAGGAAGCTTGTTTCTTTCCCTCAAAATGATAACGTACATAATTACCTCTAGCACACACATATGTCAGGCTTTGCTGTCCTAAGTCTATTTTAGAACTTAGTTATATTTTGATTATATTTTAAAAGTAGGATTTGGAAAAAGGGGCATGATCCCAAGGCATCTTTCTGGAGGGAAGGAGGGAGCCCATGATGAGCTTAAAAAGCAATTGTGAGATATCTTCCTTCTCGGGAGTAAGGAGGGACTAGTCATGGGAGGCCCCACAGGTCAGTGAGAAGGAGTTGGTCACTGTGGTTCTCTTGCCCTGGCAGATGCAGGAGTCATGGGTTCCGGGAGGCAGAGCAATGGCAGTCTGAGCCCTTTTCTAGGATGAACAGGGAGCAGACCTACACACGAGACACTTGGGGGCTATGAAGGAAGCTGCAGGAGTTTAAAATTCCAAGGTAAAACCATTTGAGCTATGCATAAGCTTGGAGATTTTAATATCAATATAAAGAAAGGAAGGGTCTGGGAACTGAAAGGAGTGGGAGGCAGGTGGAAGAAACCACACAGAGGTCTCCTTCCCTGTATGACAAAGAATCTGCTCGACGGGCTAGTTCAAAATAAGCCCAGAAGGTGTTAGGATGAAATACAAAGTGTGCTTTCTCATGCCCAGAGATGGAACCAGATGAGATGGAGCCATGACTGAAAACCAGAAAATTCATGAGAAAGATTCCCAATTCAATTTAATTTATATATGTTTCCAAATTGCACTCTAACTTGGGGATCTTATTTAACTACGGTTTGTTTTTTCAAAAGATTGATGTTTAAAACGAATTTTTAAGGATAGGAAATGTTTTCAAATTCAAAAGGTACAAATCCTCCCTTCCTCTCTTGTCCCCAGCCAGCCAGGTCACTTCCCTAGAGACAACCAAAATTAACAGTTTCTTGTGTATCCTTCTAAAGGCATAATAAATATATCCAAATAAATACATGGATATAATCTTTTAAAATGCCTTTTAAAAACTGAAACGGTAGCTTACCATATACACTATTGTATACTTTGACTTTTTCCTTCTCTTCACAACATATCTTTGTGAATGTCTTGTATCAGTACAAAAGGAGTGTCTTTGTTCTTATTTATGGTTGTACAATATTCCAGTATATTAGCATTCTGTATTTTACTTAATCATTTACCTACTGATTACTTAGCTAATTCCCAATCTTTTTACTATTATAAACAATTGTACAATTAATACTTTTTTACATACACCATGTATAAGTGTATAACTATATCTGTGGATAAATCTGTTGGATTTATCTCTGTTGGAGGTGATATGCTGGCCCAAAGAGTATGTGGATGTATTATTTTGACAGGTTCTGCCAAATCATTCTCTGTGGAGGTTGCACCAAATTATACTCTGACCAGTTTGTATGGCATGCGTATTTTTCACACTTCCACCAACACTGTATGCCATTAAACGATTTGATCTTTATCTGACTGATAAATGAAAAATGACCTCAGTGTACTTTAAACTTATATTTCTCCTATTATAAGAAATTTTTTAAGATTTTATTTTTTCCTTTTTCTCCCCAAAGCTCCCCAGTACATAGTTGTATATTCTTCGTTGTGGGTCCTTCTAGTTGTGGCATGTGGGACACTGCCCCAGCGTGGTTTGATGAGCAGTGCCATGTCTGCGCCCAGGATTCGAACCAACAAAACACTGGGCTGCCTGCAGCGGAGTGCAAGAACTTAACCACTCGGCCATGGGACCAGCCCCTATAAGGATGTTTTTATATGTTTAAAAGCCATGTGTTTTTTTTCTGTGATTTGACTATTCATATCCTTTCCCCTTGTATCCATTCAATTATTAACTTTTATCTGTTATTTGCAGCAATTCTTTATATGTTAGGAAAACTAACTATAGCCTACAAATACTTTTCCTAGTTTGTTCCCTGTCATTTCACTTTACTCCTATTTTATGTCATGAAAAACATTTTTTTAATGTTGTAGTTGAAATGAACAATCTCTTCTTGGAGCATCTGGATTTTGTTATGCCTCTAAAAGCCCGCCCCATGATGAGATGAAAAAAATTCTCCATGTTTTCTTCTAGCGCTTTTACAGTTTCATTTTTTAACATTTAAATATTTGTTCCATCTGGAATTTACCCTTAATGTGTGAGGTGTAGATCCAATTTTATTTTATCCTTCCAGATGTCTACTCAGTTGTGCCAATACCACTTGTTCAGCAATCTATTTCTTTACCACCTTATCAAATCCTAAATTCGTATTTGGATATCTTTCCGTACTTTCTATTCTGGTCCATTGATTTCTCTATTCAGGTCTCTTTATTATTGTAACCTTATAATCTGTTTAATGAAGGTAATAACTCAAATAAATTTCCCCAAATATTCTTCTTTGTTTACTTTTCCATTTGAACTTTAACGCTACCTTATCTAACTTGCAAAAACCACTCTTAGTAATTTTACAGAAATTGCATTATATTTATAAGATACCTTATGGAGAATTAACATCATTATGATGTGGAATCTTCCTTTCCAAGAATTCGGTTTGCCTTTTTATTTTCCAAGTTTTCTTTTGTGCCTCTCAGGAGCACATGAGTGTTTTTACATAGATCTCACACATTTCTAGTTTGTTGCTATGCTACGTTTTCACCCTTTATTTCTTCTCATTGATATTGTTTGTACATATAAAGGCTATTTATTTCTTTACATTAGTTTTATACTTCCTGAAGTTTGTCATTTTTTTCAAATAATTTTTCAGTTGCTTCTCTTGGATTTTCCAGGTATATTTGTAATAATGTTACTTTCTCGTCTTCTTTTCCAACTTTTATCTATTAAGCTTTTTTCTAACTGTGTTCACCAGTCCCCATCAAACAATATTAGTTAATAGTTATTATGGTGGAAAACACTCTATTCCTGACATTTGGAACTGGGAATATACTTGGGTTTCCCAGTAAGGAGGATGTTGCCTTTTGGATTGATAGTGATAAAACGTAACATATTATCTATCCTATTTTATTAACCAATTTTTAAAATCAAAAATGGATGTTGAAACTTATGCTTTTTTAAAGACTCTATGCAGATAATTAATTATGTTTCCTTAGATTTATTAATGTGGTGAAATATATTAATATTATTAATATTTATGGTAAATGGAATAATGTCTCCCCAAAATATCCACATCCTCATCCCTGGAACCCATGAATATTACTTTCTGGGGGACTTTGAAGATGTGATTAAGCATCTTGAGATGGGGAGATTATCCTGGGTTACCTGGGTAGCCCTAGATGTAATTGCAAGTATCTTTACAAAACAAATTTGACACAGAAGGCAGAGTAACCGCTGAAGCAAGATGCTATGCTGCTGGCTTTGAAGATGGAGGTACAGGCCATGAGCCAGGGAAGGCAAGGAATGCAGCTTTACAAGCTGGAAAATCAAAGACATGGTTCTGCCCTTGAGCCTCCCGAGGGAGTGCGGCCCTGCTGACAAATGGATTTCAGTCCAGTGTGGCTGGTTTTGGACTTCTGACCTCCCAGACTATAAGAGAATAAATGCGTGTCGTTTCAAGTTACCATGTTTGTGGTACTGTATTCCAGCAGCTGTAGGAAACTAAGATAATATTATGCATCATTCAATTATTGAGCCTGTCTTACAGTTCTAGAACAAACCCTATTTATTTATGATGTTTTATTCTTTTAAGGTACAGCTGGATTTTGCATTAAACATTGAAAAATGTTATCCTGTTTTGTTTAAATAAATCAACCATGCCTATTAAACACTTAAGTCCTTATGAGAGGCAGTATTATTTTGTGGTTGTGAGTAGAGTTTTTGGAGTTAGAAAGTCTATCTTACCACATGTGTCTTTTAATCTCTCTGTGTCTTAGTTTCCTAATCTATAAAATGGGATGATAATAGAACCTTTCCTAATAGAGTTGCTGTGAGGGTTAAGTGGAAAAATACAGGTAAAGTGCTTAGAACAGTGTCTGGTGTATAGTAAATGCTATGTAAGCGCTTGCTATCATTACTGTTATGCTGTTATTTTAACATAATGCTCAGATATTGCTGCAGTCATGGGGGCGGAACACGTACCTCTTAGGAAACAGACATTCTGTACGTATCAGCCACACACTGTGTCCTACAGGGCCTTCCCCTTAAATAGTCCCCAGAAGGGGAGATGTGGCTTGGGCTCTTTTTTCTTCTCCAGCCTACTAGTCCCTTCGATTGTTTCAGTTATCTGTTGCTGTGAAACAAAGCACCCCAAAACTTAGCTGCGTACAGCAACGATTTATTATTTCCTACAGTTCTGCGGGCTGCCTGGGCTCCAGTGGGTGGTTTCCTGTGGGCTGAGGTCACTCATGCAGCTGCACTCACTCTGCAGGGAGCTTGGCTGACACTGAATGTCCAAGACGGCCTCCCGTCCTCAGGCTCTCTCTCCTTGTGGCCCCTCAGCTTTCAGCAGTCTAGCCTGAGCTTTTGTGTAGCGTGGTAGCTGGCTTTCAAGGCAGCAAAAGCAGGAGCTACCAGGCTTCTTAAGGATAAGCCTGGGTCTGAGGTTAAGTAACCTGTTCTGGCAGAGCTGGTTTGGGAAGTAGTGCAGCCCGGGCATTGCCCAGGGCAGGGATCTACAGAGAGTGCCAATTGCATCCCTGGAGGTGTAAGAAGATGCAGTGAATTTACCAGACTTCTGCAAGATCTGTGGGGTTTGAAGGGATAGGAAGATGAGCTGCGTGGGTGAGGGTGTGACCACCTCAAGAGGTACTTGTGAGGTCAAACGGGGTCAGGAAACTGCTCTCAAGGAGGGTGGAACCAAGAAACTGTGCATTCTTGTTTTGATAACCAGAGTATATGTGTTTTTTTCCTACCTCTTCCCACCTAGCACTCAGCCTCCTCCCTAAATTTTGGATAAATATTTAAAGGGTCTAGGTTTGAAGGGGCATCAAGTTTTTCTCCTGCCTGCCACGCTTACATGAATCCATGTGACTTGGTGTCCTCAGGAACTGGTCAGCTAGTGGCTGAGCCAGAGTGAGGAACCAAGTCTCCAGACTCCTATTCCAGCATCCTTCTCCCACTATGAAACTCTCGCTCCTTTATAAAGAAACCAGCATGGTGATGCTTATCAATATACCGAGGGCAGACTCAGGAATTTGTCTTCCCCCTGCCTCATTTTCGTTTTACAAATAAATCAAGAATATAGTTTCTCTCTCTTCCAGCTCTTATGAGACTTGCTGATATAGTGTGTATGACCCTTTGGATAAAAGCATAATGTAAAACAAAATTGTATTAATAAGATATTGCTAATATTAATCAATATGAAATGCAATAGTGTTCTGGGGTGAGGAAGTCACGAAAGAATGCTGTGAACTCTTCTGGGACCTTCAATGCCAGACACTTCCCAACGCTTGCTGGTAAATACTTGGCCTAGAAACGGTGCCCAAAAGTGCAGTAAAACATGAGACTCTAATGTTTGTGTTAGGTGGAAATTATGGCTTGGAAAACTCTAGCAAATCTCTTCAATCATGGAAACAGTGAAAGATGTTAAATTTCATGTAATTATCCAGTCAGAATGGAAGCTACGTCACATTCTGTGCTCTATGTGGGAACTGCTTAAAAAGGTCAGGGGCCTTATATTCCTCCTCTATGGGCCATATTCTAATTGAACTTCTTAATGTGTCTGACAGATGGGAAATAGCTCATTTTGACCCTCGATGTCCAGCCTTCAGTTCACATAAGCTAATAACATGAGATTATTACTTTTGTATTTTATACAAGTCTGTAATAAAGACCCCTGTTCTAAGGGTAGCAATCAAAATTTTGTTTTTTGTATTTTTCCATTTGTCTATAAGGAGCTTATAGTTATAGCCATGGGTAGAATCAAGCCAGTCCTCCTGATTTGCTGGGCTTTCCAATCTTTCAAAAAAAATACAACCCTTTCGGATGCGGCCTGGTGGCTCAGTGGTTAAGTGTGCACGTTCTGCTTCGGCGGCCTGGGGTTCGCTGGTTCAGATCCCGGGTGCGGACATGGCACCACTTGGCAAGCCATGCTGTGGTAGACATCCCACGTATAAAATAGAGGAAGATGGGCACGGATTTTAGCTCAGGGCCAGTCTTCCTCAGCGAAAAAAAGAGGAGGATTGGCAGCAGATGTTGGCTCAGGGCTGATCTTCCTCAAAAAAACAAACAAAACAAACAAACAAAAATACAACCCTTTCAGAGTTCAATTCTGACACTACAGAGCCCCAGAGCCACATATCTTCTCTGTGTCTCATTTTTTTTGTCTCTCTGGTGCTATTCATTGGACACAGCCAGTGCTAACTTGCACCATGGAGTTAAAAATTATTTTCTAGGGGTGAGGGAACAGGCAGAGGGAGAAAGCCAGTAAATGAACTGAAACCAAAGCCAAACCAAGGCAAACAAACCACCCCATGGCTGCTGAGCCCATAGGTCAGCATCAGATTCCTAAATAGAGCTCTAAAGACCTAAAGAAACAGCACTGCCTGTGAGAACATCCTTCTTGTTAGAAGCATAATACCCTATCCTATCCTGAAGACGTGTTACACATCTCAAGGAAAGGCGGTTGAGCCATGTTCTTTGTTGATCCTTCCACTCTTTCATCTCTGCCTCGCCTGTGGTCACTTCCCTTTCGTCTCCTTTACATGCGTTCTTCCCTCCACCAGTCCTTTATATCCTGCTAGTTCTTGGAGTTTTGTCCTGCTTCCTGTTCTCATCTCCACTTACACTCTTTTCCTCCGTGATTTTGTCCACGTCCTTGCTTCAGTTACTGTGAACGCGTCAACAATACCAAAATCTGTGTCACCAGCCTAGGCTTCTTGCCTTAACATCTCCATGTAGCTGTGCGTAGGGCCCTCATATTTGACATGTCTCAAGCTGAGTATATCATATTCTTCATTCCTCACCCCTTCTGCCTACCCTCCACTCCCACTCTAGACTCTCTTACTTATTACAGTAAAAGGCATCACCATTCACTTGGTTCAATCAGCCCAAAACTGGGGCCAACCTTAACTCTTGCTTCCCCACCACTTGCCACACCTAATCCATTGCAACTTCCTGCCAATTTTCTCTCCTATACAGCTCTCCCATCTGCCCACCTTGATTTATCTCCACTGCCACCATCCTAATCTAAGCTAAGCTCTTATCCTTTGTCTGCTCCAGCCATCCTCATACACAATGTACATCCACAATCTCTCATCCAAGGTGCCAAGCCACCTGATAGAAAGAGGTGAACACCTAGGAAAGAAGAGTTCTGGTCTTGGCTCTGCCGCTTACTGGCTGTGTGAGCTTAGGCAGAGCACGTAACCTCCCAAAGACTCACCTGCCTCCCTTGTTGCAATAAGAATAAATAACAATTTGCCTTCTAGAAGTTTCAGGCTCAGCCAGCTGATCTCTGGAAGGCCCTCCCAGTTTGAAGATCTGTGATTCTGTGCAAGACCTCAAACATACTGACACACTGAGATAACAACCAGTCATACATTGGTCAATTCCGAGCAGTACCACTAGAAATCCAGTGATAGTAGCATTTTGGGATTGACATTTTTCATGCTTTTGGGAGGCTAAGCACCTTTTTTTTTTTCCTGAGGAAGATTAGCCCTGAGCTAACATCTGTGCCAGTCTTCGTCTATTTTATATGTGGGTTGCCATCACAGCATGGCTGACAAGTGGTATAGGTCCGTGCCCGGGATCTGAACCCACAAACCCAGGCCACTGAAGCAGAGTGTGCCAAACTTAACCAATATGCCACAGGGCAGGCCCACTAAGTACCTTTTAAACATTCTGTGTTTTAAGAGTTTCCCATCTTATGATTCCTACAACTCAAAATAGATGGGACAATTTCTCAGCCTCCATTGGAGCTAGGACACACTCACATTAACTCAACCCTGACAACAAACATAGCTTGTTTGAGATTTAAGTTTATAAAAAGGTAACGTGAAGAAAAAAAGGCCATTATGGCAAGGAGGGCAGAGAGACATTCATCCTTTAGAGGCAGCATTGGCAATAGCATGGTGTTAGCACTGCCGTGCCTCGGTTCAGCCATTCCTGCAGCAAGCTTGTGCCTGCACCAGTGGCGGGTGGCTCTTACCACAGTAGTCTGATGGCTTACTTGGGGCATTATTTATAGCTTCTTAGCCTCCCAAGCCTGGATCTCTGATCTTCCCAGAGATTGTGTAGACTACCTAATGTTATTCAATAAATCACATCTTTGTTTAAGCAAACTATGGGGCCTCTGACATTTGCAGCCGTGAATGGTATGTAGTCTCTCATCCTTCAAGTCTCAGTAGGAACATGTTTTTCTTTGGGAAGTCTTCTTTGCCCCCCAGATTACACAAAATCTCCTTGTTTCGTGCTCTTAGGGTAAATAGTACTTTTCCTCTTCTAACACATCTGGTGTTTGTAGAGGTGTTTAATTGACTCGGTTGTCTCCCCTGCTCCACTGTAAACTCTCTGAGGCCTGGGGTACGTCTGCCTTGTTCCTTCCTTTCTCTCTAGCATGTAACATATTGTGTAGCACATAGTAATCACTCCATAGATGTTAACATGAATCAAATTACTGACATCTAAATGATTCATGCTGTAGTTAAAGACCAGTTTTCTTCTTCACTTTTTCCTCATTAGAGGTGAAAAATAACTGCTTATTGTCCTCATTTTTTTTGCTTAGGAATAAGACTAAAAGGTAACCTAAACCAGTGTGGAGGTTGCTAGAACTTTTGGGTGTTATAATTAAGCCTTCTTGAGTTTTTGGAGTTGCTGATTTCTTTGAGATTTCTACTTTTAAAGACAAAGCTAAGACTTTTTAGATGAAGATGATGAGATTAGCTACACACTCTCCACTCCCCCCTCTCAAGGCCCCACTTAAATAGTAATACAAAGTGTATAAGCCCACAAGGACAAAGGGAAAGAGAACATGAGGCCTTAGCATACAAAAGAGGGCAGCAGATATGGCAGGACAGAGGAGTCAGAGCCCAAGGTGTTTACAGGGAGTTATTGGCCAGAGAGAGTCATCCTCCCGCCCCCAGCATGGTGTGGTGTCAGGCACAGTAGAGGCATGAGAGTAAGGTGTAGGCAGTGGTGAGGTACTGGTAAATGTTTTACAACCAGCTCTCTGAAAAAAGAAAGAAAGGAAGAAAGGAAAAAAGGAAAGCCCTGATTTGTAGCATTTATTGGTTTCTCTGGTGGGAATACACCCACCAACAGGACATCACTGAATGTGAGATTGATTGAGAAGAAACGTGCACAATGGGCTCTTGTGGGCTGGCAATAGCTGGTTCTGGCACATCATTGGGTGTAGGGCCAAAATACAGAGATTAGTCAAAATTTAGTGTACAGAGAGGTCAATCTCAGAACCCACCCCCCAATTCATACAAAGAATGCCACAGCTAGATGTCCATCATCTCTCCACCACCACACACACAGAACTTGGAAAAGAAACTGGCTCCAGGGAGGGAACTCCAGATCTCTGAGGATGAATGAAGAGCACCAAAAAGGAATCATTTAGGGATATTTTTAAAGGATTTTAAATAAAAAATAATTAAAATGCCTTGTGGGGGGTTAAAATAAAATATAAGAACAACATTAGCACAAAGGGGATAAGGGGAGAAATAAACCTATGCTCTTGTTGCAAGATGATTCTGTTTGAAGGTAGACTTTACTGACTTAAAGATACATATTGTAGTTTCTAGATCAAACAATGAAAAACTAAAATCAGGAAGAGCTATAGAAAAGAAGTCATACTAAAACATAATTCACTTAAAAGAAGTCAGGAAAGGAGAAATAGAGGAGCAGAAAGCAAATGGGGTAAATATAAAACAAATACCAAGATGAAAGACTTTAACCCAATCATTTCAATATTAAATGTAAAGGTAAATGGTATAAATTAAACATACCAATTACAATTTTAGAAAGTTAAAACTCCAGGGTCTAGTGGCACTAGCTACATTTCAAGTGCCCAATAGCTCCACATGACCAGTGGCTTCCATACCAGACAGTACAGATACAGAAATTTCCATCATCACAGAAAATTCTATTGGACAGCACTGGTCTACAGAGTGACTAACTCAGAATGAACCAGGAGGATGGAGCTTTCCAGAAGAAGTCTTCAGTAATGAGAGTACATGATTCTGGATATCGCAAGTGAACAAGTAAGGCAATTGGAATTTTCAGGAAAAACTAAAAGTTGATCGGGAAAGTAAAGGTAATGATAATAGACTTGACTCTGTAGTGAACAGTATTTACATGGGCAAGATTGTGTCAAGGTTGATAATTGATTTATTATACATTGGCAGATAAATATCTTGGAGAATGGGAGAAAGGACAGGTGGCAGCTGATGAGAGAGCTATACTTTGTGTACTGTAAGAAGAAACTAATAGAGAACAACTAACATTGGTAAAAGTAGTATACACACACTTTTGGATGTGGAGGTGACCAGCATGGGGAGAAGTTGAAGGAGTTTTCCTCTGGGGAGTAGGCTGGGAGTTGGGATGAGGTAAGGTAGAGGGTTGGCTGTTTGTCATAAGCCTTTTGGAGGTATTTGAGTTTTAAAAACAAATTCGTATCTTAGCTGGATAAAATAATTGTAAAAAAAATCCAGACAGAATCTAATTGTTGTCTATCCCTTTAGTATTTGGTCATGACATTCAAGTAGCTAATGAGACCACTGATAATTTATGGAACCTCTGTGTTATAATGAGATTTGTTTAATGTTCTTTAAAATATATTATAAATAAATGTAAATAAAAATATGTACAACTATAAATACATAAAATATATTATAAGAAATGAAGAGACGTATTCTGTGGGTTCAAAGGAGGATTTATCCATAGACAAGACACACTAGGTCCCAAGAATATGAGAGGAAAGAAAACAGAAAGAGATGCTCTGTGGCCAGGAGTCTTAGGCGGGAAACTGAGCTAATGGGCAAACATGTGTTTGATCCAGATCCCACCTCTTCCTGACACACTGGCTGGAGCCTGAAGGTACAGCCCAGAAAAGACGGATTTTCCCCTTGAGAGAGTGAACCCAGAGTCCAGGGAATCTGAGCTCCAGGCCCTGTGCAGCAAGAGAAATGCTTACCCCCTTTGCACACAGGATTGCTGAGAAAACCTCGGCTGGGTCAGGCAAACCCAGCTGGGGTGCAGCTCTGCCACTTTAGACCCGTGTGATCCGAGGTGAGTACTTACTACAGTGATTCTCAATCTCTTTGTTTGGGGTACACTTGCAAATAGCGGAATTTTGGGCCACACAATTGAAGAGATTAAGTGAAATTGAATAAGTGGGTAATACTTGAAGTGTATTCATCACTGCTATATAACAGCGTTTCCCAAGGTCTATAAAGGTACCCAAAGTTTCATACTTGTAATTTGAAAGGTTTGCCCTGAGCAGAACCTCACTCTTCAAGGAGAAGTGCCCTCATGATTATATACACCTCCATGCACGGAGCCGAGCTGTTACATATTTCAGGATGTCAGCTTCCCTTTGGTGCTGACTTGCCTTTTTGCTTTCATTCCTACCTAGTCTAATGTATAGCAAAATTGTTTCCAGTTCTACATCTTGCAACACAACCCACTCAGCAAAATGCTCCATCAGGCAGTTAACTGTCTGAATTGTCTGCTCAGATGGTAGGTTGTAGCAAAAGGCAATTTTATACCTGGATCAAGATTTGGCAGAGCACCAGGAAGATTTAAGGTTCACAGACATGACATAGACTACTGGTCGGGAACAATTGTCTTAACCTCTCTGGCAAATGTCATCTCTGAGCCCGGAGTGAAGGTGTGTAGGATGATTCTCCATTGCACTCTTCTCCCTCACAAGTCTCTATGGGGTGTGTATGAAGATTCCTGTTCACTGAAGGGGAAACCGCTCTGTAGAGAAGTTAAGCCAATGGTTCCGTTTGATGGGAGCAGAACAAAGAAGATTTTTTCTATTCCTACATCCCTGTTCCTGCCCGCCTCCCTTTATAAACTCCTGTGATATACCTCCATTGGTCATCTAGAAATGTCTGAGGCAGTCTGGTTTCATACAAGAGAAGGGGAGCTGCCCTATCATCGCAGTCATCTGAAGCTGAGGTCCCAACAGCTGAGTAATTGGAAACCATTATTACTAGGAAACTATACAACAAAAAATATATTGGAGGTTCTACAAGGTTAAACTAGTTGTTAGTCATACTAAGTGAGTAAGCAATACTGATGCAAACTTCATGTGGCAAGTTACCATGGCATCCTAAAATTATCTTTTTTTCCTTGTGGTTTTCTTTAGTGGGACACTTGAAAGCCTTTAGAAACTGGTAGTTGTGTTCCCTTTCTTGCCTAATGACACCACCACCCACCCTGTGATCTGAATCATGAATCTGGGAATCACCAGACTCTCCTCCCTTACTCCATGTTACCTCTCCGGCATCACCCTCATTTGATCCATCACACAGTCCTATTAACCTGAATTCCAAGTATCTCATAAATCTTTCCGACCTGCTCTAGCCACGAGTGTCGCTTTATGGTCGGACTGCGGGGGCTCTGCCTCCTGGTGTCTCTGAGCCCTTCTCCAGCAGCGTTTTGGGGCACTCCTGCTACCCATCGCCATCGGCATTGCAGACTGTCACATCTCAACTGTTCCCATCTAGGTGTTTCTCCCAATGTCCTACAAACAGCCTCTTGTTTAGTTTTCAGGTTCTCTTGTCTAGTAAAGTTTAGCATTTTCTTGTTTCATTACCCTATTCGCTTCTTCGTCTCTGTTCATGTCCCTTCTCCATTTTCGAAACTTGGACTACTATTTTTTTATTTTATTTAATTATATCTATATTCATATTGCAACTTTCTCTTTAGAAGTAATTTATTTAATATTTCTCTTCATATTTCAAGTTACTTTTACCAGCAATAAACTGAGTGAAAATAATGAAATAATACTGCCAAACCATTAAATATCATCCCAAAGTGGAGTTTCCCTGGAAATTATCTGCATAAAGTAAGTAAGCTTTGCCTTTAGGATGTTAATGCTGAATCATATTATCACCAGTGTGAATTATTATTCTTCATAAGTAACACCCAAAATGACCAAATGACAGGACTTTAGAAAGAAAAGTAGAAAAAAAAATGTTAGCTGACCTCACTCCTCTTGCTGTTTTTTCTCCGCCCAGATCCTGGTATTAAGCTTTTCCCAGAGAATGCCAGGTTCTATGTAATGTTCTTTTATACTTCTTTAATTATTGGTAGAATAAAACTGAAATGTCATTACTATTATTATTATCACTCAAAATATATATCCTAGTATATGAAAGCGCTAATGCATATACTTTTATACTATTGGGGAAAAGAAATTTTTAGAGCCTCTAATTATATTTTGAAATTCATTAGAAAATTATCAAGAAACAAAGAATATCCTTGGGTTTATTGTGAAAATTTTTTTTTTATTGTTTGTAGTCTCGCCAACCTGCTTTATATGAAAAGCTATGAAAGTTGCATAGCCTTTCCAATTCAAGTCCATTTCTTTAGGAGAGAAAAAATCATAGTAAATTAAATATCAACCACCCACCTGGAAATACTCCAGATTCTTGATGCTCTGACTTTTCATCTATTGCTTGTCAATTTCTTGTTGGGATTGGAGACCAGTTTCTCCTCAAATGTGGGCCTGTGTGTTTCACTCGAGTTCCTGTCTGTCCTCTCAGGTTAAAGATAATCGGTATCACTTTCCATTTTCAGGCACCAACTATATCTGTAGCTGCAGTGACATTTTTACACAAGGAAAGATGTATGCTTCCCATCTGTCATGTAAGGACATAACGTAGCTAAACCATCTACCCTGTCTCTTACTACATCGTGAGTGATGAAAACGCAAAGGGCTGGATTCAGTTTCTCCTTGGAGAATTGGTGGCAAGAGAAACTCAATGTAGGTTGTGCTGCCAAGCAAATGAACATTAGGTGAGCCACTATCAACAGATGGCAGAAGCACCTCTGCAAGGAGATGTGCATCTGGGCTTGCAAGGCCTTCTCCCTCTGTTTGGAAAGTCTGAGCTCATAAATGTGTCACTGTTTTATGCCTGAGCCAGTGGATCAGGGGGACTTTCCCAGGACAGTGGGCAGCATGGTGGAGAGGGGGCTGGCAGGTCTGGACAAGGGTACTGGCCTTGTCCCTGACTGACTAGGGGATCCTGGGAAAATGTCTTCACTTTATTAACATTGGCTTACTCATCTCTAAAGAAACGGAATAGGTCTCACTTGCCATTTCTAACATTCTATTTATTACCATGCCATTTACTTAGGCTGTCCTGAACATGAAGACGACAGACAGTACTGCATTTTTACGGGCTGGAATATGGCTGTCGGGCAGGCTTTCAGCTACACAGAAGGATCTGCCCTAGCGCATCCACGCTTTCTCTTCCAGACACCCACCTTTGACCAACAGCACACATCTGCCGTGATAAAGTACACATACTGTGGTTGTAGATTAAAGAGAAGCTAACATTCTCATGAGAGACTGCAGCTCAACATGTGCCAGGAAAGCCCCTGAAAGGGGGGAATAATGTCACAGGTACCTTAGTCACTTGTTTGGTAGATTGGATTGTGTCCTCTGTTTTTAAGATCCATGCCCTTGGCCATGTAACCAAACTGTGTCTCCCACCATTGGCAGAGCTTGCTTTCCATTCCATTGACACTGGGCTTGGCCACTGACCTGCTTTGGCCAATGGAGAGTCACCGGCTGTGCCACATAGGCAGGGGCCTTATATGTTCCAGCATCATGTCACTTGCCTTCTTGCACTCCTGCCATTCCCCCTGAGAAGAACGGGTCTCCAATAGCTGATGGTCCAAGGAGCATGAGAGACTTGTAGAACAGATCTAAACCCACTGACAGCCAGAAGCAGAACTGACCAGAAGATCTAAGAGCAGGCACAATAAATATTCGTTATAAGCCATTGAGATTTTGAGGTTGTTAAATAGCAAAAACTGACCAATGTACGTTTTTTAGGAACTTAAAAATTCCATAAATAAGTATTTATTCTTTGGGGCTTTTTTTTTTAATGTGCCTATCTGGAATAAGTTGAAAAAAAAAGCTGTTTGTGTTTCCTACTTTAGGGAGAATGGACTCATTGAGGTTTTTTTGGAGAGCATATTGAAGGGAAGACGAAGGAGAGGAAGAAAAGGCATGAAAGTACCAGAGGCAGGGGAGGATGAATATAAGGATGTGGGGCTGGGGATGAGGTGGGGTGGAAAGAGAAGACTTTAGAAGCCAGCAGCAAACTTGACCAACTTTATAGCTTGGTCCAAGGCTCCTTTGGGCCTGGGAAGCTGTGTGCTTGGACTGACGTCTTTTGAATGTGGATTCTTCTCAGGGTTGTGTCCTGAGCCCTCCTCTCCTCTCTATCTGCGCACGCTCCTCTGGGCAGCGTCTCCTCCACCTGCACTTTGTATCCTGTGTCTCCTGGCACTCCTTTCTCTGAAGCAACAAACTTGGTCTCTGCTTGGATGGCCACAGACTCTCGAACCCAACAGACCAAACTGAGCTTGTTGACCTCTTCTCTGCCCATGCACGCTGCTGCTCCCTCTCCTACGGCCCTCATCTCAGGAGATAAGACTCTGTCCACAGTACTGATCAAGTAAAACCTGGGTGCCTGCTTGACTTCTCACTCCCTCACCTCTGACAACCTATCAAACCCTCTGCAACACCGACCACTTAGAACTCATCAAGGTGAGGAGATAAAGTCAAACTCCACAGCAGGACAGTCCTCCCCATGCCTCCAGCTTCGCCTCTTGCTGCTCCTCCCTCAAATTTTCCAATAGAGCCCTGGTGAGCTTCTGTCCATTCTAACCACGTCCTCTTTGCTTCTGGGTTTTTTCATATGCTCTTGGCTCTGCTTGGAACCTCCCTAACTAACCTCTCTCTAACCTAATTTTCCTAAGAACTCCTATTCCTTCTTTAGTCTGAGTCCAGATCACTGGTTCTCAACTGGGCGTGATGTTGCACCCCCAGAGGACATTTGGCCATGTCTGGAGACAATTTCGATTGTCACATCCAGGCAGGAGGTCGTACTGGCACCTGGTAGGTAGAGGCCAGGGATGCTGCTCAACATCCTACAGTGCCCTCCACATCAAAGAACCTGCAACAAAGAATTATCCATCCCCAAATGTCAGTAAATGTCAGCTGAGATTGAGAAACCCAGCTCTGGTCTTCGCTTTCTCTGGGAAGCCTTTCCTGACCTTCCCAGGATGGTGGGTAGGAGCCCCGCCTGTGTGCTCTCATGCACCTCTCTCCTTAGACTTGTCATAGCCCTTCTCCTGTTGCATTGATATTTCTCTTCACTTATCTTTCTCCTTTTATAGAATATGAGCTTCTGGAAGTCAGGTACTGTGTCTTGTTTCTCTTTCAAATCCCAGTTCCCGGCACAGTTCTTGGTAATGGTGGGCATGCAATACATATTTGTTAAATGAGTGAACAAACGAATATGCAAAAGTAATTCTAAAAGTGAGGGTCTCACACACCACATTTTTTCCAGAAAGCATGTTGTTTGCATGTGGTATAGGCCTGTCTTCAGAAATTCAGCTGTGGCAAAGGAAACCAGCCTGCGTGATGAAAGTTCAGAGCTACAAACAGCCACTTGATTCCATGCCCCTCCTGTACTGCCAGGGAAAAGCACTCTTTCAGAATTCTCCTGTAGATGTGGGCCACAGCAAATTGCCAACTTGTCCGGGGAAATGAGTATTTGAATAGTTATTTTGTTTTCTAGTAGCTTCTCTTTCGAATAGTACCCTCGCCGCAGAAATATCCATACCTATACTGTGATGTGTGCTGCAGGATGATTATTATTACTATTATTACTGTTATTATTATATCCATGGCCTGATTTCTTACATTAAATAAAAGTTGAAGCAGTCTGTGTCATGACTTTCTTTTATAGGTGAAAATGCCACATAATGCAAGTTAAGGCAACGTGAGCCAATATATTTCATCGCCCAGCACTATAATCTATTAAGCCTGAGATATTTTCAGGGAATTACCTTAAATCCTTTGGTGGTTTAAAATAGCTTCTGAGGGATTAGTGGCTTAGAGGTAATTGTTATTGCTAATATTTTATTTGAAATGTCCTGTTCAGCAAAGGTAATGTGACATTTTGCTCACTGGAAATGCTGTCTTTCCAGGGAAAGAGATGAGTCAAAAGGTCAGTGCCCAGGAGAGGGAGGGAAGGGAGCCCAATAGACAAAGGACAAGGGCCCAAGCTGAGATAACCAGTATAGATTGCTCGAATCAGGTGTTGGGGACGTCTGGAGTGTTAATTTTATGTGAATTGTGAAAATAATCTAGACATTTAATCAACTCTACAGGGAAACCTGAGCTTTATGCTTTATTTTTATTTGTAAGGAGGAAGGAGAATGAAACAGATGGGGGTACCTCTTTGTAGGCTCACCTCTTCCACCGAGACAGTCAATGTTGGGGCTCCTCAGGGGCGCCTCTGTCTCTAGGCCAATGATCTCAAACATAGAGGGCTTCAGAAAGCCCTCAGGGTGCTCATTAAAAAGTAAAAATTCCTTGGGCTCCACTCCCACCAACTCTGATTCTGTAGTTCTGAGATGGCCCCCAAATCCGCATTTTAATCAGAGAGCTCCAGAGGATTCTGATGCAGGTGTTCCTATGTCTAGAGAAACATTGGATTAACCAGTCTTTCTCAATCACGATGTCGCGTTTCTCAAATTTCTATCTATGGTCCCAATGCATTCACTGAGTTCTAGACCCATATGTTACAATGGCAATCAAAATCTCCACTTGAATGTCCCAAAGATACTTCAGATTCAGCCTGCTCAAACCCAAATGTTGCCCTCTTCTAGTATTTTCTACTTCAGTGTATGGCACCAGCGCTCATCCCGTTCTACAGCACAAAAACGTTGGTCACCTCCCTTTCTCTCCCTACATCCACTCATCATTGCCATCACACCAGCCCAGCTCCCATCCTCGCTCATCATCTCTTGTCTGGATCACTGCAAAAGCTCGCTGACCAGTCACTCTTCAGTCTGCTCTCCTCAGTGAGCCAGAGGGACCTTTGCAAAATGTAATGGTTTAATGTTGCACCACTCTCTCTAAAAATACTTCAATGACTTCCCATCTCCTTTTGGATTAGGATCAAAGTCCTTTCTTTGACTTGCAAAGCCCTACTTAGTGGTGACCACCCAACCACCACTGCAGTCTTGTCTCACATATCTTTCTCCCTAGCTTTGTGGTCTAGCTACACTGCCATGTCTTCTGTTCCTCAAAAGTGTCACACTCGCCACTTGGCACAGGGTGTTTCTTTGCCCTCAGCCAAGTTTTTCCTTTTGTCATCACCCTTCCCTTCGCCTAGTGACCACATACATCTCCTGCAGATGACACCCTATATTTTGCCTTCATGATCTTCTCCCAATCTAGCTTAGGTTCCCTTATGATAAACCCTTGAACAACTCTATGATTTTTGTAATGATATCTTCAGTTTCATGAATGTTTGGTTAATGTCTACCTTTCCCTAGACTTTAAGGTCCAGAACGGCAGTAGTTAGGTCCTTTTTTGCTCACCCCTGTAACCCCAGTGTCTCTCACAATGCTAGGTGCTTGGAGGCATTCAATAAATGTTTGTTGAATGAATGTTTGTTGAGTGGCTGAATGTATCTTGTGTGAGACATATCATTGAAAGGATGATTTCACTTGAACTTCTTTAGACAGAGAAATCAGAGTAGGCCTAGTAGAGTTAGATACTGGGCACTTCAGGCAAAGAAAAATGGAGTGGTAAGGCCATTAGCTAGATCGTTAAGCCAGGTAGGACAGTATAATTATGATATTTAAGCACAAATACTATGTACACAAACTTTGTACCCAGGCATATAATTTTAAGCTTGAGTTGACTTCCCAGAGATAGAGCGATGGGACATTTAAAAAGTAATAGCAATCCTGATTAAGAAATCCTTAGATTTCACCCAGCACTAAGAGTATTTAGAAGAATGAATGCCATTTGATTTATTATATAGAGTCTGATGTTGGGTGTCATCTTGCTGGGTCATTCCCCTGAAAACAATATCAATCCAATTTATGGTAGGGCTCTGAGGCTTGCTGGCTCACTCAGAGAATCCTTTATCTCAATTTTCACGCTGACTCTGAAAAGTAAGATCAGCTCTAGAAATCTTGAAACTACTGGAATCTTCGAGCTGTCTCATAGTTGAATGCATCTGTTAAATGGGTCAGCATTTTAGGTCAGCCAGATTCTGTGTGTCACTGGGGCCTATTATTTACTAGTTACAACTCTCTCTCTTTTTCTAATTTTTTTTTTATTGTGGTAACATTACTTTATAACATTATATAAATTTCAGGTGTACATTGTAATATATTTTGAATTCTGTGTAGATTACATCCTGTTCACCACCCAAAGACTACTTACAATCCATCACCAAACACATGTGCCTAGTCACCACTTTCACCCTCCTGCTTCCTCCCTTCCCATCTGGTAACCACTAATAAAATCTCTGTTCCTGCGTGTTTGTTTGCCATTGTTTATGTCTTGTACTTATGAGTGAGATCATACAGTATTTGACTTTCTCCCTATGACTTATTTCATTTAGCATAATACCCTCAAGGTCCATCCACGTTGTCACAAATGGCCAGATTTCATCATTTCTTGTGGCTGAGTAATATTCCATTGTGTATATATACCACATTTTCTTTATCCATTCATCCTTTGATGGGCACCTAGGTTGCTTCCAAGTCTTAGCTATTGTGTATAATGCTGCAGTGAACACGGGTGCATGTATCTTTACGCATTTGTGTTTTCAAGTTCTTTGGATAAATATCCAGCTGTGGAATAGCTGGATCATGTGGTAGATCTATTCTTAATTTTCTTAGGAAACCCCATACTGCTTTCCATAGTGCCTGCACCAGTTTGCACTGCCACCAGCAGTGTGTGGGAGTTCTTTTCTCTCCACATCGTCTCCAACACTTATTGCTTCCTGTCTTGTTAATTATAACCATTCTGACGGGAGTGAGGTGATATCTCATTGTAGTTTTGATTTGCATTTCCCTGATAGTTAATGATGTTGAACATCTTTTCATGTGTCTGTTGGCCATCTGTATCTTCTTTGGAGAAATCTCTATTCAGATCTTTTGCCCATTTTTTAACTGGGTTGTTAGTTTTTTTGTTGTTGAGATGTGTGAGTTCTTTGTATATTTTGGATATTAACCCCTTATCTGATATATGGTTTGCAAATATCTTCTCCCAATTCTTAGGATGTCATTTTGTTTTGTTGATGGTTTCCTTTGCTGTGCAGAAGCTTTTTAGTTTGATGGAGTCCCATTTGTTTATTTTTTCTGTTGTTTCCCATGCCTGGTCAGACATGTTATTTGAAAAAACGCTGCTGAGACCAATGTCAAAGAGCATACTGCCTATATTTTCTTCTAGAAGTTTCATGGTTTCAGGTCTGACATTCAAGTCGTTAATCCACTTTGAGTTGATTTTTGTGCATGGTGTAAGGTAATGGTCTACATTCATTCTTTCACATGTGCTGTCCAGTTTCCCCATACCATTTGTTGAAGAGACTCTTCTTTCTCCATTGTATGCTCTTGGCTCCCTTGTCGAAAATTAGCTGTCCATACATGTGTGGGTTTATTTCTGGTCTCTTGATTCTGTTCCGTTGATCTGTGTGTCTGTTTCTGTGCCAGTACCATGCTGTATTGGTTACTATGGCTTTGTAGTATATTTTGGAATCAGGGAGTGTGATACCTCCAGCTTTGTTCTTTTTTCTTAGGAATCCTTTGGCTATTTGGGGTCTTTAGTTGCTCCATATAAATTTTAGGATTCTTTGTTCTGTTTCTGTGAAAAGTGTTGTTGGAACTTTGATAGGGATTGCATTGAATCTATAGATTGCTTTAGGAAGTATGGACATTTTAACTATGTTAATTCTTCCAATCCAAGAGCATGAAATAACATCTTTCCATTTCTTTGTGTCTTTTTCGATTTCTTTCAACAATGTTTTATAGTTTTCAGTGTACAGATCTTTCACCTCTTTGTTTAAGTTTATTCCTAAGTATTTTATTCTTTTTTGTTGCAATTGTAAATGGGATTGTATACTTAATTTCTCTTTCTGCAACTTTGTTGTTAGTGCATAGAAAACACAACTGATTTTTGTATGTTGATTTTGTATCCTGCAACTTGACTGTATTCATTTATTATTTCTAAAAGTCTTTTAGTGGATTCTCTAGGGTTTTCTATGTGTAAAATCATGTCATCTGCAAGCAGTGACAGTTTCAATTCTTCCTTTCCAATTTGGATCCCTTTTATTTCTTTCTCTTGCCTGATTGCTCCACTAGGACTTACAATACTATGTTAAATAAGAGTGGTGAAAGTGGGCATCCTTGTCTGGTTCCTGTTCTTAGAGGGATAAATTTCAGTTTTTCTCCATTGAGAATGATATTAACAATGGGTTTATCACATAAGGCCTTTATTATGTTGAGGCATTTTCCTTCCATACCCATTTTATTTAGAGTTTTTATCATAAATGGATGCTGTATCTCGTCAAATGCTTTCTCTGTATGTATTGAGATGATCATGTGATTTTTATTCTTCATTTTGTTAATGTGGTGTATCATGTTGATTGATTTGTGGATGTTGAACCATCCCTGCATCCCTGGAATAAACCCCACTTGATCATGGTGTATGATCTTTTTAATGTATTGTTATATTTGATTTGCTAGTATTTTGTTGAGGATTTTTGCATTGATGTTCATCAGAGATATTGGCCTGTAATTTTCTTTTTTGTGTTGTCCTTGTCTGGTTTTGGTATCAAGATAATATTGGCTTCGTACAATGACTTAGCAAACTTCCTCTCCTCTTCAATTTTTTGGAAGAGTTTGAAAGGATAGGTATTAAGTCTTCATTGAACCTTTGGTAGAATTCATTAAGGAAGCCGTCTGGTCCTGGACTTTTATTTTGGGGAGGTTTTTGATTACTGTTTTGATCTCCTTACTGGTGATTGGTCTATTCAAATTTTCTGTTTCTTCTTGATTCAGTTTTGGAAGCTTGTATGATTCTAATAATTTATCCATTTCTTCTAGATTATCCAATTTGTTGGTGTATGGCTTTTCATAGTATTCTCTTATAATCTTTTGTATTTCTGAGGTGTCCATTGTTATTTCTACTCTTTCATTTCTGATTTTATTTGAGCCTCCTCTCTTTTGTTCTTGGTGAGTCCAGCTAAAGGTTTGTCAATTTTGTTTATCTTTTCAAAGAACCAGCTCTTGGTTTCATTGATTTTGTCTGTTGTTTTTTAGTCCCTATTTCATTTATTTCTGCTCTGATTTTTGTTATTTCTTTCCTTCTGCTGATTTGGGGCTTTGTTTGTTCTTCTTTTTCCAGTTCCTTTAGGTGCACTGTTAGTTTGTCTATTTGGGATTTTTCTTGATTGTTGAGGTAGGCCTGAATTGCTATAAACTTCCCTCTTAGAACCACTTTTGCTGTATCCCACAGATTTTGGCATGCTGTATTTTCATTTTCATTTGTCTCCAGGTATTTTTTTATTTCTCCTTTGATTTCTTCATTTACCCAATCATTGTTCAGTAGCATTTTGTTTAATCTCCGCATATTTGTGGCTTTTCTGATTTTCTTCCTGTAGTTGGTTTCCAGTTTCATACCTTCATGGTCAGAAAAGATGCTTGGTATTATTTAAATTTTCTTAAATTTATTGAGATTTGTTTTGTGGACTAATATGTGATCAATCCTGGAGAATGTTCCATGAGTATTTGAAAAGAATGTGTATTTTGCAGTTTTTGGATGGAATGTTCTATACATATCTACTAAGTCCATCTGGTCTAATGTGTCATTTAAGGCCAATGTTTCCTTATAGGTCTTCTGTTTGGATGATCTATCCATTGGTGTAAGTGGAGTGTTAAATTCTCCTACTGTTATTGTGTTACTGTATACTTCTCCTTTTATGTCTGTTAATAATCCCTTTATATATTTAGGTGCTCCTATGCTGAGTGCATAGATATTTACAAGTGTTATATCATCTTGTTGCAATGTTCCCTTTATCATTATGTATTGCCCTTCTTTGTCTCTTGTTGCAGTTTTTGTTTTAAAGTCTATTTTGTCTGATGGAAGTATTGCTACCCCAGCTTTCTTTTCTTTGCCATTTGCACGGAGCATCTTTTTCCATCCCTTCACTTTCAGTTTGTGAGTGTCTTTAGATTTGAAGTGTGTCTCTTGTATGCCGCATATATGTGGGTCTTGTTTTTTGATCCAACTGGCCACCCTATGCCTTTTGATTGGAACATTTAGTCCATTGACGTTTAAAGTAGCTATTGATAAATGTGTATTTATTGCCATTTTGTTACTTTCTTCATGAGTATTTTAGTAGCTCTTCTCTGTTCCTTTCTTCTTCCCTTGCTCTTTTCCCTTGTGGTTTGATGTCTTTCTTTAGCAATATGTTTGATTTCCTTTGTCTTACTTATTTGTGCATTTATTATAAGTTTCTGGTTTGTGGTTACCATCAAGTTCATATGTAATATTCTACATATATGCAATCTATATTGAGTTGATAGTCTCTTTAGCTTGACCTCTTTCTAAAAGCTCTACTCTTTTACTCCCCTCCTCCCACATTTTATTCTTTTGAAATCATATCTAATTCTTATTTTGTACGTGTCTATCCCTTACCCCCTTATCATTGAAATAGATTATTTTAGTACTTTTGTCTTTAAACTTCGTATTATCTTCATGGGTGGTCAATCTGCTACCTTTACGGTATTTTGCCTTAACTAGTGATTTTATTGTCTGTTTTTTTTGACAGTTTTCTTATTCCTATTTGTGGTCTTCTCTTTCCCACTTAAATAAGGCCCTTTAGCATTTCTTGTAGAACTGGTTTCTTGGTGGTAAACTCCTCTAATTTTTGCTCATCTGGGAAACTCTTTATCTCTCCTTCCATTCTAAATGATAACCTTGCCATGTAGAGTATTCTTGGTTGTAGGTTTTTTCCTTTCAGCACTTTAAATATATCATGTCATTCTCTTCTAGCCTGTAGAGTTTCAGCTGAGAAGTCAGCTGATAGCCTTACGGGGTTTTCTTTGTACGTCACCTGTTGCTTTTCTCTTGCAGCTTTTAGGATTCTCTCTTTATCTTTAATTTTGGACATTTAATTATAATATCTCTTGGTTTGGTCCTCTTCGGGTTTATCTTGTTTGGTGCTCTCTGTGCTTCCTGTACTTAGATGTCTGTTTCCTTCCTGAGGTTAGGAAAGTTTTCAGCTATTATTTCTTCAAATAGATTCTCTGTCCCTTTGTCTCTCTCTTCTCCTTCTGGGACACCTATAATATAAATTTAGTATGCTTGATATTATCCCAAAGTTCCCTTAGACTCTTCTCATTCTTTTAAATTCTTTTTTCTTTTATCTGTTCAGCTTTGGTGATTTCCTCTAGTCTTTTGTCCAGCTTGCTGATCCATTCTTCAGTATCATCTACTCTGCTATTGAGTCCCTCTAGTGACTTTTTCATTTCCAGTATTGTATTCTTCATTTCTGATTGGTTCTTTTTTATATATTCCAATTCTTTGTTGATGTTCTCACTGTGTTCATCCAGTCTTCTCGCAATATCAGTGAGCATCCTTATGAGTTTTTGTTTGAACTCTTTGTCAGGTAGATTGCTTACTTCTGTTTCATTTAGTTCTTTTTCTGGGGTTTTGTCCTGTTCCCTTTCTTGGAACATATTTCTTTGCCTCCTCATTTTGCTTCTTTCTTTGCGCTTATGTCTATGTATTAGGTGAGCCAACTATGTCTCCTGATCTTGGAGACATGGCCTTATGTAAGAGACGCCTTTTGAGGCCCAGCAGTATGCTTCCCTCTCATCATCAGTCCAAATGTTCCAGCAATGACCCCTGTGTGGGCTACATGTGTCCTTCTGTGGTGGCAGGGTTGCTCTTGCTGCAGGTACCCAAGAAGTCTAGGCTGTACCCCCTGGCTGGCTGTTTGTCAATCAGGTTTGGGGAGCCCCAGCACAATTGGCTGCAAGGTCTAATAGCACACTCTTATTGCAGTTTTTCTATTAAGTGAGTAAGTCCCCAGCATGGCTGGTTGCTAAGCTCAGGGGCTTACAGTTGCTGTGGGCCTCAGGCCTACAAAGCTATTGTCAGGTCTCTCAGGATTGCAGCTCAGTGGGGCTGGCCCCAGGTGTGGGAGCACCAAATTGTTTCAAGATTTGGCAGGGGGGGTGATCTGCTATGTGGCAGTTTGTGAAGCACAGGTCTTCTGCCACTGATAAGCCCCACCCCCCACAGGTCCACACACCATCAACCCAGTCCTGGCCCTTGCACATGTTGTGACTCATTGGAGCACACCCAGTTGCCCCACTCCACCTGCTCCTCATGCAAGCCCTGCCCCATGGAGGCAGACACCTTCACCTGCCTGCAGAGGATCTAGGCATGCAGAGTCTATGCAGGCCAACAAGTAGCCTGAGGGCTTGCTGTTGGGTGGGGCCAGTCCCTAGGGCTGGCTGCCTGCCCTGGTTAAGCTAGATTAAATTGGTGCTTGAGTGGGTGTGGCAGACCCCTGGACTAACAGGCCAGGAGAAGAACTCCAATTGCGTCTGCCAGAGTCTGTGTCAGCATGCCTGTGCTAGGTCACAATAATGGCTGCCACCAATGTCTCAGCCTCCAGAGATGCACTCACTGAGATGCACCCCTCACTGAGATGCACCCAGAGCCTGCCAGTTAAGTCTCTTTTCACCAAAGGAATGTGCACCTTTCTTTCTGGTGATTTTAGCTTGCTTTCTGAGATGGATGAATTTGTGCACGGGCCCTTTAAGAGCTGGACTTTTCCACTTATGTCTATTGTTTCTCTGGGGTAGTTAGCAGTCAGTGAAGGCAGAAATTATGACACTTGTCTCAGTTGTGCTGAATCTGAAGTATGCGTATAGTTGTAACACACCCCCGCTCAGGTCCCCACTCCTCCAGGGAAGACTGCATACCTTAGGATGGCTCCTACCTGGCTGGCTGTGAAGCTCTGCTGCTCATGAAGGTGGCTTTTTTCTCTCCAGAGAGGAATTTCTGCCTCTTCCCCCTCAGTGAGGACTGTCACTTGTTACGGGTGTTCTTTTTATCCAGTTTTCAGTTCTCTCTCAGGGGTAATTTTTCCAAGAATAGTTGTAATCTGGTTGTGTTCATGGAGGAGGTGAGTTCAGAGTCTGCCTATACCACCATCTTAACAAGATCTGACAACTCTTTCTTTATGGTGTTTTCCTCAAAGAAGGCCAGAGAGTTTTTCAAATAGAAACCACAAACTCAAGAGATGGAAGAGGTGACAAATACAAAAAGACCTTCACAGTAAAGGCAAAAAGAGGAAGAGGTGACTAAAAAATAACGTGGAGAGGATGGCACAGAATAGAAACATGTTTGTAAAATTAATAACACATGACACTATTATAGTTATAGAATATCTCCAAAGTTGGAACTGCTTTGAATCTCTATTGCTGATATTGCAGAACTCAGTCCCAAAGAGGAAAATAATTCATTCAACATTCTTGCTACATAGGGGAGAAATCTCCCCACTTCCCCAGTGTCTGGAGGAGCTCTTAGTTCCCGGTTCCTGACCCTAAGTTCCTGATGGAACTGACTTCAAAACTGCACCAAGGCAGTGAGGACAAAGACTGGTTCTAATATTTTTGGTTGTATGTCTGCCATGTGCCTCACACTGCACTAGACACTTTTATAGAGATCTCAGGTTGTAAACTGGCCAAGCAGAGACTTTTTACTCTGGAGATCGTTCTCTGGGGAATCTTAGCAACCCAGGAGAAAATTCCTAGAGAGACTGACATAGGGGACTACCTCTAAAATGCACAGGCAGATCAGCCTGCACAGGATAAGGCCTCCCACTGACAAGCCCTCCTGCATGTTCTGTACCTCCAAGTAGCTGTGCACTGCTCCACTCTAACTGTAAGAGGACAGAAAAGGGGCACCAGATGTTGAGGACTGTCTACAGTGTGAAAGACAGAGACCAAAACCACTGGAGAAAACAACTTATATGAAACATAGGCCATGCAAAGTTCTGAAAACCTGAGAAAACATCTAATCTCTTCAGAGAAATAAAAGAAGATATTTTATCCATGAAATAAGAATAACATGGTATAAAAAAGAAAAAAGATCAGAGAACAAAAAAGAGTTCCTGGAAACAAAAAATATGAGAGCAGGAATAGAACTTCAATAGAAAGTTAAATAAAAGATAAGATTCAGTAAGTCTCCCAGAAGTATTAAAAAAATAAAAGAAAGATTGGAGAGAAGTTATAAGAGAATTAGAGGATCATTTCAGGATGCCCAAATGCCAACAATGGGAGTTCTAGAAACAACAAGTAAAATAAAGAGGAAATGATTTTTTTAAATTTCCAAGAATGGAAGGACATAATTTTCCAGATCAAAAGAGCACATCTAGAGCCCAACACAAGACCCACAATAAAGCATATTCTTGCAAAAATGTCAAAATACTGTGAATAAGAGAATAGATAAGAGCTTTTAAAAAAGAAAAACTATTTATTTACTAAAGATCAAGAATGAGATTGGCACCAGAACTCTCAATAGTTACACTAGAATTTAGCAGAAAGTTGAAGAATATCTCCAAAATTCTGAGAAAAATGATTTCAAACCTAAAATTATACACCCAGATGAACACTGATCAAAGATGAAGCTGGCATAAAGACATTTTTGAATGTGCAAGGCCTCAATTTTCTTATTAGCATCAATATTCTAGGAAATCACTCAAGACTGTACAACACTGAAATGAGACAGTAACCAAAATAGAAGAGATGGGATCCGGGAAATAGAAGGCCAAGATAAGAGAGGCAAAGGAAATCTCCACAGGTGCCATAGAGGAAAATTCCAGGAGAAAACTACGCACCAAGTGTAGAGGACAACAGTTGGGGGCTGGAGCTGGTCACAAAGTGCCAAGAGTGATGTTTCCAAGAAGATGAAATTGAGAGACTGCCTGCTGTGTTTGAAAGTTCTGGGAGAGATTTAGACTCCTGGGGAGAGTTTGGGGTTGATTCTGCGGTAAGTATGTTAAGAACTGAGTGCATACACACATAAACACACACGAAGATGACTGTTAATGGCCTTGAGGTTAGAATGTTATGCAAGAAAAGAAATCAAAGCCCAGAAGTTTTATAGTTCTAACATCAATGTTAAAACTGTTCCAACCAGAATTACGCTGTAGCTCTGTAGTTTTGATGGGAGAGTTGCGAGATGGAGAGGGCATATGGGTAAGTGGGGAAGGGGAGGCGGTGAGAGAGAGTGTGAGGTGAATAAATAATATCTAAAATAGAAGAATCAAGAAGAAATATTGCAAACCTGTTTTTTGGAATGAGGGTATGAGTACTGGAAAAGTGATCACAATGATTGTCTTATAGAACCATGCATGTCTTTAAACTGTATGTGTGTGTGTATCTTTCATGAAAAGTGAGAACTAAGTTAAAGATATAAGGAAAGCACTTTAGAAAGCAAATTGATAAGAAAGTGAAAGCATTTGTTTAATGAGGAAGCAACGATTGTTCTGAGGAGGTCAATGCTGGGTACATGTGTACATGGCTGGATAGCTCTTCCTCTGTGAAGTATGTGCTTAGACATCTCTCTATAGGCTCATTTCTAAATCATCTTTGTGACTCATGGTGTTTTAATAGTTCCTCAGTCTTAATCATGGCAGAGGCACTTCATCACCAGGGAAGATGCCTGGAGCTTTAATGATAAGAAAGTAATGAATATCCTCATTGTTCAGCATCTCCTTCTTCCATCCACCAAGAAAGAGTACTGAAAGCCAGATACATGTTAAATTCTTTGCAGATTTTTTAAAAAGTAAGAATAAGCCTCCATATTGTGCTGTAGAGCTACCTTTGGCTAAAATTGTCCTCTTGGTCATTTATCACTTTACTCCTCAAGCCCTGGACTCAGGTGGGAAGCAGAATGAGTCATCTGTAAATCCCATTAATTACAGATATACAAGACACATCTTCTCTTATCCTCCTTTCTCCAAACGGCAAATCATGATTTATTCTCTTTTCTAAGACCCATACAAAGTAATCTTCCCAAGTAATATTAACATTTAGAATAAACATAGTCCCTCAAATGATCACTGGACCCATTACTTACTCATCCCAAGCACCAGATACTAATAACATTTTAAAAAACATCCATGCTTGGCTTCCTGAGTTCCCTCTAGAGCCTCAAGGAGAACACATTGAAAGTATAGAAAACTTACTTGGTTCTTGAGGAGACTTTCTAAGAGCAATTTTTTCAAAGATTGGAGGGTACTTGAGACTTTTACCATGTAGACTTGTGGGTCTATTGAACTACAGTCATTTTCCCTAATTGCCTGGTCCCTTATGCTTTATTTGACCACATTCCTATAGAAGGCATTCCCCAAAGACCCATGTACATGACAGAAAAATGAACAAGCTGGAGTGACCAAGATGTCCCCACAAACTGGACGATAGAGAGGGATATTCTCAGCCTCTCATTCTACCCTCCCCTTTTTCTGGGCTCTCACCCTCCTCATATTCCATGTACTCCAGGCCATTGTGTATCATTTTAAGAAACAAAAACAGTGAATAGAGCTGACTGTAGGTAAAATGGTCAAGTGTGGCCTCTGGCCCTTTGATTTCCATTACCTCTATCCCTTAGGGTTCTTTATAGTTCATTGTGGCTCTACTGTGGCTGATGCCGTTACAATCTGGTCTTGAGGAATTGGCAGAACCCAGAGGGGTGGTATCAGGAGACAGGCTTCCAAGACTTGAAGTAGGACTTCAGGTTTTGGCTGCAGATCCAGAGACTGGACCAGGAGCAAAAAGACAGAAGCTTACTAAGTTTTTAAGAGAGCCGCATTGCCAAAGAAATGCCAAACCTGGCTAACAACAGGTGGTGACTGCTTTTAGGTCTTCTTCAGGCCCCATAAGTGGAACCAATAAGAAATATGCTGCGAAAATGATACAGTTTCCAAAGTAGATATTCTCTTCTATGCCGGTCTTTGATGTGGTCACAGAAGACAAGGGTCAAGGGAGCTCCTCTCAGCCAGATCAGGCTGTGTCAAGGTTAGGTGACCTCAGTGCTCTCTTCAGAACTACCCAAGCAGGGAGTTCTTGCAGGATTCAATATATGCTATGAGCTAGTGACCACTTGGATTGTTTCCCAATCTTTTCCTCCCAAATGTGTGTTATTGCTGTCATTCTTCTCCTTCTCAACCACTTTATATTGCATGTGTTGAGGATGGACAACTCATCATTCAGCCCAAGGTCTGTGAACCCTTTGGAGTCATGTCTGGACTGACAGAATAGATGAAACATCATCTAGAGATAGGGGACCTGGGAACTGAATGTGGCAACTGGATAAGACTTTGGATTGTCTTCCTTTGGGGAAGGAGTGACTGTTCCAGCAAGGCATGCACACTGTGAAAAGTGTTTGTATGGAAAGGCCAATCTTTATGCATGTTACATAAGCAAAGGTGTACCATAGTAGACATTGTGCGAGTTCCCAAACAATTATTCCATCCCTTTACCATTATGAATAGTCTCGTGATTTGGGTGACTCTGCCCCCAGCTTCAGAGAAGAGCTTTGATTAGTCAAAATCAACAAAGACCTTCCCATCTCTCTTGCTACAAAAATTGTTTCAGAAATAGTTGCAGGTAGTCCTAAACCCAATAATTCTTTTTTTTTTTTTTTTTTTTGATGGTGTGGGTCCAACACTGTCTTCTGGGATGTAAATGGAAGCCTAAAGTTCTAGTTGCAGCAGGAGGCCTTTCATTACCATGAGAGATAGATGAGTTCAGCCATCTCTTTTGCCCATGCTCAGAAATCAAATCTTCCAGTAGAGCATCTCCTTAGCCATGTTAAAAGCACCAGCCCAGTCTCTGGTTGCCTGGGTCAGAGACAGGCAGGCTCTGGCTTCTTTAGGTTCTGAGCAGGAGATTTACCAACCCACCAACATCAGACATGATACCAAAGAACCAATTCTACAAAATTGAGTCCATGTTGTGTCAGGAAGGGGGAATGGATGCTGGAAAACCAATAAATGACACATATCCACAACCACACCCCTTTCCTCTCAGCCCCAGATATCTATATAACCAACAATTAGTAAATCCTTAATAAGTGTTAGTTGATAAAGGCTTAAAGAGTTAACCTTAAAACTTTGCAACAAACATTTATTAATCATGAATAATTCACTCAATCTTCCCAATAACCCAATAAAGTAGAAATTGCAATCCCCTTTTAAGGTAAGAAAACTGAGGCTTATATAGACAAAATCATTTTCCCAAGGTCACCCAAGTAGTTAAATGGAGAAGCTGGAGTTCAATTTTGGTTCTGTTTGACTCCAAACTGATGCTGGTGCTATAATACTGGGGAGGTCCCAGATATGAGTGAGGCAAATGTAACTGACCTGATGTGGGTTTTTTGGGGTTTTTTTTTGGTGAGGAAGATTGGCCCTGAGCTAACATCTGTTGCCAATCTTCCTCTTCTGGCTCAAGGAAGATTGTTGCTGAGCTAATATCTGTGCCAATATTCCTCTATTTTGTATGTGGGACACTGCCACAGCACGGCTTGATGAATGGTGTATAGGTCCAGACCTGGGATCCCAGCCCACAAACCCCAGGCTACCGAAGTGGAGCACATAAACTTAACCACTACACCCCCAAGCTAGCCCCTGACTTAACATTTTTAGGGAAGCAGTTACCACATAAATTAGCCCCCAGTAATTGTAAGGACCTACATAAGAAATTTAAAAAATTGAGAGTAAACTTGGAAGAACTGGGTCTACTTGCCACAGATAAAGGGGGGACATGTAATAAATGGGGGGAAAATTTAACCAGTTTATTCAAGATTAAAGAGAAGGTAGGTTTTTCTAGCATATTCCATGTAAAGAATCAGGAGAGTGTGGTCAGAGAACTTTCAAGTTTGCTTCATGGCGTGAACAAAGAGGTGACCGAACTTTCAATATTCTTCATATCTCCTATTGAATTATTCACATTAGGCAGTGAGGTGGAGCCCTAATGAATGGGATTAGTGGCCTTCTAAAAGAGGCCCCAGAGAGCTCTCTCACTTTTCTGCCATGTGAGGATGCAATCAGAGAGCAGCTGTCTGTGATCTGGAAGAGGGCCCTCTGCAGAACCCGACCACACTGGCACTCTGATCTTGGACTTCCAGCCTCCAGAACTATGAGAAATAAATTTCTGCTGTTTATAAGCCACCAGTCCGTTACTGCAGCCCAAAGTAAGACACATGGTATCCCTGATTCAAGTGGATTCATCACTAATCGTGCTGCTAAGATGAGATCTTGTGAACAGGGAGACTTGGGCTTCTCACTTACCCTTCCTGGGGCTCCGCTTCCTCAGTGATGAAACAAAGAGGCTGAACCAAATTGTAACCACAGGACCAGGAAGAGAATTTGTCAGTCCAAAATACGCCTCTTTGGCATAAGGATTATTTTTAGCTGATGTTTATTAGGAAACAGCAGACACAGGGAAAGCTCTGAAAACCCAGTAGAAGTTACCCATTTGGAAGCAAAATTTATATTATAAGAGAAATCTCTATTTGTAAGGATGTCTCCCTCTCTGTGCCAGGAAGAGGAGGATAAATCCAAATATCCTGAAGCTCTTACCAATGAGAAAGCAATTACTTAAATCTGCAAAACAACTTTACCCTTGTTTACTGGGCTTTTCCTAGTAAACTCCCCTAACTGACCCCATCTTAACAACAGAACGTGAGAGCTGTTTTTCAGGGGCAGTGAGCTTGCCAGGAGCATGTACAGAAGAGAAAATTTTGACCTGCCAATCATAACTCATCCTGCCAGTGCTTCCACATACCAGCTGGCCCTCCATAATCCCTTAAACTTCACCCAAACCTTGGACGGGCGAGACAGATTTGAGAGCTTGGCCTCCTGTTTCCTTGCCATTTAACCTTGCAATAAAGCCTTCCTTTTCTCAAAAGTCAGTGTGCGATGCTGTCAGCTTCTGTGCACATTGGGTGGTGAGGCCTTGGTCAGAAACAAAACGATCGGTAAGTTTCCCTGTATCTCTAACATTTTGTGAGTCGGTGAGAACACTTTGCATTTTGTGGTCTTAGCTTTGATGACAGGTCATTTTGCAGACGTCCCTGGCAACATGGGAAAACTCATGAGCCTTCCTCCTGGCCACTGGGCTGCAGAATAACTTTCCCTCTTGCAAGGTCTCTGAAGTGAATATCTTGCCACTGGATCTTATTTTTTTCTGATGTAACTTTCTGATTCTGATGTCCTTTCTTCCTCCTTGCTTACCTTTTATTTTTATGACTTTTTATCAGCAAAGGAGAATCCAGTAGTTCTCACTGGAGATGGTACTCCCCCCAAGAGGCATTGTGGAAATTTGTGGGCTTCTTGGTCTTCTAGTGTTGTCAAACTGAAACATTCACATGTCAAAACACGTTTGTCATTTTGTTTCCATAAATTACTTAAAATTTTTTTCTGTATGTAACAAGGAATTATACATATTTTAAATTATGTAGATGGGTAGGTTATATATCTATGAATTTCACTTTAGGACAGTAGAGAGGGTGTTATAAAATATTTATTATAGGAAGGATCTGGTATGGTTGGGGATCAACATTATAAACACACCCTCAGGCTAACTTGGATTGCAATGGGGAGAAAGAGAGGAAAGATATGTTTTACATTCACCTAGTAGTAGTCAGGAACTGTGCTTTGTTCTGGAGGCCATCTCACTTACGTGTGTTATCTCATCCCTCTAAGGTCGGCAGCACTATTATTTTCCCTTTCACAGATGAAGCTACTGAGCCTTAAGGTGGTTTATTAAGTTCATTCATTCATCAAATATTTTAGCGCCTATTATGTGTGTCTATGTGTTTGGGATAGAGCTGCAAACAGAAATGATACAATTTCTGCCCTCAAGGAGCCTACATTTTAGTGAAGAGAGAGATAATAAAGCAAAGCTATAAATAAATAAGACGAGTTAGCTTGTGATGGGTGCCATGAAAATACTGGAATGAACCGACTTGAGTCATACGGCTCACAAGTGGTGGGGGTCCATTTGAACATAGGCATTACTTTTTGCCCGTAGTAATCACTGCATTGCCATTTCTAGCATCGCATTGCCAGGTCATCACCTCTTCTAAGGTAGTCTAGAAAGATGCCAGAATGTACGAACCGAAAACTAAGAAGCAAAAGCTGTTTAAAGCAACAATTACTGGGTATTTTTTTCTTTCTGCATTCCCGTCAGATGAAGGTTTTTTCTCTCTGCCCACGTGACTCTGGCAATTACAACTGTTCCTGGCTCTGTACTATGCAGTATCTTAGTTTGTAATATTACTAACACTTATTAAAATGCATTTCTAAGTAAAAAATGTTAAATGCTTTTCCGATTTCTTAAGTGTGATTTTCAGAAACATCCTCAGTCTTGTTCCTCTATGGCAACATATCTGCCACATCCAACTTCGGATAAATGTATCCACCCTACGAGATGAGAAAAATATGTGCTGAAAACGGATGTAGAGAGACTCTTGAAAATGAAACAGGGGGGCTTTGTGGCAGACGTTTGAAGAAGTGACTACAGTCATGCCGTGGATAAGTGGTGGAGATAGCTTTGTAAAGGCTTCTGTTACAGAAAGAAAAAAAAAACAACCAACCGTTAAAAAAAGATGACCTACAAACCTAGACTCTAGACTGTGAGAATGACTGGGGGGGACGTTTTGGAACTCAAAACCTGGGAAAGTTATGTTCTACCCTCAAGAAAAGAATCGCCGTTAGAAAATCTAGTGATTGCTACTATTAGGTAAAGGTTAGAGAGAAAGACACACAGGTCTTCTGATGTCTTAAACCTTTGTTCAAGTTATGTATTTCTTCCATAAACATAGTGATTAGCAAATGTTGTTTGGTCATTTTAATCATGATTTCAACTCTCTAGAAAAATATAGAATGAAATAAAAAGGAGAGTCCTACTTTATTGGTCTTGGTTATTGGTGCCAAGGAAGCCATCCTCCTGGTCCTTACTTTTGATGTCATGACTACTTTCCTAGAAGAAAACAGCCTCCAGGGAGAAATAAAAAGCTTTAGGAGGACAAACCTTATAAATTCCAACTTATAACATAATGACAACGATCATATCCCCACCTAGCATCATACAGAGCTCATGTAAACTCTTAAATTGTTTATTGAAAACATGTCGAATACAGAGCCACCTTTCTTATTCATTCTTTAGCTTTTATATCATGTTCTTCAAGATCCCCAGATGTAAATAATATTCTACCCATGTGCTTACTAGTTAAAATGGCTACAGCAAATAAAAGGTGATTTTACACATATTTCACAGAAATTTTCCTACTCTTATTCTTGACTATTCCTTTTATCTTTATAGATGCTCAATATTTTGACAAAAGCCAATCTAACATTTCTATGTGAAGGATATTGCTTTAAAGACACACTTCTCTCTAACATTAATCAGCAACCTTACAATGAACAGCACGGTTAATTTCTTGAGCTGCATAACTTGCATTGATTTCATAAATTTGAGAGTTAACTTTAAATTGTTTCTGTAATAATTTTTTAGTATTCACCACCAAATCTGCCCTGGTCAGCTCATACTCTGGGGAATTCAGTATCTATCTTGTGTGCTCAGTTCCTCTTTTGCAACTGTATTGGCCACCTTGCAAATTTATCTGTAGCATGCCTGGATGGTTATGTCGAGAAAGCAGCTACTCTCTGGGGGCTAATGTCTCTTCTCCACCAATCCGAATGCAGTTCATGATTCATTAGGTTTGTTGGCTAGATTATTTAACTTAATTCAATATAAATTATTTAATTCCTAACACCATCCTGGTATTCAATATGAATGAAACAATTATTCCCGGACACAATCATCCAAATAACACTGCACAGTTTTACCAAGCCCCAAGACAGTCGTTAAATTCCAGCTATCTACTGGTTTACATAAGCTACTCATGCTGAGTTTTTGAGGGTTATAACATTACTGAAATTGTTTGGATTAAATAATTGACTATATGCTATTCTATATTTAATGAAAGAATATCCCAATTACGGAGCAATGTGAGAAATCATAAAATACGGTAGGTAGCAACTTTGTCCTTGTTTCGATAGCCTCCTTTCTTTTGTCATCTATTCTTGTCCACGGGGAAAGGAACAACTCCATTTTTTCCAAATATAAGTCTTCTGCTTAGGAGCATTCCTTTAGGCTAGCCATCTCTTGACATCATTTCCATCTGGTCGATGGCTGGTGGAAGTAACACATATGGCCAGAGTATTTTCTATCTTGTAATTTATATGACATATGTCCTCAAACATAGTGTCCCTTGTCTTAGATTGGGCTCTCTGGAAACAGACTCGGAGGCAGAGAATGATGTGCTTCCTGTAGGAAGTGAGGAAGTCAGGACTGGTAGAGGCTTGGCATAGCACCTGAGGTTGAGCCGGTTCTGTGGGGCACTCCCGACCTGGGGTACTCTTTGTTATCCATGTGTTAACCAGTCATGACAGTGGGCTGCTCCCTGGGAGGGTGCATGACCTTATGCCCAATGGAAATTTCTAGTGAGCTCTCAGCAGCCAATTTTCCCAGCAGCTGGGGAAATGAGTAACTCAGTCCTAAGGAGCAACCTTGGAGCACCACCTATCTTCTACCCCCATTCTAAGGATAACTTGGATGAAGAACATTAACAGAGACTGAGATATGGAGGAACAGCATTATTTCTTTCAAACACAGTCTTGGTTCTTTTCTCTCAATAAAACTCAACTTAAATCTGTAAAAAGTTATTACCCTTCTTTTCCCTTTCCCTTCTCTCCCTCCTTTGTCCTAAACAAGGCCAGAAATGGAACAAGGTAGACCCCAGAGAGTTTCAGCCCTGGAGAATAATGAACAGTGTAGTGCAATTCCTGTGAGGCCTCGCTGGAACCGGAGGAGGTGGAGTTACAAAGGCCTGCTTGGAGACCCGTGAGTACATGGGCACTCAACAAAGGAAAGACGCTGTTATAGTTTAGGAGGAGAGGTAGATTTGTTTTTTTCCCTCATTACTCCTGACTGAAGCAAGCACAATGCACTTGTGGAGTCACATTGACATTTCTCTAGCTCGCCGCACTAATCACCCCCTACAACCTTAAAGGAGGCGACTCACAGATGTCAGCTGGAGCCAATGAGTCTGTTTTACCAAGGTCTTCCCTACCACCTTATACCTGTCCTACTGCTTGCTTTTCCATGATCTTTTCTTTCATTCATTTATTCATGGACATTAATTTATTCATTCATTTTTTGACCTCCTACTATGTGCCAGTTCTATTCTGGACAGTCTGGTTTTCAACTGAGTGCTGGAACTTTTAATACTTGTTTTGTTTCCCTCTGGTTCTTGTTCATTGCCTGACTTCTGATGCATAGCTGACCCTGATCTTGGCTCTCTGTAAAGGTGTTAGATTTGATTGGTCCCCTTGTTTCTTGTTATCAGAAACCCTGGATGGCTGCTTGACAATCCTGGCCTAATATCTTCATCTCCACACTAGGCCTGTTAAGTGGTTTCTGAGAACTGCCTTGGCCTTCAAGTCCATTTCCTCTGATCGCAGATTCTCTGCTGGTACCTATAATCCACGGCCACCAAATCCACTGTGAGCAAAATGTAAAAGTACCACTCAGTAAGAATGGCTGTGACAGATGCTGAATGGAAAAACCAGGTCCCGGAGGCTGAGGACAACACTTAGCAACGTGGAAAGTTGAACAACAAAACTGGCCTCGCAGTTTGTCATGAATAACAAATTGATCATTTGACTTTGTATACATAATTATTTGCCTCTTTTTCATTTCATTTCATTTCTCTCCCAGGGACTGACCCTAATTAAATAATTGTTCTACTTTTACTTTGGAAAACATTTTGATGTTTCTGATTTTAGTCTGGTCCAATAGTTTTAGGTCAGTTTAGTTATGGTTTAAAGTGGTTCACTTAGTTGTTTTTTTATTTTTAAGATCTTTTTTATTTTCTTGCTCAAAATGTTGAATCTTTGTTTTATGACTTGGTTCAATGCAAGTTCCTTATTTCAAAGGGAATAAGGCAACAGATTGAGTGTTCTTGTTCTGAAGGTTAATGCCCATTTAGACTTTTCAACGTGTCAATCTGCCCTGATGCCAACAGGAAAGACGACTGTGTAACCACAATCCTCCTAGGTGTGTTGCACACAAGGCCCTTTGACCCCACAACAGCCATCTGATGGAGGCACTGTGATTTCCCATTTACAGATAAGGAAACAGAGGGACAGAAAGTGACTTGCCCTCTATCACCAGGAAATCCAATCCCAGAGTCTGTGCTCTTGTCCCTTAAGTTATACCACCTGGTTAGAAATGCACTCAAAGATAAGTGCAAAATCTGATTATGAAGGCCCATTTTGTTTTGAATGCCTGCCTGCTATTCCCTCATGTTGCAGATACTTTCTTCCATAATCTCTGTTCCGTTTATTTAAGCCACTAGGCCACAGCTGGTGGAAATTCACTTGCTGTGCAGCCTAAACATGGGAACCTGCTTTTCTGTCTTGCTTTTTTTTGGCTTTCCTGGTATCTTCTATTTTCACTTGAAGATGTATCTGGAGTTCCTTGACTATCTCTGTTAATTTTTCCCCTTGCCATGTTTTGTTTTTCATTTAAATTTTGCAACAGAGTTCTTTGAGTTAGTAAAGATAGAACTTTTATGAAAGACTCAATATTAAAATTGAGTTGCATTGCAAGGTGTTATGGGTAAAATTAGAAGGAAGGGCATTTAAAAACCTATGCTGACCTTCTCTAACTGTGTCTACTTGAGGCTAATGCAATAATCTTGATTTATGATTATATATTCTGACGTATAAAATGCTGTTTTTAAATAGTTTAGTAAAAGGCTATTGCTCCAAATTCCAAATTAGTGGTGAAGGTGATTTCTGTTAGAGAAGACCTTTGTGGAGGATTTTGTCCTCATTGCTTCATAAAGCGAGTTCTTTTTCTCAATACACTACCTGCTGTTGACTTGTCACACAGCTCTAGGGACCTGATGTTGTATTCAAAGAGTAAAAATATCTCTCTGCTCATTGTTTATTTACTACATTTTGGGGTACATATGGCAAAATTATTTTCCTTACGGTTCCTAGTTCAGTTTTTCTCTTGATTATCTCTTAAAAATACGTGCATAGGTTTCCTCAGTATCTCAGTTTAACAATGTGAATCTCCAAGCCTCTTTTATTAAATGACATTCCTAGTATTTTAATGAGGGGTTGACATTTTCACGTTACAATTTTGTTTTATTTTTATATTCATTGAAGTGACTTTCGTGCTGCCTTTGCGTGCTGCTGATTCAGTTTCTAAAGGTGTTCGGAGACACCTTTTCAGATAGAAGAAGCGCATCAGGAAGTCATTCAGGATCCTCGATGTCAGTATTCAGACGAGCATATTTTTTTTTTTTTAAAGATTTTATTTTTTCCTTTTTCTCCCCAAAGCCCCCCATACATAGTTGTATATTCTTCGTTGTGGGTTCTTCTAGTTGTGGCATGTGGGACGCTGCCTCAGCGTGGTCTGACGAGCAGTGCCATGTCCGCGCCCAGGATTCGAACCAACGAAACACTGGGCCGCCTGCAGCGGAGCGCGCGAACTTAACCACTCGGCCACGGGGCCAGCCCCAGACGAGCATATTTTTTAAAAATGACTTGCAAGGTTTTAAGTGTAGACTTTTTGTTCTGAGCCACATCAAATACTAGTTTCTTTGGAAATGGCAAAATCTAAACATGATTTAGACCAGGGCTTGCAAATGCAAACACCTAGAGGGCCCAGTGGGTGACATAAGGAAAAGCAGCAGGCCCAGTGGTCTGTGGAGGACAAAAGCAGGCACACCCCACCAAAGAGAGCAGTGGCGAGATTGCCCTTTTTGGTGGTTGCTATGAGGAATGTCCAGTGTTATCAGATTTTTCAGTATTCCAAGGAAATCTGGGAATCTGGATGTTTAAGTGAACTATTCTGACATTTATCTTTGGCTATCTCCCGTCTAGATTGTCTAGGACACAATTGGACTATGTTTACAGTGAATGACTGATGCTTCCAAATAGTCAAGAAGGAAAAGTGTGCTTGGAGATTGTCTTTCAAATGGCTCAGAGAAGCAGAACATCATTCCAGGACTCTTCAAATGCCTAGCAAGGGCAGAGCATTGTGTGATATTACTCTGAGGTGGCAAAAGTAACTGAGCTGCACCCTCATTATTTAAAGAACCCATATTCTAGAAGGAGGTCTAAAACACTGCAAACATAGCTGAATGAAATGTAAGGTAAATTCAGACAAATTCCAAAAGGGATGTTCAAATGAAATTCAAAAGAGGGAGAAGTCATATCTGGTTGGTGAGAGTGGGGACAAGTTCATGGCTATTGAGATGAGCATTGACAATGAACACAGGATTGTGGTAAATGTGGGCAGGAGGGCATTCCAGGAGGAAGGAGCAGAAGAGCAGAGTGTGGAGGTGGAAAAGCAGGAAAGTGGGTGATGCTCAGAAAACAGGAACTCAGAAAACAGGAGAGTGTGGGTGAGGCTAGCAAGGGAGGTTAAGTATATATTATGGAGGACATTGAGCGCTAGACAGAGGAGTTCCTACAATGATTTTGGCAGACAAAGACAAGTCATCAATGCTTTTTGACTTGGAGAGTAGCTGACAGGGACCAGATCATTTAGGGCATTATGACTGTAAGAATTTAGCTTTTACGTTAGTAAGTTGGGAAGTCATTGGAGGGTTGGGGCAAGAGAGTGCAGTGGTGAATTTTGAACCTAATTGAATTTGTTTATTTTTCGTAAGCTGTCTTCCCTATTTCCATCTCTTGACCTTTTTTGTGCTATTTTTTTGGAGCTTTTCTCATCTTTGCCTTCCCATCTACCTATAGATTTTTAATGTCTGCTGTGACATTTTTAACTTCCAAAAACTCTTTCTTATTCTCAGACTTTGTAGCGTACTGTTTTAATTTCATGGATATGCTGTCCTTATTTATTTCCCCAAAGATATTGATTACAGCTTTTGTGAACTTTTCATTTTCCACCTGCCTGGACTTTCTTGTGAAAGTCACAAGACTATTCCAATTGTTTTTGGTTGTATATTTTATGTTAGAGACTTTCCTCAAATATCAGAGGCCTTGCATATTTGGTTACATTTAAGAATGAGCACCTGAAAAAGTGATCGGAAGCCTTGGTCATGAATATGGGGCTTATAAAGCGGTGGATCCTCCAGGGTGATTTTGGAGCTATTTTGTTGGAGGCACCAAACTGTCAGCTATATACATCTTTTCTCTAGGGCTGTTCAGCTTCCTCAGAGGGGAGAAATCCTCTAATCTCATGCCTAGAGCAAGGGGAGAGGAGGAATTGAGGAAGCTGTGTGTAAGCCCAGAATTCAGATTGCTGATATCCTAGTGGGGAGAGAGAACTGGAGGTCTCATGGGCAGGGTTACTATTTTAATTTAGTTATCCTGATTTCAATAAGACATGTCATTTTGTTGCACCCCTACCTTTCCCAAGATGTATCAGCGAACTCCCAGGAAGGTTTATTTGTGCCCATCTTCTGCTCAGCTATTTGATGTTCTTCAAGTTTCTGAAGCAGATTCAGAAGCACCTTGTGGAGGGAAGAGCTCACAATTGTGATTGTTGTCTGTGCTTCCAGATTCCTTCATGAAGTAGAGGCCTAATGTCACTGCAGAAATGCCCCATCTGCTCTGCTGCTGGGCAGGACCAGGGTCATGTGTCTGTCTTTAGTGTCCAGCATCCTTCATGCAGTCTCCAGTGCTCTAGTGCAGGTCTCTACCAATTTACCTAGGCCTTGAGGGCTCGTTCCTCTTCTCAGGCTCAAGACGAGGTGGTGGGGTGGGTCCCTAACCAAAAACTATCTGGGCCTTGAATATTTTAGCTAAAACCAAATGTTAAACCGAGGACCCAATCTGCAGTCTAGTAAGTCGTATTAGACCAGTAGTATTAATTTCCTGGTTTTGCTCATATACTCCAGTTATGTAAGGTGCCATCATTGAGGGAAGCTCAGTGATGGGTACACAAGACCTCTTGATACTGTTTTTGCAATCCCTTGTGAATCTATAATAAGTACAAAATAAAAATTTACTCCTACCTTCCCAAGTAAGGTGATAACCTACCCAAAGAGGACTTGTAAAGGAGGTAGACAAGAACTCTATTGCCCCTCTTAGCTGACCATGCACACCCAGCCTGTAAAAGAAGTTGGAGAGGACAGGACGGAGGTTAAAATCTAGAAATCAGGGAGAGAATTTTAGTGGAGAGAATGGCAATGTGAGTCCATACCCCTCCTCCTCGCTAGAGAAACTGATCAACCCTAGAGACCATCCAGGTGATTCTTCCCAAATAGAACATCATTTTGTCCAAAGGTGAATTCTGTTTTCTCCCCTAGAATCCTGTGTGTAACTCGTCAAATGTCTGTTTCCAGCACCAACAAATTAAGATCCAGTCTCCATCAGACTCCCCCTCTCAACGATGCCTTCGTCAGCTCGGGCCGCTATAACAAAATGCTAGTGACTGGGGGGCTTAAACAACAGACATTTGTTTCTCACAGTTCTGGAGGCTGGGAAGTCCAAGATCAAGGTGCCAACAGTTTCGGTTCCTGGTGAGGACCCGCTTCCTGTCTCACAGAGGAAGCAAGTTCTCCTTATGTCTTCACATGGCAGAGAGTGGGCAAGCTCTGGTCTCTTCCTCTTCTTGTAAGGACACTAATTTCATCATGGGAGTCGCACCCTCATAGCTGATCTAAACTAGTTATCTCCCAAAGGCCCCCACCTCCAAAGACCACCACACTGGGAGATAGGACTCCAACATACGAATTTGGGGGAACCCAAACATTCCGTCCATAACAAATAAGCACATGAAGAATGTAAGAGTTTGTTCTTTTTTCTAAAGTTACTGAAGTAAAACCATTAGAGTAATATTGCTAATAGTTTTAATGTGCCTAAGATTATAGTGAATTTAATTGCATGGTGAGAGCATTGTGACAAAATGGTAATGTGGCCAGAGAAAACAGTGTACTTTGTGCTTCCTTCTGTAATAAAACTTACCAAATCCCTAAGTCAGTCACAACTCTGTGCATCCAGTTTCTAGCACAGAATCCAGCTCATGAGTAGGCACTCAAAAAATGCTGGTAGAAGGAATGAAGAATGGTACTAGATTAGTGTTCCATCAAAAAAAAAAAAAAAACGCATATTTCCTGAGCTCTGGACAGCCCTTTCATCAACCCCGACTTTCCTACCACCACACTCACCTTGTGGCTTTGGACTTCAAGAGCAAAAATGAACAATTATATGGAGGGGTGAGGAAAGTGGGAGGGAGCTCTCTGCAATGATGTGAACAGAGAGTGGACTTACAACTTACCGGAGGTTAGATTTTAAAGGAGGAATGCAAATAAATAGAGCAAATTACCCTTGAAAATTCTTTAGGAAGTTACCGCATTGGAGTTGTATAAAACACACTGGGTTTTCTCCCAGCGTTGGAACAGCCTACTATTTCTTCTGTTCAGCATCACTTGAAGTTGACTTGAATTGAAGAATTATATTGCATGAAAAAAATATTTTTAAATGCTAGAATTAATCACCTTGTGGTGATATGCTGTCACAATGAAAGGTACATCAGGAATAAGACTTCCTGAAGGATGGCAATTTTTTACCTCCGCTCTCAGTCGCACATTAGGACATCTGACCATTGAGTAAAATGGTTCAGGGAAATCTCATGCTCTCTCTCTTTTCCTCTCCTCCCCTTCCTGCCTCCCTTAAAATTTCTTGTTTGGCCTGGCATATGTGGTTCATGTTTCTCAAGTTAAAATGCACATATGATGAGATTCCTCTATACCCAGAAGTGGGGGGGTGAATTGTACCCGGCAGAAGTATGGGAGCTTTGCTGCTTGCACTGATCAGAGTAAGGACCGCACAGCACTAGGGTGGTGCTCTTGGGGATGTTGTAGGGAAATATGAACCAGCCCGGTGTGGATCAACCCCCTGCCGTGGCCGCTCCAGTCAGAGCGGTATCAGGATGGGGGTGACTAGTGTTCAGTCATGGGAAAAGTAGAATTATGTCTACCTATGTTGATTTCGGGTATCTTCAAGGGACCCTGGGCACCACCATGTCCTGAAGTGGGACATGCATTTGGTGTAGGAATTTGGTCTTGGGATAAAGTCTAAAAAGCTGGAATCCTAGCCTCACCTCTTTTTTTTCTCACCAATTTTTATTTATTTACTTATCTCTCTATCTATTCCAGCTTTACTGAGGTATAACTGACAAACGAAAGTTGAATGTACTTAAGGAGTACACCATGATGTTTTAACATACATATACATTGTGAAATGATTACCACAATCAAGCTGATTATCCATCACTTCACTTAGTTACCTCTTTTTCTGTGGTGAGAGCACGTGAGATCTACTCTCTTAGCAACTTTCAAGTATACCATACAGTATTATCAACTATAGTCACCATGCTGTACATTAGATTGCGAGAACTTATTCATGGGCATTAATGAAACTTTGTACCTTTTGACCAATATCTCTCCATATCCTCCATCCTCTAGCCCCTGGCATTCTACTCTCTCCTTATATGAGTCTGACGTTTTTAGATTCCATATATAAGTGATACCATGCAGTATGTGCCTTTCTGTGTCTGGCTTATATCACTTAGCATAATGCGCTCCAGGTTCATGTATGTTGTCACAAATGGCAGGATTTCCTTCTTTTTTCAAGGCTGAGTAATATTCCACTGTACCTGTATATACTACATTTTCTTTGTCCATTCAGTCATCCATTGATGAACACTTCGATTGTTTCCATATCTTACTAGCCTCGCCTCTTTGTAACTATGAGATCTTTGGCAAAGTACTTTACCAATTATTATGTGATAATAATACGTGGTAGGGATGTTGTGAACATTAAATGAGAAAATGTATGTAAGGCATTTAGAGCAGGGCCTGGGATGTGCTAAGCAACCAAAACATGGTAGTTCTCTAGCTGCCTCCTAACCATGTGAGTAGCCCCATCATGAGGTAGGGGTGAGGGTGGGGGTGGGAATATGATAAACAAGAAACAACAAACAGATAGAAACCCACCATAGCTAAGACCACTTAGGTACCACACAATCAGACATAATTAATGGACTGGTAAAGAGGAGGTAATCCGTGTAGGAGCACTGGACTGTGGATCAAGAGACCTGACTTCCAGGTGAAACTTGACTAAGTCCTCTCTCCTCTCTGTTCCCTTTGCAGTAAAATGAAGAACTTGGACCATCTCTAAGATTCCTTACATTTCTAAGATAAGAACACTCTAGGTCATGTCTCTCCTCAGAAACTTCCAGTGACACTGTCACGCCTTCCAAATTAAACCCATTTCTTTGACTGGCCTTAAAGGCTCACCACAAAATAGCTGCAGGCTCCTTTTGCAGTATTTTCTTCTACTCTCACCTTAGAAAACCCAACACTACAGCAAGTTGTCTCTTCCTTGTCCGTTTCTAGCATGTCCACCTCTTTTCCTTTGTTGTTGCTGTTTTCTTGGTCTGCAATCCCTGCCCCTCTTCATCTGTGAATATTCTTCTCATCCTTCGCTGCATGCTATGTGATACCATTTCCATGAGGCTTGTCTGTATTTCCTCAAGGTCTTTGTGCTGTCTTGTTCTGTGGGGCCCCAATCACTGTCCTTTAGGTACCAGCTGGCAATGGGGGAACAACAGGGCAGAGGGGGACAGGAGGCTCCCTGTCACCTTGCAACAACATATCTGACCATTCTTGACAGTTCTACCATTACAGGGGCCCATAAGTTGTCATATCTGCAGAGAAATGTGTGGACTTGGCTGGTAATGGAGGGAGAGACCCTTTAAACGATGCTTTTGCAGAGCTCTGAAAGGAAAGTGCTGCTATTCAGTCAGGTTCTGGAAACAGTGAGGCGTAGATGACATTTCTTTTAAGCAATATGCAAAGTTTCCCCCAGAGGAAAGAGATTAGAAGGCAACATTAATTATTCTCAAGACTGTGAGTCCTGATTTTCACTAATTGCTTAAATTTGCCACCTGCTTGTTCTGACTGGTGACATTCCACTGGTAGGAATCCAGACCTGCAGAGAGAAAAATCTTTCCTTCTGAAAGGGCCTACTGGAGCTCTCCAACATGTCTAATGTGCAAGAAGGCAGAACAAGAACTCAACAGCTCCAGTGAGGAATTCTGGGTCTAGGATCCTTGACCACCATTTCTCACTCCTGGAAGAATTCAGTAAATTCATCTTGCCATATAGTATAGTTGGTTAATAGCATACACTCTGGAGCCACGCTTTCTGGCTTCAAATCCCGGCCTCCATTCCATCTGGCTACCTTGACCTTGGGCAAGTCATTTAACATCTCAGTGCCCAGGGCCTTAGCTAAATATGAAGACTGTTGGATAAAAGGCCCACCTCAGCTCCTTCTCCCTTCTCCAGAGCTTCTTGGGGATGTTATCAGCACAACTTGGCATAGCCCAACCTAGACCAGCCCTAGACATACTTGTTTCAGAGACTTCCAAAAGCTCTTCTATCTTTTCCTCAAGGTTTTCAGCCTTCTTCTCAGCAGGACCGTTTCCTAGATTACCTCCAGGACTCTTCCCATCCTGTGCTTGTGGCCTCACAGTTTCTTCGGTTGAGGATGGGTAAAATGAGTCAGATTCATGAGTTATTGGTGAAGCATGAGGAAGCTACAGTATGCCACCCCTGTTAGTATGTATTATATTAATTTTTTTTTCATTTATTCAGCTAGTATTTGTTAAGCATCTATATGAATAAAATGAGGTAGTCAGATTAACAAATGTCTGCTGGAATCTGAGGCAGTGCAAATGAAACCTCTCCAAAACGTACGTAATATATAACTCCCTCAGCTTATCTTTATTAAGCATAAGATAAATCTGGTTTTTGCCCTTATCCAGCTTATGGCCCATTGGAGCCTCAATTACAGTATAATGTGATGAGTGCTAAACTGGGGGAAACAAGGGGAGAATTTAGCAAGGGCAGCTGAATCCAGAATTAGGGCTCTTGGAAGAAATGATCTCTAAAGAGACCTGAAGACCTGGAAAATGAGTAGGAGCTTACCATCCAAAGAGCAGGGAGTGAGGGAGGGTGGGAAATGCTTCAGACAGAAGGACAGACCCATGAGGTCTGGACGGAAGGAAGAGCACAGCCCTGCTTGGAGACCTGAAGTAATGCCTTTCAGGTAGAAGAGTAGGTAGGCCTGTGGAGGAGTTTGAACTTGAACTTGAGGACAAAAGTTGGCAGTTGAGGTTATGAGTGAGCATTACAAGATGATATTTGGGTCTTAGAGAGATTGCCCTGGTCATAGCAGGAGAACAGGTAGAGGAGAACCAAAGCGAAGGCAGCTGTTCAGCCCTGCACTCATCCAGGCCATGCCAGGGTGAGTGAAAAGGGAGAGCCAGGATCCCTGCTGGCGGACCTGAGCCAGGATCCCTGCTGGCGGACCTGAGCCAGGATCCCTGGTGGCAGACCTGAGCCAGGATCCCTGCCAGCGGACTTTGGTTCTAACTGAAGTGTTATAAGCAACCGATTGTGACTTTGCACAGGAATCTTGCTCTCTCTGGTCTTCAGGTTCCTCTTCTATAAAACAATGATTTCTAAGTATATTTCGGTGTCATTTTTAAGCCCTAGTATTAATATGAGAAGCTTCTTCTTCTTTTTTTGGTATTTTTGAATTTTCTTTTATTCTCTCTGTATCCCTCCTACCTCTTGGTGTATTTGGTTTTTTCTTTTGGTATTTTAAATTTTCTTTTATCCTCTCTCTCTTTCCCCCCCTCCCTCTCTCTGTGTTAGCTTGATAGGGCTGTCAGACCAAATAGCACCGTCTTGTGGCTTAAACAACAGACATTTGTTTTCTCACAGTTGTGAAGGCTAGAAGTCCAAGATCAAGGTGACAGGAGGTTTGCTTTCTTCTGAGGCCTCTCTCCTTGGCTTGCAGATGGCCACCTTCTTGCTGTGTCCTCACGTCGTCTTTCCTGTGTGTGTGTACATCTCTGGTGTCTGTGAATCCAAATTTCCTCTTCTTATAAAGACAACAGTCAAATTGGAGTAAGACCCATCTAAGGGCCTCATTTTAACTTAGTCACCTCTTTAAAGGCCCTAATCACCTCTTTAAAGGCCCTATCTCCAAATGCAGTCACATTCTGAGGTGCTAGAAGTTAGAGCTTCAACATGGGAATTTTGGGGGAGCTCACAATTCAGCCCATAAATCTTTCTCCTTTTAAATCTGCTTTGATATTTGACATGTTAAAACTATAAACACCTGGGCTTGTCTGGAGGCACCACCTGCCCTAAGTTCTGATTCTCTTCTCAACGTCCTTTCCCCCTGTGGCTGATCCTCATATCACTGATAGATGGTGATTATATAGGCCCTCCCTCTGCGGGAGAAGCCACAGCTAGCCCATCTCCTTTCATATACTAGCCAAGATTTTTTCCTATGGTAAAAGGACTTCTGAATTCTATCCTCTTCAGTATTAAGCCTGTCCTTTCCTTTGTTTGGTTCTAGTCTTTATGCCCCAGTGAGATTCTTACTTTTCGGTTAGGCCTTGTTTTCTTCTTTCACATTCCTTTGACCACCCAGAATAGCTTCCAAATGAATCTGTATCCTGTCCTTCCCACGCTCTTTCAAAATCACTGCTAAACCCCACCAGGATCTGCAAAAGCTTATTGCATTCATATTCTCCCAGTGTTTCCTGTCATCAGCCAAACTGGACTTGCTCACACATTTCAATCGCAGTCTCTTTAAAGCCAGGATTTCATTTCCTTTTCTTGCTTTTGTCCACTGTATTTTAGCAGCTCCAAAGGGCCATGCATCCCTGGCGCCCTATGAATAAATGAAATCGCATGCTGTAATAATGACAATAGGGCACACACTCCTCTACCTGCCTTCGGAGCAAACTGCTCTTTTGACTATTTTGCAAAATTATAACGACTCACCAGAGGTTTCTTCCCACCTACCTGATTCTGAGCCCGGTGAATTATAAATATATTTTATTTAACAAATTCACTTTTATTACTACAGTCAGCTCCTATCACAATAGTTGAAGTTCCGTTTGCAGGTTCATAACTTGGCCATAAAATTTTGCTTCAGGCAGATACTTTGGTCTAACGACTCTTGGTACAAAATGTCATTATTAGTATCTTTTTCTTTTAACACCACAGAAAGTAAAAAGGAATTGCTTTGACTTAAAAAAAAATTTTCAAACTCTGTTATTTTGTATTAAAGAAATTCTTCTCCCCTACCCCAACAAAAAAGAAACGCCAAACCTCAGCCACCAAGGTTTATAAGAGCAAAATAGCATTGAACTTAGTGTTTCTCAATGGGGGTGCTATTGGCATTTTGGGTGGGCAGTTTTCCGGTGCAGGCCTGCCCCATGCAAAGCCGGGCAAACATTTGACATTCCTGGTACCCATCCAACCAGCTACCCCTCTCCGCCCGCATACCGGAGGGACTGGGTTGGTCAACAAAGACACCACGCTTTATGCCTTCTGTTTCACTCACATCCTGCAGGAGGACTGTGACTTCCTGGCTTGGTACAACTTTAATTTACCCAGAATGCAGTGCAGGAAAAGGCAACATGTAAGTTGACCCAGTTACTTGGTCAGCTATTGGTAATATGAAACTGGAGAGGTCTAGTCTTAGGAATCTTCAATATTGCCTTTTCCCCCCGCTTTTTCCTTTTCTGTTCTCTTCTCCTACAAATCAAGAACAGATCTGGAACTCCGACTGCCTGAGTCACTCTTCATAGCCCTCCCTCTGAGACTGCTTTCTCTCCATGCATCCATCAAAACATGTCTGGCTCTTCACCTATGCTCTTAGGGCCCCGTTTTCTGTCCAACATGGCAGATACTGCACCAACCAAATGTTAATAACTCAATTTGTCATACGTCTTAGCAGGGGCGATACTCCAAAGATGTAACAATCAACTTGGCACGGGCACTGACGGATCAGAATGGACACACGAGGAGGCTCCACAGCCTGATGACTCTTTCTGGCTGGGTGTGGCTCCTCTGGTGGCTGGCTCCTTGGGGTGGTCAGGACGAATCTTGTAGGAGGAATGGGGTGGCTGAGGTGGTGAAGGGAAGGCACTGGAGGGGTCTCAGGGTAGTGGCTGTTTATGCTTCAGTATATTAACAACCGATACTGCCCTAAGCTGCATACTTGCTGAATATCATCTCTAACTCTTGAGGGTTTTGCATTTTGACAGAGATTCCTGGGTTCTCAATGCCATGTTCTAAAACAAAGAAAGGAATTTTAGGAATCATGGCACCATTGTGAGGAGTGACTTTTGACCTGTAAAATTTTAAAAATTTGTGTATAATCAAGATTACCATTTTTGTTGATTTCATTCCCTTTTTTGGTATCAAATCTTTATCTTAAAGTAAATACTCAGCTACATTTTCTTTTTAATGGTATCATAGTGAAATTTATTTTGGTGTATGATGTGATGTAAGGATAAAATTTGAATTTTTTTTTTATAATAACGAATTCTCACACCACCATTTGTTGAAAAATCTACTTACACTGGCCTTGGTTTTAGGGCTGTCTAAACAATTCCATTCTTCTGTCTGCTGTTTCTAGCATCAATTCCATACAGTTTAGATTGTTGTGACTTCATTAACAGATTTGCTATAGGATGAGGCTGAATTCTCACTTTCCAATTATCTCAGCTATTTTTCTGAATGAATTTTTTGGTGGTTTTATCAGATCTTCTGTCCCATAAATTTCACTAATATAGCTAATTTTGTGTGTCAACTTGTTTGAGCTAAACAATGCCCAGATAGCTGGTAAAACATTATTTCTGAGTGTGTTGGTGAGGGTGTTTCCAGAAGAGATTAGCGTTTGAACTGGGAAACTGAGTAAAGAAGATCGATCTCATCAATGGGCATCATCCAAACTATTGAGGGCCTGAATAGAACAAAGAGGCAAAGGAAGGGTGAATTTGCTGTTTTTGCTTGAGCTGGGACAGCTGTTTTCTCCTGCCCTTGACCTTCAGCGCTCCTGGTCCTTGGGCCTTGAGACTCAGTCTGGGACTTAACACCATCAGCTCCCCTGGTTCTCAGGTCTTCAGACTCAGTCAGAATTATACCACCAGCTTTCCTCAGTCTCCAGCTTACAGACGGTACATCTCAGAACTTCTTGGCTTCCATGACCATATGAGTCAATTCCTATAATTAATCTCCTCTTACAGTATATCTCTATTTTTATCCTGTTGGTTCTGTTTCTCTGGAGAACCCTGAATAATATACCCACCAATCTCGTTGCAATTCTTATTAGAATTGCATTAAATGTATATATTTGTTTTGGAAAAACATTCCTGTATGTTTCTCCTCTGCTCTCTGCTCTCAGTACTTCTATACTCTGGTCACCAAATGTGTGGGGTTTTTCCCCACACCAAGCAATTCTGCAACACCAGCTGGATGTTCTACAATTTAACTCAGCTCTACCACTATGTATCTGGAGATGGTGTCAGATCCCACAGATTAAAGGCTCAGTCCACAAGGCTGCCCCTCTCCCACTTCAGATGCCAATCACAAGTCCAGGTTGTCACCTTTGCTTCTGACTGACTGGCTATAAATCAGAAGTTCCCATAACTCTCTTCTCAGATTTGCTTAATTTGCTAGAGTGGCTCACAGAACTCAGGAAAACAGTTTATTTACTAGATCACCAGTGTATTATAAAAGGATACAACTCAGGAACTGCCAGATAGAAGAGAGACATATAGGGCAAGTTATGTGTGAAAGGGGAACTTTCATACCATCTTTGGATGTGCCACCCTCCCAGCACCTCCATGTGCTCACCAACCTGGAAGCTCTTCGAACCCCATCCTTTTGGGTTTTTATGGAGGCTTCATTACATAAGCATGATTGATTAAATCATTGGCCACTAGTAATTAACTCAACGTCCAGCCTCTCCCCTCCCTGGAGGTTGGGGTGTGAGGCTGAAAGTTCCAACCCTCTAACCCTGGCAACCAGTCTCCATCCTTAGGGGCTTTCCAAAACTCACCTCATTACCATAAACTCAGGTGTGGTTGAAAGGGGTTTGTTATGATTAACAAAAGACACCTTTATTGCTCTTATCACCTAGGAAATTCCAAGGATTTTAGGAGCTCTGTGCCCAGAACTGGATGAAGACCAAATACTTATTTCTTATTATGAATCACAATATTAAAGACAAAAGTATTGGCATTTTTATTCCATTCAGTTTTCCACTTAGAAATGTTATATATTTATTCTTAAAGATTGGCACCTGAGCTAACATCTATTGCCAATTTTTTTTGTTCTTCTCCCCAAAGCACCTCGCCACCACCGTACATAGCTGTATATTCTAGTTGTAGGTCCTTCTTGTTGTGCTATGTGGGACACAGCCTCAGCATGGCTTGATGAGTGGTGCCGTGCCCAGGATCCGAACTAGCAAAACCCTTGGCTGCCAAAGAGAAGCACGTAAACTTAACCCCTTGGCCATGGGGCCAACCTCCTATATGTTTATTCTTATATAAAACCTTTCTTTATATTTCTCAGTAAACTTTTACAAATTTCTTGATTGGCTCCTATGTATTTCTTTTTAGGTTCCTCATAAGTATTTTGGGGGGGGTTGGAGTCACTTTTGTTAATGATATAATTTTCCCCTTGGCACCAACTAACTGGTTATGGCTGAGGCCACTGTTGGAATCCTTCAAACCTCATCCCTTGCTCCACTATGCACTCACAGGTGCTGCTGGGTGATGTCTCCAGGACACGATCTGCACCACTTTCCCTCAAATACCCATTCTAACCAGAGTGCTCAAAGCCTGAAACTGACTATGGTGCTTACAAATGCATTTTGGTATTATTTTGAACTTGCTTTTGGTGGACAAATCTTTAGAAGAAATAAAAATAATTGCCTATTTTGACTAAATATGACTTTTTCTTAAATACTCACAATGGGACCTATCTACTGGAAAGAAAGGAGCCCTTATCTCTTAGGAAATGTTCTTGTTACACGTACAAAAGGACTCAGGAGGCATGTTCAATAACAGTTTCTTTTAAATGCCAGTTATTTAGTAAAAGGGAGAGTAGATGTAAAGGATTAAAAGATTTGTTTTCTTTTGAAATCTATGGCTTCTTTAAAGTTCAGGGATAACCGTGTGATTGCTTGTGCCTTACCTGCATTCTTCTAAATAACCAAGAAAGCTGTTCTGGAAGAAACTCAATTTCCTTCAGAAGGAGTGTAAGTGAAGACAGGCTCACTCAAACTCAGAGATGGATGGCCTTGACAAGCTCTCCAACAGGGAACAAAGCCAGATGGGGATTGAAATAGCTTAGGGGCCACCAATTGGTGCCCAGTTAATTGTGTTAGCTGTGCTCAAGATACAAGGAGGAAAGAAGTTATAGCTAAGGAAGAGGTGCCCTTAAAAGACTCAGCATCCTACATCATTGTAATGATGTCATTGCATGAATAATCCCAGAACTCAAATAAAAGGATTTAATATCTGATATTCTCTTTTTGGCTGACTGAGAGAGAATGGAGATGAGGTCCATTACTTTTTTTTGCCAATTAAAACTGTATTTCTATGCTTTGGTTTAAAAAAATTATCGACCTAGAAGAATATCGAGTTATTGGTAAAAACTTCAAAGGTTAAACACACCAATGGCTGCAAGATTTTACAGTACATGTTTCTTTCAGTCACCCTGAGCTAGGAGGTGGTTATGATGCCTGGGATGCTGGGATGCTGATTGACAGGTGACAGTGCATGTTGCTTTGGTGTGTTAGATGAAGTCACTCTAATCACTTCTGAGCTTAACTTGAGTATATAGTTAGGGAAGCATAACTGGCTGGGGACAAAGAATTGTAAACTTTGAGACCTCTGTCCTTTCATTTGTTCCCTTTCTGCCCCTGACAAGACTGCAGCCTTCCATACAAAGCAGCCACATTTACTTTTTGGCTAAGGTAGTTGTCCCTGACCAATGGCAATGGCATCTTCAGAGAGCTTGTTAGAAGTACAGGTTATCATCCCTGCCTTGGATCTACTGAATCTGACATTCTGGGTAGGGGACAAGCCGTGACGGCTTCAAGTTTGAGAATCCCTGGCTCAGGGAATTGTGTCAGTCCCCACCTTTCACCTGGTTCTTTGACTCTCAGTTCATTCTGATCTCTGTTGCTTTTCCTTGGTGACCTTTACCTGTAGCTTTCCTTGGTGTCTACCCCTTTGGACAAATACCACCTTAAATGGTCAACTTTCCCTTCTCTACAGACTTCCTTGTAGGACTGTAGGGCTGATCTTTTCAGATCGACATGTGAAAACACATTGGAACATCTCTCCTTGATGTTTAACCCAGGTGCCAGCCTGACCCTTAGAACGCAGGTCCTCCCTCATTTTAGCAAGACCACCATCCACATCTCCAAGACTGAAAAAGTCAGCACCAGCAGCTATAAAAGCAGGTTGATTCATGATAGAGAAGAGGTAGCATGGGATCAAACAGACCAGATTCAAATCCTGGCTTTACCGTTCCCTAAGTACGTAAACTTGTGAACCAACCAATGGACAATATTTACCTCTGAGTATTATTGTGAGGAGTAAATGAAACAACCTATCAAAGCCAGGACATACTTTTATAGTGTAAAAAGGATCAAGGTGAGTTGAGATATTGGTTCCTCAGCCCTCAGAGTTCCTGTCTATAGGGGCTGGAGCACTAAGCTAGTTACCTCCAGCCCAGGCAGCCTCATCCATTTATACTAATATGCTATAAAAATATTATCAATTTCTATGTAGACCATGATGTGAAAATGATGAGAATCATAATTCCACGTAAGCACCTGTCCAGCTTGTGGCACCCAATAGAGCCTTAATAAATGGCAGTAATTGTTGTATCTCTGACTATAGATAAGGGCCACCATGAGGAATAATGACGAGTAATGCAATGGCTGCTCTGAAGACCTTAGTGGTCTCCAAGGAAAACCCAGAAGCCAGCTTTATCTCTGCTAGAGGGAAGAAGGAACCCGGAGGGGCTCCTGAACTCAGCTGTTCCACAAACTTGGGGTCAGTGTCAAAGGCTATGTTCATTACCATGCTATTGCCACCCACAACAGTGGTTACCTTCCCCTTGGCTTGGTGGATCTGTGGAAAGCAAGAGTTTCCAGAACAAACCAGTCCTTTCCTCCTTGCCTCTGCTGTGTGGTGGACTAATGAGCATCCTGACCTATCCAAGTTTTCCTAGTATTGCTCGTAGATGCTTAACCTCTTATGGTCTGGACTAGCTCTGACCAGTTGAAACATATATAATCCTTGTAAGTTTTATAACTTTTTATTCCTTAGCCATCAATTTATTGGGATTTCTGGAGTGAGTAAAGACAAGGCATAAGATCATTAGGAAGACGAATATTTGTTTTTGAGAATTGATTTTCTTTAGCAGAAAGTATACAAATCTGCTCTCAAGTAAGGTGATGACTGGGAGAGCTCATAATTTATGATGTTTATTTTTCACTTATATTCACAATTCAAATAAGTGGAATCTTTTCCAAGGAGGAAAAACACTAGAACTCCTTTGGACTGGCATGGAGCATAGGAGGTGGGAAATAAATGATACTAGGAATTGGGTAGCTTGGGTTCATTTTATAGGTGGAAAAACTGAGGCTCAGAGTCTTAAGTCACTAGGTTAAGGTCACGCAGCTAATAAAGAGCAAAGCTGTATCTTAAACCTGGTGCTGTCTAACCTGATTCAACCTAACTCTAATGCATGTCTTCAACTCTCTTCCGTGCTGTCTACCTAGACTGAAATAGAAAGTGGTGGAGGCAGGGAAGCCACACTAAGGAGACACCTTGAGAGCAGGCATTCAAGTTGGAGGGAATGACTTAGTTAAAGACTTAGGTAACATGCAGGCAAAGTATGCGGGGAATAGAATGTAGTTGCATCCCTGGGGTGAAATGTCTGGACCAGGACGTGTATGAAATACAGGTAATTTAGAAGGGATGCATGTCGCAGGTAAGCTAGTGAGGCTCGTAATAAAGGGTTTTATTAAATAATAAAGGAATTTTAAAATAGTATAGTAATCACTTAAATATATTATGTTTTGGGCTATAGCTTCAATCACTTTTTAAATTCTTGTATGTTGAATATGAAATAAATGGAAGATATAAATACTGGCTTTATTTCACTTTCCTGCTTTATCTCATGTATATAATGGTATAAGGTAGATATCGAAGAGCACTTACCCAGGCAAGGAAAGGGAGGCAGATGAGGAGGAAATAACTTTGGGGAGGCCGTCACCAACCTCTCTCAGTTTATCTGAGATAGATAAGTGGGTGTTAAAAATATACACAACTATGTCACTGGATAACAATAACTAATACATATGGAATGTCCAGAGAATATTCTGTAGCTGTGTCCCCATTATGATCCGAGCTGAAATGAGAGCTGCAGTAAGTGACTTGGGAGCAGCAGGGCAGGGCCCGGCTGGTAGACTGGAACGATGAACTAACGGGCCGCTCAAGACAGGTAATGGTTTGCTCCGGGGCACCTGGATCTGTCATGACACAAATATTACACCCTGTGGTTTACCTCATCACAGTTACTCTTGGTTTGAGATTCACAGAGCAGGGGCAAGATGCCATCTGAGACCTTCCAAAGGCAGTGAATACAGAATCAGAGCAAAACCTTTTCTACCACCAGTTTGCCAAAATGAGCATCAATTCTCCTGAAGGGTGATTTTTCTGCAAAGCAAGAGACACAGCCTCAGATGGAATTTCCCAGTGTTGTTTTCACGCTTCTAATTTAAGTTGCAACACTTTTCCACTCATCTACCCTGCACGTTCCAGCAGAGGGAAGCACCATAGCTATCTGGGGACAGTGGTGTTAAAATGCCATTTAGAAAGGGAGCATTGGCTTCAGGAGTGAAACAAACAAGAAGTCACAGAAAGCAAGCAACTGAAAAATCGAGAAGTTGAGCAGGAACATGGTGGAGAAGGCAGCCCCAGACTTAGGCTCTTTCTGAGGTCTGCAGTATCGCTCGTGAAATTCTCACTGATGTTCCTCTGATTGGGCTCCTCTGATGGAGAATTATTATGGCTCCAAGGTGAAAATGTTGTGAAATGTGTCTGTAATAGCATAGTAGGTGCTATTGATGCTCTGCTCATATTGTCTTGGCGTTCTCTGTTCCCTTACGTGGCGATGGCTTTCTGCTGCCAGCTCCTGCAGCTCTGCCTCAGAGTGTTGTCCAGTTGGGAGCATGCTCAGCTCATCTGGTGCAGGCCAGAAGTTAGTCCCCCTGGAAGCAGCCCTCGCCAATGACAGAAGAAAGTTGGTGGATAAATACTCGAATCTCCTTACCCTCAGATGGGACAACCCTGAGGTGGCTTCTCTACAGTCTCCCCGAGGTCCTGGTGGGGCTAAGCCCCTGCTGCTCACAATGATAATCTGCTCACAGACAACACCTGCCTTGACTTTGTTCCCTTCTCCATCTCACTTCCTCCCCTATAGTGCCTCCTGGATCACCTCCCAAATAAGTCGCTTGCATTCAAATCCTTGTCTCAGAGTGTGATTCTGGGAGAATCTAACCTGAAACTCTATGTTAATTGACAGACAGGAAATATTACAGGATAAAACTCTAACTTGTTAACTCATAGCATTCTAGAGTTGGAAGTTTGAAAGTTGTCTAGCTTAGAAAGAAAAGTGATTCATCAGGTCCCTGACTTTGGCCAAGATGAGCATCATTGTTTTAATTACTCTGGCTGGAAACTCGGAATTTGAATTAAGCACAGTGACAGAATTACTGGAACAGTGGACTGGAGTCATCCTGGTGCAGGGTCCTGAAGAAACCGACTCTCAGTTCCTGTATCCTAGACTTCCAGGTCCCCATGGTTTTTCAGCTTTTCCCTAGGTTCTCTGAGCTACCCAGATCCCTTCATTAGTGTGTGTGTGTGTGTGTGTGTGTTTTCATCTGTTTTTTGTCTTTTGCCAGGCAGAGTCAGTTTCTGTGGTTTACAAAGAACTGTAACAGATGCATCCTCCTCTTCATACCACAAATCCAGTTACCAAGTCCATTCGATCCTTTCTTCAAAATGCCTTGGATGTATTTGCTCCTCACTGTATCCTAACGCAAATTCCAGATTTTGTCTGAATGTGTGTCTTTTTTAGCCTCCCACCATTGTTACAGAACCCTGTCTGCGTTCTCACCCATCCCGTCCACTGGGGCTGACAATCCCTGAACCAGGGTCCTGGCACCCTGCTCCTATACTCCTGGGTTTGTTCTAAATCTCTTAAAGGTCTTGGGGAAGGCTAGATCTGGTCTTCACTTCTCTTATCTACAAAATAAGGAGTTTCACTTAACTCATTGATTCTCAATGTGGGACCACTTATTGTATTTCAAAAACGTAAGCTGTATCCTTCTTGAGTCAACGTAGGCTTACTACAGCAAGAGGTTTGTTCATTTTTGGCTATAATTATATGACCTTGGTGCAAAAACACTGGTCAACTCAAATTTTTCAGAAGCCCTAATGGACAACTCAGTGTTTCTGATGAGTGAAAATAAATTAATTTTACTAAATAAATACACAGTGTTTCATATGGCTCCATGGTGACTGAGGGTGGGGGTGGGGGTAAGGAAGGAGTGGGTACAGGAAGAAACTGGCAAAAATAGGGGACTTTGGTTCTTGAAACGCCAGAAACTCCTTGATATAATGGCCTACAAGGTCCCTTTCAGCTGTTTGACTCCTCATTATTCAAAGGCTTCATGACTTCATATCACCTCTAGGCTGGTCACACAAACTCCTTTCTCTACCTGCAGTGTCCTCCACAGTCCTCCTGTCCAGCCTTAGGGTTCCCTGCATCCTTAGCCCTCATGCACTCTGTCTGGAGCTCATTAGACTCACTCCTGCCTCAGCTGGAACGTTATCCCTACTCTTCTCTGCCATGAAAAGTCTGGTCCATCTTTTAAGACCCATGTCAAGTCCACCTCTTCTCTGATATCTTCCCAGGCTGCTCCAGCCCTCTGAGCTTCTTCTCTCTTCAGACCTGGCAGCTTACAGGTATCCACACCACAAAATGTAACCATGGATTTTGCATGATTCAGTTCATCACCAGCATATTGATCTTGTATCCTCCACCAGATGTTAAGCTTTTGAGGACAGATCTTGCCTTATTCTTCTATATCTGTCATTGCACCACATATTGAAAGATGATCTATAAACAGGTGGAATGTTAGAATCAGGGATGTGTAATGACTTGGTGAAGTCACACAAAGTCAGTGGCAGAATTGAGACTGGAAGACAGGTTTTCCGACTTTGTCCAGTCTTCCTTCTGCTGCACCTCAGCACTTTGTAACTGATGGCTGATTAAACACCTTCTGGAAGTCACAAATGACAAGAATATGAAATATATCCCCAGTCTAGTAGTTCCAAGCAGTGTGTGTAGCAATATACAGGTAAATTATATAAGTGCAGATAATAGGTAACCAGAATTCTCAAGCAGCTGCTAAACGGGAGAGCCTTAAGCGTGGTGGCAGAAGAAATGCTTTAGGGATGCCTGAAGGCCTGGCTCTGTGCAGAGTAGAACAACTGTGGGCTCCTGAGTCAGCCGAGGAGCAGGCCAGCACAGCTATCTGACTTGACTGCAGCTTTTATAAACAATAGGCGGCGTCACAGTGCAAGCAAGCTGGTTAGTGAGCAAAGAGATATGGTGCCTGATGTCATGACCTTCAAGCTGTGGGATAGTTGAGATGTTATGTGCATAGTCTGGCTAGAGAGGTATTCATCACGTGTTGCCTTTCCCAAGTGACTTGAGTGTCATTTTCAAATGAGGAGCATTGATCTACACTTGTGTTTTGCATTGAGCACAGTGGTCCGCCCTGCTGGTTGTAAGTGAGGGTGTTGCCGAAGAAAGCTCTCCATCTGTGGCTTTAGGTGGGGAGAACCAACCTTTTCCTGGGAGACCTTCTTCTCTCCTTGTCATTGGGTGAGGCCATTGTCAAATCTTCCTGAAGATTTGGGCCAGAAGAGTTGTGCCGAATAGGGGGAAACCATTGTGTGGGGCTGCCTAATACATAGGCTTTTAGAGAGTAAAAGAATGCCTTGTGAGGACTCTAGAATTTGAGAAGAGATTTGAGCTCTGCTGAGTCCTATGATGGTCTCCAAGATATAGCTGAGCTTCAGGGGCCAGGGCCACCTCTACAAGATGATTCTGGACAATAATAAAAACAGTGACGGCCTGCCATGTGCCAACTTGCTAGGTACACTTTACCTAACCTATCTCATTTAATCTTCACAAATCTTGCAGAGTGGGCATTAGTGCTCCCATTTTACAGATGCAGAAACTGAGAGTCAGTAACTTGCTCAAGACTACACACTGGTCGGTGGCTGGAACTCAAACACAGGTTACCAACGTCAATAGCTCTACTAGAGTCTAAGCTTTACCATAAGATGCCTTCCCGGGACAATTTCAAGGTAATTTCTGTGTATAAATTTACTCAGCTAAACAAACCAAATTCTGAAGCAAAAATAATACAGAATTGGTGAAAAAATTTTTGAAGAGGCCAATTGTAACCTAGCTGAAGACAAGCTCTTCTCACTGCCCAGCAAAGTTCCACGTGACAAGACCTGGCCATGCTGGAAGATGGTAAGTGCTATGGAAAAAAATAAAGTGGAGCAGGGAGGTAGCGGGTATTAGGGGTGGGGTGGGATGGTGGTAATGTCACATGGGTAGTCAAGAAAGGTCTCAGCGAGAGAATGACATTAGAACAAAGCCGTTTGGAAGGAGGTAAGGGAGTTAGCCACGCTGACATCTGGGAGGAGTGTTCCAGTCAGAGGAACAGCAAGAACAAAGGCCCTGAGGCAGGAGTGTGCCAGGCACATTCCAGGAATAGCAAAGAAGGCAGAGTGTCTGGAATGTAGCCATCCAAGTGGGAAGTAGTAGCAGGTGAGGTCAAGAGGTAATGGAGGCCCAGATTGTGCTGGGCCTTGTGGGTTTTGCAAAAAGTGTTCATCCTTCTCTGGAAATCACAGAGCAAGTCTTCTGGACAACTGGAATTTGCTTGATTGTCCTTCCCCTGGTATGTCAGGATGCCATGAAGTGCACTAAGGAAACCACTGCCCTTGACTACACCTGACCAAGCAGGCCAGTTTTAGTGTTAGCATCTATCCCAGATTGAGTCTCCCGGAAACAGACCCTGATTCAAGAATTTGAGTGCAGGTAATTTATTGGGGAGATGAAGGAGACACCAATAGGGAAGTAGGGAAGGGACTTGGGAAGGGAAGGCACCCAATGAGGGAGCATTACCAAATGGTTACCCCCCAGGGCAATGGAAGCTGAACCCTGGGAGCTGATATAGAGCATTCGCCTCAGGGTTATCCCACCCAAGGGGTGGGGAAGTTGGAGGATTTACACACCAGTCTCTGCTAGTCAGTGGTAGAGGACTGTTTCTGGGTTCCTTTATTCTCCTGCATTTCCAGTCCGCTACACGGGTGGACAAAATGGCTCAGCACCAGGGTTTCCCTGGAAAACCCTCAGACAAGGAGATGCTAGTCCCGGTAGCTGAAAGTCAGACCGTTTCATGCGCTAAACTGGCAAGGGTGGGACTGTGGGTGGGCACTGAGAGAGTTGCTAGCCTCTCTGTAATGCTTTTGAATCTTGTCTCTTTGCCACTTACTAAGAGAGGAGAAGCAGGAAGCCTCCCCCTGCTCCACTCTAACAAGAATATGTGGCTGGAATTCTCAAAGGGAATGAGTGAAAACTCGAGATCACCATATAGATCACCCACATCCACTCGTTTTTTGTTTTTAGCAAAAGATAACTAATCTATAAAACACACATCTGTTTCAAACACCAATCTTTTAAAAGCAAAGAGAGAGAACGTTTATGGTTAATTGCTATTGTCAGGGTGAGGATTATTTTTTGGCACACAGCACAGAGAGCTTTTGTAAAGATGCTCGTTAATATCATCCACAGTTCCTGAGACCTAGTCTGACAGATGAGCAACCCTGTGATTCATGCTGTCGGGGATACTGAGTACAAGAACGGGGGGAAAGAGTGTTTCTTCCTCCCGGGAACTCTCACCTGCTCAGCTCAGTCCAGGATGTGCCCCCCGCAACGAGACGCTCGCTGCAGCACAGGAATGAGAGTGATCAATAAACTCCCCTCCCCCAGCAAGCCTCATGTTCAAACATTGTGCTTGCGCTGGGCTATATGGCCCTGCAGAGAGCTGAGCAGGGGGGCTCCTGTGGATCCTAATCAGTTGCTGGTATTCTGGTAGCTCAGGATGGTTTTGTCTGGCCAAGAATAGTTTTACCTTTTTAAGTGGTTGGGAAAAACCAAAAGAAGAAGAATTCAAGACACCTGGAAATTTTCTGATTTTCAAATTATAGTATCCGTAAGTGAATTTTTGTTGGAACCCAGCCGTGCTCAATTGTTTACATATTGTCTATAGCCACTTCTGCTCTACAACAGCAGAGCTCAGTAGCTGTGACAGAGACCACACCGCCCACGCATCCTAAAATATTTACTATCTGGCCCTTTACAGAAAAGTTCGCTGACCCTTGCAATGAGGAATGGTTTTGTCAAGAATCTGCCCCCCCACCCCCACCCCGGCTAAATATCTAGCACCAAGAATGAGATACCTGTTCAAAGCCAAACGCCCACAGTTGGGTGAATCCACTCTTGAGGATTGCCAGCATGCAGTTGAATACAGACCAGGTCTTGGTCCCGAAACAGACCCATATTTGTGGCTAATTTGGATGAGTTTTATATTTGTCCCCCATCCCTGTGGTCCTTAAGCTGAGAAGGGGACTCTTATTTATTCCTGAAGGAAACAGAAGCCCAGGGAGCTGGGGACCTGGATAGACAGGTACTTGCTGAGGGCAGTTTGTAGGACCTACCACAGTCACATCTTCCCATATTCCTGCTTCTTCTACCACATTAAATACATGAGATTATTGGAATTCAGTTTGATAAATCATCACTCAATAATGCAAATTTTGTGAATGAAATAAAAAGCCTAGTAAAGACATTGCTGGAATATTCCAGGATATTGCAGAGCTGTGTAGGACTTTCTCTTAGTAGGACTGAGCACATGGGTACTGGAGTCAGAGTCTCTAAATTTAAATTCCAGCTCAGCCACTTGCTAGCTGTGCAACCCTGGGCATCTTACTTAATCCCTCTGTTCCCTTCTCTCCATTTATAAAACGAAAACAGTAAAGTGCCTCCCTGCCAGGGATTCTCTGAGGTTAGTAACACATGCATTCAGAGCAGCCTAGCATGGTGTGCCTGGCACAGAGAAAGAGCTCAGGGAATATTAGCTGTTGCTATTGTTTCCAAGCTGGAATTTGGGGAGTTTTGACAACACATTGTGGGATCTTTGTGCAAATGATACCCACAAAGAAGCACATCACAAGCACCTCCTGACTCTCCCAAATGACATTTATGTGACCTAAAATGCTAAGTGTCCCTCGTCCATGCTCCTCAAATTGCTGTAAGCATATCTCAGCGCTTCATACGAAGTTCGTGCAACTGATCTGCTAAGATGACCCATTCCTCTAATGAGTTGTAGCTTTTAGGACGAGAGCAAATTTTAATCATATTTTATACCCAGGTTCTAACACACAAAATTGAGTGTAAAAAATGTTGAATTGAAACTGATATGATAATATATTGCTACATGTCACGGAAATCAAAGCTTCTAATATCTTTGCGAGCCACATTATCCAGGTATAAAGCTCTTGCCAAGAGGGTCACTGTTGAATTTGTACAAATATTTATTGAGAATCTAGTATGCGCCAAATACTGCAGCAGTGCCTGAATCCAAAGATGGGTAAGGCTCAGTCCTTGAACTCAAGGAACTCACAGTCCAGTGAACCATCAGCAGAACACAGACCATAGAAAGATCTGTAGCTCGCTTCATACCCAACTCCCACTGTGGGCCGGCCAGACTGTGGGAGCCTACAGATGTAAGGGTGTAAGTTAGAAGGCCCACCTTGGAAAAGCAGGCTTTTCACAACCCATTACAATGGAGTCCAGGAAATTTATAACAATATGGCACCTGATATCAGGGATCACAGGTCAATAATTCCTATGTTCCTGGCACTGTGGCTTCCTCAGACAGGGTGTCATAGGGGTGGACGGCATTTTCAGGCATTCTCATCCTGAGCCGTGGGTGCTGGGTGGGAGTTGGCTCCGAGCATCCTGTCTGGGTAACCAGTTAGTGTAGTTATCACAGTACTCCTCTCATAGCCAATCCCTGATGTCTCACAGGGAGGCACAGTGGTGTTGCTGTGCTGTGTGGTCCATGTACAGTGTGGCTCCATCATGGAGATCTCCATCAGGCAGCACAAGGGCCTAGCGGTCCACCTGACCAGGAGTCTCGGTCAAGGCAGTGTAATGTTTGAACAGTTGGACTGCGGGAAGTTTGTTAATTGTATTAATCTCAACATTCTAACAATCACACCAATTTGCTTGATAACTAGAACACTAAGTTTTAAGGAAAAAAACAGGAGAGCAAAAGAAAGGCAAGCTTGTACATTTGGTTAAACACAGAGTTTACTTCCAAATCACTTATAAACCTGGTATTATAAGCTATGTGTAGATGTCTCAGTGACAAATACAGTAGTAAAATGTGGAGGAGATCAAGCCAAAGCATCCTGCATAAGGAATTGTCATTTGTGTGTGTGTGTGTGTGTGTGTGTGTGCATGTGAGATCAACAGCCATATCCATCAGAGAAAAGCCAGCCTCTCCTGAAGCAATATTCATCACTTAGGGCAGAGCAAGCATACACTTCCCAAAGACAAAGATAAAGGCACGTAGCATAGAAGGGCCTGGGGACTTTCTAAGGACTTTGCTGCTGTTTTGTTTGTTTTTTTGGAGGAAGATTAGCCCTGAGCTAACATCCACTGCCAATCTTCCTCTTTTGCTTGAGGAAGATTGTTGTTGAGCTAACATCTGTGCCAATCTTCCTCTATTTTACGTGGGATGCTGTCAGAGCATGGCTTGATGAGCGATGGTAGGGCCACGCCTGAGATCCAAACCTGCGAAAGCTGTGTCTCCAAAGCGGAGTGCACTAACTTAACCACTATGCCACCAGGCCAGCCCCTTGGCTGCTGTTTTGAGATGTTTGGAGCCCAAGTGGCTCAGCCCTAAGGTTCAGTCCAAGTCAGGGCGCCGTCATCAGATGTACCCATGTGCCATCAGCTGTCAGGCGTTTGAGGTGATGTGCACGAGAGGGTGAGAGCAGGAGAGGTGGAAGGAGTTATGGATAACCCCCAACAGCAGCTAAAACAAATCCAGGCAAACCTGTGTCTACAACAGATTTAATGAACAACAATTTACTTAAAATGACATCTAATATTCAGGGACACATTTCCTGTTCTGCAGATGCTATCAAAGTATAAACATAATGCAAGAATAATACTTATAATACTTAAGGGACTCAAAACATCACACAAATTGCTTGATGAAAAGTGGCAAAATACTCTGTTATCATTGTGTGCTTCTTGGCGGAGTTCTTCTTTTGTTGAACATTAGAATAAAGTGGCATCCATTTGTCACTTCGTAGACAGTCCTCTGCTTCCTAAGCCATCCAGCAGAGGGTCTGGGCGAGCTTCATCTTGGTTTTGCTAGCAGCCTCTACCCAGCACCGCAGCGATCACTCAGCGCCTCTCCGCCGGACGACCTCACCAGGTGTCATTGCTGGATGTCTCACACCCAGGATCCCATGCATCACAGTCCAGCTACACAGCTCAGAAGGTAAATTACCCACCCTCTGAACGTCGGCTCCTTCGATGGCTCTTCCTCCCCATTCATTCTCTGCAAGGTTGGTCCCTCCATGTTCCAGCACTAAATTAAAAGCTCCAGGTCCCAGGTTTTTGCAACAAAATTCAAGTTTTGCTCTGCAGAGCATACCTCTACTCTTCCTCTCTAATCTCAGACTAAAAGAACATAAAATGTAAGGAGCAGACAGAGTTAAGCATCCCCTGGTTCACCCAAAAAATTGAAAGAAAGGGATTATGTACCCATGTCAGTTTACAATTGTCCAAAATTCCCAAGATTCTGCTGGTTGGACCATGTACTCCTTCCCTCCCTGTGCATGGATGGAAAGGTGGGTTTCCAGCAGACGTGAGTGTTTATAATTGGCTGCAGTAGCTGTGATTCTATATCTTGGTAGATAGTTTCAGAGAGTTGACTTCTAAAATGTAGATATTTTTGTTGATTTATGTTGTTACATTTTTTCCTTAATCTACTAATTGTAATTGTTTTCCCATGGTTAATCCACAAGCTAGTTAATGTTGAATAAGAACCAAAAGTTGACTACACTCTAGAGGCCAGGAAAGGTAGTACTCACCTGAGGAAGAGGAAGAAGTGATGATCTCTGAAAGGTGAAGCTGCCAAGATGTGTGGAACATCTACTCAGCTCCTCACAGAGGGAAACGGCACCTGTGCATTTACTGCAGAGTCATAATATAACAGCGTGTGCCTGAGGGTCTGTGAGTAACTTCTGAATAAGCTTGTGTAGTGTTGGTGTTAATACATATTTTAATTGTACTGATTCATGGAAACAAGATGTTATTCTGTTATACTTTATTTCAGAATTATTACAAGGTCAAGAGCAGAGTGTTCATAAAAATGTAACCAACACAGTACCCTCATGAACAGAACTCGTCCCAGGACCTGGTGGCAGCCCTTTGCATTTCACGCTGATGGGCAAATTGGGGGTGGTGGTGGTGGTATGTTACTTTGCTCAGGCTGGCATAACAAAATACCACAGACTGGGTGTCTTACACCCCAGAAATTTATTTTCCCGCAGTTCTGGAGGCTAGAAGTCTAAGATCAACGTTTGGTTTCTTCTGAGGCCTCTCTCCTGGGCTTGCAGATGGCCACCTTCTCGCTATATCCTCACACTTTCCTCTGTGCACACACCCCTGGCGTCCCTGGGTATCCAAATTTCCTCTTCTTATAAAGACACTGGTCAGATTGGATTGGAGCCCACCCTAAGGGCTTCGTTTTAATTCAATCATCTCTTTAAAGGCCCTATCTCCAAATACAGTCACATTTTGAGATACTGCAAGTTAGGGCTTCGACAAACGTACTTTGGGGGGACATAATTCAGCCCATAATATGGGGGATGGGAAGGCTGTAGGACAGATCTTTATAAAAGTTAAAATTTCTATAAGATTTAGTTTCAAATGCTCCATGTAAAACAATTTCTAGGATTCTGGGGACTATATTTTAACGATTTCTTCATCATGTCAAACAGGAAAACTTTAGAAGTGTTTTTATCAGAGATGAAAGTTAACAAAAAAGATATATAGACATTTGTATTTTTACTTTATGGGCATACTAGGCATAAGTTGTTACTCCAAATGTTCAGCTGTGTAAGAAACATAACATGTCTTTAGTTTTGTAATTCTGAATTCCAGCCCTCACCCTACTCATCCGGCAGAAAATTCTGCCCCAGTGTGAGCTCCCTCCCTCCTCCACAGTGGCCATTTAAAACCCCATAGGCCCCAGGAAGAGCAGAACATCAGCAGGCCCTTCTGGTCCTCAGTCTACACTGGCCAGCTAAGTGCTTGGTAACTATCTGGTGTCTGGCTAATATGTTCCTTGTTCAAGCTTCATGGTCTCTTATGGGCAAATGGCTTAGCTGCTTCTGTGTTAAACTTGAGCCAAGAATCTGTCAACTTTGGGGTCTATTTGTCCAGGGGAAGCCTTCCTGCAGAGGTCCTTCTGTCTTCCTGGAGCCCTGTGAAGGGGCTGTGTGGGTCTCCGGTACTGGTAAGACCACAGATTGCCATGCCATCTTCCTTTCAGTCTTGAGAATCTCTCTTCACCCTCTGTTCTTGAAGCTTTTTGCCAGTTATAATTGCATTTACCTTCAAGTAACAGAAATCTTAGAGATATGCAAGTAGCATTTATTTGTCTAATGCAGCATGAAGGCGAGGAGACGGGCAAATCAGGGCTAATGTGATGGATCAGTGACATCATCAGGAACCCTGGCTCTGTTTATCTTCCTGCTCTGTTATCTTTGATTGTTGTTTTCATCCTCACAATCTCAAAGTAGACACCACATGCGACACTTGAGGAGAAGAAATTAGAAGGCCAATAGCTGCATATCAGGTACCGGGGGCTGAGTTGATTTGTTCCCGTAAAGATGCTATGTGTTGGACAGCAGCTGCAAAGGAGTCACCGCCTGATTAACTCTACAATAGTCCACAGGCGTTCTCCAAGTTTCCCCTGACTTCTGCCCATGCCAAGCTGTTGGGATGCGCCATACCTCACGACTTCTCCTCCCTTCAAGTCTTTGATGGTGGTATTAGTCTCTGCACCTTTCCCCCGGGATGCAGTATTGCTCTGGTTTACTATCTGATAGGAAGGGAAAGTTTCAAAGGCTTCCTCTTAGCCCTTCCTATCATTACGGCCTCACCCCACGGGTTAGAAAACCAATGTAGAGTTTCTCCTTATTGACAAATGTGCCTATTCTAATTATACATTCAGCAACCGGGGAAATAACCACACCGTGAGTCTGGGGACCATCTTGGGCCACTGTAAGTCAGAGTTGAGCTAAGATTCCATCTATCACCTGACCACTTGGACTGGTGGGTCACAGTGGAATTTTGGGTCCCCAAGAACTAATATCAAGTTAGAGTTGATATCTAGTAATCCCTGAAATGTCTGGGCATTTCTTTCCCCCAGTGCACAGTCACTCTAGTAAACGGCAGCAGGTCTCTTGGGAGAATGCTTGCAAGAAGATTTATTGTCTATGCTGTGGGAATGGTACAGGGTCCTTCTTCAAGAAGACTCAACCTTTCCTTTAGATAAGGGGCTCTGAGTCTGTGAGTTGAGTTAGTTCTGTAAACTGGAAGAAAGACTGTGACCCACCGCTGTGGCATCTCGGTCAGGTTTACCAGACTTAGATATTTTTCCTGTTATCTTGACCTAGCAATAACCTAGTAGGCTGCCCATCTGTTTCATTCTTGGTGACATCATGACAATTAGCCACTTCCAAAGATCTTTGTGGGACAAAACATTCTGCTTATTAGTATGTCCCTGTAGCCCTTACATGGTAGATGCACACACCGGGTCTTTGGCAGTTGCTATTTCATCTCATTGAAGTTGGAACTCACCTCAGTGATGGCATCCCCTGCAGTCATACGTGGCCTACAGAGAAGCACAACCACAGAGCTTTCCAATGATGCCGGCCCCCGTTACTAATGTACTTGTCGTTGTTAGTGAAGGGGGTGTTTTCTTGGCCTTATCGTGGAACATAGTTGGAGGTAGGTATGCATGATAAATCCAATCCAACATTTCTACCTCCCTATGCCTGTGAATTTGCTCCTCAGCATCATGCTAGGGCTATTCTTGGAATCTCAATATGATCAACTGTAGGGCGCTGTTGATTCCACATTTCAGTTAACCAAACAAGTAAGATGTTTACTTTTACTTTTACCTTTACTATTACCTCCAGCTACGCAAGCTAACATAATAAATTTGGAATCTATAGTATGTTTACCTATTTCAATGAATTTGGCCTCAGCTAATACTAAATTCCACCCTCCTTGGTCAAACACACTTATGTTTTATTCCTACGCATGTTCTCCACACATGTCCACCTACATTTGCATATTTTTGTGATTCCTTTGGTGTGTAAACTTTTCCTTGGTCACAGTGTACCTATCTCTTTGCTGAGCTTTGATCTTAGTCATGGGGTTAATGGCAACAGAGGGTTGTTGTGATTGGTTTTGTACAGAATGAGCACCCTTTTTCATCTGTCTCAGGTGAGGTTATTACATAGTTTGAAGCAAAGGAAGATTAGTTTCCTCAAACAGCAGAAAGAGAGCTACTTTCACTGATGAAGGAGAATCTAGGGACTTGGGGGTTCAAGATTGTCAGTTTCATCTGTGTACAACCAGATGTCTGTATTCCAAGTTTCAGGATCCCCTCCATTCCCAGAAGATGCCCTGACCTTCACATGAGATATATGGTGAGATTGTGAACTCAACTATTGTTGTCATTTAGTAACCTGAACAATTAAATTTGTGTTTGACTTTCAGCAATATCAGCCCTGTGGCTACAAAGGCTATGTCATGAAGGCCTTCTGGTTCTCAGATTGTGACTTGAACTGGGAGTTAAAGGATCTGAGCTTGGCATTTTCTTTCTGTAAGTGCTCAAGTACACTTAAAAAAATCCGTCCCGTACCACAGTCCTTGTAGTCATCATTACTGCCGTAATGGTCAAGTGCAGCAGCCACTTGGGCTCCCTAGGTGTTTGCTTTAGTTGACACATGATCACAATCAACCATAGGTGTTTTTTTGACTAATTATGGTGCCATTGCATGGCATGGTTTACTAGCATCCAACTTCCCTTGGCAAGGAGCTCAGTACTGCACTCAAATCAAAGAGCATGACCAAACAAATACCCAAGTCCCGTCTTTTCAGGTCTATCTCCTGGAACCAATTTCATATAAAGTCAGGGTCCAATCAGGAGACAGAAACCATACAGTAATATGAATGGTGAAAGTTCAATATCAAGAATTATTAATGGGATTTGAGTTATGCAAGATCGGTTAATGAGAGGTTAAAAAGAATGCTAAAAAATAGAATAGCATATGTAAGAAGCTGGCTCTATCCCTAAAGATGAGACAGAGTGTCCCATGTAGAGACATCTCTTCCCCACAAACTTGATACCCTCTGTCTCTTCCGTCTCCTCCCCTCCTCCTCTCTCTCCTTTTCCCTTCTATCTCCCCCTTTCCCTCCTCTTCCATCTCATCTTTCCTCTCCTTCTCCTCCTCTTCTTCCTCCTCATCCTTCTTCTTCTTGTGAGAGTGGGTTGGTTTTGGAATAGTATAAGGCTGAGGCCAGAATTTTCTATTGACTTAGATACTCTTTGTGGAGTATTTTTCCAAAGAGTGTGATGCTGCTTGGGTTTCCGGTACAGGTGTCTGGGCTGATAAGGCTATCCTGCATAAGGAATGGATGTTTTGTGGCACAGTGCAGGCCCATCATCAACAGCAACACACCATGTGGTGGTAAAAAGCAATGTCATTGGAAGCCTGGTCAGGCTTTCATTCTCCCTGTTCCTCATTTGGAAACTGTTCTGCCTTTCCTTTGCACTGAGTAATTCCCTTTGGCCATTCAACAGGGGGAAGTTTCTATCCTCAAGAGAGAGATACAAACTTCTTTTTCAAAGGGCAGTGAGATTTTCAACAACTAATTGGGAAAATGGGAAGGTTTTTGCATCCCAAGTTAAAGTAAGTGACACCAGTTACACAAGAAAAGAACTTGGTTGTGGCAGTCTTTCTCGCATGGCACTGAGGTGCCATCACAAATGTTTCCCATTCTCCCCAGCTCTGTGCCGCCTACCTGAGGCAGATCCATTCTTAATTCTGTCTTCTCAGATGAGAGCCCTGATGTCACCCAAATTCTTAGAAAGACATTTGGTGGATCATGGAGAACATTATTTTTCATCTCTCAGTGTATTAATTCCTGTGTTAACTGAAACTGAGGAAAACAAGTTTCACCAGACAAAGGGAGACAAATAATCTGACAGCAATAGGTGGTTTTCTAGGGAGACAGTGGGTGTTTTGGGGTTTAGCTTCATTTAAAGTGGGTGACTGATGAGAAGAGGGAGGAAGGAATCATTTGCTGCATATCTCTCACACAGGCATTTTGATAGGCTAGCTGTATGCTCTATCTTATTTGTTATTCACTTAAACGGATACCATTACACCCATTTTGAGATGTAAAAACTAGATTCATAGAGGTTAAGAGATTTACTCACTAGGAACTTAGAAGTAGCAAATCCTTTGGACAGATTTGCCTGATTCCAAAGATAGTAACTGTTTGTGCAACACCCTGAGAAGCCATCGCTGTGGAGCAAAGTAATGAGGCATCTAAAAGCAAGTCATGGGAGTAGGTTTCACACATGTAAGGGTAGGCTAACACGCTGTAACAAACACACCCTCAAATATGTAATGGCTCAAACACAATAGAAGTTCATATCTCACTCATATCACAGAGCAAGGTGACAGCTTTTCCACATGTGGTGATTTGGGGTCCAGGATTCCTTCCACGTATGGATCTATTACCCCCCAAGGATGTCTTCATCTTGCCAGAGAAAGAAGAAAGAGCAGAGAAAGTGCATCTGTTTTTTAAAAGCCTTTGCCTGATGGAGCACTTGGAGTTTCTGTACATATTTTATTTGGAAGAACTAGTCACATAGTCACAGCTAGATGCCAGGGTGGTTGAGAAATATGGTCCTTGGCTAGACAACTACCTTCTAGTCACAAGTGTGTACTACGGAAGGGAAGCATACTTTTTGAACAGCTTGATTGCTGTCACAGAGAGGCAGATCCGGAGGCATGCAAGTTGTTACTGTCATATTGACCTTGTTTCTGGGTTTTAGGAGCAAGACTGAAGATTAAGAAGTGGGGACCAATGAGGCTGGGCTCCAGTCTTGGCCTCAGCAAAACAAGAGCACACGCACACACAAACACACAGAGAGAGAAAGACAACCTAGGAAGAAGGTATTTCAATATCAGCATACCTGTGAATTTTCTGTCATTTCCAAAGCTTTATTTTATGATATAGTATTTTTTAATTTTGAAGTTTACATTAGGTGAGGTAGAAGGGAAGGATGTTGTGATGGATCTTTTTATGTGTCAACTTGACTGGGATGCCCAGATAGCTGGTAAAACATTATTTCTGGAAGAGATTAGCATTTGAATCAGTAGACTGAGTAACATCATCCAATCCGTTGAGGGCCTGAAAAGAACAAAAAGGTGAAGGAAGGGTGAATTTGATCTCCTTGATTGAGCTGAAATATTCATTTTCTCCTGCCTTTTGACATGGGTGCTCCTGGTTCTCAGGCCTCCAGACTCAGAGTGAACTACACTGCCAGCTTTCCTGGGTCTCCAGCTTGCAGAGAGCACATTGTGGGACTTCATGGCTTTCATATTGTGTGAACCAATTCCTATAACAAATCTCCTCTTATGTACATCTATATATATCCATTGGTTCTGTTTCTCTGGAGAACCCTGACTAATACAGAAGGGAAGAGATTATACAGTATTTAGAGTGCTTAAAATTCTAAAATTCCTCTAAAAGTTCCTAAACCTGTTCCTGATGGTTGGTTATCAAGAAAAACCCAGCTGTGAGGATTAAGACAGGGGTCTGGCTCCTAGAGTGGAGGTGGGAGGGAAGACTTTGGTGTGAGGAATAGGGCAAGAGCCAAGCCACCAGTGGGAACCGGGGTTAGAGAGCAGGGATTAACAGCATGATGGGCTCATCTGTCATTGAGCTCTGTGTACTGACCTGGGATTCCCAGGTCTGCTGAGAAGGGACCAGCTTGTTTCACAGCCTGGGATGGACTGGTCTTTTTTTTTTTTTAATTTAACTTTTATTGAATTAATGGTAGGTTGGGCTGGTCTTTTTTAATGGAACAGTCAAGGACTCCAGCTGAGAGCAGAAGATGTAGAGCCAGGAGCTGGGCAGGTCCCCCCGCCCCAGGAGCATCCTTTTAAAGGTTAAAAGATGAGGAGCTAATGGGTGGGGCTAAGGAGACGCCAAGGATGAGCTAAGGTGAAGGGCCAGTCCTTGGGGCGGGCCAGCCTGGTTGTCAGTTATTAGAGGTTTTTGCCAATACTTTTGGATACACATTTTACCATAGGGCAGAATCAGCCCAGACTTAGTCATGGCAATAAAGTACTGTTTTCTTTCTTGAAGGTCAACTTCTCTGTGCCTGCTTGCCACTGCCATCCAACATGATAACTAACAGAGAAATGGCCAGTGCAGTAGCAACAAGGGAGAAAGAGCTGGTAAAGGAAGAATCAGGAAAAGGAATTTCTTCCGTAGTAAGAATATTCCAAGCAGTTCCAAGCTGTGGGGTGAAGCACACTCCCATTCTCTAATGTCGCAGTGTGGTTACCCTCACCTTTGCACTGAGCTGAAGGAATGGCTTCTAGCTGGTCAGCAGTGTGGCCACAGCACCCTAGAGTGGCCTGGGAGGTCTGGCCATCTCTGGTGTTTTTCTAGCCTGGGTCTTTCGAGGTTGCCAGAGCTTCACTCTCTGGTGGAGTTGCAAATCCCCTAGGGAGGGGTGCTCTCTTTGCTCAGCCCCCCTCCCGCGGGCTGTGCTCCATTGGCGGTTGTACAATGGGACCGTGAGGGGTGGGGAGGCAGCTGGCCATGCAGTCTGAATCCTGCTGCTCTAGGAAAATGCAGACACGATTGAGAGATGGCTGTCCAGACCCCAGTGTATTGTATTATCCCACATGTGTGCAGCCTTGCTTCGGAACCATAGATTCCAAACTTGACAGCTGTGCCACAGTCTATAAAATATTTACATTGTTTTTCTAAATACATATTATTCACTTTAAGTCTATAAAGTATTTACATGGTAACATTTGTCTAGAGATACTGTATTTTGAATAATATCACCGTATACTGGACTGAGAATCGGGAGGCCTGGGTCCTTCTTCTGGCTTTTAACTACAAGGCTGTGTCACCTTGGGCAAGTCAATTTACGTCTCTGATTTTTCTCATGTATAAAGTAAGGGGAAAGGGCAGTGGGATATTCAAGATCCCTTTCAGCTGTAACACTGATTTCCTCTCGGCAGGTACAAGACAGGCAGCCCTCAGCCCATGGCGATCCCTGAGCACTCTGCCAGAAATACCCTTGTTAGTGCTTCATCACAGCACAGAGCAGAGCATTGCCCAGACGGAAGAGGAGCAGCCCAGTGTGGATGGGAGCAGAGCCTGGCGTCTGAACTGCAACAAGAAAAAGAAGTCAGGAGTACAGACGGTCCAAGAGGCAAACGATGGCAAAGAATGCGGGCTCTGGAAAGGGGCTGTCTGGGGTGAGCCCTGCTCTGCTGCCCACTGTTTTGTGATCTTGGGCAATTTGTGTAAACCTCTGAAACTCGGTCTCCTTACACATCAAATGAGGAGGTTAACACTAAGTCTTCTCTGGCGTTGTTCCGAGGAGGCCTTCAGTTAGAAACGTGCAGTGCATCGTACGTTTGACATGGCCTGTGAGAAGGGTGCAGTAAACAGGAACTATTATTTTTATTATTGATTTATCAACAAGTCCACTATCAAGAGATTGTAAATCTCCTTTGAATATCTCCTCAAACTCTCCCAAAAGAAACCCTTCTGGATTCCCACATATTTATAAATGTGTTCCCTTACCTGCTAATTTGCTATCATACAAAATAAATCATAATTATGGAGAAAAAGGTAAGAATTTTGTGGAGTAGGATATTAGTCCATATCATCTGAGTATAGTTTGATTATATTAGCTTGTTTCCTTGCAAGCTCCAGGAACATTTGAACCACATAGTGAATGAAGATATCTTCTAGTGTTAGAGCATCTTGTCTTGGTTTGCCTGCCACACTCCTAATTTATGCTTCTTGTCCTTGACTCATTTAAAGTGTGCCTTTTCACTCTCAGAAGTATCCTGGTTTAGACAATGAATTATATACACTATTTAAGTCAATTAAATGTTGTGTTGATGTTTATCTCTACAAAAAGCTATTTGGGAACATTGTTGTCGTGAAGAAGTCAAATTAGACACACATAATTTCAACTTCAGTCCACGTGGAGGGTGTCTAATTCTTGCACAGGTGAGTGTAGACTAGAAGGAACTAATCTACCAAAGATGGCTATTGAGAAGTTTCCACAGGAATAGATGTCTCAAGTGTGTCCAAAGTCTTAAAATCAAATCATAATTTGAGGAAAAGGATTATGAAAACTCTTAATAATATTATTGAGATTCTAATGCTTCATTCATTCATTCATTCCCATTGTGCTAAGCAGTGAGAATACAATGGGGAACCAGATAGGTAGGGTCCATTCTTGCCTTCACGGGGCTCACATTTTACTGACGGATACAGATGAAACAGAAATTTCATCAGAAACTTTTCAACAGAAAAAAATAAATATTATGACAAGTTTAATAAAGGAACAAAGAAACAGCTAAGGTAGAAAGTAATGAAAGCGTGTGGGGAAAACTGTTTTTAAGTTGGGTTCTTGGAGAAGGCGTCTTGAAGATATGGCATTTAAACTTAAGTGCAAAGGAGTAAAAGAGAGAAGCACTACAGTGTGTAAGAAAAACACTGCATTCGAAGACCCTGACTCAAGAAAGAGTTGGGTGTGTTTGGGGAACTAAGGGGAGACTATCATGGCTAGAAATCACTGAGCGAAGGGAGAGCCTGGCGTGAGAGATGAGGGGGAGAGATGGACAGAGACGAGATCATGCAGGGCCCAACAGTCTATAGTAAAGAAAGTGTATTTTGTTCCAGATGAAATGGAAAGCCATTAAGGAGTTTTAAGTGGGGGATTGGCATGATCTAATTTATGTTCAATGTTGATCTGATTAAGTTACAATTTACTTTTCTGCCATGTGGAGAATGAATTGAGTTGGGAGGGGAACAAAAGCAGAAGCAGAGAGGCCAGTTGGGAGATATTGAAGTGGATCAGGTGAGAAGTGATGGGGGTCTGGCCTGGAGTGTGGTAGTGGAGGGACTGACTCATGGCAGATTTCTCAGCTTGACTCTATCCGACTTGCTGACAGGTTGGGTACCGAGAGTGTAGAAGTGGAGAATCAAGAATGACTCCCTGGTTTGGTTTCCAGGTCCTGGGTGCTTACATACGGAGGTGGAAAGGTAAGTTTGGGGACCAGAAATGAAGATTTCTGTTTCAAAAATGTTAAAAATGTTAAATTTGAGATGTTTCTGATACATTCAAGTAAAGAACATTAAATAGGCAGTTGGATATGTAAATATGGATCTCTGAGAAGTATGAACTGCAGTTACAAATTTGGAACTCATTAGCATATCCGTGGAATTAAACATTGGGAGTGATGAGATCACCTAGGAGGAGAGTGTAGACAGAAGAAGGAAGGAAGCAAGGGAGGGAGGGAGGATGGCAGGGAAGGAAGAAGGGAGGGAGAAAGAAAAGTTAGGACTGAGCCCTGAGGAATATCAACAAGTGAAGCTGAGAGAGGAGGTAGAGACAACAGAGGAGAAAAAGGAAAAAGCCATGAGGTAAACCAAAAGAGTGGTGTGACAAAAGCTAAGAGAAGAGAGCGTTCCAGGAAAGAGGAAGTGGTCAAATTAGATGAGAGCCAAAATAGGTGAGAACAGATAAGTGTCCACTGGAGTTGGTCACATGGATAGAGATGGTTAGAGACCTTACAAGAGCAGCTGAATCATTGTCTTTGGTATTTGAAAATGGTATATTGGGATATATTACTCTGCATAGATTTGCCTATATTCGCAAAGATTAAAAATTCAAGTGGATGACTTGGAAACTAATGGTCCACTCTTACATTCCCTTACAATGTTCTCAGCCCTGAATTCTGCTGGGACCTTAGCAGCAGGCCCATGGAGGGGAGTAGTTGGGGCCTGGGGAGGCCTGGAATGGGCAAGGCACTTGATGCCTTTGTCTATCACAGTTTACATAGTGCAGGCGGAACACACAGTAGAATGTCCAGAAACGTGTGTGGATTGACTTTTAAAAAAGAAACCAAAACTTCCCTGCAGTTCAACCTCCTTTTTCAACCACTTTGTAACAGACCCTGTAAAGTCAGTCTCATAAAAGCCCAACATGGGTTTCTCTCAAAATAAAACATGGAATGATTTAATCCTCTCGATTACTCTGTAGAGTAAGAAGTGATGTTACTCTAGAACATCAATTAGAGATCCAAAAATTCAGGTTGAAAGGCTAAATAAATTGGCCAAGACCACAGAGTGAGTTATGGCAGAGGCAGGAGTTCCCCAGGGCAGCTTGAGTCCCAGTCTGGTCTGCCTGCTCCTCCACGGGAAAGAAATCCACGGTTCATGACTCTCAGGCCATAGCAGCTCCCAGAGCAATGACCCGGAGGAGGACCACTCTCTTTATGTTTTTCTTCTCAGTTCTTTCCCTTTCCTTGGGTAAACTTTCATTCTTCCTTTTTCCTTTTGGCCATTCCTTGTGCAGTGGCTGGAGAACCAATGAGATACTGGGTCTCAACTCCTACTCTTTTCTCTTGCCTCTTAATTCTGTGACTGGTTCATTGTCAAAGGGCAAAGGAACATGGCAAAGGGGAAAGAATGACTTACTAGGGTGGGGGGGGAGGGACTGCACACGGGCAAGGCTGTCGTGTAAGAGAACATGAGGGCTGTGCACACGTGATTTCAACAGAAGGCTTTATATCACATTCATGTACGGGGCTGATAAAAACCTTTCTCTTAATTCTTTTGAGTGGTTAAGATCAGGTGGTCATACATACACAGCGTAGTCATTATTCCAAAAATGAAGCCTGGACAGGCACAGACACAGTTCCCACAGTTGTCTGAGCCTCACTTAGGGACCAGGGAGTACTCAGCCAACCCAGGCAGGCAGGGGTCCCCAGCGATGTGACAGCACTACCCTAGGAGTTCTGGTGTGCAAACCGCTGGGAGAACAGGATTTCAGAGGCCCGGAGGACAGAAATCCTAAAGGGACTTCCAGCCACTCTTCCAGATGGATCATTTACAAATGTCCCTCCCAGAGCAGGACGTTCTGCCCCTCCCTCGGTCACCCGCTCTCTTGCTTCCAAGCTGCTCAGTGACCACAATGAGAAAGGGATGGCTTTATAGAAATCCTCACAATGGTAGTTTAATTAAAACAAAATCCTTCTGTGTTCTGTAGCATTCGATTTGAAAGCTCCATTGTAACAAATGTTTATGGAAATAAAGCTTTCCTTTGTGTTCCTGGCCACATTTCCACAGCAGTGTGGGTTGCTGAGAAGGGAGGAGAGAGGGCCTCTTGAATGCACGATGCAAATTTATGAAAACAACATGCAAATCAGTATAGTTCCAGTGATTCAAAACAAACAAACAAACAAATGATGGGAACGAGAGTGATTAGTGTGCCTCGTGGAGGATCCCTGACTCTGCTCATAGGGTTGTCCAGGTGTGTGTGGGGTGGGGTGTGTGTATCTCAGTGTGTGTGCGCATGTGCTTATGCACATGTGCGTGTTTGTAGGGTGACAGAGGAGAAGCAATGAGATCTGAATGCACCGAGGAAATTAGCACTTTGGTACTTTTGCTATTTTCTGTGTCCTAAGAATTCCTTCCTCTGTCAGGAACAATAATTATTATAGGGGTAACATAGGGTTATGTGTCCATTAAATTGTGCCAAAAGAAGTGCTGTAATAAGGAAAGAACATGCGAGACTGGGAGTCAGGCAGGGAGAAGAACCCCCTGTAAACACTGGCAAGTGCGCCCTGCCTGGGCTGCTCTTTAGGAGACCCAGCTGTGGCGCTCTTCTGGGCTGAGTGTCTGCCATGGGAGAGGAATCTGCAGGGCCGATGGCACATGCCCCTCCAGAGCTGGCATCTCCTTTCCTGGTCACATTCTGAGTACCCAGAGAAATCCCAGAATTCCAGCATGGAACCCGGCCCACTGGGTTCTTAGGGAGGTGTGCTTGGCAAGGGAGGGTGAGAGACTTTATTTCTCTGTTTTCCAGCCTGACTTGTGCCATTTAGATGCCCAATCCTACAGTATGGGAGCCTCCCCTAGTAGTCGAGCCCTGACACCACCACTGTGAGGAACTGGCCAGCCAGGCAGCATTTAAGTCCTGGGTCAGCCGCTAGCGGTTACATTACCCTGGACAAGTTCATTTCCTCTCTGGGCCTTAGATCCCTCATTGTCAGTCAGGGTCAGGGTGAGGTTGGACCAGATGAGCACTAAGTGCTTTGAAAGATAGACATCTCTAAGAAGAGTAGGCATTTAAAAACCGTCCCCTGGGCCTGGTGACCCACAGTGGTGGTGTTGTTGAAAAGAGGGTGCATATTGCCAGTTCCATGCAGGGTGTGTATTCATGGTTTCTGAGTTGGAATGGGATTCAATGATTTAAAAATCTGTTATATTCATCAAATGCATTAATCTTGGGATATTGGATTTTCACACAGTTGTAGGGTGTTGCACTAATTAATCTAATTTGATTGTGCATACTTTGAGTTACAGCCTTCTGAACTTAGTATGCAAGCTTATGTAAATAACGCGCAAATAAGAATTCAAGTGTTTTAAATAACCCACCCAAAGACTATAGTATCATAACCTAGAGCTCACAATTATCAACATTTACCCAACAATGAAACACTGTACTAGGTGATAGCATGTATGAATGAATTCTTGCAAGTCCTCTTCATTCGGGACAAATAGGCGCCCCGCAAGCCCAGTGCATGAGGAATTCTGAGGCAGACTACTGCAGAAGTCACCCTGCACACGTATTGTATTTCCTTTTCCCACTTTTAGGTCAGTCCTGCTCCTGCCTGCTCCCACTGCCCTCTCCCCTCATGAGTAATTAGCTGGCAGTTCTGGCAGTCAGACAGGTGCTACCAAAATGGGGCAAGACAAACCCCGGGTTTGCTTCCTCATCATTTTGTAGATAAGCTGTTCCCATATCAAGTCCCTCTATTTTAATAAGTGTCTGGTGCCCCAAAATATGCTCACCGAGGGTGATGAGGGTTGCCTGCCCACTTGTTCACCAACTTCCTTCTCAATATAGAGAAGATGCCCTGATTTATCCTATTTCACAGGCAGGAGAGTTACAACGGCAGAATATGGCCCAGGGAGCCTAGTGGGAAGTGGGAAGTCTCTGCCTTTCTCTAACTCCTGCAAATAGGTTCAATAGTCCAGAGCAGCATTGTCCAATAAAAATATGCTTCAAGCCACAAATGTGAGTCACAAAACATAATTTTAAATTTTCTAGTGGCATATTAAAAAAGTAAAGAGAAAGGTAAAATCAATTTTAATAATGTATTTTGTTTAACCCAAGATATCTAAAATATTATTTCTATTGTAATCAATATAAAAATTCTTAAAGAGATATTCTACATTCTTTTTTTTCAAAATCTGGTGTCTATTTCACACTTACAGCACATCTCATTTGGGGCTAGCAACATCTAAAACGCTCAATAGTCACACTGTCGCTGTGGGTTGGGCCGAAGAGGTGCGGAGCTCCCCCCCTTCCTTACAGTGTCTGACCACTGCAGGAGCTGGAGACAGGATATGAGAGAAGCCTAGTTCTCAAAAGAATGCACTGCCTGTTTGCCTGTTTATCTTTGCAGCAATATGAATAACCATCCCATCCTGCATGCCTCCTTATGTAATTAATTAGCATTTATATAGCAGTTTATGTTCGCAGAGAGCTTTATTGACAGAGTTGCCAGTATATTTATCTACTTGCACGTTGTACTTTCATGTGTGCCTACCTGTGCTAATTACTGCTATAATTATTGAAATTACTTAAGAACACAACTCATAGTTACCTTCGAGAACCCCAGCAACCATTTTAATAGCAACTATAAATTCCATCTTCCATCTGCAAGTTCAGTCTATTTCACAGAGAAATTTCATACCTCCATCCAATATTCTCCAAGTTCTTGGTTGGCCTCAGAGTGAAAAATGCATTTAAAAGCAATCTAGTAATTGTCTTTTCCCCTTTGTCAGCTTAAATTTCACATGAAGGAGATAGAAATTTAATGACATATCTTCCAGTAACAACAACAGCCTTGATAACGCAGCATTCCAACACGAAGAGGATAATTACAAATAATGACCACTGCCATCAAATAATGCCATCTCTCATATCAAATGTCATGTCTCACTCCCAATCCAAACCTTCTTTATGACAAAGAGCAGAGTTCCTGAACAGGAGGGGGACGAGAGCACAGCCTGGCAGAGACCTGAGCCCCGTGCCGAGGTAACCCGTGTTATGTGGTACCCTCTTGGTCTATACTCCAGCTTCTGAGAAGAGAAGCAGCCAGGGCCTGTTGAAGAGATGGCAGAAGGCAGGCGAGTGGAGGGATGAGAGAGTTTGAATAAGCAGTTCTGAGGTACAAGAAACACAGAATTGTGCTGCGGTTGGGAGATTTGAAAGAACGTTCCACCTTACGAGTTCCCCTCCCTATCCCCGCCCTCCCTCTCCCCAAATCAATGAGGGGAAAAAATTACAGTGTTCCGATTCATTCCGTGGTTCTGCTGCTCTCAGTGATTGGAAATGCCAGCGAGGGGAATGATATACATCATGTGATGAAAGGAAAGTATAAAAATATTCACCAACAGCTATGAAATGCAGCTGCCTCCACAGCAGAACCAGGCGGCTCTTGAATAGAACACAGCAACGCCACCCAAGAGACTTAAGTCCAACTCCGCTCCGAAGCAATTTTGTGAGCCCAATATTGGGGATTAGAGACGAACATGAGAGATCTTACGCCACAAATCACTGCATCCCCAATGCTTCTGCTACCTGCTCTCATCTCCCCTGGGGAAAATCATTAAGCCTCTTTCTGTCTCTCCTTAAAATGGGAGCTAAATTAGGAACTTACCACAGAGGAGGGTTTCCTTAATTACTCATGTACAAATTGCTTGATATTATTGAATGAAAGGTATCAAGGAGAATGCAAGTTATTACCATGATTATCTTTGTTCTCATGTAAAGCAGCAGGCCAAAGCCTTTTCTATGTTTTGGATTATGTTTCAGTTCAGAGATACTTCAGGGAATGGCCTCCTAAGGCTCTGAGGGCCATTAGTACAAGCAGAATTTCAAAGGCCAACCCGGAAAGGCCAGCGTCCCCAGGCTGGGGCTTGATTGATGTGGAAGTACGAAGGAAGGAAAGAGCAGATTTGGGAGAGGGAATGAGGGCATGCGTGGTGGCCTTGTCCTGGGCAGCCACAAGGTGAAAATATTAATCTTTTGTAACGCACTGCTTCCTCTCTCCACCCCTGTCCATCTTACAGACTTGGTGGTGAGGACTAGCCTGGTGGGGGTGTGGCGCCCAGACTGATCGCTGTCAGAATCACATTCTAATACCCACTCATTCTGAGGCATCAGATCTGATCACAGGCATCATAAATAAACCTGGGTTGACACAATATCTCCTTGCTGGAGAAGATGAGGGACAAGCTTTCCGTTGTGTTATCTCTAAGGGCGGTAAAAGGAGGTATGTGGGAGGGAACTTCCCAGACAAGCAAGAGAACTGCAGTTTCCTCGAAATCTTACCAGAGCCAGGGGCTTGTCCCTCTCTGCCTAAGTCTCGCCCCGGGGTCAATACCAGAGTGAGCAGCACTCATCCAAAGGAGCATGATTCTTCCCCGGAAGGGCCTGTGAGTCAAACCCTTGTGCCTAGGGAATTTGTCCTGACATGATTGGCCCCGATTTGCTATTGCGCCTTTGAATCATGCTGTGATTGTGTCTTCAGTAGGAATTCGGGGTAAAGAGAAAGTGACACATATAGTAATTATGCTGGAAGATTGGGTGGCATTAGAATAAGGCCTTAGAATGGTTTCTACAGGATTCTTTTGATCAAAACATTTGCTCTGTTGGAGAGAATACTATAGGATGCTTTTGAATAATTAGACAAGTTCCATCGTCCAGTGAGATGGAAAGGAGGGGAAGTCATCACTTGCTGGCTGTCTCTGTTACACACAAGAGTTACTTATTCACTTTGCTAAAAAAATTTTCCTTATGAATTTCAGTATATTATTTTTGCTATTAATGTCTTAATGGTAGTGACAGGAGAGTGTTTAAACGCCATATAGCTTCTGACTCTGTATGTAGAAAAACTATTTCTCCTCCCATATGCAATTTTCTGTCCATTCATTAATTGTATTGCTGCTTTCCTAAGCGTATTTACTGCCTTCTAAATATGTATCTTAATTTACACTTCTAGTCCCATGGGGAGCCCATAAAATGTAAAATCTTATATAATAGCAGACACAGCCACAAATATTTTAATATCCAGGGCTGCTTCTGAATCCTAATTTTGCAGATGGCATGAAGTTCATTTTATAGCAGCTATTGAAAACTAATAAATGCCATTCACATCACTCAGCATTGTCAATAAGCCACCAGATTGTGTGCCCAGGGATGCTAGGGAAGCAGGAGCGGGTTCCAGCCCTTCCCTAGCCAGCCTCCCGCTGCAGACCCCACAGCTGCCTTGTCTTATCAGCTGCCACAATTCTATTCAGGGCAGCGATGAGGCAAGTCTTTTTGAACTTCTAACCTGCCAGTGGAGAGATACTCACAAGAGAATAATTGCTGAGCAGAACACGCAGGGCAGGGAGGTGAGCTAGCTCCTCCCTACTTACTCCATTTGTGTTCCTCAAATGCAAGAGATGAGCAGAGGAGGAGGAGCAGGGAAGTGGCAGTGAAGGCACCACCAAATTTGGTCAGAAGCCAGCTGAGAAGTTATTATGCACTGAATGTTTATGTCTCTTCCGCATTCATGTGTTGGAGCCCTAACCCCCAATGTGATGGTATTAGGAGATGGAGCCTTTGGAGGTAGTTAGTTGTAGATGAGGTCGTGAAGGTGGGGCCCCCGTGATGGGATTTGTGCCCTTATAAGGAGAGGAAGAGACATCAGAGCTCTCTCTGTCTATGGCCATGCACCGAGGAAAGGGTGTGTGAGCACACAGCAAGAAGGTGGCCCTCTCCAAGTCAGGAAGAGGGCTGTCATCAGAAGCACCCCATGCTGGACCCTGGTCTCAGACTTCCAGCCTCCAGAGCTGTGCAAAGACTAATATCTGTGTTGATGCCACTCAGCCTGTAGTATTTTGTTAGAGGACCCTGAGCTGACAAAGACAGAATTCACGTCTCCCTTGTTTTAGGATTTCTTTTTTCCTTTTTAGTAAATTATCCCTTTAGGAAAAAAACAAAAGGTCATAGAATGAGAGAACAGTGAGGTGGTGAGAAACGAGTTCAGTGAATTTATCGTTCTCCTTCCATTCTTTATTTTGCCAGATAGTTATCAAGTCCTTACTGTGTTCCAGGCACTGTGCAAGATATATATACACATATATACACATTATATGCAAATGTAGATAAATTTAAAAATTTTCATATTATATTTATATTAACTTATATTTAGTTATAAGTTATGTAAGGATTTCCAAGTAATCCTCGCTCTCAAGGAATCGCAGTCTAGAAGTCTAGAAGTCTACAATCTAGAAGTCTAATGTGATATTACAATAGTAGCAAGTCTGCCAGCAGGCAGTACCCTGAGAGAGTGAGATCCAGGGGAGGGAGAAAATATTCCCAGCCTCCAAGTTTGGGGAAGAAGGTTGGAATCTGCAGAGATCCTTTGGTGGAGGGGGATCCACTTAATGTCATTAATCACTTAATGTCAACCAAGGCAGTAATCAATTCCTTCTTCTTTGTCTCCTCTGCTCCTCATGCAGCTGGTTGCCCTCTTGTGAAATTTCCTTTGCTTTTCCCTTTAAAGGCTGTCCTTGTGGTTCCCATGAACTGGATTTCATCTGGATGCAAATTCAAAAGCAGCACAAGGGTAGTCTGTTTTTAGGCAGTCCCGGGAGATGGTCTGCTAAAGGCTGGGCAGAGCAGCACATCAAGTCAGTTGATGAGATGTGTTAGCTCGGAGAAGTCAGAGAACATCTGGTCCCAGAGCAGCTAGGATGCAGAGGAGCAAGTAAACGGTCCAATCAGGTTTTGTCTTCAGATTCATCCAAGTCACCTGGGTCAGAGTTAGAGGAGAGGAAGCCTGGATGCAGGAGCTCTGGGCTGTGCCCTTGGCCTTAAATAGTCCAAGCGTTTTAAAGATAAAACGTTGTACACGTCTATCATAGTTTTTCCATTGTGAAGCTATCTTTTACCCAGAAGCAACTTCAAATTGACCTTCTATAAAATTTAATCTTTCTGGGACCCCCCTCCCTCCCTCCTTCTCTCTGCTTCTCTCTTTCTTGCTTTCAGCTTTGTGCAAAGAGATGTGAAATAAACGAATCAAAATATACAAAGAAGCATGCCATTGCTCCTTGACAGGAAAGAGGTAAACTTCTCCAGTGGCACCTGCCATAGCTTTCATTCCAGATCCTGATTTCGTCAGGGTCACAACAGATAATGACCTCAGGATGTGGGGTGGAGCAACGATGAAGGCTGAGCTGGGAGACTTCTCATCAATCCGTGCGTTAGGGCTCATTAGGAAGTTTTGGGCCCTGTCTTAGGGCAGCAACAGGAGCTAGGTGCGTGGTGGGAAAAATCTTTTTTGTGGAAGGAACTACAAAATCTTAGAGCTGGAAGGGACAAGAAAGATCATCTGGGTCCACCACCTCATTATGCAGATAAGAAAACTGAGTCCCAGAAGGGTTAGGCGATTTGTTCAAACTCAAGCCAATTAGTTATAGGTACAGCTAGGATGAGAATCCAGAAAGGACTGGAAAATGGTAGTCATTGATATTCTGGATCTCCCAGTATAGATAGGTTCTTGTTAGCATCATTATTCCCTGAGGGAGATGGAACAATGCCTTTCTAGTGCATTGGAAACTCAGGAGAGAGAATGTTCCAAAGGATTCCAGTGCTGAAATCATGAGCAGCATTGGTTCATCTATGAGAACACACTAGAAACAAATGATAACTATCTCTAGAGTGAGAAAGAAGGGGCTGGTGAAAAGCATTTATTTTTACTGAGAGGCTGAGTTGTGTACTAGATATAACCTTATTCAGACCACACTGAATCCAGTGGAGGAAAAATCTATTTTTTTTTTAAGGTAGCAGATTTTACTGTATTTAAAATAATCATCCTAGATAAGTGAAGAGTTGATAAATGAGCTTAATCTGCATACCACCTTGTAAGAGCAGAGCTGTGCATAATTACAAGATTGCCCTGGGGGCTGTCGCTTTACTCTGCTGAGTGGAAAAGGCAATGCTTTGTGAAATCGCAGGCCAGGGCTCTTGGAGGCAGAGCAAAAGGAGGAATTTCATCTCACCCATTGCTCCTTTGTTTTGTCACTGGGGCTGCCTGCGAAATTCCCAGAAGAGAACCACAGTATTCTCGACTCCAATTGAATGAATCCAGTCATTATCTTTTGAGATGCCATAGGATTTTCTTTCCAAGTGTACACATGCAAAGTTGCTATGAAAGGACTACCGATATAGATATATTTAAAAGATGCAGGTAAGATTATTCAAAATCCACTGAAAAGATAGAAATCACAATAAGAGGGAGAGTGAATATAAGTGGAACTGACAAGAAACAAAAATCCCAAAGAAAGATGAAAGCAGCCAGGGAAAGCATGTTATCCGTCATCCACCATCATTGGCTTTACTTTTCCCCTTCTGGTACCCAGGTCTTCGATGAATGAGATTCTTTCCTCAGCTTCTCCCTTTCATTAGTCTTCATTATTCATCAGCCTTCCTCTTTCGGCCTTTCGGATTTCTCTTTTGAAACTGCCCTACCAATGGAAGAGTGTTGACAGTCCTGTGATACATCCTTATTTCACAAAAGCCAAGACCAAGGGCTTCAAACTCAATCTTTTGGGGAAATGTGAGATTAGAGGTATGAAAAAAACATTAGAGAACGAAGGCTCTTTAACTACAGTCACGTGCTGCTTAACGACGTTTCAGTCAACAACGGACCACATATACAATGGTGGTGCCATAAGATTAGTACCGTACATCCTAGGTGTGTAGTAGGCTAGACCATCTAGGTTTCTGTGAGTACACTCTATGATGTTCACACAATGATGAAGTCCCCTAATGACGCAATTGCCTAACAATGCATTTCTCAGAACGTATACCTGCTGTTAGGCGACATGTGACTGTTTTTATTCTGGAATGGACTTCAGCACAACATCTACTCCTTCTCATGCACCTGCCCCTCCCATTTTAATGTCAGCCTTCTCATGGTTCAGGAAAGTAATTGCTTGGTGACATGCTGGGAGTCATTTGGACGGCTCCATTTCAACCCCAGAAAATATTGCTCTTAAAATTGTGTCACACCAAATAAGACTCGCCACAGGGCCATTTCTGCTTGGTCTTCTCTTTGGATACTATGTAGCAGACACTTAATTGTCTCCCCAAATTTGTTCTTTCCTTCTTCTTTTAGTATTAGACTTCCCTGAATTTTAGCAGGGCACATGATTGTCCATAAAAAGACTACATTTTGCAGGTTACCTAAATGCTGTATGTGGCCATGTGGCTAAATTTTAACCAGTGGAAGGTAAGCAAGTATTTCATATCTTACTTTTATGGCTGAGATGTAAATGAGAAGGCAGGAGCTGGGCATCCATTTTGGACCAAGAAAATGACCATTAGAGGAGATTTGTTCAATGTGAGAGAAAAGAAAATGGAGTACTGTGGTGAGGTGTTGGACCAAGAGTCAGAACACCTGGAAGGTTCTGGTCACTTTGCTCATTAATAAGTCATATGACTTTGAGAAAGTGATGTAATATCTCAAGCTTTTCAATATCTCATATACTGAATAACGGCAATAAGAAGTGCTGTCACTCTCTCACAGGGTCATTGTGGGGACCCAATGATATCATTCACGTGGGAGCTATTTGTAAAGCATGAGTCATTTTTAAACTGCAGTAGGTTATGGCTGATACAGATATAGGCAAAATAAATGTTATCTTATTGATTAAAAGCACATATTTTGATGAATTTATCTTAAATGAGAAGCGTCTCAATTCACAGTCTTGTAGAGACTTGCCTACTCAAGAATAATAGTATCAGCAGGAGAGATCATTTCTTTTCAAGGCCCCAAACCTGCCCAAATTATTAGTGGTCTTCTGGTGACCCTATGCTCTTCCCTGCAAAGGGAAGTTCTGCTGTCATCAGCAACAGATGGATTTCCCATTTTGACAAATTTGATGAAGAAAATTATTCTGCCAGGAATCAGACAGATGTATAGCAGCTGAACCAATATATGACAAGTTGATTGTTACGGTGGATGTCTGTGCACCTGTATTTATGAAACTGAAATCTGGAACCCTTAATATTGTAAAGCTTGATGGCAGTAGTCTGTGATTCTGCTCCCTGAATGTGGTCTAGTTTCATTTTAGAATGACCGGTTCATCCTTCACATAACCAACAAGATGCTAACACTACTGATGCTTAAAGAGGCTTCCCCTGAGTATGGCATTCGAAAGCTGAACACATTACCTAACCATCTGCATAGTTCTGAATACAATATTAAGCATCACCCAACTTTGACCTATTCTTTTTTTCAGTAGCACTGAAGTGTCACGAGGTAGCTTTTGAGCCATTCTTAAGACTCCACGGAAAATTTCTCGAGCAGGAAGGCATTGGGAAAGATCTCACATGGCACGTAACAAGCCTAGGCAAGATTCTTTACAATGGGCAATACCACTGGCAAATACAAAATCATTAGTGAGGTCTTATTCTATCATATCTGTTACCTATCTTGTTCCTAAAGGATTAAGTGCACCAAATGCCATTTATATGAGTTGTTCCACAAAGTAGTCCTGTTGAGAATTGTATAGATATGCACAAACCTAAGGATAAGACCTGGTAAAGAACATTTGCCAGAGGATAAGAGGAAGGAGAAACCAAAGTAATATCATGATTGTCATACCACTGCCATAGCCTCAAGACTAGGCATAGAATTGTAGAATCTCAAACTCTAATATGGACGATGTACTCCTGAAAGTTAGCACAGAAACAAGATTGCTGAAATACCTCATTACTCTCATTGGACATATGCTGGAAGTGTCATTTGGCTAAAATCAGTGCATCTGGTAAATTGTTGACTTGTTGACAATTTCATAGTTTAGAAGTTAGAGAAAGCAACCAGGAAAATTTCTACTTGATTCCCAATTGTAACCAACAAACAACCAGCTAGTGACATGAAAATGATAAGAATTTTGGCAGAAATGGACCCCATCATCTTGAAATTGGTGATAGCAAAGGAAGATTTAGTAGTCAGGGACATATTCTAAAGTTTATCAAAACAAGTTTGTATAAAGCCAGAGAAATAAAGTACTTAATCTAGAAGCAGATATATTTCGAGCTGTTCAACTCAACAATGGCCCATTTTTCTAGGAACTTTGTCCATCAATGACTGTGTCCATCAAAGACTTGAGACCAAAAGATTAGCCTGGGCCACAGTGTTTGCACCCCATAACCTGGATCAAGGATGACCTCTGACCCAAAGCCAGATAATCCATGGAATGGCTAACTGTAAGCTTGTAGTTGGTATACCCCAGAGCTGAAAGGTCATGGAGAAACAGAGGCAAATTCTGTAACATAGAGAGCCAAAGTCAGTCCTTGCTGAAGTTATAGGGGAGCTGAGACTAAGAGTAAGCCAGGAAAGTTCATTTGTAAAGAGAAGAATGAGACAGATGGCAGCGAGGGGTAGAAATGTGGAAGAGAGAAACAGACAAGCTGGAATGCAAGATTCTACAAGTATGGAATCTTTGTATGTTTGATTTACTGATATAGATTTCAATAAATATGTATTGATTGGGAAGGAGCGGGAGAGAGATTTCAGAGCCTCAGTTCCTGACTCTTAAGTTTCAAGTTTCAGGCCCATGAGGCCCATCTGGGCTTTGCTTTATGTCCATGGGTGTCTGTGATTGCCAGATGAAGTCTATCAATAATGACCTATCTTTTGGTTTTTCGTTTGTTTGTTTTTGTTTTTTAATTTGAGCTGATTAGAGTGAGTATTTGCCCTTTGTAACCAAAGAATATTTGATATGTCTAGATGTGTCCCAAGACTCTAAAAGAGAATACACGGTCTAGATTGTCACCTAAGGCCCCTTCCCTGAATCTCAGCTGATGGAAATCGTTCTGTCCTATGGCTGGTACTTCAGGAAGACTTTTTTCAATATGGAATCGTTTGAAATCCACTAAGCAAGACATTCTTGGCAGCCAGTAGCCTAATCATGGTTTCTTTAAATAATTTTTCCCATGTCTCTTCCCAATTGAGGTCCTGCTCTTCAGAAAGCATTCATATAATATCGTTCCCCAAGTCTTTGATCAGAAACTATGTGTTTACTGAATTTGTTTGTTAAGCCTTTTTCCATCTCAGATGGAACAATCCAGAAAACCACAACTTTCCCACTACAAGGCTTCAAAGTCCAAATGAGTCAGTCTGACTATGTTAGTGACACCAGAGCTGGACAACTTGGAGCACAAATGGGAATATAATTCCACATATCACGGAAGATTCCACATCCTCTCCTGGACTGTGGCAAGAGGGAAGCAAACGTGATTACACCATTTTCCAATCTTTTCACCAAACCCTTTGATTGTGTTATTTGGTGATACCAAGTTTGGGGATATTTCTTTATCATGAAAAATGTGAAAGTAGCTGACCGTTTTCCTATTACGTCTTCTTAGTATAGGCTGAAAACTTACACTTACTTAGAAAGTGCAAGCTGGGAAATGGGCCACAATTTCTATATCTGTAAAATGGGGATGCTGGCCAGTTGATGATCTCTCAGATTCCTTCATTTCTGATTATTTTCTACAAGGTATTAAAACCAAGTAAGATTAAATACCAGATGGAAATGGAGGGTATAGTCCCAGTGGTTATGGTCTACCCAGGTCTATCATGATCGGAACAAGATGGATTTAATTTATTTGGAAAGGAAACAGCCTGCTGATCAGAGCAGCCGATATTTTCTTCATGGAATCTTTTTAAAAAACTGAAGAAGTGACAAAGCAAAATGTCTAAATTTGGTCTGACAGGTTCAGAGATTTTGAAGCGGACCCATATTACAGATCTCCATCAAGCTACACTGGGAAAGTCAACGGGGACAGAGTCAGCTTGTTCGTAGTGATCAGCAATTCCCATTCAGATTCTTGTTTCCCCAGTGAGAACTCTGAGCTTTTCAGGGCCAACCTAGTGAAGTGTGTAAAGGCGTTCTCAGTGTTTTGATGGGTCCAACTCTGTGCTTTGTCACAAGCATTGTACAACCACTATCTGAAAAGGAATCTGTCTCTTTGTGGTAATATACAGCTGCTGCTGTCACCGTATGATCTATTTTCCTTTCAAAATCCCTGTTTGCTCTACAGTTTATAGACACTGACATTAGAAAAGCTAGTGTGAGCTTGACCCTTCAGTGGTCTGAATAGAAGGGAATCAGGTTTGTCTTCTCTAACCTTTTTCTCTTCCTCCCTCCTTCACTTTCTACCTTCCTCCCTCTTTACCCACTTGTCATCAGCTTACATGGCCCAAGACTCCTTGTATTCTTTTTAAAGAGAAATTCAATCTCTTTAAAAAGGCATTTAAAGGGAGGAGTTGGATAAGCAGGGAATTGAGTGGAAGTTAAATAAGGTAGGTTGCCCTACTCTGGTTGGCCCAGTCTTCCTAAGGTTAGGAAGCCTAGGGACTAAACACAAAGATGTGGGTGCGTTTAGCAGGTTTCAACGGAAGAAGGTACATAGACATTTGCTAGTTGGAAAATCCTACAGCAGCTGCCACTCCCACTCAGAACATCATAAATGTGTCCTTGACATCCAAACCTTGACATCAACTCTCCTCTAACCCAGCTCATTTTAAATGCATGCATTGCTCTTCACCAAGTCTCAAAGGCTCTGAGTACCAAAGGAGCCAAGGCCAAGGCAAGGGTGGTCAGCTTGGATCCAAACCCTAGGAGACAATTGGAGCCCTGCACACTTGTGACTGACATAACGAGCCACTGGATGGCACTGTGGGTCTGTGCTAATGTGTATGGAAGGACATTTATCTTTCTTTTAAAAAGGCTGTTTAGCCTTGACAGGTAATTTGGCACATTTTGAGTTGAAATGTGCCAAATGATTTGGCAAATATTTCACTTACCTCTGAAAATAGGCACACCTGCTGTTCTGGGCTGCAGGCAATGGAGGAGGGTAGTTTTTCCCCATCCCCCTGTTGTTGCTCATTTCAGAACCTAAAAGAAGATTTTGGTCAAGGATACATGGGCCAACCCCACTTTAAGTGACACTTTGCTTTAAAGGAATAGAAAAAGTTCAGTGTTTCTTGAAAAACCAACATCTTCTGTCTAAAGGGACTATCTTTTCACCTTTTCGGTGTTGTCCATCCTGCCAGTAGCTGGCTCATGTGGCTCATGACCTGATAGAATGGGATTTGGTTGAAGAGCTATGTCTGCTACTGGTCCTCCAATAAAGAGTATCTAGGAAAATTTGTTTCCAAACTTTCCTGCTTTAAAGAATCTCTGCCCAATATTTAGTGTGTCCAACAGCAAGAAAAGCTAAGCAGTATGAGAATGTCTCATAAGGAATATCTGAGCTGCCTCTGGATCACGAAACCACTGCTTTGCAGAACATTATGGCGACATTCACAAGTGGACATTCCCATTTCCACAGGAGAACACAGATAACAGGTGAGGCATTGCTAATTACCAGATGCACATTAGGCCAAGTTCCTGGTGCATTGGCTCTAACTCCACCTCCCATTTATTTGCTAGCTACTCAAGAGAGTATATCAGGATGCAACTGAGTAAAAGTGGTGTTCTCAATGGTATGACCTTGAATTAATCTCATTTTTAAAATGGTAAAAATTGCAAACCAATTACCATAGCTACCGTATCTAAAAAAACACTTGGAACCACTTCCCAGGTGGCCAAAACATGTACACCTATATACCTATAGGCGAGTTAGAGAGGAGAGATTCACAATTCTCCTTGTTGACTATTGTCTTGTTATAACTTATTGACTAGAAGGCACATCTCATTGTGTCAAATCCACTCCTCTTTTGAAATACATCAAAGGACCATGGTATTATAGAAGGAGTCTGGCTGTGAATTTAGAGACTTGGCTTCTAGTTCCAGGTCTGCTACCACCAGCTGTGTGACATTAGGTGAATCATTAACCCTCTAACCTGTTTCCTACCTGAGCATAAGGAAAGAAGGAAATGTAGATGAGCTCCTACGGCTACCAAATATTGGAATCTTATTTAGCTTAAGCAGCCTCAACCAATTTAATATAATCTTGAGATATGTTCAAGTGACAAGTAGCAATAGTGAAACAGGAGGGTGCATTTATTTAAATAAAATCTAAACTGCTTATCAATTATCTCAAAACACAATAAACACCAACATAATAAGGTAAAGAAACTCTTGTGATAATAAGATAGTTTATGGAGAAGAATGTATATCTGTTTAATGATGTGTATTTGCCTTATGCACTTAGCTTAAGAGTTTTGGTGGAGGTAGTTCATACATTATTGTTTTGATCCGTAGATTCCTGTTTTTCACCTGTTCTGTTCTTCTGTATCTCGGTGCTGCAGTCAGTTTCCAAGGCCTGGCTGGATGAAGAACATCACGGAGGTTGTGGGTGACTTTGATAAGAGAGGTTTCTGTGGACTGATGGGGCAAACGCCCAATTAGAGCGAGTCAAGAAAGACTGGGAGAATAGGAGTGGTGGGAGCAGCACAGACCACTCATATGAGGAGTTTGCTATCAGATGGGGCGAAAGAAGGCTTGTAGCTGGTGCCTGGAAGCTAGGGAGGGATTGTCTTTTTGAGATATGCTGGCAGACATTCTAAGATTTGCCACATACAGAAGGAATTCATGGATACACGTGTTCACAAACATATCCAGAGTTCTAATCAAAGGGTTGATTTCTGGTTGTAGATCTTGAGCTCTTGCTCAGTCGAGATCAAAGCTGTCTGCCGCTGCTCCACCCTTGAAGGAGAGTTATCAAGGTTTTCAGGAAGCTCATGGAGAAGGGCTCAGGAGCTGTCTTTCCTCCCGCTGAGTTAGCAGGGCTTTCTTTAACAGATCCTTTAGGAACTAGGAGATAGTATCATCCAATCTCCTCATTAAGCTGAGTGAGCAATCTGAGGCTCAGATAAAGTAGGTCTTGAGATTTGCTAGCAGAGCACTGTTGGGGGATTAAGAAAATGGCTTTGGGGCCAGAAATCCTAGGTTTGAGTCCCAACTTTGCCACCACTTATTGGTTATGTGACCTTGAGCAAGTCATCCTCAGTTTTCTCATCAGTTAAATGAGGGAATTGTGTGATATTTTACAAACAAGCATCCTAATGGGACCTTTTCCTGTAGGGTTGTTGTGAAAATAAACTGAGAAAAGACAAACGACATGTTTAGTACAATATCAGTACATGGTCTCAGGAAGCATTAATATTATTCTTGTCATCATATGAGCATTTGCACGCATGCAAATGATACAATATAAACTTGCATGCATACAAAATTTTTTTAAATGTTATGGGGATTTCTACAAAAGGAATGCAATAAACACTAAGAAGACACACAGGCCACATTGTTTAGTCTAAGCCTTACTAAAGTACATGGCTAGCTGTAAGTCACCCTATTCGAAGATTCTTACTCATGATTGACTCCAGCCTAGGTCCCCTTTAAAGCGCCGGTTTGGCTTGCTGATGTGGAATCAGTGTCTCCTATTGTAAAATCTTCTGAGTTACCTACCTACCATCTGCATGCCATCTACCTCTTTTTTCTCTTTTTTTTCTTTCCCTTTTCCCCTGCTTTTCCTTTTGAAGCCACTCATGGGTTTAAGTAAAGCTGGTCGTGGTTGCGGGCTGCCAGGTGGCTGATGGAGCAATAGTCAATCCTCTTTCAACAGCTTCAGAGTTGGCTCCACAGGAATGAAATGAGAGAGACATGAATGCGAGGCAGAAAAAAGGGAGGGGGCGCAGTCGAGCAAACCAGCCTCCCCAGCCCTCCCCAGTCCCTGGATGAGTGCTAGAGAGATCTGTTTGCCTCTAGCAGGCATGCCTAGGGGTGCCTCATTCTGTCAAAGCCATTGGTTGGCGGCTACCTTTGTTGCCACCCTGTAGCCGAGGCACTGTGAGGTTATCAGAGATTCTGTTTGTAAGAGTCAGAGTGGCTTAGAATGTTTGTTCTCTCTCTCGGGGACCAATTTTTTTTTTTCTTCTTTTTTTACAACTTCCCAGCCACCACTTTGCTTAACCTCGTTTCCTCTGTTGGTTTTCTTCTCGCTGGAGATGAGCAACATAGGCCTGAATTAAAACCACTAGAACAGCACAAGTTAATTGGAGTCTTTGAGGATCAGGACACTAGAAGCCCGGCTTGATAAACCCCCACAGGGTTTGGAAATGAGTCTGATGGGAACCAAAAAAAATCTGCTTTCCATTGCCCCAGGGATCCATTTACCAACTTCTATCGTAGTCCCCAGACTATAACTGAATGCTTAGCTTTAAATAAACAACATGTTTATGCCTCTACTTGACATAATACTGTTCTAAGTGTGCTTACATGAAGAAATGCAAAAGACTAATTTTATGGTCTTTAGATAGTAAAAAAAAATAAGAGGATTGTTTTGTTTTTTCTCTTTTTCTCACTTAAATGTATCAAAAAGTATGATACTATCTTTTAGCCTCATTTAATACACTCTACTATTTCTTTTTTTAACCCTTTCTAAAACTTATTTTCCTGAAAAAAAAAATGTTGTTTTCCGCTAAAGAGAAAGTCTTCTAAGCTTCAAGCAGTAAGAAATTTGACAAGGAACTTATTGGAGGCTGTCACAACATGAATGGGAACTACGAGCCTGGGCTGCTGGGTAATGGGAAATAGAAGTGTTAACCTTTAGTCTATCAGCTGAATTTTGGCTCTGGATATAATGACACAAAGTCATTACCCCCCGAAGGTTCATGGTCTTTGGGGAAATGAGTGTACAGTGGTTTCAGCTCTGTCCCTAACAGCTCAGAGTCTCCATCAGCCTGGCTGCTGTTACAATTAGAGTTAATTGTCACCAGTGCAGCCAAGAACACAGATTGAATAAGATGCGAGAGGGAACTACCTCGCCTGTACTGCTAACGGTGGTCCCCGAGCAGCTAAGGACTGTTCTTCTAGGCTGTTGAAAACCTGTTTCGGAAATTTAGAGAAAATGAATGGAAGACATGAAAATGTCTATTCATATGTTCAGTCACAAAGTGTTGCTTTTCACACAGAGTAACGTTTTAATAGCAGGTGTCATTTCAAATTATGTTTGATTAAAGTCCCATCTGTGTTCAGTCCACAGAAGAGGGAATCGGCTATTCCACTTCCAATGAGAATCAAGTATCTTCTTTGAACGATACCACTGAGTCTGAGTTCCTTCAGATGGTAGATTTATTTTAGAAATTGCTTATCCAGGCAACAAGAAGTCAATGCTGTCTCTTGAGAAGAGCCTCCACTGGAGAGGTTTTAAAATTGGCTTCAGTTGGACATTTTAGAAGCATGGTTTGTTCATTTCCTTGTTTATTGTAGGTTGTATTTAAACCTCAAATAGCAACAATGTTGTAGTTTTAGAATAAAAGAGGCAACTAAATATAAACAGTGGATAGAAATAGCCCTAGCCTCTTTTCTTCACATATTTTTAAAAGATGTTTCCTTCTCTTTAACCTTATCCTAAATACCATGAGGAATCTTGGATAACTTCTCTTCCGATTGATGTTTCTAAATTGGTGACATGCAATTACTTTCTCCATATTCACACTGCTGAATAAGCTGAATTTTAAAATTATACACTTGTAGCTGGTTGAAATCTTCCCTAAGTATAAAATGGAAGTTAAGTATCTAGAGAGTTGATTTTAAGATGTTTAATTCTTAGTTCTTCTGACAGACAAAACTTGGTCATATTGGAAAACTCTTAAGAATGATAACTGCTATGCTAACCGTTTTATGACCTTTGGAACTGTTCCCTGATTGTGTCTCACATTCTTGTTTCAGTGTCACTGGGTGAATTCTAACCAATGGGAAATTCTGGCCATGTTCACAGTCTGAGAACCAGAGACTTAGAGTTTGAAAGTCGCCTGGTAATGGGCGTGGGGTGGTGGGAATCTATGATGTTGGTAACATGCTTGGTGATCTCATTAATTTTTCGGTTATTTGTAAGACAGACTGATGTAACCAAGTAAATTCCAATATGTTCTAATAAAAGAACTTAAGAAATAGCAGAAATTGAGTCATTCAGCTTTTCTTTTTAACTGCCCAGTTGTAAAAAGTGAAATCCTCACTTAGAGAGCTGTCTGCAAGTGACATAAGCTCCCATGTCTTACTCTTAACATGTCAGGCAGAGTGGAACTGGCTAGGACTTGAGGAATAGTTGGTGATGTCAATGAGAGTGGTCATGCTGATCCCAAGACACTCACGCAGATACACAGAAGGGAGGAAGTCAGGGGTGAGGCACAGCTGGAGGGAAGCCCTGGATTTGGAAGTTACAAAGATGTCAGAAATAGAGAAGCCACAGATTTGGGCAAGTTCATCCATAAAGCACAAGAAAGGAAGAGCAGATTGCAGATAGTGGAACCCAGGGACACAGCAGCATTTTAGGGGAGAACGAAGGAGCAATGAAGGAAACTGAGATGAAGCAGTCACAAGAGGGCAAAGAATTAAGAGTGTCCCTGAAGCAACAGAAATCGTTTCAAGCAGGAAGAAGCAGTCTGCAGTGTCAGTGCTGCAGAGAAGGAAGGTGAGGACAGAAGCATGTTCATTAGATATGTCAACACTGAGGCCATTAGGGACTCTAGGGCCCGAAGAGCAGTTTTGTGGCGTAGTGGGGAAGAAGGCACACTACAAAGTGTTGGAAATTTGGGGGAAGAGGGGAAGTTTGGCTGTGAAGGGAAATAAGGAATAGGGAGGCAATTGGAGTGTTATTTGTGATTTTAAATGTGTGGACGTTTGTTAATTATGGTATTTTAAGGCATTGAGAAGACTGAGATTGTATTTCTACTAAGGTGTCCGGCCTGTGTAGCAGAAGGGGAGTTGAACGTGCAGGAAGGAGAGTCAGGGACTGCTGGGGTGAGGTCCCGGAGACGGTGGAGAGGTTGAGGCTGAGACCAGATGGACTGAGGAGCCCCGGAGGTAAGAAGGAGCCCCTAACCCATTCCTGGATTGGGAGGAGGGAAGAGAAGGCGTAGTAGATTGAGACACATTTGTCAGAGAGGATAGAAAAGGGAAATCCTGTGATGACTTTTTTTTCTGCAAAGAGAAGTTATGGTTTTCCGAGAGAATAGGGAGAAACTGGACAAGAAGGAGGTTTTACAGGAGACTAAACTCTGCACTAGCCACCTAGGGAATGGGAGAGGACACTAACTAGACCGATGGCGGGGAGGGCTTCTACCTGAGGAAGGTGTCTGTGCCTAACCAGCTAATTTGATCAGATACTGACTTCAGGGAACTTTTTTTCGTTCCCCAGACAGAATGCGCCCCTAACTTGTCTCACAAATGCATGTTGTTGAACAAAAGAAAGAAGCAGATGAGAGACTATGGAAGGGTCTAGCATTTGGGAGGGTGAGGGGCAGCAAGTAAAGGATGCAAAATAGCGTAAGGTATTTATGCCACCTTAAGCTATTTTGCATCCTAATGGTATTCAGCATGCACATGTTCCTCTGGCAAATCATCAGTATCATCTTGTATTTGAAGCACAGTTTATGGTCATCACTACACTTAGACTCTGTCAAAATAAGAACAGGTTCCTTAATTTAGCAAAGCAAAATTGTCATATTACCCAAAGTGTATAGTTTTCCATTATTTTGGGCACCCCCTCATCCCCCTTAAAAAATCACTCTTGCCAGGTGAACTTCACTGTACAGGATTCTTCAAAATGGCTTAGCCACTTTGGTAATTGTAGCACCGAGGGGATATTTTTGCATGTTTGGCTAAATTTGAATCTTTGTTAGAATTTTGTGTATTTTCAACTATTAAGGGTTTTTTTAAAGTGATATTTTGATGGAGGAATTTCTATTTGCTTCACATAGGAGAAAGAATGACTCATGGTGAGAACTTCTCTTTCTTTCTAAAGGCCTTTGTCACACGGCTAATACTACTTCATTTATATTTTTAATTATGTTTTGCATGTTCTCTTTAAGATTTCTGGGAGGCCAAAGTATCTTTAAAAACAAAGACAAATAAAACTCTTTTCCTACTTTTATACAGTCTTGGTATGAGAAACACATTCACACCAACGCTGGATGAAGTTTTCTTTTTAAATTCTTATTCTCAAGATAAAGTAGGGAAAGAGGCATTGAACTAATCCATTCTCGAAAACATCTTAACATTATAAGCAGAACAAAGTGGTACAAAATGTATTCAGCCTCACGGATTTCTCTAGATTGTAACCAGAATAGAAAATGGCAGAATGTATTAATTCCTAAGATAAAATTATAATGAGAACAGAAAATGGTGCGAGATGAATTAATGTAGTGGCAGGCTTCTGTCTGCAGAGCACGTGCTCTCGAAATACCACATTGCAGCACTTTGTAGTCAGGCTCTCTCGTAATCTATGTTTTAAAGATGCTCTAACAATAAAGCGAAACAGTATTCGCATCTCCGGGAGCACTGCCACAGTGCTCTGGACAGCGAATGGCCCCAGGGAAGCAGTGAATGGACTTACCTTGCAGGAACAAAGGAGATTTAAGTTAGATAACAGGGCGATTTTTATTACTGCAAACATCCTGACATGCTTCCTTCAACGGCAGATCGTCTTTAAGTCTGGCACTCCAAGGGAACTTAGTTGAAGTGGTTGTGGTTATAAAAGAACAATTTGCTCTTTGTCAAAGAAAAACTTTACATTTTACAAGGTATAAAGAATTAGTGTTTTCTGTCATTCCTACTTGGGGGGCGGGGTCCAGGTTTTAAACAGGGATGACCACCTTCTGTCTGGGGTGATTTTCCAATGGATAACGCCCAAAGTCTGTGCCTGAAGTTCGGTTGTCTTTTACAGCATCTTTTATCCATATCATAAATATACTTATTAATAGACTCTGTGTGAATTTGGGAAGAAAGTTAGTAAATGCTGATGAATATTATAGTAACATACCTGCAGTGTCATTCAGATGCAGATTTTTAGAAGCTTTGTACTGTTCGTTGAAGGCAAATATGTCCCAATAATAGGCAACAGAGACTCACAGCTTCAAACACTTCAAAGGTGACTGCACCTCCAGAAGCCGCAGTGGAAAACCTCGAGTGGCTGTACTAGAACTTTGAAATGTTTAATAACGCTTGTCCTACGTAGCTTTGGATCTTCCAAAACCTGATCTGATTGCAAATTTTCAATCAGGAAATCTGGTCTTTGAATCAGAAGGGCTTTGCAGATTTGATTGGCAGCAATGTAGCTTTTGTTTTGAATTTTCATGATGCAGGGAATTGGAGTCCAAATTTTTCCCTGTCTGCATTAATCCTGCTGCACAGGGCATGGCCAGGTTATCCAAACTACGAATTAGAGTTTTTAATAACATCAGAGTAAGGCATTAGCAGTACTGTCTTATCGTGGCTGGTTGTGAGTTCAGAAGAAATCTGCTAACTCTGTGAGAATAAGCAAGAGTGAATTGTGAATTACCAGAATGTGCCAACCCCAAATGATGTTGTGACGTAGGCTTAAGCACTTTTTATTTTCTCTTTTCACATGTTAGCTGCCAAGACAGTTCTATGACATAACCTGGTGACTGGGACCGTGCCTTTCTTGAGCGAATTCCTGTGCCCCCGCCATGCCGCTTCAGCTCTGCCCCTTCACAACCATCCTCACAGAGAAGCACCTTGGAAATAAAGCTGTTTATTTCTTCTCAGCCCTCTGACCCATCTCTAAAGAATCAACCAATCATATTGCAGTCCCTTTAATGTTTCATTAAAAGAGGGAGACTCAGAGAATGAAAACTCAAGATTGCCTTTTCTTTAAGTTTTAAAAGATCAAAGTCTTTAAGTAAATAGTGCTGTTGAGCTTATTTTTGGGAAACTGAAATGAATCAAGAAGCCTTTCTTTCTGGAGAAATTTAACCTGAAATATATTCTCCCCACTGTTTGCATGGCCAGTACACGTAACATTTGCATTTTCCTTTAAAACTATAATGAGAATTAAAACCCTATGATTAAGCATTTAACATAAAATTAAAGGACCATGGTTATTCATTAGGAAAGCACTATGTACCTGGAATTCAATCAGCTTTCAAATAGATTTATTTCTTTCTATACAAATTGCATTTCATAGATTTGACATTTCTGCCTATTCTCTTTTTTTTCCCCAGGCACGGTTTATAACATTTTTTTCCTACCTGCAGCATTTTAGGGGTAAGATAACAAATTTTGACAAGTTTAGCATGGGCTGGGCTTTCGATTCCCTGCAGAAATTCCAATTGTCCTTTGCTCACCTGAGTTACTCTAGGCTGAACAGAGAAGGATGTATGATAGGCCTGAGGTGGCTACAGTACATTTGCCTATCTGCATGAAGCTTGCAGTCTAGAAGGGAAAGCACAGTTCAGAAGTAAACCTTTGTACGTGTAAGAACTTTATATATGCTAAAAGAGCTCTAATAATTTAACAGGGAAAGTCGAATATTTAGAAGCAGAGTTCGTTGTAGATCTTAATCTTCTGCTATATTCCATGATATATTCCAGGAAGATTAAAATACAAATCATGAAGAGAAAACCAAAGATAAATATTTACCTGTTCTCTGTATGTGGAGGTATAGTCTGCATTTGAAAACAAGAGAAAAGTAATATGTGGAAAGAAAATAACTTTGAATAATTTTTAAAAACCTAATTAAAAAAAATTAAGATATAGACAAGAAACAAGGAAAAGAATTTGCCACAATAATGAAAATGGTCCAAACTACTTATTTATCAAAAGCTCATAAAATCAACATGCAAACAAGACTGTAACAAATTAAAGGGCAAACAGAACAGACGAATTACAAAAGAGGGAACATAAGAGGCCAGAGTGAAAGAAAGCATTTAACTTCACAAACGTGCAAATAAATACAAAGCTAGACTACATTGCCATTAAGTACTGAAGATGATACCAAAGGCAGTATTTGGTGAGGCATTAGTGGAATGAGATGGGTACTTCATATCTTGAGGATGAGAGTGGGCGTCAATGGGGCCCTCTGGACATCAATTTGACGTACATAAAAATATTATATTCTTTGTATTGACAGTATATTGCTAGGTGAAGAAAGCAAATCACAAGACAGTTTTTAATGATCCCACTGTTTTCCTTAGAAAGAAGAGATGGGAGAAATAGTGGAAGGAAGGAAAGAAAGAAGGAATTGTGTGTGTGTGCAGAGACAGTGGCAATTTTGTTTTCTTCTTTAAATATCAGCATTTTTTGTTTGTGTCTTTGTTTTTGCAATGAGTTGCATTGCAATCAGAAAAGAGAATAAAATTATCTTTAAAAAGAGGCAGAAACTTGCAAACAATGCTCATATCCTTTTTACTCACTAACTTTCCATTTAGAAAATCTTCCAAAGGAAAAGGCAAAAATGTAGACAAAGATTTATGTACAAATATGTGGTTAAAAATGAAAACATCAGAGACTGTTTAAATAAATTCTGGAACATCCAAAAGATAAGCCATTATGCAGCTGTTAAAAATTATACGTCAGAAGAATTTTCAATGATATGCTAAAATACATTTGATAAATTTTAAACAAATAGAATAAAACAAAACAGGATATAAAATTGTATAAGAAGAATGATCCCAACCTCAAAAAATGTGAAAAAGACTAGAAAAAAATACATCAAATGTTAACGGTGGTTGCCCCTGGGTAGATTAATTATGGAGGATTTTTTCTTCTTTGTCTGTTGCTCTGCTTTAAAAAAATTTTACTATGTACTATTTTTATAAGCAGGAAACAAAAAAACTCTAGATATTCTGACTCTCCAAATTAAGTTCTTTCCACTGAACCAAAGTATAACAATTTTCTTCAATAAAGAGCTTTGCCTTAGAGCAGAAATGATAAAGCATCAGAAAGGGGCCATAAAATCTGCACGTCATTGGGAAACTGAAATTTCTCCCAATAAGCAGCAGGCATCAATGTCCTCCACCTATTTTGCCCAATGACACACCAGCTAGCTAATGTCCATTATTTAGAATGACATTCTATACGACTAAACGCAAGCAGCCAATAATCCATACTCAAGGGGACATCATTTCTAGAAACACAGCCTCCAGAAGGTTCGCTTTCCATAAATGATGTGCTAAGTCTCAGAAGCAAGGATCTGTGGGCATTGCCACGTGCAGCAACCTGGACGGCTGCGTCGCTGGGTGCATTGAGTAATCACTAGATAAACATCTGAGCGCCAATTGCAAAAAGATACTCCTGTGGGTAGTGAAAAATGTTCTCTGTTTGCAAGTCGAGACTTACCCCTGTGTTTTGGAGATACCTGAATTGGTTTGGCTCTTTTCCAATTACAATCTGTTCGTAATCACCCAGGGTCTGTAACATCAAGCAGTGTTATGAGGGAATTAATTCTTTCTATGTGACAGTTGTTAGTGTAATTCATGTCCTTGTTTTTAATTGCTGGATCAAATTACTTTGTAGATTATTTCATATTTCATCCCAAGAGAAAGGAATAGAAAAAATGCACAGTGCCTGTGGTGACTTATTTGTTTAGTCTACCCAGAAAAAAAAAAAAAAGCAGAATTAAAAAGATTGACTTTCTAAACAAAATGGCTCTTCTCTATCCTTAGAGTATATTTTGGATGATTTTAGATGGAAAGTTAGCCTGAGTACATTCTTTCTGTTTAAACACTCTAGGAACTAAGTTTATTTTCATAACGGTTCTGCCAAAATAATGGCCATAAAGGTCACGCAGCAATGTCTCATAATAAATATCTTGAAAAGGATTTACAATTCAATGCTTTTTTGTTAAAAGAAGCACCTTGAAGATAAGAAATTAATGAGATTTAGAATAATTTATTAAGGAACCCCTAATAGACTCTCGTGAGATTCAAATGTCAAGATGTTAAAAAAAAAAAACACAAAAGAAACCTAGCGAATGCAAATTATATTTGGGAAAAAAAGACAAAGAGTATTTGAAAAATCTTATAAATGTTTGGTTTTTTCAGCACTGAAATTTAATTCCTGTATTTGAATACATACCCAGTAGACATTTCATCCATTTTTGAGTCATTCCTACTAAACACTTTTCACCCTAATATTTGGAATCTCAGAAAGACCCACTATTTCTTAGGTGTCTTGCGAGTTGAGAGTTTGCTTAGGCTGACAGGAAGGTGAAAGCCCAGATTAGACAAGCTCACATAACTGGAAAGCTATAGAGAAAAATTCATCGTTGTATTTGATTTCCACTCTGTGATGAGTTGAGTGAAGAGCAAAATGTCTTTATAACAATGGGACACTTGAAATGAGCTGGTGGTGTAACTGTCCAAGGCCAGCCAACGTTCACATTGCCTCGTAAATAGTCATATTATAAAGTAGACCTGAGTGATAAACTAGAGAGGAATTATAGATCAGTGATCACTTAAAAGCAAGCAGCAGGGAAATTGATAAATACTGCCTGGCTGCCTGGCAAATAAAAAACCCAGTCATCATTACAGAGGGAGCTGGAACTTGCTGATTGCTGGGAAATTACACCAATAGACAAATGAACAGAACCACTCACTTAGGGCAAAGGTACCTTGCAGTTCAGGTAACAAAGTACTGTCAACATGGAAAGGTCCTTGAAATAGGAGCTGAACCTGCGAGCCTGAAAACAGAAGACAAATATGCAGACACAGTGTTGAAAAGATGGTGGCCCTGAATCAGTTTTCTCAGCCAGAGTACCGAATGCATGGTTGTCACTGTCATTTTGGAAAAGGGAAAAGAGATATCCATAAAAATGGATGTCTTTTTCCACCATTGGTGCTATCAAATGGTTTCAAAGAATTCCTGAGGTCACTTAAATATTTTATTATAAACCCAGTCCCTCTAGTCTATTATAGAAAACCAAGATGGTAATATTTGTTTAAACATTGGTTCTTGGTATTAACCCAGGAGCTCAGTGATTAAGTTTGCACAGTCTGCTTCAGCAGCCTGGGGTTCGCCGGTTCGGATCCCGGATGCAGACCTACGCCCCGCTTGTCAAGCCATGCTGTGGCAGGCGTTCCACATATAAAATAGAGGAAGATGGGCATGGATGTTAGCTCAGGGCCAGTCTTCCTGAGCAAAAAGAGGAGGATTTGTGGCAGATGTTAACTCTTCTTCTTCTTCTTCAAAAAAACCCCACATGTTGGTTCTCTATTTAAAATATGTTGCTTGTTTGCCTATGTGTTGATCACAAGAAGCAAGTTACCTGTTCCAGCCTAAGTTGATTGATGGCTGTGGGTTTTCTAGCTACACCTGGGCCACTGCAAAGCCAGTCTCCATTGTTGAACTGGCTCAGATGCATGTAAATGTCTTTTTAGGAAGATAAGGGGGAAGTACGGAGTTGCAGGGACTGAATATGGGGGAAGACGCCACATCACCTTTCTGCTTCATATCAATTTCATTTTGATTAGAACAGAAAACCGTCTGAGGACTTAAGGGCTGCTCACTTGTAGTAATAACTTACCTGTATGCAGTGTATGAACACTTGCAAAGCTAAGTGACATGCTCAGAGCAGCTGTGTGAAGTATGTGTTCTTATCCCCCTTTATGAGAGGAGCTTGAGGCTCAGAGAGATTTGGAACTTATCCACAGGACCAGGGATGGAGTCTCAGTTCCACCAGTTACCAACTCAGATTTTCTGATTCTAGCTTCCAATGCCCTCCCCCCATCTTTAGCTGTAGTTAAAACATGATTTCCCCCCAGTTTGATTCAAAGAAAGACCCGAAGAAGAAAATCAAGAGCAGACATGTTATTCTGTCTATGACTGTCTTTATCACTTTCATGGTTCATACAAACAGGAGAATTAATTAAGAATGATCATACGGCAACATTAGAAAGAAAACACCTGCACCCTTGCAGGTAGGGCAGCTAGCACACTCGAGGAAGCAACTGAGAACCCAGAACTAGAAGACTTGCAAGCAGCGAAGAGGATGATGAGTTAATACTCCTTAGAACATCATCACAGCGTTATAAAATACAAAATTAACCAGTAAAAGGAGAGTCAGTGTAAGAGGTGGCCAACATATACAGATTTCAGTTTATTTTTGTATACTTGCTCCAAAAGAAGTTTTTATTTCAAAGTACAGTTATAATGGTGAGTTATTTCAAGATATTTACTATAAGATTTTACATAAAGATTGACTGTTGTATTTATTATCTTCTGCTGTGTAACCAACCATTTAAAACTCAGTAATTTATAACAACATCTATTTAATTTACCTCACAATTTTGTGGGATGGTTGGGATATCTGAAGTGGCTTATCAGCTTGGCTGGGACTGGATGGTCTAGGATGGCCTTACATGTCTCATTTTTGGCAGATTGATCTATGAGGGCCTCAGTTGGAGGCCTTGTCTCGGCTCCATGTGGTCTCTTATCCTTTAGTATGCCAGATAGATTTCTTCTCGTCTTAGTCTCAAGATTCTAAATTGCAAGGAAGAGAGAGGGCAAGCCTTAATAGGGAAGTGCTTTCCAACACTCCACCAATATTGTGCCTCCTGAGGACTGGGGAGGTTTGTCTGGGAATAGATGTCATCCTGAAATCTGAGGGATGTAGGAGTTAGACAGGCTTAAGAAGAGTTGGGGTCTAAGGTGGAGGAAATGGGTTGTTAGGTATGAAGCTCAGAGGAGTCCAAAGAGAGAATGTCTGGTCTATTTCAGTAACTGAAAGACTTGCTATGGCTGAAGCATGAGGAAAGCAATAGGGAGTTGCAAGAGGTGAATCTGGAGGGGAAGGCAAGGGATTGATGATGAAGAGGATTGAGTCTGTTTTTCAGGAATAATGGGAAACCATTGAAGGGATTTAAATAAGAATATAATAAAATCAGACTAGTGCTCCAGAAGAACCATTTTGCTGTGGTTAAAGATTTGATTAGAGGGAGCAAAACTGTAGGAAAAGAGACCACTCAGAAGGCTGTTGTAGCTACTTCTTGCCTTAAAGTCTATTTTTATTAGATGTTAGTTTAGCTATTCCAGCCCTGTTTTTTTTCTTTTGGTTATTGTTTTCATGGTCTTTTTTCATCCTTTTCTTCCAACCTTTCTACAGCTTTATGTTTATGATGTATCTCAGATAAGCAGCATAAAATTGGGTTTTGTTTTTTTATTGTGTGATAATATTTCTAATGAGAATATTTAATTCATTTACATTTAATTTAATTTAATTTAATTTAATGACATATTGGGTTTACATTTACCATCCTACTGTTTTTTTCCTATCTGTTCTTTGGTTCTTTTAGTTTCCTTTCTTGCCACATTTTGGATTAATCAAATGTTTTTAATCTACCTCCATCTCTAATATCTTGTTAATTGTATATATTTTATTATTCTTTTAATGGTTACCTAGAGATTATTGCATACATCCTTGACTATGAGTTCCTTTTAAATTAGTACTTTTCCAACAAATCTAAAAATGCAAGGACTTCATAAAACTTTAACCTGTACACATATTTTTAATCACACAAGGCTTTTAAATTATTGTTCATTTAGTGCTCATCTAGATTTACTCATATTTTTACCTTTTCTGTTGCTTTTTATTCCTTCCTGTATTCCTTCTTGCACTTCCATCATGAAGAATCCTTTTAATATTTGTTTTAGTACAGGTCTGATGGTGATAAACTCTGTCAGTTTTTGTTTTTCTGAATGTGTCTTTATTTGGTCTTCATTTTTCAAGGATACTTTTGTTGGGTATAGAATTTTAGATTGTTATTTTCTTTTAAAACTTTAAAGAGGCAGTTTCTGCTGGAGATGCCATTCAAGGCAGAAAGAGGGGGAGAAACATCCTGACTTCTCACTTCCTTTGCTCTTCTATCTCCTGCAGGGCCTCCCATTGCCTGAACCCAGCTGGAAGCCAGCAGGCATAGGAGTCCTGGAAAAACAGCCTGCTGGCTTTGTGTGCTCCTGTGACAGAGCTCAGAATATAGAAAAAGCAAGGAATGGGTCTGCAGGCACACAGGACACAGACTTGCAAAATAGCTAGCATTTATGAAGTGTTTACTTTCTACCATGCACCATGCTAATCATATTACATGATGTGTTCATGAGGATAGACTAGGTTATGCTGCACTTAACAAACAAAAATCACATGGCTTAATGAACACAAAAGTTTATTTCTCATTTATGTGTTTCAAAGAGGCTGGTAGGAGGTTCTGCTCCACACACAGGGACCCACATTGATAGCAGCTCTTTAATCTCATAGCTACATTATCTGGAATATGTCACCTTTTTGGTTGCCACAGAAGGGGAAGAGATCCTGGACAAGCATGCATGAGTCCTTCACTTCTCCTCATAGCTCACTCAACAGTACTAGACACATGCTGCTCCCCCCCCCGCAACTATATAGATTCTAGGAAATGTTGAGAAGCACATGGACTATTTGGTGAGCATTGTTGTCTCTGCCACTCATGGATTATCTCATTGAATACCCAGCTAACAAAGTCTGAGGCCTCACTCTGCAGGCTATTGGAATTTCATTCTTCTGCTTTGTTCTTCCTAACAAGTAATTTTTGCGAATTCCCCAGTCATGCTCACATGCTGCACCAATCTCTCCTGGAGATCGCTTATCACCTCCACCAGCTATCGTTTCTCCAGATGCTACATCAGACACAGCAGGTAAGTCAGCTCTTACAGCTCATTCCTGACTTCTCTAAACTACATCAGCTCTCTCAATTCTACTCTACTTTATTCCAGGATGAACACATACAGCTCTTTTAACCTTACAGAGCACACATAGACCAGACAGTGGTATTTAACAAAATCCTACAGACAGCTTGGGGATACTGGAAGAGAATTACAACACAAAAGGGGAAAACTCCGATGTTAGCTATACTCCTGCTTCTAGATCTAGTCCTTTAAGAAGTGGTTTTCCTCTGACTATGACGCTTTTCTTCGACTCCTCTGCCTGCAGTAACATTCACAGTGGCCAGTCCACAACGGCAATGCTTTTCCACGTCCCTCCTACTCAAGAGGACAGATTTGCTCCTTGCATTCAAGACAAGAGAAGGACTTCTCTCCTTCATTTTGTAGCCATTTTCTTCAGGAGAAAACTCAACTGTCACCCACAGTATGTGGTCTGGTCCTAAGAGCTCAGACAGGGCAATCACAAAATTTGACATTCAATTTCCCCAAATCTAGATTATACTACCTTAAATAATACCACATGTGGGTTTTCCATCCTGAGTAAACTTTGGCATTTTCATCTGGTTCCTTTTAGGTCCCTACTCCAGGTTTAACATAAAAAAATACCTCCCCATCTATCCTGTCATCATCTGGTTTCTGCTCCTGATCTCCACTGAGTAATTTTAAGGTGGAGACTGAGTGTGTGTGCATACATGTATACATGCGTAAATACATCCCAAGAACAAAGAATAATGTACAGAGACAATTAAGTAATAAAAAGAAATTCATATTTAGGAAAAAAATCTTTTCAAGGGCACAGTCCTGCTAAAAATACACCAATTTGCATTTCTAAACAAAATATGTAACATGTCAGTTTGAGGCATTTACGTCTAGGTCAATGGGTGACAGTCTTCTTCAAAAATGATGTGTGTACATTTGCTTTACCTTTGGGTCAGAAAAAGATCCTTTCCAATTATTTTCTAAAAACAAAGGAAGTCTTTTCCAAAGATAAATTGAAGTTGTTACCGGTAAAGATAGAAAATTGCTAGCAACTTTTAAAGGACATCTCAGCAGTTCTAAAATAAATATCTGTCCCCAGATATCTTGTTGCATTTGGGACTGGTGCACTGGAGAAGGAACTGGCATGCAGATATATTTGGTGGTTGTATTATGAGGAATTTTATGGTTGCAAACAGTAGTTTTTTATTTATGGTTGCAGGCTTAAATTTTAAAAAAAAAGAAGGAAATTTTCTATCATGTAACCAAAAAGTCTAGAGTGTTGTAGCCTGATAGACATATAATCTGAGCCACATATGTAATTTAAAATTTTCTTGTAGCCATTTTAAATAAGTTAAAAGAAGGGAAAAAATTAATTTTAATAATATGTTTTATTTAACCTGATAGATCCAAAATATATTAAAATGTATTTAATATATTTATATTCTATATAAAGATAAAATATATTAAAATATATGAGGTGTTAGTCACAGGTGACGGGTGGCTGCCAGATTGGAGTGCGTAGACCTGGAGGCATGGTTGGATACAGAGATTCAAATGAGGCATCAGGATCCATTTCTCTCTCCGGTTTCTCTATTCTGTTTCTTCTCTGTGGGTTTCATTCTCAAAGATACTCTCTCCTCATGGTGGCAGAATGGCTGTAGCAGGTCCAAGCTACAGATTCAAGGCCTGTATTAAAGGGAGCTTCTCTCTCCTCAACAGTGGGAACAAAAGTCCTGACCCAGCTGGCTGCATATCCATTCCTGAAGCAATTCCTGGAGTGAGGAGAGTAGAATGAAGGCTCTAACCACGTGACCACTTCAAATTCAGTTCCATCAAACCACATATGCTGCGAATAAGCACAGGGGAAAGTCCTCAGAGGAAAAGCAGGCGCCACGACCAGGAGAAGAGTGGCTGGTGCTGGACAGAGCACACTGAAACAGAAGCCAACAAAAAATTCAGAAGTCCTCTCTAGGAGTCAGCAGAGCACAGAGGGTACCTGAAGCTTGGGCGCTGACAGAACCTTTTAGGGCTACACGGAGAAAGGGTGAGGAGAGCAGAGCCCTGAAGGACTTCCATATCCCAGGGCTGAGCAGAGAAAGAGGAGACTGACAGGAGGAAGGGGTGGAGCCGTGAGACTGAGGAAAAGAAGAGGAGAGTCTGCTAACCCACGGAAGCCAAAGTGAGAAAGTGTTCTCAGAAGTTGACGGCGTTTGAGGCTGCCAAGGGTCAAGCAAGCCAAGTACCAAGAACTGTTCAATGGCTTGAATGGAACACGAGCCTTGCTGACCTTGGCAAGGGCAGTTTTGGGGCAGGAGGTGGCTCACAATAGGTTGAGGGTAGGTCCAGTGGGAGGTGAGAAAATGCAGTAAAGTGTGAGAGCTCTCAGGAAGTTTGGGTGTGAATAAGAAGAGAAATCTAAGACGGTAGCCTGGGGAGGTTGCCATGCTGGCGAAGGGTTTATTAAAGACGCTGTAGACAAGGTATTTAAGGGCACATATTTTTACAGTAAACTGAAATAATATGCAGTGCTGTGTAGAACTGGGTTCGAATTCTAGCTCAGTAACTGGCAACTATACTACGTTCAGCAAGTTATTTGGTTTCCTGCCTTGGTCATCTCATTGGTAAAGTGGAAGTAATTACGCTGATTTCATAGATATGCTAGAAGGATTAAACAAGATAATGAATGTTAAAAATGTTCAGAACATGTAGTTATTATTATTGCCCCTCTTCACTAGCCATTGGTGAATGACCCATACTGTTTCTTCTCTCTGTGCATTTTGCAAAATATTTTTGCATTTTGCTCAGAATGTTTCCTCCCTTCTGCCATCAGCCAGTGAACTCCAGCTTGCTCTGCAAGATGCAAACAAGAGTGACTCTCTCTGTTGCTTGTCTGTCCCTTTGCCCCACAAATGCCCTTCCCACAGATGAAGCACGGCTTCGCCATCCTGCTCCTCCATTGCCACTGGATGCACTTCTGCATGCCGGTCCACACTGCCTGTCTCCAGGGTCGATTCATGCTGGTCCCCACCCGAAAGACCACTTTCTCATACTAAAGTGGATGTGCTATCCCAGGTGTTCCAGGCAGGCATCAAGTCTTCCTGTCTGTAACTTCAGAAATTCAGTCCTCGCAATTCAGGGACGTTCCCTTTTGAACTATTCAGACTCCATCATTTGCATTTCTCTTTCTAGCTTTTTCTATTCCTGTTGGTGACAGCACAATTCTGTGCAACACTGAAAAGCTGGAGGTACCGTTCCCCATGTGTTGCCTTCAGATGACAAATGTAGTCTGCTGGTGCCTTGGGCAAAATGCCTCTTCCAAATGCCACTGTCTGTGAACGCTTCCTCCTGCAAAGCTCAAGCTGCGCTTACAGGGTGAGAGATTTTATGGACAGAAAGCAAAGTTGTGTTTTTCTCTTCCAGATTACTCAGAAGTTCACTCCTCCATGGCTGCTTTCTGTATTCCACTCTGCAATGCCACCCCGGAGTCCTTTCTGCACCTTCCACCCTCTCTCCGCTTCTGCAGCTGGAGAAGATCTGCTTACTGCCTTCTCAGCAGCTTTTGTTACTTAACTCTTCCTTGCCATCTTGTATGTGATGACAGTGACCTGCCTGTCACAGAAGACCTGTAAGAGGCTCAAGGAGGATTCTAACTTTGCATTTTGTATAACATCTCCGTGTCCTTCATTCAATACATTCTACTTTTTAAATTTATTTAAACTACAAGAATAAAAACCTGGCGTGTTTATATACTCTGACTTTCTCTGTACATCCCTCTTACTTGGACAAAACTAAGTGTGAATGTTTTTCTGCGCTCCTGTCCCCTAGAAGTGTGAGTGCAGCTGTGTGAATGGGGACAGAGGGTTAAATCCTGGGCATTAATGATCCTCACCTTTCAAATGACTGCAGCTCTTGAATGCAGCTTGGCAGCTGTAGGTTGCAGGAAAGAAGTTCAGTAGAGAATGGGTTTTAGATGTTATCGTTTCGTTGATTATTTCAAAGTACTGCTATTGAGATATCGTGGCTTAGAAATTGTTGAGAGAGATGGATGGATGGATCAATGGATAGAACAGATACATAGATGGATAGATAGATAGATAGGATAAGATAGAAAAATTTTGGACACATCAAATTGGCTATATTTCTGAAACTAAATATTTTGCTATTTAGATGTGTTTATTTCCTGATAAGGATTTCTTTATATTCTGAGGATCCAGAAGGTTTAGAAAGACTCCTTGTTGCCGAGGATGCGGAATCCAGAATGCACAGCACAGTGTCTGGAACCTAGCAGAGACACAATAAATGGAGTTGGGGGACCTAATGCTCCATGTGGCCTGTTCAGTTAGCACCAGCTCCTCTGTTCTCTGTCCTTGTCAACAACTCTCCCAGCCAGGAAGGTAAACCAGAGCAGGCTGATGGATTTCACCCAAAGTTGTTAATCGGTTAACAATTGGCTGTAAAAGTATGCTAATGGCAACAAAACAAGAAAACTAAAATCCAGATTTGCAGTTGCAGTGTAAAGATATAATTGCTGTGCGTTAGCAGAAAGAAGGGCCCTTTGCAGATTGCAAATGTTATTTTAATACATAAGGAAAATGTACTGGATTTAATGAATTTACTTAACCATCAGCAAAATGCCGTTTCAGATTTGGAGCACCAAACTTGATTTTTTTGTTACTGCTGCTATTCTTTTTTTTTTCGATTCAATCATTTGAAAAGAGTGGGCTCTTGACAAATTGATCAGGCAGTTCTGTCACTTACTAGATATGTGACCTTGGATAATTCATTTCACTCTCTGAGTCTTGATTTCCTCATTTGTAAAATGGGCATAAAAAGGTCTGTTTGTTGGATGACTGGACGAGATGATGTGTACAAAACATGTAGCAGAGTGCCTGGAACACAGAGCAGGCACTCAAAAATAGCAGAATTTGCCACCATGGCTGCTGCTGCTGCTCAATATTGGGTGGGCTTAAGCCCCTTTATTAGTCCTGACCCCAGAGAAACAGAACCCATAAGACGTGTGTATATAGAGAGAGAGATTTATTTTAAGGAATTGGCTCACACAATTATGGAGGCTGGCAAGTCCACAATCCACAGGGTGGGCTGGCAGGCTGGAGACCCAGGCGAGAGAGCGGGTGTTGCAGTTCAAGTCCAAAGGCCATCTGCTGTAGGATTCACTCTGCTCGGGGGAGGTCAGGCTCTCAGCTGATTGGATGAGCCCCCCCCCAACATTATGGAGGGCAATCTGCTTTACTTAAAGTCCACTGATTTAAATGTTCAACATGTCATCCAAAAACACCCTCACAGAAACATCCAGAAAAATGTTTGAATACATACCCAGGCACTGTGACCCAGCCAAGTCAACACATAAAATTAACCATCACACCCTCTTTTCTTTATTACCCAACATTGCGTCAGATGACAACAGCCTCTTGATGGCTCTCTCTGCTTCCATTCTTGCTCCCTTCCAGCGCATTTATAAACAGTGGCAAGAAACAAAACTTGGATACCATCTCTCTCATGCTTAAATCCAACGACCTCCCAACGCACTTAGAAGAAAAGCCAGTTTCTTATCAGTGCTTATAAAGCATTGCCTGACCTGACCCGCTCTGACCTCACATTACTAGAACCATCTGCTGCTGCTCTCCCTCTGTGTTCCTTAAGGTAATGCCAGCTGCTGTAACTGATAAAACCTGGACTCTCAGTGGCTTAGCAGAACAGTGGTTACATCTTACAGGGGTGGGCAACCTCTGACATAGCTCCCAAAGGTCCCTGCCTCCCAGTATTCACGCCCTAGCGTAAGCCCTTCCCCCTGAGTGCGGGCTGGATGTAGAGACTCCTAAGAAATAGACTATGGTAAAAGTGATGATATGCCACTTCCGTGATTAGATTGTAAAGACTGACTTCCATCACCAGCACTCTGTCTCTCTGGTGCCGTGTGTGCACTTGCTCTAATGAGGCAAGCTGGAGGGGCCCACATGGCAGGGAACTGACGGCAGCCCCTGGCCCCCCCACCAGTAAGGAACTGAGACTCAGAGTCCAACAGCCTTGAGGAACTGAATCCTGTCAACAACCACAGAAGATAGCTTGGAAGAAGATTCTTCCCCAGTCGAGACCATAGAACACAGCCTCAGAAAAATCCTTAATTCAAGCCTTTTTGAGAGATCCCAAAGCAGAAGCCTGAGCTTTGCCATGCCATCACAGAAACTGGGTGATAATAACTACGTGGTTGTTGTACATCATTAAATTTTTGGGTAATTTGTTACACAGCAATAAATAACTAGAAATGCTCACACAATATACTCAGTTGGCAGCTGGGAGCAGGGGCTCTGCTCCATGCAGTCATTCAGGAACCTGGACTGATGGAAACTCTGTTGTCTCCATCAAATGGCTTCAGTGTTTCCTTGGGTGTCGAAATCCAGCCAGCAGACCGAGGAAGAGCAACAGTGGAGGAGTGCAGGTGAGGATGAGTCTGGTCTGTATTATCCTGTGGTCACAGTTCCATCACATGGCCTTGCCTATCTAAGTGGGCTGGGAAATGTAGTCCCTGGTAGGGCAGCCACTTCCTGGCCACGAATCAACACTGTGGAAGGAGATGTTTGGTAGAGAGACAGCGGGTCCCGCCATATCCCTAAACCTGCTTTTTCTCAGTTATATGACAGGACAAGCTCTGTCCTCCTTTAGGCTCTCTGCTCTTCTTTTTGCATGAAATGCTTTCCTCACATGGTTAGCTCCTTCTCATCTTATAAATCTTGGTTTGAAAGACACTTCTTTCCTTTGGGCAGGACTCCCTGAGTATCCTACATAGAATAGGCTCCCCTCACCAAGATTTTCTGTCTCAGCCCTTTATTCATTCCGTTGTAACGCTTGTCACAATTGCAACTATCTTATAAGTCAATTCACTATTTTTCACTGTCTCTCTTGCTCAGGTGTAAGCTCCATGAAGGCAGGGACCATGTTGGTCCTGTACACCACTACGTTCTTACACCTAACTGGCACCCGACACTGCTGCTGAGTAAATGAACAACAAGTGCTTTCAAGAGTGAAGCAACACATTTCCTGAGAATTAACTGATGTAACCAGGTAAAAAGTATTCTCTTCCCGGTACCTCTCAGGGAGACACCTTGACATACAGCAGGGAGTGGAGGGAGGGGTCAAGCCAACCAATGTGCTCTGTATGAGGCAAGCAGAGGAACTTGGAATTTTACTCCTGGGATGAGGAGAGAAGAGGATTAATGCAAGTGAAAGGAGACAAGAAGACCAGTAAGCCAGGGAGGCATCAAGAAGTTGGATGTTTCTTGGCAATGGCACAGACCACAAGAAAAATCTCAGGGGCAGGACTAATGTGGATGGGAAGTTGTTTGATGTGTGAATTGCAATGTGATTCATAAATCCCCATGACCGACAAAGTTTTAGTAGGATCTACCTTATTCACATGTACTTTATGTGAGGAGAGAGAAAGTGCGTGTGTGTGTGCGCGCGTGTGTGCAACACTAGGAAGGGGCTGCCTTTTGCATTTGCACTGACCCACTGCAGCATGGAGACAACTGGTAGAGAAGCGGGAGGCCAGGGGTCAGGATGGTGGCTAAGGGGTTAAGTTCACACGTTCCGCTTCTCCGGCCCAGGGTTCGCTGGTTCGGGTCCCAGGTGCAAACATATGCAGAGCCAGTCAAGCCATGCTGCAAGCCATGTTGTGGCAGGCGTCCCACATATAAAGTAGAGGAAGAAGGGCCAGTCTTCCTCAGCAAAAAGAGGAGGATTGGCAGCAGATGTTAGCTCAGGGCTAATCTTCCTCACACACGAAAAAAGTGGGAGGCTGAAGGCAGAGGTCATCTTGGGAATTTAAATCCCTAAGAATTCGCCAAGATCTTTATAAGAATTTCAGACTTCCCATGGGGTGTGGAATAGTTTACCTTTTCACACTGAGTTTTAACTGGTCACTGGATGCCAGCTGACATGTTTCTCATCAACCTTCTGACTTTCTATTGTTGCAGTCTTCACCATCAGCATGTTGATGCCCAACTAGGGAGGACATTTGCCAGCCCCGCTTGAATATAGGTAAGATCATGTAACTAGTTCTGTCCAGTTTGACATACATAGAAGTGATATGTTCCACAGCAGGCTTGACATGTGAAAAATCTCCCTGTATTCTCCCATTTTTCTCTTCTTCATTTATCAGCCAGGTGTTAATGCCCAGGGTGACCTCAGAAGCCATACATTGAAGATGGCACAGTCTCTCTCAGCCCAGGCTCCTGGACATCTGCATGTTCCAGAGAATTCTGGGTGTAGATGAGAAAATCTTTCCATGAAGAATATTAAAAGCAAATGCTAATTCATAACCATGGTCCCTGCCTATACGTGCCCTATGTACTTGGAGGAGATAGAGAAAGGGCACAGTCATAATCAAAAACATATAGACAAGTCAAGCTCTTGGCAAATGGTGCCCCAAGAGCCTTTGGAACCAGAGGAGCGTACTCATTTACTCTCTTGTCCCCCAATGGATCAGCTCATTGTAAGTGAACTATTTCCAGTTGTCTATTAAAAACCACTCAGTAGGTGGGAACTCCTCTCTGCATGAGTTTATACTCCCAGCTCTGGCGGGATGTTTGAAAATCCCCCAGCATCCTTTGCAGAGAGCAATGAGATAAGGAAATGAAGTGGTTCTTGTTATGCACCATCAGAGTAAACTTGTTGCATAACTTTGGAGTGAGGAGAGCGTGGGGGCGCTTGTTAGTCATTGTCTTTTCCCCTTATTCAGAGGTGTTGGGAGTCTTTGCCCGGGCAGGGAAGTCAGCAAGATTTGCTCAGTCCCAGGACTTCTACAGCAGCATAGAGAAATGCCACGCTATCTCAATTAAGCACCAGTGGAGGCCATGGTAGCTCCTTCAGTACAAAAGCAGTGGCTTCTGGTGAGTTGATGGCCCCATAAAAACCTCAAGGTAAATGACACAAGACTGACTTCCTGAGAGTCTAGGGATCCAACAGGCTTTGTCGTTTCCATAGAAAGTCTCGATGCCTCTGGAGGAGGGATCCTATTTAATTTTGCCTCTTGAAATGTACACCTTGTGGAAAGATCTGCACCACATCCTCTCCTCGTTAAATAAAACACCTTGGAGGAAGCTTGGCAGAATCCCGGTTTGAGAACATCTTTTTGGAAGCTAGCATTGTGACTTAAAGTTAAAGGAAAGAAACAGTGCTTCTCCAACTTCAGTTCCAGGAAAGCATTTGTCTTCATCACCTGCATCCAGACTAACAGTTTGTGCTTAGGAAAGACAGATGTGTCCTGGAGGTCCTTCCACCCTCACATGACGAAGACGGCCGTGCATCATCCCCGGCTGATGAACAAACAAAGAATATCAGCTTCCATCTCACAAACACATCTTCACCGGGAGGCCTTTTTTCCTCTGGCTGAGGGAGCACAATGCCCATTACAGTGTAGCTCCGTGGCCCCAGGCTTTCATACATCTTGGAGCAGCTCTCCTCAGCAGTCCACATTATAAAATCAATCTCTATTTAAGTAAGAGGGGGATATTTATTTCTTAATTTTTTAATAATGTATTTTGTGATTTGTTATAGCTTCAGCGTGGTATTATTTATTTATTGTGCCTATAGGGTGCACTGCCACTTGGTAATAAGGAGCTATGGAAACTTGAGACCTAAGCAGAAATGAGTTCAATAATATTGCTATACTCTAGGACTTTATCCCAAATTAGCAAAAGAACAAAAGTGCAAGGCAATGATAACACATCTGATGGTATTTGGGGAGTCTTTGTGAAAGCAATGGTGATGGAGATTTTAAAAGAAAGGCAGGCAAGGGGAGGTGACAAGTGGATGGACTGTTTTAAAATTCAGAACCCTTTCATAATGTGCATAAAACTGGATTGACTATGTGCTTGGTGTGTGTATATATGTTTTTATTTAATGTTTTACTAAGGGAAAAGCTGTCCAAGGACCCGATTGAACTTAACTCTTTTCCCCGATCCTCTTGCAAATCAGATAGGCAAGAATGGTGACGAAGCAGCTCCGCCAGAGATGTCTCCACTTTGATTCCAAGGCGTGCTGAGAATTTGTTGAAAAGAAGAGAGATCTTCAAATGGAAAAAAGGGAATGGTTTTGTCTGTTTGTTCTTATCATTTGTTAAAACAGCATAAAATGTGCCTCTTACACTTAATTTTTATCCCCCAAAGTTAAAGTAATAAGATGTAACCACGGCTGAAAATTCTCTAATATGCATTCAAATGAGGTCATAAAAATGGAGACGTTTAGATAAAACCCAGGCTTACATCGACATGTTTAACTCAAAAGATTTCTGCACCTGTGAGACATTACTCAAACCCTGTTACTAATGATACGACACTAATTAGGACCAACACCCTCCAACAGTTTGGAATTCTTTAACTCTCTTATTAATCCTGATGTGCATTTCAGGAAAATTAAATCATGCTGATGACACCATTTGACATTAAGTAGTAAATAAAGGCAGTGAAGGACACTTGCCCTTGGTGGAAAGATGCCATCCTTAGTCAGTCAGGCAGTCAGCCAGTCTGTCAACAACATTTATTGAGTGCCTAATGAGAGAAGGTGCCACGAGACAAAGAGGAGACACAGGCGCTGGCCTTGAGGGGCAGCCAGGGCAATGATGGAGTCAGAGAAAAGACAGGAGACGTGACCCCAGAATGCTGGAGAAGCAGCATCTCAGCAAGGCAACTGGAGAACGGGGCCCTTCACCTTTTTTGAGCACCTATGGCTCAGAGCCGAGGCTAAGGGCCTTTTGATGGTGACCTCCTTGGATGCCTGTGCAACCCTGTGAGTGAACTAGTCTTAACTTCTCAAGTCTCAGTTTCCTCAACTGTAAAATGAACTCAAACGAGTGGTCAAGGAGTGGCTAAGAGGGCAAGAGAGAAGAGGCATGCTTCAGCCACAGCTGTTTGAGACTCCTTTCCTTTTGGGTCCATTAAGAAATTGTAAGATTTCAAACAAAGGGCAGAGCTATGAAATTACTGTTTTAAGATTTGGTTGAGGAGATGGCAAAAGAATTGCAATGTGCACATTTGGCTTTAGCACATGTTCAGTTCTGTCACAGTTGTGTGATTTATGCTAGCGGAAGCAAATTTGCAACTGGATGCCTGTGTAATCTAGTAACTTCTCAGTAGCAGAGCAGGGCAGAGCCTGCTGACTCTCCCATCTGTTTTCCTTTAAGATGCAGGTTAGGGGTGCTTCTCCTTAAAGGGCTGCAGATCTCCACCCACTTCCTGTGTGTTCTGGAGACAGAAGCAACAAAGAGAGGGTGGAGCAAGCTCACTCCCCATTGTCTTGTTTAGAGAAAGTTCTCCCCTTACACTCTCACTAGCCCCATCTTTGGGCCCCCTGGAGATCCCAGCACAGAAAGGACATTAATTGGCTTTTGGGAATAGACACCAGCCATGAAGATTTTAGTTGTAGCCATATGAAGCGATAGAGACTGGTTGAAATAATAGAAATCCTTCATCAATAAGCTGATTATTCAATCCTGACAAAAGCACAAATGAAAAGTTTGATTTTTTTCTTTTTCTTTTTCATTCAAGTGACTGATTTAGAAGAGGCAGAGCTGGGACACAGTGACTGTGTTCTGATCAGACAGACTCAGCCTTAGGAAGCCAAGGCATAGCTCACACGTATGAGAGGCAAGGCCATCAAAAGATGGGTACAACAGAGCTGTATTTGCCTGCTGGAAGACTTGAATATGGGATGTACTTATTCTTTATATCCAAATATGGTATTTTCAGATAAATTCCTTCTAAATGAAATCAGCTTACATTTTAGTATGTCTGGCCATTCATTCGCTTAACACACATGGATCACCTACCATGGGTCAAATAGAACACCAGGTACTGGGAGTTTAGAAAAGACTGTCCTTCCCTTGTTCTCAGGGAGCTCCATCTATGGGGAGGAGCAGATGGAAACACAGGCAGAGAACATAGTGTCATACCTGTGTTTGGGAGATGTTCGTACGAGGAACCATGGAGTCCAGAAGAGGCCATGTTTCGTGGTAGACATATGTACTGTGTCTCTAGGATGCTGTGAAATAAAGTGAGTGACTGCAGGCTTGGAGGGCTGTGTAAAGTCTCATTCCAGTTTACAAGTGTGAGTTCTCATGCCCTGGAAGGTGGAGACTCAGTTGCTATGTGGTTGCTGCAGGCTAATGTGTGGAAATGGGCTAGGATCGGCTTGGCGGTGTGGAGGTTGAAGTTGCTCAACAGCTGAATGTCCATTTTCCCCCATTCTCACTGCAGGCCTTTCAATCATAAATGGAGAAATAGTCCCAATCTCACAGGGGACGCGTAATGAGGGTGTCGGCCTGACTGAATCTCTGCTGGAAGTTGCCATGGCCACAGTGAGAAGGGACGGAAAGCCATCTATCAAAATCATGAGGGGCCAAATAGGAAGGGAATGAATGGGGTGTATTACACAGTCCGTGCCTAAACTTTGGGAGTGAAGTGAATTTTGATCAGCTGAATCATTAGTTTAACAGGTTAGGAGGTTTGGCTCATTAAAATAGCCCTACGAATAAAATAAAAGCATACTATTTTAAAGTAAAAAATAGAACCCAAATCAAATCAAACCAGATTTTTTTAAAAACAGAGCATCCCTAGAGGCAATGATAACCAAAATGAAAGACAATAAGAAGCAGCAGAGGATCTTACGTTTGTTTTCTCCTTTTTATAATGGAAAATTTCAAACATAATCAGTTAGAGGGCTAGTGTTGTAGATACTCAAGTACGCATCCCCTGGCTTCGACAATATCCTGAGCTCATGACTAAGCATCACCACCCCACTCCCCGCTCCACTCTATCCCTACCAGGCAGGGATTAAGATGGTAGTTCTGAATGTAAATTCAGGAGCAGGCATATCAAGTAAAGATGGTGGTGAGCAAGGAGGGATCTGTGCCAGTTGTGAGGTTGTGCCAGGTGGCACCAAGAGAAGTGGTGGCATCTCTGTCCCCATGCTTGTTTGCTCCTTTGTCTGCTTCCAAGCTTTTTTGTTTCTTTCCAGTGCCTGGAGTGAGAGATTCCAGGAAGTAGGGTGCAAGTGATTTAAGTATTTTCTGCTCTAATAAAAGACCGTTGTCTGAAAGGAAGATGGGATGGAGGCAGAGAGAATGGAAAGATGGAAGGAGGAAGGTAGGACTCGGAGCGGGAGCACAGTGATCAAGTCTGCAAGTAGCCAACCGAGCCCTTGGAAGATTGGGAGAACCTACCGCACTCCCCAGCCCTCCCTCCAGCTTTAGCTCCATGCCCCAGGTGGGTGGGCTGAAAAACTGCCAATTTCCAGTAATCCTCGGTCTCTCTTGATTCCAGGTTTCTTCAAACGCTGCCACTTAGCCTCAAATACCACTACTTCCCTTTCTATACCACCTCCACCATGAGATTCCCCTGAGCCCCAGGTCTGGGTGGAGTGCCTTCCCATGACCTCCCCAGCTTCCTGCACTCAGCCCGTTGGAGCACTTCCCATACTGTTGTGTAAGCCCCTGTCAATCACTTGTCTTCCCAACAGACTGTGGACCCCATCAGGACAGGATTGTGAGTGTTTTGTAGTTGTTGCCCCATGTACACCAAGTGCCCAGCATGCAGTAGATATTACATAGAATTTCTTTTTTTTTCCAACAGATTGGCACCTGAGCTAACAACTGTTGCCAATCTTCTTTTTTTTTTTTCTGCTTTATCTTCCCAAACCCCCCTGCACATAGTTGTATATCTTAGTTGCAGGTCCTTCTAGTTGTGGGATGCGGGACTTAACCACTCGGCCACGGAGCCGGCCCCTACATAGAATTTCTAATGAACGCATAAAAAATAAGCTGAAAGCAGATATGTTTTCATACATATTTCATATGTAGTATACAGAGTGATGTGTATTCAAGAATAGGGGAATGACCCAGGGGCCCTTTGTGGGAATTAGACAAAAGGTGACTGTTTTCTGAGAACAAATGCCACCTCTAAGTTAGGGCACACTGTGTGTGGGCTGAATTTCAATCCTCACCGGTCCCTCAGTCAGGTATCCTTGTGCAGTGAAAAACCTGCCCAACCATGTGCCGCAGACCTGGAAAGATCTTCGTACAAGTGGTTTTCAATTCTGGCTCTGTGTTAGAAAAACCTGGGTCACTCTTCAAAAATATCTCCGTTCAAGCCCCTATCTCACAGATTTAGATTGAATTGATCCCGGGACACTGGTTTGGTTTTAAAGCCCCTAGTATTGCTGCCTGGGCTGAGAATGACAGCTTCAGAGTTCCCCGCACAGACATCTCAAACCAGACTCTGTTGCAGATGTGTGTTGCATCACATAGGCGCACATCCACGTGCCGGTGGGACTCCCACTCCAGCAGAAATGCTAATGCCCACGCCAGCCACTGGCACTTCTCGATTTACTGCCAGGAGTCTTTGCCCTTATCACCCCCAGATGTCCAGGTATGCCCCCCAACCTGTCCCTCATCAAGGAGGGAGCTAGCAGGCAACCGAACCACTGCTGCAGAACTGCAACTCAAGATGTGGGAGCAGAAGTCCTGAAATGAAGTCCTTGGCCAGCCCTTACCTGGCTGTGCAACCTTGAGAAAGTTCCTTAGCAATCCCCTGCTTCAGTTACCTTGGCTATAAAATTAAACTAATGGTACGGGACTACTTGCCAGAAATGTCATGAGATTTAATGAGCAAATAATTGTAAAGTGTTCCACAAATATAAACTGTTGCGCAATTGCTAAATAGCTTCATTGTGTAAAATTCCATAGAAATCTAGGCTGTTCATTTGGGCTTTTTTTTTTTAATCACTATTTATTTGATTTATGCATACAAGACAGCATTTGCTTAAAAACCCTTTCTTAGATGGGTATTCTCTTTGATTTATTCTCTTTCACTCTGCCGGCACACAGCTTGACACATGTATAAAGGATTTGCAAGAAAAATCACTTAATGCATAGCGTTTCCTTTGTTGTGACTGTCTTATCATCAGCTGTTATAGTTGTCACTTATTCTCAGAATTGTTTGTCTAGTTTTCGCTCAGGCTTATAAATACTCACCTTGGACATGGTTTATAGACAGGGTAGGGAAAACAAATACATATGCTGGAATAGTCAACTTAGATTTATTCTTACTTAAGGGAAAAAAAGGCTTAAAGCTTTAATGTGTGCTTGATAAGCTATAATTCAGCCTGAAAGATGCAAGCGGTTTATATTTACTCTCCTGGGTATGCTCGACATTTATGGTTTCAACTCTTCTCAGTACCTCTTCAGTAGGTTATGTCTTTCCCAGAAGAATTGATCTCAAAGCACGATTTCCAAGAATGCTTTTACCAGAGGAATGGGGACGTTAACCAACTCCATACTGTAGAGGTGTGGAACACTAGGGACTCAAGAATTGGAGTGTTTGTGAAGTACCGTGAGTAGGCTTGGCTGCTGATGTCCCCGAGCCTGCTTATAGTGCCAGCCCTTTGAAAATTGGTGAAGGAGAAAGTTTGCCATTGGTGCCCCCAAATCTCTTGACAGCAACCTTCACTCCTAGAACATTGCCTTTCCTCTTCCAGAAGGAAGCTGTCTGGTTTCACCAGGCAGGGGTCTTGGGTCTGCTCTCTGGAGAAAGCAGAGAGCCTGGTGTTGAAGAGGCACCTGGCGTCACCCTTCCCCAGAGAGACGGCGTGCTGTGCTTGGAGTCACAGGACTTGGCTTTTGTTCTGAGCCTGTGTTTCCTCGTCTGTAAGATTAAGGTACAAATATCCAATAGAATTGCTGTGGGGACAAATGACATCACCCCCATGAGATGTCTAGCAAACACTCTGAAGGAATTCTCCAAAGATTTGCTGAATCTGAATTATAAAACAACCAGGATCTTAATCCATAGAGAAGAGCTATGTTAGAAGTGAGAGACAGGGTAGTACATTGTAAAGGAAAACCACAGGCTTTGGTTTCAGGAAAGCCCGATACTGGTCTCTGCCATGTGACCTTGAGTAAGTCACTTACCCTCTCCCAATCACCATTCCCTGAGCTGGAAAATGGCAATAATGGCGTCTGCCTCATAGGGTTACTGGGGTTACCCTTAATCCCTGGAAAAATGGAAGGATTTGACAGAGTAGATGACAATGGTTTGCATTGCCTCATTTTTAGGAAATAACTCTTTGACATTCAATCAATGATGGATTAGAGATTTTTAAAAACCAAAGTTGTCTTTATAAACCTCAGAAACCCTGTATTGACTATACACTGAAAAGTCTCTTACTAGTTACTTTTCTGCAGTCACAAGAAATATAGATCAAATACTTTGTGCCACAAGGCTGGAGTTCTCTCAGCTAAGACATTGCACAGCCACGCTGAGCAAGGCCCGCCGAGCCACTTGCAAGCCTTTCCTCTCATTGCTTGTTAATAGGTTAAGTTTCCTTCATGATTACTAATTTCATATGACTTCACAGGATGATTACATATTTATGTATTATTTATTATGCAAATCTAGCATTATACATTATTTAAAGCCATATTAAAAGCATGTATTATTTATGATGGAACTGTATTAATATATATTATTTCAAGTAACTTTGGCTAGGGTTTTTTGTTCCTGTGGATCACGGGCATTGGAAGTTAGTATTCCACTCAAGAATCAATGCAGCTCTCCTTCCAGGGACATTACCGTCTAGTTCCCCATCAGCGCACTTCTACACAGCCGTTTTGTATTAAATGACTCTAACATTAAGGGGCAGAGCCTACAGGGCTCTCTGATGGCCCGCAGTCAGGCTAGACAGTGCCACTCCCTTGAAAAATTGTGAAGTAGGTGGTTTGCCATTGGGAGCCCACCTTCTCTGATCGCAACCTCCATTCCCAGACGTCATTTTTCCTATTCTGGAAGACAATGATCAGGGAAATCTGAGAAACTGAGCCATAGTAAAAGTAGATATCAGTTAAAATATATTTGGCTGCGTGTCACAGAAAGTCTGAAAAACAGTGTCTTAAATATTAGGAATATACATTATCTCACTTAGCAGGAAGTCCAAAGGTAGGTGAGCCCAGGGACGGTTCTGTGGTTCAATGTGGGGCTCAGCCTCCCTAGGATTCTCCAGTTCTTTCTTTCTGTGTTTGACAATATTACTGTAATTATTGCCACATAGATGCAAACTGGTTGACAGATTTAAGCATCAAATCCTCTCTCACAATCTCCAAAGAACGGAATGCAGGGGGGCAGATAAGGGGCTTTGCTCCACGTTTCATTCGGGAGAAAATCTTTTCCAGAAATTCCCCAGTAGACTGGGTCACATGCCCACAACTTCACTGATAAAGAGTACTAGAGCTGCTTTTTTTTTCATGGCAAAGAACAAACTACTGCATTCCCTGAGGCTTGGAACATTCATACCCAGATAAAATTGAGGCTGTGTTAGCAAGGAAAAGGGATAGTAGGCATTAGGTGGGTAGCCATAAATATCTGATATGAGGTGCCAGGAGTTTAATGGGTCACTCTCTATGATAAAATTTACATTTAAAAGAGGACTGGGATTTTTAAAAGGACCTATAAGGAATTTTGTTTTGCTACCAAGAGGGAGTAAGAGGGACTAGATGTACTTTCCCATCTGAAAAAGAAAAAACCCTGAAAAACCAGAAGAAATAAGTGAAACAAGGATTTTCAAGACATTGCACATCAGTGACCAAAGGATGGTGATGGGTGAGAGACAAGAAAGAAACGAGGTGAGACCTAGAAGAATGCCGAGGGAAGACTGACCATGCCAAGCAGACCCATGAAAGATGTAAAGAAGGTATAAATAGCACTTCCAAAGCATCTGAAATGAAAATACACTGGATGAGATCAGTGACACACTGGAGTCCCTGACAGAGTGAGGGAGATACAGAAAAAATATTTGAAGGTACAATGGCCAAAACATTTCCAAATCTGATGAACACTATAAACCCACGGATACAAGAAGCTCAAGAACTCCTAAGCACAAAAAACATAAAGAAAACTACTCCAAGACACATAATCAAATTGCTTAAAACTAGCGAGAGAAAATCTTAAAGGCAGCCAGAGAAAACAGACAGGTACAGAGGAGCAAAGGCAGGCACGACGTCAGCTTTCTCACTGGAAACAATGCAAGCAGAAAGACAAGGAATCAGCATTTTCAATGCACTGAAAGAAAACACTCTACAACTTTAAGACTTGAATTCATAACTCAGCAAAGATATTTTTCAATAGTGAAGGCAAAATAAAAACTTTTTTGGACATACAAAAGCTTAAATAGGGGCTGGCCCCGTGGCTGAGCGGTTAAGTTCACACACTCTGCTTCAGCGGCCCAGGGTTTCACTGGTTCAGACGCTCAGCGCAGACATGGCACTGCTCATCAGGCCATGCTCATGCAGTATCTCACATAGCACAACTAGAAGGACCCACAACTAAAAATACACAACTATGTACCGGGGGGCTTCGGGGAGAAAAAAGAAAAATAAAATCTTTAGAAAAAACAAAAAAGCTTAAATAATTCGTCACCACCTGACCTACAATATAAGAAATATTAAAGAAAATTCTTAAGGCAGAAGTAAAATGATATTAGAAAGGAATTTGAAATTGAGAGGCTCAGGACATGGCAACTAGATGGGTAAAGAGAGACTTTTTTATATTATTTAAATTTCTTGAAACCAAGTCGACTGCTTAAACAAAAATAATAACAATGTAGTGTGCAATTTATAACATATGTAGAAGTTAAATATCTACCAACAATAGTACAATGGCCTGGAGGGGAGAAACGGAAGCATAACACTGAAAGATTTTTATACCTTACTATAAGAGCACTATACCTATATGCTATCTTATAAAAATACTATTCCTGGAGTGGTATACTATCACTCGAAGGCAGACTGTGATAAGTTAAAGATATGCACAATAAGCCCCTCATACCATGTGATGGGGAGACCAAAAAGTCACTTGGTTGCACTTGGTTAAATTGGACCCCTTCCACCCTAGGAGGGGCAGCTATTTATCCTGGCTGAAACTGGCACATATTCCGAGTATGGATTTGCCTCGTAGAGTTTTTGATCCACCATCACGGGATTGCACACAATATCACGTTAGACCATGGGACCCACTTTCCTAAAAAGGAGGTGCAGCAGTATGCACATGACCCTAGGATTTACTAGTTTATTGTATTCCTCACCTTCCAGAAGCTGCTGGGCTTCTGAACAATCTTTTGACAGGGCAGCTGAGGTGCCATCTTGGAGAAGATACCCCAACAGAGTGGGATGTCATCCTTCAGGATGCAATATATACCCTAAGTCAACGACATAATATGGTCCCCAAGAACTGTATCCAATAACTAGCTATGGGGTGCAGCCCCAATCTCTTTCCTCAGTCGTTCAAACGTAAAGGGCCATCTCAGCTCCAGCATTACCTGAAGGATTGTCTGAGAGTGTTGCAACTGCATCACAGTTCAACTTCTCACTCTGCTGGATCCTACTTCCCTCATACCTCACAGGTGTTAATCCCAAGGGCCCTGCCCAATAAACCTCCTGCATGCAAATCAAAGAGACTCTAAGCCTGTTTTCTAGGGAATCTAATATATGACCCCACTCTGCTCACACTGTCACGTACAGAGCCAAAGGTGCAGAGGCTGGCAAGAGGTACACTTGACATGAAAAGGGAACTGCTAATAGAAGTCTTTACAGTACCACATCAGCCTGTGGCGGAGAGAATTTGGAGTAGCTTTTAGGCCAGCCCTTCCAAACGCTTGAAAGGTTAGTCTTAGTCCCAGCAGAAATGTACAAGTGGGCATCATATTTTGAAAATGGATGGGAGAGTTCTTAGAATTTCCTAGAGTATTGGCACAATCCCCAAGCAAAATGTCTTCAGCAAATGTGAGCCCAAGCCTCTCTGATAACAAAGCCCGAAGACGTTGGAGGCAGATAAAATGGCAGATTTATATTTATATAAAACATAAAAGAGCAGGTAAAAGGGAAACATCCTTAATTAATTTAAAAAATTCATCTAGATTGGTCTTCTAAGACATTCCCAAGGAATCAATTTTAAACTCAGTCTCCCAATACATGGATGAACACATCTACCCAATACCCAACCTGGGGCAAAACTCTGAAGCCCCCCCCTCCCCTGACCACTGTCACTCCTTGCTTGTCTTTACTGTGACAAAGTGTCCAAAATCCAGATGACCTGAGATAATCTGGACAACTATCTGGAGGAGTAAAACTTTTGTGGAATGCCAATTCTCTCTTCCAACTTTCCACTATCCCCTGCTTATTTACTCTCCAGTTCTCTTTGTACCCTGGGTTTCAAGTCTTTTTAAAATTTTTTTTTAATTTTTAATTTAGATTTACAGAAAAGTTGCAAAGATAGAACAGGGTGTTCCTGTCTACTCTTTGGCTGGCTTTCCCTAATGTTAACATCTTACATAACCATGGCACATTGTCAAAACTAAGAAATTAATATTAGTATGATACTATTGACTAAGCTACACAGTTTATTTAGATTTCACCAGTTCTTCCACTAATGTCGTTTTTTTGTTCCAGAATCCAGTCCAGGATCCCACATTACATTTAGTCATGTTTCCTTAGTCTCCTCCAATCTGTGACAGTTTCTCATTCTTTTCTCATTTTTCATGACCTTACAGTTTAAAGACTACTCTTTAACGATTTTGTAGAAGGTCCTTCAATTTGTGTTTATCCCATGTTTTCTCATGATTAGATAGCGTTATGGGTGTGAGGGAAGAATACCACAAAGGGGAAGTATCCTTCTTGTCTCACCATTTCAGAGGGTTCATGATATCAACAAAATTTATCACGGCTGACGTTAACTGGATTTTCCACTCCTTACTCTTTTTCCTTTCCGTAGCCAATTTTTTTGGAAGGGAACCACTAAATCCAGCCCACATTCTGGGGCAGGGGAGTTAAGCTCCATCTCCTGGAGAGGAGAATATACATATATTATCTGGAGTTCTGTAAGATTTGTTCCTTCTCCCTATTTATTCATTCAATAATTTACTTACATCAGTATGGACTTAACATATTTATTTTATTCTTTGTATTATAATCCTTTTGAAGAAGTATTTTGTTGCTCTGATTGATCCAGCTTTGCCCAATGGGACCCCTTTCAGATTGGCTCCCGGGTCATTTTGACATGCAAATACCACTCTTTTTTTGGAGCACTTCCTTGATTTCTGGCAATATAAGATGCGCCTGGCTCATCTTGTATTTTCTTTTCCCCATCTCTAAGATTAGCCATTTCTGCATGCAGGCCTGCTTGCTTTATTGGAGAATGGTTGTTAAAAACCAAGATCTGGGTACTGAATGTGCTTGTTGCTACCGTGCTATTACTGCTTCTAGGCTCTCTCAGTGGTCAAATCTATGAAATATATATAATAACCCACATATACACACATAACTGTTCTGTATATATCAATCTGTATACATATTAAAATAAACGAGTTCATACTGACATCTCTGTCTCTAATCCAGTACCCCAGAGTTTTTCTAGCTGTCCCCCTGTTTATTTGTAACTTTTTTTTTCTGACTGTGAGAACCTGGCTCCTATTATCTATAATTTATCTACTTATTTGTTCAACTCTAGTGTACACGCAAAGTAGTTTCGGAATTTCTAGCTTACATTCCTGTAAGAGACAAATTTGCCAGCTAGGATACAGTAAGCATGTGCACTTCTTTTTGTCTTCAGCCTTGCAGTATCCAGTCAAAATGCCATTTTCCAGAGTTACTTACGTCAGCTCCTTTCCCCCACTCCCTTCAGTAAGGTTATATCATGCATTTATGATACATCTAGATTCATTTGCCACAATCTGCATTCCATCTTGAGATTCTCTGACATTCTGGTTGATTTTTAAAATTTTGCATAATGTATTCTTTGTGGTGTGTAAATCTATGGGTTTTGGCAAATTCATACAGTCAGCACCCCAGTACCATACAGAAAGTTCCATTACCCTAAAACGTTTCTCTCTGTGGCACCCTGTAGTCAACCACTCCTTCCTCTCTCAGCCTCTGGCAACCACTGGTCTGTTTTCTTGCCCCATAGCTAACCTTTTACAGAATATCACATAAACAAAAATTTATGACATGTAAGGTCTAGATTTGGGGTCTAGCTTTTTTCCCTTAGTGAAAAGTATTTAAGATTTATCGATGTTGTTGCATAAATCAACAGCTCACTCCTTTCGTTGCTGAAAAGTATTCCATCATGTGATTGTAGCACAGATGGTTTTTCCATTCACCTAGTGAAGGGCATCTTGCTCGTTTCCAGATTTTTGTCAGTTATGAATAAACTTCTACAAAAGTGAGGTACCACTTTTTGTGATGTGAACTTAAGTTTTCAATTCACTTGGATAAATATTTAGGGTTATTGGGTTGTGCTATAAGTGTGTGTTTAACTTTATAAGAAACTGCCGACTGTTTGTGGAAGTAGCTGTACCATTTTGCATTCCCACCAGCAATGTATGAGAGTTCTAGTTGCTCCACAGTCATGTTAGCACTTGGTATTATCAGGTTTTTTTCTTTTTTTTTTTTAAAGCAATTGCCATAGATGTACAGTGGTATCTTACAGTGGTTTTAATTTGTGTTTCCCTAGTGACTTAGTAATTTTTAACATTGGTCTTTGCTTGATTTTTTAAACTTTATTGACATCAGTTTTGGGGAAAATAAACTTTAGATGAAAAGAAAGTATGAGGTTGTGGGACAGAGAGGAAAGGAGAGGCTTGTGAGATGTTGCTTGAGAGTAGAAGGGATGCTGTACCTGTAATTGGAAGACTTAGATCTGAATCCCGGATCCACCACTGTGCAGTCTTGCAACAGTCACTGAACTTCAGGACCTCAGTTTTCTCATAAATAAAATGGAGATAAGTTGTGAAAATTGGACAAATGTCTGTGAACATGATTTGTGAGTTACATGGTGGAGGGAGACAGGAAATGCCCTCTAGTCTCTCCTCCTTTAGCCACTCACCCTTGGAGTGCATTCTATAGCCCTCCACTTCATTCTCATCCAGTGTCCTCAGGCAGGCCCTGGGGCTCCAAGATGTCACCATCCCACATGCATTGCCTCACTAACCTTCCTTTTTCCTAATCTTCACCTCATTTATCATAATTTATCTTTTCTTTGGGCAGAAGAATGTTGGGAGAGGGAAAGGCCATGGGTGGTAATGGCAAACGCAGGACTGCATTGTGATAAGAGCATGATAGTTAGACCCACAAGAGCTCCAGCCCTGCCACTAAACGCCTGCACGTCATTTCACCTTTCTAATCATCTGTTTCTTCATACATAAAATGGGAATACTCAACTCAAGAGCCATGATGAGGATCAGGTGGATACATAAATAATCGATGTTCATAGACCTCATTAAGAGTGTGTTATAAATAATCAGGTTTTGCAGTTTTGCAGTTTTCCATGGCCCATAAGTTCCACCCACAAGACCATGGTCTTCAATGTCCACTCATCTCCAAGTGTCCCCCATTATTCCGGGAGTCTCTGAAGCATCACGTATTTGCTCAAGGCCAGTCCTTTCTTGTCTTCCCTTCACGTACCCCATTGACATCTGCTGCCTCTCTGAGAACACTGCTTTCTCACTAGGCTAGAAGTTACCTCCCTGGGCTGTTAAAGCCATCAAACTCTTGAGGTGCCAAAGAATGATACAATTCCTTTCCCTGTGGCTGGGTCACTGCAGTGGTGCCATATTCCACGAACAGATGGGCTAATGGGCTGATTGCCCTCCTCCTCCACATTTCTGTGCCGTAGAAAGTCATTTGCACCCCAAAGAGCATTGCTTGGGCTCCCAGTCTCAGCCTCTCAGAAAAGTAGCTCTTTCAGTGACTTCTCTTAGCCTGTCTCCTCCATCAGGGGCTGAAAGGCCAGTTTGTGGGGCTGGGCTGAGGACAGGTCACAGCCTCTCTGACCTATGGATGGTCCCCTACCTGCTTCCCAGAGCCTTTGATACTAAATACTTCCTCCTGAGAGGCTCTTTCTTATCATGCAAATCACCAAAGGAAATAGTTGAAGAGGGGGACAATAAGGGTGGGGTTTTTCTAGAACCACCCATACAATTTCAGCTGAAGTTTGGCTCAACTGGGACCATCCCACAAAAATTAATGTAATAAAAGCATTGTATAAATCTTAAAGTGCTATAATAATAAGGTGTTTATTATCATTATACATATATAGCATCCATGCCACTGTGTGAGCTCCCTTCAGGGAGCTAGAATATTGGCACCGCGGAGTCAAAGTGCTGGGAAGGCCAGGGCCTGTGCAGGAGCCTCGAATCACACCCCACAAATGTCCCTTGCCCAGCACAATTTCCTGCAAAGGCTGGCCCTGATGCTTCCTCTCTGAGCAACAACCCTGTGTTTCTGAACTCACAACTCGATTCCTGCTGGAGGCAATGTTGAGCTGGTAGATCAGAGGCAACTAGCCAGACGCAGAGCAGCTGGCAGCCAGGTTCTTTACAAACTCTTTGAAAATGCGTTTTAAATAATGAAGGCAAGCAAAAGAGACGAACTGGCCTCCCGGCCCTCCCGCAGCCCTGGGGGAGGCCTCCGTGGCTCACTCCCCAGGAATGCAGAGCTCCACTGACAGCTCACCTGCGATGGAGAAGGTGTGGAGGACGACCCGCCCAATATTGATTTCTGAGACAGAGTCAGGAACGAATGACAGAATCTGCTCGACTGCGGTCTCTGGAGGCTACCGGCAGAAATGTAGGACAACGGTTAAAGCATTTGCCAAAATATTCTCCCTCTCTTGTCCTCCCCAACTTCAGTCTCTGGTTTCAGCTTTGCTGGTGAACACTTTGGCCTAACACAGAGGCTTACAGACTAAAAACCGGGCAGCTCAGCCAAGGGCCCGCGGTGCAGGACTCTGTCAGGCAGGAGTTGGCACAAGGGGCTGCTGTGAAGGGTCAGCTCAGCCGCCCCAAGCATTGCTTTGATGCTTAGGGTCTTTGTGGAAAGGACCTGTGAGGAAACACCTGCTTGGGCTTGTCTGATGGGTGGGAGGAGAGGAAGAACAGGTAGTGTGGTTCCTCTTCAGAAAGCAAAGCATCAAGCTACAGCACAACGCTCTCAGCTGCTCTTCTCTCTGCTGCTGAAACCAAAGACCTTTCTAAGACCGTCTCCAGTCCCTGTAGGCAGCTGCGGCCCTGACCCATTGCCCCCATTAGAAAATTGAACTCCTCTCCTCTCCTCACCTGCTCCCCCTCTCATTTAAAGGAGCTGAATGTGTCACCGGCTATGCCCCCTGCCCAGCCACTGGGGGTCCCCATCAGGGAGGCTGGATCCACAGGATGGGTCTAAGAGAAGTTGTCCACTCATTGTCCACTGCACAGTTGATCTTCATGGTGGCCTGCTTGTTCTCACCTTACAAGGGCTCTGAGAGTTTTCTGGTGGGGGTTGAGGGCAGCCCTGGGTCCAGAAGCCACTAATGGGGCTTCTACCTTGTAGGCAGGACAACAAGAGGATGAGGGGTGGGACTTCCTTGCCTCACTGCTGTGGCAGAGGCCACTGAGAAAGCTCTTGCCCCAGAGGAGTGAGCAGAAGCCCCTTCTGGAAAAGATGGCCCTGCTCTGAGGTTCTCCATCATTTCTCCACGGAGGATGCACAGGACCACACTTTCAGCAGCTTAGGTGCAACTGCCCCACACGGCTGAAATGCCCCCACTTTCCCTCCCACTCAGGAAAGCAGACTGTTGTGTAAGAGAATGACAGCTACGTTATTTTAGGTTTAACTTTGAATCCGCTCTCATGTATTTAAACTCAATTATTTTCCAACTTTGGCATTTATTTGCTGCAAATAATTTGCAAAACAACTTCTAAGAGTGAGTTATAAGAGCATGACTAAGAATACTATCGTAGAAAGTAAGTGACATGGGGGTGTGAGAAGGAGAGTCGTGTGTGTAAAAAGACTGTAAAAAAGAATTTTTCTACTTTTCCTTCCTTTCTACCCTCACCCGTAATCTTTATTCTGGATCTGCCTCTCCAGAAATGTAGAAAGGCCAGGAAAAGGACCAAGAGGAATGTCTGTTTTCAACTTGGAAAATACAAATACAGGATACTTAGAAGGCTAGAAATAAGGTGTGAAGAAAGCAGTGAGTCCTAAGTGTGTCACTTAACTGAATATTATGTGACATAACCGACCTGCATAATATTTTTAGAATCTTTGGAGAGAATGAAGAAAGAGCTGTTAGCATCTTTTTTAAAAAGTTTCACAACGGATTATCTGGTATCTTCCCACACAGTCACAGCAATGGTTTCACTAAGCTCTACCTAGAGAAGATGTTTCCTTAAACTCAGCAGGCAGTATCCCTTTGTGAGGTCTGAATGTATACGACATGGGTTTTGAAACTTCAAACATCACACAAAGAATGCAAATTATTTAAATGGTCTTGCTATTTGGTGGCAGAATGACTCAGACCCAAATCAGAAAATAGTCAAGCAGAAAAATCCAGAAGGGTCTGAAAGGAGTGGTGGAAGAGATCTGGTTGCTAATCATCCCTAATTCACCTCCTACTCCTTTGGAGCGAAAAAGAGTCTAAAGTTCTAATAGTACTGTGAATGAAAAAAATTCTGGAAACAAAATTAGCATGACTCAGAGGAGAGCAATCTGGAAGACTGGGCTTGCCTGGCACATACCCCAGGCTGACCCCATTAACAGCGGGAGAGAGAGGAAGCTGCCCATGTGCCTCCCAGTGATGGAGGTATGAGTGGAGCAAGATCAACAGACAGGAAGCCCCACAGACAAGCAGAAAGAGTTATGACCGACACAGGAGGGGCCAGGCCTGGGTGTAGAACTGGAGGCTGATTTGAAGCAGGGGATGGCCTAAAGTCAAGGGGGCAACCAGCCCTGTGGCACACGTACCAGAGGCTGAAAGACAGGAGGCATAGAGTAAGCAGAGTTAGAGACTACGCTATATTTATACACATACACACACTCATACATGCACACACTCACACGCACGCACACACCGTGAGCTCCCTGAGAACAAGAATGTCTTTTACTCCCTCTGTATCCCCAGCACCTTACAACAGTGTCAGCCAATAGCGGGTTTCCAATAAGTGCTTTTGAAATTGAAAATGAAGAAGTGAGCTGGGCCATACGGGCAGTGGCCTGGGAAGGTACTGATGCAGATGCCAAGTCGGGCACAACGGTCGGTCAGTCTGAGCTGGCTGTTGGGGATAAGATAGGAATCAGAGGGAACAGAAGTGTTGCAGGCAGCAGCAGGGTTAGAAATGCTGGCGGCTGGTCCAGGCAGCTGAGATGTGGCTCTGGCAACAAGGAGCTCTCACTTCTGAAGCTGTCTTCAGCAAGAGGAACATAGCACAGCACTGAAGAATGCAGGGCTGGCGTCAGGGTCCCTGGGCTCATGTCTCTGCCTGCTGCTTACTAACTAAGAGACTGTGGACCACTTATTGATCCTCTTGATACTTAATTCCTTATCTGTAAAATGAGAACAATAACAGTACTTAGCACAAACAGTTTTTGGGGGACTAAATGAGTTATTATGCATTAAGTGTTTAGAGCAGTGCCTGGAATATAGTGAGTGCTCAATAGATATTAGTGATTGCTAGTATTAATTATCATTCTCCTCTGAAGTATCTGTCCTTCACTGCTACTTGCATAGTTCAAGTCCTCACCTTTTTTTGCATGGACTGTTGCAGTAGTCTTGCTGACTCTCTGTCCTTAGTCTCAGTCTTATCCAGACAGAAATGATCTTTCTAAAGTGCAAATCTAATCAGACTGTCTCACTCGCCTGCCTAATATCCTTCAAGATTTCCTTTTGCCCTCAAGATCCTTTGGGTTTCCTTTCCCAAAAAGGATAGGAGAGCTCCTTGGAGAAATAGCTGACTCTAGGACTGGGGCAGGAAATATATAAAAGGAACCTGGAACATTTTGTAGTGCCAGAAAGTAAGGAAGCGCTCAAACAAACAAACAAAAAACCCTACAATGATGCAGGCATGTCAAAGGGACACAGGAACCAACTCAAAAGAGCTCCCAATGGCCAAAGCTGGAACAATTTGAACAACAAAATAAACAAAATAGCATTGGATTATAACTTAAAGTATAAAATAAATATCCACGAGACCATATTAATGTAAGTAAAAGCTTGAATAAATAAATAAGTGGTAGAGAAGAGACAAATTTCCCCTGCAGAAGAATTCCAAATAAATCATGTAGCTACTCCACCCTCGAGGAGAGCTCCGTCACTGTGGGCTGAGCATTTTGACTTCCTTCCAAACCGGATAGTATGGTCACAGGAGAAAAAGACTTCATGGTGGAGAAACCTGAGAAACGCTGTCTTGGCCAGGTGATCAAGGTCAACCTCAACAGTGTCACTCATAAGTGAGAAATTTCCTGTGTTAATAGTATGTACATTTGATATGATGTGATGAGAATGAATTTTCCTCCCCAAACTCATAACTCCAGTCTAACCAGGAGAAAGACATCAGACAAACCCAAGAGAGGGACTTTCTACAAAACACCTCATCAGTACTCCTCAAAACTGTCCAGGTCATCAAAAACAAGAAAGCCTAAGAAACTGTCAGAGCCAAGAGGAGCTTAAGGCGACATAACAACTCCTGGAACAGAAAAAGAAGATTAGGTGAAAACTAAGGAAATCTGAATCAAGTGTTGACTTTCGTTAAAAACAATGTTTCAATATTGGCTGGTCGTTTGTGACATACATACCCTACTAATGTAAGACGTTAATAATAGGAGAAACCGGGTGTGGGATTGTACTTGGGAACTCTATACAATTTTCACAATTTTTCTATAAATCTAAAACTATTCTAAAAATTAAAATTCATTAAAATGATAGAAAAAAGATAGGAGAGAATTAAAAGACGAACTTTCCCTTTTTCAGGATTCTGATAGTCTCAGTTACCGTTCCACCAAGCTCATTCCCGAATCAGCAGCAACATCGCCACAACCCATAGGCACACTCAGACTCTGAGTTCTTCAGAGAGATGACAACAGCGGTGACCCCACTTTCTCCATTTAGAATACAGGAGTCACCCTCATTTGTCGTCTCATCATACGTAGGCCGCAGGGCATAGAACTGAGGGAAAACTTGGGCTCTGGAAGGAGGCCAGCTGGCTCTGCCGTGAACTGGACAAATTTCTGACCCTCTCTGAACCCATTTCCTCATCTATAAAATGATAAAATAATAATACTTAGCACATAGAGTTGTTGAGATAATATAATGAGATAATGCATAAAAGTGCTTAACACAGTGCATGGCAGGTAATGACTATGAAGCGTTACCATCTTATTCTTCCCAGACTCTGCCAGTAGAGCCCAGTGTGTAGACTCTACATGCAGGACAAACAGAAATGGAGCCTGCTCTCTAGCAGTTTCTTATCAGACTGAAGCGGGCTGATATAGTGGGAGTTAGAATACACATCAGGCAGTGAATTGTCTGAGAGACTTGGCCAGAACTAGTCGAGGAGCTCACGCTGCCATGTAGTGAAATGCTTTCAGAGGCTGTACCTTTGGAAGGGAGGCCATGTTGAGGCCTAACATTTACCCTGAGGCAACCCACTTGGCCATTCTCTGACTGGATTGATTTCCACGGGATCAGGAAGCTCTGTTTTAATATGTTCCAGCTAGTTTTCAGCCTACAGAATGATTACAATCAGATCGAAACCAGTTTGAGCAGAATTTGCCAGTAAAATGTCATGAGACTGAGAGCCAATTCTTTATTACTTCAATAATTCTAAACATACAACAACTACAGTTTACCACAACCAATTGTGTTTTTGTAATTTTAACACAAATAACGATTGAGCGTGTCTGGGATGATGTGTTCTCAGCATTTTGTGCTCACCCTGCCGATTGAGCATAATTCTATCCTCCCCACTGGGGTTTACCAAGGTTCTCCTTTATAACTGTTTAGCTATCTGACCAGATGGAGATGCCAGTGGAAGAGGTGTTGTTGCTGGCATCTCTGTCCTTCCTTTCTGAGGAACAGCAGAGCAATTCCCTGTCTCCATCCAACTGTGTAATTTCCCGGCAGAGCGGAGAAGCTCCTGGAATGCCAGGTCTTGAGGCTGAGTTCCCCGCCATGGCAGGCCCCTGCTTGTGCTCCTGTGCCCTTAAGCCAGACTCTCAGTAAGGTACAGAACACAAGATTCCTTCTGGATCATCAGGCAAAGGCCAAGCCATCTTGTAGGATGCTGTGCAAACCTGCTTTCTTCTAGAATTTTGGCACATTCTTCTTTCTTTATAATTGAAAATTCCACGTTCAGTAAGCACATTAGCCAATTCCTTTTAATATGATATCAGTCAATCTCTATGCATTTGCTGTGAATCCGATGTGTCTATCATCACAGTAAAAGCTTTATATTATCCTCAGAAGCCGGTCATTTATAATACATGTTTTGTGTTTTCTTGTAACGTTGTCTTTCCTGTTTTAGGTGCCTCGCAATTTTCACAATAGTTTCAATATTTTATATTTTAAGGTTTTCTTTGTTTCTCTTTCATTTTATTTCCTTCACAATATAGTTAGCTCTGTGTTCATGCAGGGGAAGTAAAGTTAATGAATTAAACAGTTATCTGATAAATTCAATTAAAGCACAATAACAGCTTGGGTCCTTCTGGCTAGATGGAAGTTTCTAGTAACAATTTCCCATCCACGCCACTTCATTATAAATAGTTGATTAATTCTCTTCTCAATCATTAGGGGAAAGGTAGATAATGATTATTGAATACTTATTATGTGTCAGTCACTCTGTTAAGTTCTTTACAGGCATCATTTCACTAGGAGTAGAGGGAGATTAGTTATAGTCATCACAAATTTGCAATTTCTTTGGTTTTCAGGCAGTTGAATTTCACATTTCCCTGAATACGTTCAGGATAATGCACAAGGACAGAATCGCTGCTTGGTGCACTAGTACATGGCCTTCATGAGGGCAGTAATCTCCTCCTGAACCTCGCATCTTGACGTATTTAGCTCCTCCGTGAGAGTGGTTGAATGGAATGTATAATCTCGCTTTTCAATCTCTACATCTACTCGTCTCTATGTACAACATGTAAAAATATCTTGTGAAAAAAAGCTAAGTTGATACTAAAAATGTATTCAAAAGTATATAAGTATTTTGGAATGATTTCTGACATTTAGATCTGTCTTTGTCCAATATTTGGATGTCTTGATAAGAAAACAAGAACTAAATCAATATTTGAGTGACTTAAAGGATCAGGTGACAGGTTAACTCACTTTAAATGCTATTTTGGCTTTCAGAAAACTCCAACTGCAAAAGTGAACATTAAATGCCAGCAAAGGCCCCTCCTGCACGTGTGCACAATCAACTCCAGTTTCCCCTGCAAAGTCGGTCACACTTGCTGGCTGCACATGATAGGCTCAGGCCACAGTACTTCACATGGAGGGGAGAAGATGAAGCTTTGCTCGTTCAACCAAAGTGGGTTTACTGAAAATCCATTGCAGGTGTACCTGCAGAGTATGATCTGGAAAATACAAAGGATTAATAAGACAAGGTCCTGCTCTTCTTGGAGAGACAAGACTAGCATGGCTAAAATAAATATAAAAGAATGCAAAGGTAGGATCCAATTCAATTTAATAAAATTTTTCCTTTATATACGTCTGATTGAAAACTATTAGAAACTTAATTCAACAAATACTTTTTGAGCATTGACTATGTACAGCGCTTAGGAAGGCCTGTCCTGTTCATCACTGAACCTTTGTTCCTACAAAATGCCTGACAGTTAGCAGGTAAACAATACACTGTGAATGAATAATGGACTTTACTGTATAGAAAAGCTTACAAGGGAGTAGAGTGATAAGACAAATATATAAAGAACTGTAGGGGCCAGCCCAGTGGCACAGCAGTTAAGTGCACACGTTCCGCTTCAGCGGCCTGGGGTTCACCAGTTCAGATCCCGGGTGAGGACATGGCACCGCTTGGCAAGCCATGCTGTGGTAGGCGTCCCACATATAAAGCAGATGGGCACAGATGTTAACTCAGGGCCAGTCTTCCTCAGCAAAAAGAGGAGGATTGGCGGCAGATGTTAGCTCAGGGCTAAGCTTCCTCAAAGAAAAAAAAAAGAAAATGATCACAATGCAGTGTTACGAAAGTTCATAAGTGAAGGTACTAAGTAGAAAATTTGGAATACAGGTCCAGTGACAGATAATATAATTTGAGTGAATTTTAGGGGTGTGGTCGAGGGTAAAGCTGTAAAGGTGAGTTGTGGCATGTAGTGAAGGCCTTCTTAGGCAATGGAGCCACAATGGGATTTCAAAAAACAGAACAACATAAGTGAGCTATCTGATGTTAAGAACAAGCTGGAAAGTTGTGTCAAGCAGATTGAAATGGGAAGAAAATAGAGGTAAGAAGATGGTTAAGGAGGATCTATTACAATTGTACAGACAGTAGGAAATAAAGGGTGTAACTAGAATGGACAGGAGGATGGGAAAAGAAGCAATTTTTCAAATATGTAACAAAAGTAAGCACTTTGTTCTAGAAGTTGCTGGTCAAAACCAGGTTATAGGTTTTGCCTACTGAACATATATGGTGTATTAGTCTAAGGGAGATGGAGGATAAATCTAAACTTGAGGCTGAGAAGAAGGTGATTCCTTCAAATATAATGTGGAACAGGGGAGGGGTAGAGGAGGAAATGCGGTCTTTCCGTTTTCTGTTGAAGATTAGAAATTTATAGTAATTTAGTGAAAGGAGGTTTCATTCTGAGCTGGAGAAGCCAGAGATGGTGAGGATTTAGGACATGAGTTCGGCTGGATAGAAAGACAAGACAAGAATGCTATTGTTCAGAACAGTGAAGATCAACAGGCAAGTTAATCAGCTCTGTTTATATATCTGTTATTAACAGTAATTATTTAATCTGACACCACTTGAGTGTATTGAAGCAATTATTTACATGTTAAGTCTACACGATGCCAAACACTGAAATACGTTGTAATAACCCAAGGAGTTACAAGGTTTTTGTTTGTTTATTTTGTTTTGTTTTGACTCAGGAGTGTGAGATCATGTGGTAACGGCTTCAGCATTTGGCTTGTTTTTCATATTAGGGTTTTCGATCTCTGAGAAGATCCATCCAAGCGAGAGAGAATATTAATGCCACCAATTTAGCCAGGATCGCACATGGAGACCATCAATTACACAATGAGATGTGTTTTTGGAAAAGGTTATTTTCCAAGCGAAGTTTCTGTTTAAGTCTATCAGGAAAATTAAGATATCCTACAAAACAAAAGTAGACAAAATATCATTTTGTTCATTTTGGATGTGACTTACCAAAATTCTAGATTATTTCTCGTGAGGAGGGGCATCTTTATAAAGTGAGAGAAATGAATGAGAGAAGAATAAAATAAAACAGCAGTGAATCCTCTGTTTCACTCTGACATTGATAAACGGCCAATTCTGAGAAAAATTAAAACTGTTTTCTAACAACAAGATCAATTTTGGCAACAAATCATAGAAGTTAGCAGTAGCAACATGTCACGGCTGATTTTAAAATTGTATTTTATTTAATGCTATAGATTAAATTTTACTGTTTTGATCACAGAGCACTTTGAGGATCTGATGAAAGCTTTGTACATTGTCCTCAGGAGAACATGCAACTTTAAACAAACACAGAGTGTTGCATAAATGGATAAAGTGAACATCCCTTGCTATAAGAACTTATTCCACTCCTGAAGGTAGCAACTTAAACAAAGCTTTTCTTTCCCATTGTTGGAGGAATGTAAATATGGCTCCTCAGAATATATCAATCCAATGTTATTTGGTCCTCAGTTAAGTTTGACATTATGATAATTCTTCTAATCCTACATATTCTTTAAAGAAATTTGCATTCTTTGCAAAAGCTATTTGTGTGCCTGAGATGAGAGGTAAATCTCTGTCTAACGATCCAGACATAAAACAGGACCAAACTCAATCCACCAGGGTTCCACTGGGAGCAGGCAGCGGGCCTGGCCCTGGAGCTGGTGTTCCTGAACTGTGCTGAGCTGCCCTGAGGGGGTGAAGCAAACTCTTGGGGGCACCGCAAGATATCTTAGATATTTTTATGTGTGTGTGAGGAAGATGGGCCCTGAGCTAACATCTGAGCCCATCTTCCTCTACTTTATATAAGATGCCGCCTCAACACGGCTTGACAAGCAGTGCTGGGTCTGCGCCCAGAATCTCCAAACCCGCAAACCCCGGGCAGCTGAAGAGGAGTGCACGAACTTAACCACTACGCCACCAGCTGGCCCCAAGATATCTTATATTTTTGAGCAAAATACAGTGACGTGTCAGACAGCATGAGAACCACCACCCCAAGGTGGTTCACAGTTTCAGTGTTAGATTGCATTACATCCTTCTCAGTGACGACGGATCTTCATGAAGCTGAGTTTGGGCAGCTGTTGTGATAAAAAGCAAGTACTGCATGAAAATCAATGTGGAGCAGGAAATGACGATGGTGACTTCTAATCGGGTTCTAAGATTTAAGAAATTGTGCAATGCCCAGCAACCACATAGATCCCATTATTAAGTAACAGTGGTTATTTAAGAATAAAATAAAATATTATTTTTCCCTTCGATTTATATGAATTATTTTTTTTTACAAAAGGCTACTGAGCTGTTAGGACATAAATATTTATTGTTTGGGGGTGCTATTTAGTAAATGGAGCTATTTGGTGTTTCTTCTGGCCTATGGGAGCCATGAAAAATGGCTGACTCATTAAGGGCACTGTGAACCAAAATGTTTGAGAATGACTGTCCAAAAAGGGGACCACATGAGGAAGACCGAGTCCCTGCCTTCTAGTTGCTCAGAGAGACATAGGTACTGCTAACCACAGTTGAAAGTAAAGTAGGATATTTGTCATAACAGAAATATAGACAAAACTCAAAGAGCTGCGAAATCTCAAGTGCCATTCTGTTAGAGGCAGAAAAGAGAGAATTGAGGTGACATATGAATTTAGCCTTAAGAAAGAAAAAGATGGGAAATAGAGGAAGAACATTCCTCTATGAGGGAACAGCATGAACAATGGCACAGAGGCATAAAATAAACATCTTCTTTGGTTGGAAAGGGGAAAGGCAAGGAGTGGTAAGAAATAACCATGCTGGAAAGCGGCAACTTTTACCATGGACAAGGGGAAGACATTGGAAGCTTCTGGATAAGGTGTGATCAGAATTGTGCCTTAAAAAGCTAAGTATTCCAGTGATATGAAAGATGGGGTTAGGGAGAGAAGGTATTAAAGATGACTATAGTTCCAGCTCAGACAAAACCTCTTGTTTGCACAAGCAATGCTTTATCAATCTGTGTGTTGATACTACCTAGCACAAGCCTGATAATTTGAGGCACTGAATAATTGGAATTTGAGGTACTGGAGCAGACAGAAATGTCTCATGGAAACTATGGGGAAATATCCTACAGTGCAGGAGAGAGGTCAAACTTGTGGTGTCAATTTGGGAGTCATCCACCTAGAAATGAGAGAAGGAACTGACAAAATACAATTTCACAGGGAGCAAATATAGATTAAACAGAGAAGAAGCCCAGTGACAGATCCCTGGGGAACAGCCACCACTGGGAATAGTGGATGAGCTGCCGGCAGAAGAGACAGGGAGGGATGGAGGGACATGCACGGGGTAGAACCAGAGGGAGTGCTTTCCCAGGAAACAAAGCAGGACAGACTTTCAGGATGGAGACGATGGCCTAATATCCATCAGAGGAGGGAAAATCCTACAAGGAAGCTACTGGATGTGGTAATCAGCAGGTCCCTGGTGACCTTGGAGAGAACGAGTCCAGTAGGATTTAGAGGCAGAAGCCAGATGGCAGTGGAGGTGATCAGAGAGACCCTTCTGGAGAAATGTGGAAGTAAAATGGACCTGGAATGGGAGCTTTAGATGAAAAGAAGTTTCAGGGAAGATGGTTTGGGGACGGGAGTAACTGAAGGGAGAATGCAGTAAGAGGACTAGAACACAAACAGGTCCACATACAAGAGAAAGAAGAGATCGTTCAAGTTTTCAATGAGAGAGAAGGGAGTGGAGTTAAAAACAGAGTCGGTTCCTTTTCTCTTCCTCTCTTTCTTCCTTCTGTTCCTTTGCCCTTTCCTTTTGTCCCCCAGAGCAGGAGCAGGGTGTGGGAGGGGTTCATGCAGGAGCAAAAGTGGGATGAAGAGGCCATCTGTGTTAGTGGAAGGGCAGCCCATCGTGGGGTGGGGTCTGGGTGGGGTGAGAGGAGGGTTTTTATGAGCTGGTGGGGGCCTGGCAGGAATGAGCAGGGCATAAGCGATGAGGTGGAGCAGCGATGGCGCGGGAGATTCCTTACACACAGGAGGATTGATCAAATAAGTGAATTTTCAAAGAATAAGGGGGGCTGGAGAAGGAAGTTACAAGTATGAAAAGGAAGAAAAGCTTAGACTGAACTCCATGATTTGGGATTGGAATTGAAGATATTAGTGTGAGCTCATGGATTTCAATATGTATAAGCATATATAAAAACCAACATGGATACATGTGTATGTGCACAATATAATAGCACAAATACACACTAAAAACACTCAAAAAAGACCCAGGAGAAACAGCTGGTTCCAGGGTTGGGAGCAGGAAGTACAAGATGAGATCAACATCTGTTGTTGTGCCAGAAAGCAAGGAAGTGCTCATAGAGTACACGTCAAAGGACACAGAAGCCAGCCTGAGGTGGCTTCCACTGGCCGAAATGGTGACAAGTTGAGATCAATATAATACTAATAAAAGATTATGCCCATTGAATAAAATAGGCGATCCTAACTCTGTAAAAATAAATAGAAAGATTAGTTAATTGATAGGAATTTTGATGAGAAACAGGATATTTACATAGTTTGATGGTACCTCTCACAAAATGCTTATTAACTAGAAAGGAACAAAGAGTAACTTTACAAGGAGAAGACTGGCCGACATCACTTTAATCAAACAATCGAAGTGAACATCATCAGTAATAGGTCAAATTGAAATCATGTGCCACCTGAGAGCATGCAATGAGAAGAAGGCAGCATCACTTCTGTGATATTCCTGCTAAAGATGCTAAACTTCAGTCTAATCATCAGGAAACATCAGACAAACTCGAAAGGAAGGACATTCTACAAAATACTCTGCCTATAATCTTCAAACATGTCAAAATCTTCGAACATGTCATGAAAGTTAAGGAAAAACTAAGGAACTGCTCCAGACTGAAAGAGACAAGAGAGAAGACAACTAAAAATAAGAAGTGTATCTAAACTGGATCTATTTGTTATAATTTGACATTATTGGGACAACTGGCTAAACATGAATAAACCTGAATGGGGTCTGAGGATTAGACGGTAAGAGGAATCATTGTGAATTTCCTGATGTTGATCGATATATCCTGTTTATCTAGGAGAATGCCCTTGTTTGTAGAAATACATATTAAAATTGGGCGAAGGTGATATGATGAAGGAAAGTTTGGCAACTTATTCTCAAATGGTTCAGGAAAAAAGTTCTTAGCTCTGTACTTTGATCTTTTCTATATGTTTGAGATTGTTTCAAATTTGAAAAAAATATTTGCTGCTTTTGCACTTTTGCCATTGCTATGAGGAGCTTCTCCCTGAGTACCTGCTACCCACTCAGTCTGGACCCTTGAACACACACAGAGCAGACAGGAGCCAGCTTGCCATACCCGCAGCTTGAAGCAGCACTGTTCAGCCCAGCCCAGCCCAGCCAAAAGCTGTGAAGCCCCAGGGACCCACAAATGCAACTTGAATCTCCAGTGGGCTCACACAAGACTGAAAATGGTTGAAGCAACTGTCAGTCAAGGTAGAATGTCACACCGGAGAACTGGTCACCAAGGGGACTGCAGCCTCTTCTATGATCAGCAAACCAACCCCTGGCTCCAGTTCTATAATCAGGAAACCAGCAGGTTCAAGAAACTGCTACATTCAGGACCCTGCCACCACTGCTGCCTCCAGAACCATGCTGCCCCGGCTGGGATCTGTACCAGATCTTCTTCCTAGAAGCCTCATGCCCAGCTTCTCAGTATCTGCGAGCTAGGGCCTGGACACTGGAGTCTCATCATTGCCACAGAAAACTAGACCCTGCCACAGCTCTGCTGGACAGCAGAACAAGTGGAAACTGCAAAACCACGGCCCTTGCTCCAATCCTGCCTGATTGCCCAGACCTAAATCATCTCCCCAACGAAGTTTTTAGCTTTCAAACCTCTGTATTACTGGAAGGCATGCTAGAAGGAGGATGGAATGGATGTTGAGTGTCAAATCGCCATATTCATCAAAGAAGGGAAAGAAGGAAGGAGCGAAGGAGGGAGGGAGGGAGGAAGGGATAATATATTGTAGTTTATTTAGATGATGAAATACTACACAGTAATGAAATTGAATGAACTAAAGCTAAAAAAATCAATCTGTATAAATCTCAATAAGTTTGTATAGGAAAGGAAGTCATAAAATAATACAGAGTTTAACACCATTCATATATGGCTAAAAACATTGCAAAACAACACTATGTTTTTAAAGGAAAGACAAGTATGTAGTAACATTCTAAAAGCGTGCATTGGAATGAGAGATAGTGTTTGCCTTTGGGGAGAAAGGAGTATAGGGAATGAGTTTGAGGAGGGTGTCCACAGGGTGTCTCAGTTATCTATTGCTGCATGACAGACTATCCCCAAAGTTAGGGCCTTTAAAGGCACAGCTTTGCCTTTGCTCATGATCTGTGGTTGGCAATTGGACAGGGCTCAGTTGGGATGGCTCATCTCTGTTCCATAGGGCATAGGCTGTGCTCCCTCATATGTGTTTGGTCAGTTGGTTTGTCATCTTGAGCCGTCTGGTCCCAGAGGTCCTCCCTTAAATGTCTGGAGCCTCAGCTTTGATGCCCAAACCTCTCTGTCTATGAGGTCTCTCTCATGAGCTCTCTCATCCTCAGGGAGGCTAGCCTGGGCTTGTTCACAAAGTGGCAGCCCTCCAGGAGGGTAACAGGGGAAGTTGTGAGAATTCTCTCTTAAGACCAAGGTCTAGAAGTCCTATGATATCACTTCTACCACATCCTATTATCCAAACAAGTCATGGGGCCAGCCCAGAGTCGAGGAATGAAAAAATAGGCTCTTGATGGGAGGAGCTGCAAAGAATTTGCATCCACATTTAGTGTACCACACAGGAGCTTCCCTTGTTATGTAGTATTTTATTACTACAAATCTAGCACTATATGTAGGATTTGGTAATATTGAGTTTTTAAATAGGGGATGGTCCTGTGGCTGAGTGGTTGAGTTCGCGTGGTCCACTTCGGGGGCCCAAGGTTTTGCCGGTTCTGATCCTGGGCGTGGACCTAGCATCGCTCATCAGGCCATGCTGAGGTAGCGTCCCATGCAGCGGAGCCAGAAGGACCAACAACTAGAATATACTACTGTGTACTGGGGGGCTTTGGGGAGAAGAAAAAAAAAGAATGGCAACAGATATTAGTTCAGGGCCAGTCTTTAGGAAAAAGATAAAAGAGTGTTAAATATGGTTGTTTATTACGTAATTTCCTATACCTGGTCCTTATGTTTGAAATATTTCACAATTTAGGAAAAGAAAATGAAATTAAAATGGTCGCAACTGATTTATCCCCATATTGGCATCCTATAGAGACAGTACCTCCATTTCCACTCCTTGGAGCCTCAGAGCTGCTCAGGGTCCTGCCCTTTCAGAACCTGATTGTTCAGCTGCCTTTTCAATCCTAGAATATAATCCATAGACTTCCAAAAAATGCACTTTATGTTAAAAGCAAACTGTATTTGGAGAAGAGTTTTTGTGTACTAGCTCATGGTTGAGCGGGAGCTAGAGACTCTGGCACATGCATGTTAGGGATCTCTTTATTGCCACTGATCTTCAGAGGCTAAGGAGACTCTTAGGCTAAATTCTGCCCTTAATTAAGATTCAGAGATATACAAATAGAGAGCCAACTGGGGTGGACCTGGTGGGAGCCAGATTACAGAGTGGAAGGTGTTGGGGGGTCCCTTGAGGAACAAGGACCATAAGGGGAGAGAGGACTGGTGCAGCATACTAAGACTCAACAGCAAGGTCTAACTGTGAGATGAGGTCGTGGTTCCTGGCCTGTGTGGCAGCTGGTACCAAAAATGATCCCAGGCCAACCTGTGCGTTAGGAAAAGAGCCCTTGGAAGTTGAAAGGGCTACTTTGCTAAGGCCTCTAACGTTTTGAGGCTCAAGTAACCATGGTTGGGAGCGCCAAAAGTGTTAGGAAATTAGGAGTGTTCTCCTTCGCCATTTGTAAGAGAAGTAGTAAAATGCTGACCTCAAAGCATTTTGATGCTTGCCCAGTATTATCAAGATGCAGTGAGGCAAATCTCTGGTATAAATGATGTTGGAAGTGATGGCCAAGTGAATACAGCCCATAGCCTCAGAGCAGCTTTTCTGCAGAAATGTGGGCCTGGGCTAGACAGTCCAGACTTGGGGATTGACCAGCTACCAGGGGGATTTGCACCCACACACAGGCATAGCCTTGGGATTCTCAGAAATACTTTAGGAAGAGGGCTTTTCAAAAAGCATCTTCTAGTCAAAGAGATGGTTTGAGTCCATCAAGATTGGAGTTTTACTCTAAATGAAACTTTAAGAGATACTGACTCTCAATGGCTTTAAATGATGCATTTGTAGTTTCTCAGCATTAATGCAACTAACATTTAGCATGTCTTTAATTACAAGAAGTTTATGTTTACGGCATCTATATAGAACTCATTTCAGATGCTAAAGCCTCAGGACACTGAAAACATGTTTAGAATGTGCTTTCGTTAAGTACTGAATTCAGTCAGACAATTCCAGAGAACAAACTACTCCTCACTAGTGTTGGGTATTTGTAGGCAGTTTCCTTTATTATTTGATGATTATGATGACGACAATAACGACCACCAGCTGCTTCAGTGAATCTGATGCCCTTTCCTCTTCTTCCTTATATCAACCCGTAACGAATCACAAATTCTTCTTTTTTTTGGTTAGCTTTTGTATCAGTCAGTGTTCTCCAGAGAAACAGAACCAATCGGATGTTGGAGATATTTATATACGGAGAGATATACATATAATAAGATTTATTATAAGGCATCGGCTCGTATGATTATGGAGGCGGAGAAGTCCCAAGATCTTCAGTTGGCAAGCTGGAGACCCAAAAGAGCTGATGGTGTAGTTATGGTCTGAAAGCCAGCAGGCTCAAGAGCCAAGAAGAGCCAATATTTCCATTTGAGTCCAAAGGCCAGAAAAGACTGACATCCAGCTCAAAGCAGTTGGTCAGGAAGAGTTCCTGCTTACATGCAGGGGGTGAGCCTTTTTTTCTATTCAGGTCTTACCTGCTTGGGTGAAGCACACCACATTAGGGAAGGCAGTCTGCTTTACTCAGTCTACCTGTTCGAATGCTAATCTCATCCAGGAAAACCCTCACAGACACACCTCAGATAATGTCTCACCAAATATCCGGGTATCCTGTGGCCAAGTCAAGTTGACGCACAAAACTAACCAGCACAGAGCTGGTCCTGACGGCCGAGTGGTTAAGAGTTTCGCACCCTCACCACTTCAGTGGCCTGGTCGTGGAACCACACCACTCATCTCTCAGTTGCCATGTTGTGGTGGCAGCTTGCATGGAAGAACTGGAAGGATTTACAGCTAGGATGTACAACCATGCACTGCAGCTTTGGGGAGGAGAAAAAAAAGAAGAATATTGGCAACAGATGTTGGTTCAGGGTGAATCTTTCCCTGAAGAAAAAAAAAAATAACTACCACAGCTTTATTAAGGTATAATTTACATACAATGACATTCACAAATTTTAAATGTGCAATTCAATGAGTTTTAATATTTGCATTATTGTCACCACAAGCATGACACAGAACATTTTCATCAGCTCAAAATGTTTCCCTGTGCCCTTGGCAGTCAATCCTCTGCCCCCACCCCTTGAACTCTGGCAACCACTGATCTGCTTTCTAGCACTGTAACTTTGCCTTTTTTAGAATTTCACATAAGTGCAATCACAGAGGATATAGTCTTTTATGTCTGGCCTTTTCACATAGCATAACCCTTTCAAGGTTCCTCCATATTGTTGAGTGTATCAGCTGTTCATTCCTTTTTCTTGCTGAGTAGTATTCCATTGCATGAATGTACCACAATTTGTTTATCCATTCACTCGTTGAAGGACATTTGGGTTGTTTCTAGTTTTTGGCAATGATTAATAGAGCTGCTATACACATTTGTGTAAAGGTTTTTGTGACAACACGTTTTTATTTCTCTCAGGCAAGCACCCAGGAATGGGATTTACTGGGTCATACGGAAAGTATTTAAGTTTTTAAGAAGCTGCCAAAATGTTTTTCAGAGTGGCTGCATCATGTCGCATTCCCACCTGCAGTGTATGAGAGTTCGAGTGGCTACGTATATTCCTTTGTTTATTTATTTATTTATTTTCCTTTTTCTCCCCAAAGCCCCCTGGTACCTAGTTGTGTATTTTCTTTTTTTTCAGTTGTGGGTCCTTCTAGTTGTGGCATGCGGGATGCCTCCTCAGCGTGGCTTGATGAGCGGTGCCATATCCACGTCCAGGATCCGAACCAGTGAAACCCTGGGCCACCGAAGCAGAGCACACCAACTTAACCACTCGGCCATGGGGCTGGCCTCTAAGTATATTCCTAATAAATAGTATTTCAGGACAATCACGGAAGGAAGCATAAGGAGGAGCAGAGGGAGAGAAACGCAACAGAACCTGGTTGCTCTAGAAACAAACTAAGCCACTTTAACCGTGAGAACTTTAGAGTTTAGATACTTGAGGCAAGAGTGAGAAGGGAAAAAATGGTCATCAAGAGGCAATTATCACTTTAAAATGTAGTGAATATCAGCTGAAACAAAAGGAATTGCGGGTTGTGTATCACTGTAACTGCAGTGAGTCCTTGTTATTGAGGAACGATTTACTTTCTTAATATTAATTACATATTAATATATATACAAAACGTGTATCTCTTGGAGGGTGTAGAGTACAGTGTTTCTTAAACCTTAATATGGATGGGAACCACCTGGGATCTTGTTAAACAATTCTGGTTTGGCAGATCCGGTGCAGGGCCTGGCCTCTGCATTTTTAATACGATTCTCAGTGAGGATGGTGCTCTGGGCTGCAGGCTGCAGGCTGCTGGTGATGAGTGCAGACTCTGGAGCCAGACTGCACAGGTTCAAATCCTCCCTCTATCACTCATAGCTGTGTAAACCAGAGCACACTTCTTCACCTCTCCACCTCAGCTTTTTCATCTGTAAAATGGGGGTGATATCAGGACACAGTCCCTCACAGGGGTGTTGCAAGGGTTACATGAGTTACTACACATCAAGCACTTAGACCAGTGCCAGGCACACAGTAGGTGCTGTATCATGTTCCTTTAGTTTTCAGTGGATTCCAGTGGCCAAGGCAGTAATATGTGTAACAGCTTTGAACCATGTTGCCTGAGTCCTGCACAGTGCTTTAGTCCCTCCAGGGTCCTGTGCCATACTCTGGTGGCAGCCTCCAGTCCCACTGGCGGTGCTAATTAAGGGAGCCCATTCAGAGACACTAGACTGAAACTACCACAAAAAAGAAAACCCACTGAAAGGATTTCAAAGAGAGAGAAAGAGATTGACCACTCCATGTGCTTCACCTGGTGGAAATGTCACCAGGTTCACCCCTGACTGAGGCCTCCACACAATAGACATTCCTACAGGCAGGACTTGTGTGGGGACAGTGCTCAGATAGCGCATTTGAAAGAATTTCCAGCCTAACCCGAGGGCCCAGCTGATAGCTGAGAGAGCAGTACGAGTGTGCCCTTCTCTCCACGAGACCCAGGCAGTGGCTTGGCCACACCATCCAATGAAGAGACTCGCTATTGTTGTTTGCATCCTGCCCCTTTAATCTGCCTCCAGCACCCCTGTAGACATCCTAATTGGTCCTCTGGATCCGGCCCTGTTTGGCCTGTCAGCACGGCTCTGTGTTCATGGCCCGCTTTCATCTCCCTGCTTGCTTGGCAGAGCGCTCTACTCTCATAGTTTTCTGATGTGAAAACGCAGCTTGTAGAGCTTGGATGATCTTCATACCATTTCTGCCTCCCTGTTAGTAACTGTACTAGAAAAACAGCTGTTAATCTCAATTAGGTTTTGATTGCTAATTAGCAGCTACCTGTCAGGATCAAGCAGCCCTCTTCCTGGTCCCCTCGGCTATTTCTCATGCACCTGGTACACTTGGTTTCCATGAGAACCATTTAGCTAGATGCCTTCTCAACCAAAGCTGTCATCTCTTCTGTGGCTTTTACAATATCTTTCCAGGAGCTCTGAGGTTCCTTGTCCACTTCCCTGCTCCCTGGTTTTCTTAATTTCATTGTCCAGCCAATTTCCAATGAAAGTCACTCTGTCTCTGTTGCCTGTGTGTCTTGGAAGGGAAACCAGGCAATTAATAAGTCCATTAATTGAACGTAGGTTAAGAACCCATATTTAAAATTTTTATCTTTAGATTTCTGGTTTCTGGGTTTGCACATAAGAAACTTGGAAGCTGCCACTCTATCCTAAAAACAACTAAAAAGCTGAACAAACCAAAAAGCCAACAATTGGAAGATTTGATTCTTTCACACCACTCTTTCAGTCCCTTCCAAGGGCACAGGGCACCAGAGAGGAGATAGATCCGTATGCTTCATCTTCCACCATAATTTACTTTTCTTTTGTGATTTCTTCTCATTAATTTATGTTTAAAGAGGACTTCTCACTCTATGTTTACCTCTAGCATTTAATAAGTTAAAGGTCATCTATTGTAATTTATTTTAGAGTGGTCATTTAACTTTGTTTTTCCAAATAGTTAACCATCTGTTCCAGCACCATTTATTCAATAATGATTCTTTTTCTCACTGGTTTGTGATGCCACCTCTAATATATACTAAATTCCTATACATATTGGGTCGATTTCTAGGCTATCAAATCCATTACATTGATCTGTCTGCCAATTCTGCTTTAATGATTGAAGTTGTATTATCTGGTAGGACAAGTTCTCTTTCATTAGTCTTTACTTTCAATATATTCTTGGCTGTTTTCCCCTTTATCTTTAAATTTACTTTGTCACATTCCCCTCTCCCTGTCTATCTTGGGTTTTTAATGAGGATTTAAAAATCTATTTTTTTAAGTATTTTGTGAAAGATTAGCATTACTTTTCCCACACCAAAACATTCTCTCGATAAGTTTATTCAAGACTTCTTTCATATATCTTAAACACTTGTAACATTCTGCAAATGGGTCACATACTTACCTAGGTATTTTATCTTTTCTGTTGAAATTATGAAATGGGACTTTATTTTTCATTATTTTTTACTCCTGTTTTGAGGGAGTTTGTGGTTGAAGTATGGGGAATATTTGCAAGAAGGCCCTTTTTGTAATAAGAGAATTCTATGTGAATTAGGAGTTTTGGTTCATGAAAGTGTTTATTTTGGATTTCACTATGTTCAAATTAATGGCAATATTTGGTGGTTCTTGACTTAAAACCCATAATAATTTGCTTGCATTGTGCTGAATTTTTACGATTAAAAAAAAAAGTATGTTAAAAATCTAATAACAGAAACCTAATTCATAGTTAAGTTGCCCTTCAGTAACCAGGGACAATGGAATGCAGCAAGCATACAATTAAGCAAATACCCTCCTTTTCATTTTATCCAAGGCCAGTTCGTTCAGTGCCTAAGTGTTGCTAGAATATGTCAGCCCCTTAATAATATTTTTAAATTTAGCTGATATTCCCAAATGATCTTTCCAATTTTGGATGATGTTTTGCATATTACCTTTAGTTCACAAAACAGAATGTATTCTTCAGGTAATAAAATCTTATTCTGGTACTAAAATTCACCTAGGCATGCTCTAAAGATATGCTATCATGAAAATGCTGCTTCATTATTCTGGGGGACATATAAAACTTGAGGAAAAGATTATCTTAGAAGAAAAGCTTACTTAAAAAGTTAAACAACCATAAGTACAAAGAAAGAAAATCCTAAAGCCTGAAGTATTCATCAAATCTAAAGTATTTCATCAGATCTAAGACATCACCAATCATAAGACACACCTTTATTTCATGTACTGCAAAGAAAGAAAAAGATTACACCAGGTAAACTATGTCATGCTGCAGATTGTAAAACTAATCGCAGTTTTAGAGATTTTCAAATTGGGGGTGGGTGGGAAACGTGCTTCTTTGAATCACTGATATATGTTGGAATACTTTGGGCTGTAATTAACAGAAATCTGACTCAGAATATGTTGGTTCACTTCCCTGGAAGCTGAGAGAAAGTGGAAGCTTCAGGAAGGGGCTGATCCGGTTCAATATTGTCATTAAGGACCCACCATCCTATCAAGGATCTACTTCATTCTCCAAGGCTGGTTCCCGTTGCAGGTAAAACACAGATGCCAGTGGCAAATGGGCTGCAAAATTCCATGTTTACATTAAGTCAAAAGCAGATAATTATTTCCAATTAAAAATTAAATTTTTGAGTTCTCGTCAAGATGGCACTGTGAGCAGACGTTGAACTCACTTCCTCCCATGAACACAACCAGGTTACAACAATTTTGGGAAGAATCACCCTGGATTGAAAACTGAAAACTGGATAAAAAGAACCCCCACGACAAGGGACAGTCCTGACGAAAGCAGAAGAGGCAATAACTCCTGCCGGAGAGGAAAAAAGCCACCTTTGGGAGCAGCGGAGCTTCTCAGCTGGCCAGGCAGCAGCCAACCTAAGGTACGAGCCCTCCCTGGAGGAGTGAGGTCCGGAGCGGGGGCAGTACTGCTATAACCATCCTTCGGACTCAGCCCAACTGAGAGGGGCGTCTTACTGTCTGGCCTTGATGGCTATTAACTGCAGCGAGGAAACCCCAGAAAAGCTATTGGCCGAAAGCCGAAAAGATCCGGGTCTTAAAGGGCCCACGCACAAACTCACTCATTGCAGCAACCTAAAATCACCAGAGAGAAGGTTGGCTGTCCCTTGGTGAAACGAGACTCACCTGGTGGGCCCTGGGGGCATCTTGGTGAGAGGAGGATCCTCTTGAGACTGAGACATTGGTGGGGGCCGTTGTTCTGAGCAGGTCCAGGCATGCTGATATGGACACCAGTGGGGGCTATTGAGGTGCATCCCTTGGGCTGTTAGCCCAGGGGTCTTCCACACCCACAAGAGCACAGATTTAATCCAATTCAGCCAGGGCAGGCAACCCACCCTAGGGACTGGCCCTGCCTAACAGCAAGCCCTCAGGCTACTTTTCAGCCTGCATTGACTGAGTGCCTTGATCCTCTACAGGCAGGCAAGGGTGTCTGCCTCTGTGGGGCAGGGCTTGTGTGAGGACCAGGTGAACTGTCGGGGGCATTGGGGCAGAGATGGGGGCCTCTGCAGTGTGGCAGTGGGGTATGCTCCAGGGGGTTGAGAAGTGTGCATGGACCAGGACTGTGTTGACAGTGTATGTGGTCCAGAGGGGGGTGAGGCTTATCAGCGGCAGAAGACTTGTGCTTCACAAATGGCCAAAAAAAAGGATCAGCCCCACCTTCCAAAGCCTGAAACAACTGAGTGCCTCCATGCCAAGGGCTAGCCCTACTCAGCTGCACTCCTAAGAGAACTGACAACAGCCTTGTTGGCCTCAGGCCTATCACAACTGTATGCCCCTGAGCCTAGCAACCAGCTACACTCGGGTACCAACCCAATTAAGAGGACAATTGCAATAAGAGTGTGCTAATAGACTTTGTAGCCAACAGTGCTGAGGCCCCTCCAAACCGGATTTACAAACAGCTGGCAAGGGAAGGAAAGATCAGACTCCCTGGGTACCTGCAGTGGGAGCCACCCTGCCACAGCAGAAGAACACAAGTAGCCCACAAAGGGGTCACTCCTGGTTTTTATGGTCTGGTGACAAGAGGAAAGCACACTGTTGGGCCTCATAAGGCATCTCATACATAAGGCCACTTCTCCAAGATCAGGAGACATAGCTGACTCACCTAGTACAAAGAAAATAGCACAGAGAAAGAGGCATAATGAGGAGGCAAAGGAATACTTTCCTAGCAAGGGAACACTACAAAACACCAGAAAAGGAACTAAGTGAAACAGAAACTAGTGACCTCCTTGACAAAGAATTCAAACAAAATATAATGAGGATGCTCACAGATATGCAGAGAAGAATGGATGAACACAGTGAGCACATCAGCAAAGAATTGGAAGATATAAAAAAGAACCAATCAGAAATGAAGAATACAATACTCGAAATGAGAAATTCACTAAAGGGACTCAGTAGCAGAGTAGAAGAAGCAGAAGAACGAATCAGCAAGCTAGATGAAAGATTAGAGGAAATCAGCCAAGCAGAACAGAAAAGAGAAAAAAGAATTAGACAGAATGAGAACAGTGTAAGCGAACTCTGGGACAATATCAAGCGTGCTAACATTCGGATTATAGGGGTCCCAGAAGGAGAAGAGAGAGACAAAGGGGCAGAACATTTATTTGTCAAAATAATAGAGGAAAATTTTCCTCACCTGAGGAAGGAAACAGACATCCAAGTTCAGGAAGCACAGAGAGCTCCAAACAAGAGAAGCCCAAAGAGGCCCACACCAAGACATATTATAATCAAAATGTGTAAAATTAAAAACAAAGAGAGAATCCTAAAAACAGCAAGAGAAAGGCCACAAGTGACATATAAAGGGAAGCCCATCAGGCTGTCAACAGACTTCTCAGCCAAGACCCTACAGGTGAGAAGAGAATGGCACGACATATTTGAAGTGCTAAAAGGAAAAAACCTACAACCAAGAATACTCTATCCATCAAGGCTGTCATTCACAACGCAAGGAGAGATAAAGAGCTTCCCAGACAAGCAAAAATTAAAGGAGTTTATCACTAAGAAACCGCTTCTACAAGAAATGCTGAAGGGACTTATTTAAGTGGGAAAGTAATGACTACAAATAGAGATAAAAGAAAAAAAAATTATCAAAAAAACCCAAAACAACAACAAGAAAAAACAGGCAATAAAATCACTTGTAAGGTAAAAGTATAGTAAAGGCAGCAGATCAACTACCTGTGAAGGTAATATGAAGGTTAAAAGACAAATGTACTAAAATTACCTATTTCAATGATAAGAGGGTAATGGATATACACACACTAAACAAAAGACTATATATGATGTGAAAAACATACAACGTGGGAGGAGGGGAGTGAAAAAGTAGAGCTTTTAGAAAGAGGTCAAGGTAAAGAGTCTATCTACTCAATATAGACTGCTATATGCATAGTATATTAAATAGGATCCTCATGGTAACCACAAACCAGAAACCTATAACAAGCAGGAAAAAAAGTAAGACAAATGAAATCAAACATATTACTAAAGATAGCCATCAAACCACAAGTGAGGAGAGCAAGAGAAAAAGAAAGGAACTGAGAAGAAGTACTAAAACACCCCCAAAAAAGAAAAAGAGATAAAATGGCAATAAATACATTTATCAATAGCTACTTTAAATGTCAGTGGACTAAATGCTCTAATCAAATGCCATAGGGTGGCCAACTGGATAAAAAAACAAGACCCATGTATATGCTGCATACAAGAGACACACTTCAGACCTACAGACACTCACAAACTGAAAGTGAAAGGTTGGAAAAAGATACTCCATGCAAATGGCAAAGAAAAGAAAGCGGGGGGTAGCAATACTTCTATCAGACAAAATAGACTTTAAATCAAAAACTGTAATAAGAGACAAAGACGGGCACTACATAATGATAAAGGGAACAATCCAACAAGAAAATATAACACTTGTAAATATCTATGCACCCAACATAGGAGCATCTAAATATATAAAGCAATTATTAACAGACATAAGAGGAGAAATAGACAGTAACACAATAATAGTAGGGGACTTTAACACTCCAGTTACACCAATGGATAGATCATCCAAACAGAAGATCAATAAGGAAACATTGGCCTTAAAGGACACACTAGACCAGATGGACTTAGTAGATATATACAGAACATTCCATCCAAAAACCATAGAATACACATTCTTTTCAAATGCCCACAGAACATTCTCCAGGATTGATCACATATTAGGCCACAAAACAAGTCTCAGTAAATTTCAGAAGATCAAAATAATACCATGCATCTTTTCTGACCACAAAGGTATGAAACTGGAAATCAACTACAGAAAGAAAACCAGAAAAGCCGCAAAAATGTGGAGATTGAACAAAATGCTACTGAACAATGATTGGGTCAATGAAGAAATCAAAGAAGAAATAAAAAAATTCCTGGAGACAAATGAAAATGAAAACACAACATGCCAAAATCTGTGGGATACAGCAAAAGTGGTTCTACGAGGGAAGTTTATAGCAATTCAGGCCTACCCAACAATCAAGAAAAATCCCAAATAGACAAACTAAAAGTGGACCTAAAGGTACTGGAAAAAGAACAACAAAGCCCAAAATCAGCAGAAGGAAGGAAATAATAAAAATCAGAGCAGAAATAAATGAAATAGAGACTTAAAAAACAATAGAAAAAATTAATGAAACCAAGAGCTGGTTCTTCGAAAAGATAAACAAAATTGACAAACCCTTAGCTAGACTCACCAAGGAAAAAAGAGAGAAGGCTCAAGTAAATAAAATCAGAAACGAAAGAGGAGAGATTACAATGGACACCTCAGAAATACAAAAGGTAATAAGAGAATCCTATGAAAAGCTATACACCAACAAATTGGATAATCTACAAGAAATGGATAAATTCTTAGAAACATACAACCTTCCAAAACTGAATCAAGAAGATGTAGAAAATTTGAATAGACCAATCACCAGTAAGGAGATCGAAACAGCAATTAAAAACCTCCCAAAAAATAAAAGTCCAGGACGAGACAGCTTCCCTGGTGAATTCTACCAAACATTCAAAGAAGACTTAATACCTATCCTTCTCAAACTCTTCCAAAAAATTGAAGAGGAGGGGAGGCTTCCTAACTCCTTCTAAGAAGCAAACATTATCCTGATACCAAAACCAGACAAGGACAACACAAAAAAAGAAAATTACAGGCCAGTATCACTGATGAACATCGATGCAAAAATCCTCAACAAAATACTAGCAAATCGAATACAACAATATATTAAAAAGATCATACATCATGATCAAGTGGGTTTCATTCCAGGGATGCAGGGATGGTTCAACATCCACAAATCTATCAACGTGATACACCACATTAACAAAACGAAGAATAAAAATCACATGATCATCTCAATAGATGCAGAGAAAGCATTTGACAAGATACAGCATCCATTTATGATAAAAACTCTAAATAAATTGGGTATAGAAGGAAAATACCTCAACATAATAAAGGCCATATATGACAAACCCACAGCAAATATCATTCTCAATGGAGAAAAGCTGAAAGCTATCCTTCTAAGAACAAGAACCAGACAAGGATGCACACTGTCACCACTCTTATTTAACATAGTATTGGAAGTCCTAGCCAGAGCAATCAGGCAAGAAAAAGAAATAAAAGGGATCCGCATTGGAAAAGAAGAAGTGAAACTGTCACTCTTTGCAGACGACATGATTTTATATCTAGAAAACCCTAAAGAGTCCACTAAAAAACTTTTAGAAATAATAAAGGAATACAGTCAAGTTGCAGGATACAAAATCAATGTACAAAAATCTGTTGCGTTTCTATACACTAACAACGAAGTAGCAGAAAGAGAAATTAATAATACAATGCCATTTACAACTGCAACAAAAAGAATAAAATACCTAGGAATAAACTTAACGAAAAAGGTGAAAGATCTGTACACCAAAAACTATAAAACATTGTTGAAAGAAATCGAAGAAGACACAAAGAAATGGAAAGATATTCTGTGCTCTTGGATTGGAAGAATTAACATTGCTAAAATGTCCATACTTCCTAAAGCAATCTATAGATTCAACGCAATCCCTATCAAAGTTCCAACAACATTTTTTACAGAACTAGAACAAAGAATCCTAAAATTTATATGGAACAAAAAAAGACCCCGAATAGCCAAAAGATTCCTGAGAAAAAAGAACAAAGCTGGAGGTATCACACTCCCCGATTTCAAATTATACTACAAAGCCATAGTAACCAAAACAGCATGGTACTGGCACAAAAACAGAAACACAGATCAATGGAACAAAATTGAGAGCCCAGAAGTAAACCCACACGTTTATGGACAGCTAATAGTTGACAAGGGACCCAAGAGCATACGATGGAGAAAGGAGAGTCTCTTCAATAAATGGTGTTGGGAAAACTGGACAGCCACATGCAAAAGAATGAAAGTAGACCATTCGCTTACACCGTGCACAAAAATCAACTCAAAATGGATTAATGACTTGAATGTATGACCTGAAACCATGAAACTTCTAGAAGAAAACATAGGCAGTATGTTCTTTGACATCAGTCTCAGCAGCGTCTTTTCAAATAGCATGTCTGACTGGGCAAGGGAAACAACAGAAATAATAAACAAATGGGACTCCATCAAACTAAAAATCTTCTGCACAGCAAAGGAAACCATCAACAAAACAAAATGACAGCCTAAGAATTGGGAGAAGATATTTGCAAACCATATATCAGATAAGGGGTTAATATCCAAAATATACAAAGAACTCACACATCTCAACAACAAAAATACTAACAACCCACTTAAAAAATGGGCAAACGCTCTGAATAGAGATTTCTCCAAAGAAGATACAGATGGCCAACAGACACATGAAAAGTTGTTCAACATCATTAACTATCAGGGAAATGCAAATCAAAACTACAATGAGGTATCACCTCACTCCCGTCAGAATGGCTATAATTAACAAGACAGGAAACAACAAATATTGGAGAGGATGTGGAGAGAAGGGAACCCTTGTTCACTGCTGGTGGCAGTGCAAACTGGTGCAGCCACTATGGAAAGCAGTTTGGAGTATCCTCAGAAAATTAAGGATAGATCTACCATATGATCCAGCTATTCCACTGCTGGGTATTTATCCAAAGAACTTGAAAACAGAAAGGCATAAAGATATTTGCACCCCGATGTTCATTGCAGCATTATACACAATAGCCAAGACTTGGAAGCAACCTAGGTGCCCATCAAGGGACAAATGGATAAAGAAGATGTGGTGTTTATACAAAGTGTACTACTACTCAGCCATAAGAAATGACGAAATCCAGCCATTTGTGACAACATGGATGGACCTTGAGGGTATTACGCTGAGTGAAATAAGTCAGAGGGAGAAAGTCAAATACCATATGATCTCACTCATAAGCAGAAGATAAAAACGACAAAAAAAAAAAAAACAACCACATAGCATTGGAGATTGGACTGGTGGTTACCATTGGGGAAGGGGGCAGGGGGGAGGGCAAAAGGGGTGATTAGGGTCACATGTGAGGGGATGCACTATAATTAGTGTTCGGGTGGTAAACATGATGTAATGTATCCAGAATTTGAAATATGATGTACATCTGAAAAAAATAAAAATTAAAAAAAATAAATTTTTATTTATTCTTTAAATAAACATTTTAAATGTTAAAATTAAAATGAAATTTCCCAGATGTCCCTAGCCAACTTCTCATTGCGTTCTCAGCAGGCCAGCTCCAAACTGAGTCACCTCCCCAGGCCTGAACAAACTACTCTCTGAGCCGTCTTGTCCAATATGTTGATGACTCACTGTTATGGTCACCTGAGGAGGTAGATGGACCCCTCCCACCCAAAATTTGGCTCTGATTTTGAGAATGATGATGCTATACACACACTGGGAGGGCATGAGAAGTTTCATAACCTACATAATTGAAGTCTCTGGGGAGATCAGGGCAGGCCTCTCAGGCAGGTTCAAAATGGCTTACGAGCACAGGGAAGGAGCATCAGCCTGGTTGGTTATCGTTGTCAGGGGTGGGGCCAGTGGGAGAGGTCCTCGGTGCAGGCAGGGCCTTGTGTGCTTTGAATCTCCCATGGGTGCCAAAGGAGGAAACACCTGGGCTTTCTTATCTGCTGGCATAGATGTGGGGCACAAGGGAAGAGACGAGGGGAGGCTGGAAAGCAGTCAGCAGTCAAACATCAGAAAATAGAGTGAAATTCCTTATTACACTACCCAAAGGAGATTGTTTGCATTTAAATTAATTAAAATTAAATAAAATTAAAAATTCAGTTCCTCAGTCACACTGGACACATTTCAAGCGCTCAGCAGCCACATGTGGCCAACTTATAGAACATTTCTACCATCTCAGAAAATGCTGTTGGATATGCAGTCTAGAGCGTGTCAGCCAACTACAGCCCACAGCAGCGCTGACCCAGTGTCTGTTTTTGTATAGCCTGCCAGCTAAAAATGGTTTTTACATTTTTAAATGGTTGGAAAAAAATCAGAAGGAGAATGATATTTCACAATGTGAAAATTATATGAAATTAAAATTTTAGTGTCCACAAATAAAGTTTTCTTGGAACCCAGCCACGCTCATTCACTTATGTGTTGTCTGCACTGCTTTCACACTGCAACGGCAGGAGAAGTTGCAGCAGAGATGGTACAAGCACAAAGCCTAAAGGATTTACAGTCCGGCCCTTTACAGGAAAGGTCTGCTGACTCCTGGTCTGCAGGCACAGGGTGACTCTTATCTGGTCAGGCCCACTCCTGGGAGCTGTGGGAGAGTCACGTTCCCCTAGTCTCATCGGTATGTGGAGGCTGAGGAATACCTGAACAATCTTGGAGTTCTGCTGGGAAGGAGAAAGCAGAGGTGGATGCTGGGTAAGCCGCCACCAGTGCCCACTACATGTAACAGGAAACAGAGACCAACATCCAACTATTGTGTGGAACTGAGTTGATGGTCTCCAAAGTGGATCTCTCTATTCACCAAGCAAATGGCATTTCTTGCTATAGCACTGAAACCCTTCACACTGAGATACAGCACTTGGATTCCACTTTATCTTCAGGATTTCTGCCAAGATCCAAGCTTTCTGGGTCCTTGCATATAAATTTTCTATTCATCCGTCTTATTTCATTGTTACTTCTGGTATGCATAAGATACAAAATTTCAAACCAATTCCTTATGTCACAGCCTTCATCTTCAATTTCTCCATCTCTCTCTCTACCCCCCTCACCAACTTGTATCCAGTTTTTCTGTCAATCACTTAAATTTCTTACTTTAAAAGATCCCTGCTTAATTAGCTTTGGTCAGACAATTTAAAAAAGTAATACTCAAGTGAAAAAGAAAATTTAATATTAGAAATTATTGATCTTTTAATCTGTAGAAGTTTCATCACTACCCATTCATAAATTGACTGGGTTTTTCCCCCCTTGGAACAGGATACACATTCTAGAATACGAACTACAGCAGATTTAGTTGATGTCACAGGAAAAAATTATTAAAACATCTTTTCATCTGTTTAGGATAGCATGGTTGTGAATATATAGGGTATAGTGTAAATAAACTATAATTAGAAAAGTTATTTTCAAAATGAATCTCTTATCTAGACAATTTGGGGTAAATTTGACTCTAAAATGTCTTAGCTTTTTTTTTTTTTTTTTAATTTTCTTCCAGTGGGTTTATCAAAGTGGAATTTCCCCGTAATTCAAATAGATGAGTGTTCCTGTGAATGGTCAACGAGCTTTGAACAAGAAGCCTTGGCCCTGACTTTGTACATGTTCTAACATCACACTTCTTTCCATTGTTTGTCAATGAATAAAGTTTGTGGATTTTAAGAAAAGTGAATCAAGAAAGGGGAGGGATTGAGTTAACTAACAACAGAAGAGTGGTGTCAGGTGAGAATATTTCAACTTGACTAGTTTTGGAAAAGCTATTGTGACATTGATGTTGTGGAAGTGTAGAAAAAGCCCATTGTTGCTCTGATGGCTAATTGGTTTTGAATGGAACAAATTGTGGATTTTAAAATTTGTGTCACCCCCTAGCTATTCTCTTCTTAAAAACAAAAGAAAACAGTGTCTATTGAAAGCGTTTATGGCTTTTGGCAGACAGAGTTTTTAAAAAAAGGCACACAGCCCTATAGAAACAGCTCAGCTCACCACCTCACCCTCTGCCAACCAGAGTGGGAGGATTAGCAGGTGCTGCCATCAGAAATGCTGATGTGCATCATTGGAGGGAGGGAGGCTGCTGAGTCCCTGAGGAATGGGCTGTAGGAACCAAATGGGACTCAGTTTCAGGAAAGAGAGAAAATGGAGAGGAATAGCAGGGGTGTGCTCATGTCTCTTCAACTTTCCTTCCTGCTTTTCAGAGTATATGAAATTTAATCCTCAGGTGGATAATATGACAGTGAAAGGAATGACAAAGACGTTGTTTGCTCAATGCATTCTAGTCATGTAGAGGTCATGTGGCCACATCTGCCCGCTACAGTATCCTCTGATGCCAGGCTAGGAAGACTGTTCCCTGTAGCTGCCTCCACTGTTAAGGCCCACCCTTGCATCCTCAGTCACCAGCCATGGCCATCCAATTATTCCCAAGTCTTCAGCCTGCCTAGAAAAATAGCAATAGAAGGGGTCAGGGGAGACTTTGCTCTACCCCTTTCTACCCAAACAGATTTTATTTGGGAGAAGGAACCCAGGAGTAGAAACTCGAGATACTAGGTATCCTCTGAGCATAGAATGCTAATACATTCCTCACCTCACACCTCCGATTCTCTAGTTTGCACATGCTTTTTTCCTGTCTAGACTTTGAAGCTCTTTGAAGACAAAGAAGCCCTCTATCCTTTGCCCAGAAAAGTTCCACATGCAAAGCGGTCCTTTCAAGGGAAATTTTAATCACACCAGAGACAAGTTTGCCCTATAGTTTCAAGTATGGGGCTGGCCGACTGTAGGCCATGTCATTCTTAAGTTGATGTTATTTCCTAGAACCTAAAGATTATGTGTCTAGATACATTATAATAAAAGGGATGTGCTGATAATCATACTAAAATCATAAAAATACCATTATGTTTTTCAAGATAAAGTCAGGTTTAGTTAATCAGAATTGGTTTGCAAGATTCCATTTGTTTCTGTGTTTAAAATAGTGTCAGGTTGACAAGTCTTTTGTTCCCACACTATCACTTTGGCTTCTATTCTAATCTGTGCAATACTTAGACAATACAGATAAGTTAACCGTGGTTTAATCCATTCTGACTCTTCTGACTGATGTTTTTGCGTGGATTTTGATTAATCATAAACATATAGGATATTTGTGCCTCATCCCATATTTATGACAGGTGCAGACTTTGCTTTTCATATGTTCTGAACGCTGCCACAATTCAAAATGTCCCTTTTGTCTGACATACTACTAACTGAATGATGTCTACGCTTTTTTGAAATAAAGAATAGCTTGTTGGTTTTTTCCTTCTGAATAGGAAATGAGAAATGAGGTTTAGAAAATCTTCTGTAAAGTGTTATCATTGGTAAATAAATTTGTAATCATGTAATTCACATACTCTCTCATCATAAGAGAATTTCTGGAGGTTTTATTAATTTGATAAGGAGAATAATGGGAAAATATCCAAAATGGACTCTATAAAAAATATGAAAAGACTGAAATCAACATAGGCGGTAGATATCATTCTACCTTCAAAGGGAGTATATTTTTCTGTTCTCCATCAGGACCTTTAATTCCAAATCCCTGAAAATACTGTGAAAGCAAAGGCATAGGCAGAGGTGGACAGAATGAGATCTGGTCTCAAACACAGTGCAGATCTCTGATTGTCTCATCAAAAGCAACAGAGATACTTTCTGTTCTATCTGGGAAAGCAGAAAGCTGGAAAGAGCATCATGCCCATCCTCCCAACAATAACATATACACCAAAAAAAAAAGACAAACAGCAAATGCACGTCTTTTTTTTTACTCTATCAGAGAGGTAAGGAATGACAGATGCCTACAAAGAGAGAAGAGGTGAGAACATCTTCTTAACTGGGACAGATGCAGCTGGAGACTGGTAAGAAGAACTTAGCTAAAATTGTTAACCAATTGGTGAAGACTGAGTGTAGGCAAGCAGAGACTGAGTGCAGGTAAGTATTATCGAGAATATAGAACTGCCAGGGCTTTAGATTTTCACCCACTTGCATTCTCTTTTCCACTAACCTCACCATATGCTCACAAAAAAATAATGGTGAAGGCCTTGAAGTATATGCTTGCAGGAGGTGAATGGTAGGGCTGTGGGAAAGTCAGGATCCTCTTCTCCCCAGTCCTTTCCCTGACCTCCCTTATGGAACACAAGCCTTATACTGTGGGAAGCAGGGCAACAAACACTGTCACTCATGGGCACTGGTGAAAACCCTTTGCAACTAGGGAAGAAAACAGAAAAAAAATAAACCTTCTAAACTTAGCAAAGGGGCAGGAGCATTGAGAAAGCAGTGAAAATCTATGAGACTCAGGGACACAGTAACGATTAAGTCTGAAGCTGATCTGAACGATAGAGAATACTCCTGTCACCATCACCAGGCTAACAAGTATCAAGTAACAGTGGAATTCTGCTGGGAGAATTGCAAGAGTGCAGAAAGATACTCGGAGGTGCAGCAAAAAGTGCTGACCTAATGCTAAGGGTGAAGCAGACATTGAGAAAAACCCCATGTTGAACCAGCCCCATCCTACAAACAGGTTATCACTGGAGGGATTTGAAGCCCATGGTGCACTGCAGTAGCCATTGCAACAGTAAACTCTAAGCACAAAGTCCTCTCTAGATTGATTCAAAACTCCACAATAAAGGCCCACCACTAGGAAAGGTATGCCCATTTCCAGCATAAAATTATCTCAGTCTCTACTACTCTACGTGAGAGGTCCAGGTTTCAACAAAAAATTACAAGGAAGGTAAAAAAGCAAGTAGATGCCACATGCTGCAAAGAAACACAGCAAACAACAGAACCTGATTCAGATGTTGGAACTTTCACGCAAGGAATTTAAAATAACATGATTAATAAGCTAAAGACTCTAATAGGAAAGGAGGGCAATATGCAAGAGAATATGGGTATTTTCAGCAAAGAAATAAAAACTGTAAGCAAAAATCACATGGAAATGCTTAAAATGAAATGACCACAGTAATAGAGCTAAAGAATACCTATAATAGGCTCATCAGGAGACTCAACACAGCTGAAGAAAGAATCAGTGAACTTGAAGATGTTAATATAAATTCACATATCTTTTATGTCAGCTTCAGCAAAAAGCTGAAACACAAAGAGTAAAACTAAGGTAAATAAACAGAACAGAGCATCTAAAAGCTGTAGGAAAATACCAAATGGTTTAACATATGTGTACTTAGAATCCCAGAAAGAGAAGAGAGAAAAGTAGAGAAGAAATACTGGCTGAAAAATTTCCAAAATTAATGACAAGTACCAAATCACAGATTTAAGAAATTCAGAGAAGATTAAGCAAAATAAATATCAAACACGCACACACATACACACAAACACACACAGGTTGCATACCCCTAGCCACATCTTATCTTTGTCTATCTGTAACCTCTGTTCTTGTCTTTGTCTGTAACACATTTTTTTCCTCTAGAAAAACAAGCATTACTGATAGACAAAGATAAGAATTACAACAGACTTCTTGTCAGAAACGATACAAACCAAAATACAATGGAGTGACAATAGCACTGAGAGAGAAAAACATGTCAACTCAGAATTCTACCCCTGGAAAAAATATCTTTTAAAAATGAAGGAGAATAAAGAATTTATCAGACAAAAAAAAGTATAATATTTACTGCCATTATATCTATGCTGCAGGAAATACTTTTAAAGGTCTTCAGGCAGAAGGACTGTATCAGACAGAAAACTGCATCTACACAAAATTAAGAACTATAGTATAATATAAATTCACATATTCTTACTTTTTATTCCTCTAAAAGATAATAGAGTACCTAAAGCAAAAAATAATTTGCTTCTCAAAATTAAAGTAAAATTTTCTTGACAAAATTCAACATCGATCCGTGACTAAAACCTCTCAGCAAACTAGGAAGTGGGGAACTCTCTTAGCAAGATAAAAGGCATCCACTAGGAGCCTACAGCTCACATCATAACATGCATCCAAAATGCATGCCAGGGCTGGAGACCAGAGGACGCAGGAGCCACAGTAGCACTTAAAGCTCAGCCCCTAACCCTCCCCAACAGTGGTGGTGGTCCCCACCACCTGAGGCTTCAGGAGCCACAGTGGTGCCCATAACTCAGCCCCTGGCAGTGGCACCACTGACACAGGCCCTGCCACCCCCAACACTGGCCCTGCCAGCAGTGGGGGCTACAAGACTCTGGGCCCCCAGCAGTGGCAGCAGTGCCTGTGACCTGAGGTTCTAGGATCTATGCAGGTGCTGGAGACCAAAGGTTTCAAGAGCCCTAGTGGTAGTTGTGACCCAGGTACCACTCTCCCCATGGTGGCAGTGTCACCCATGACCCTGGCCCACCCAGAAGCTTCAACCACATCTGTGAACCCAGTGGCCCCAGAAGTCATGTTGCCAGCATCCCCAGATAACCCAGGAAGAACAGCATAGGTGGTGCATGAGGGAGAAGTGCCTGAGCCCATGGAGGGCCATGTAACAATGACAGTGGAACCCATGACCCTGTTCCCCCCAGCTGCAGAGGCACCCACAACTTTAGCACCCATAGCAACCCCCTCTATAGCAGCACCTACAGACCCAACAAACCTGGACATGGCCAAGGTGCCCATGACCCCAGCTCTTCCCCCACTCTCCCCTCCCACCAACCACAGTGGGGAACACATGACCCAGGTGACCCCAGAAGCAGAAGAGATGCTTGAAGCCTAGTGACCACCAGTGGTGACACCTGCAACTACAATGACTTCATAAACAGCAAGGCAAGAGCAACCTCAGAGGAACAAGCAGCACAACAAAGGCATTAATGCTGCCTCTGGCAGAAGCATTAGAGGGTGGAAAGTGCAAGCCCTCAAATACAACCAGAAGCAGCTCAGAATCAAAGTAAACAAAACTGTACCCAAATAAGAAAGGTGTTTGCTACCACAAATGTGCCAGCAGAGGAACACTCATCAAACACCTTGAAGAATTACAATAACACAGTAGCACAAAAAGAAAATGGCAATTCTTCAGAAACCAAGTTTGAAGTCACAGAAGATTGTGATCTGACAGAGAATTGAATATTGCTGTCATGAAGAAACTTGACAAGTTGCAAGAAAATTCAGAAAGACAGTTCAATAAGCTCAGGAATAAAATTAATGAACAGAAGGAGTGCTTCAGCAAAGAGATTGAAACTCTAAAAAAAAAAAAAACCCCAGAAATTCTGGAGCTTACAAACACAATAAATGAGATGAAGAATAAAGTAGAAAGCATTGGAAAGAGAGCAGATTATATGGAAGAGAGAATTAGTGAGCTTGAAGATAGAAATCTAGACATGATTCAGGTGGAAGAGAAGAGAACTAAGATGCTTTAAAAAAATGGAAAAATTCCAGAATAAATGTATGACACAGAAAAAGCAACATAAGGAAAATGGGTATCCGAGAAGGAGAAGAGAGGGAAAAAAGACCAGAGAGTTTATTTAAAGAAATAATAGCTGAGAATTTCCTAAACCTGGAGAAGAAACTGGATATAAAAGTACATGAGCTAATGGCACTCCCAATTATCTCAATGCAAAAAGACCTTCTCCAGGGCACATTATATTAAAACTGTTAAAAGCCAATGAGAAAGAAAGAAAATTAACAGTGGCCAGAGAGAGGAAACTAACATAAAAGGAACCCTCATAAGGCTATCAGTGGATTCCTCAGCAGAAACTACAGGCTACGAGAGAGTGGAATGATATATTCAAAATATTGGAAGATAAAAACTGCCAGCTAAGTATACTCTATTCAGTAATGCTATCCTTCAGAAATGAAGGAGAAATAAAGGGTTTCCCAGACAAACAAAAGCTGAAGGAGTTCATCACATTAGACCAGCCTTACAAGAAATGTTGAAAGGAGCCCTCCTACCTGAAACAAAAGGGCAAAGGAATACAAAGCTTTGCGCAAGGTGACAAATAGACAGAATCAGAAAATTGCAAATCTGTATCACAACAGGTTAGCACACAATTATAATATAAAAGCTAAAGGGAAAGAAAACATAAAAATAACTATAACCACTTAAATTTGGTAACAAACTCACAATACAAAAAGGGATAATTTGTGACAACAAAAACATAGAAGGGGAAGAGGAAAAGGATGGACCCTGCACAGGCAAACGGAGATAAGATGCTTTCAGCAGAAAAAGGACTATATCATCTATGAGATCTTTCATACAAATCTCATGGTAACCACAAAATAAAAAATCAGAGCAGTGTCAGAAAACATTAAAAAGAAGGAAACTGAGAAACATATCACAGAAAACTGCCAAAGTGAAATGGCAGACAGAAACACAAGGAAAAACAAAAAATGGAAATAGAGAACAACCAGGAACCAAAAGATAAAATGGCAATATTAAGCCCTCATATATCAATAATCACCCTAAATCACCAAGCAAAAGACACAGAGTGGCTGGATGGATTAAAAAACAAGGCTGAAAATGTGCTACCTCTAAGGAGACAGTTCTCAGCTCTAAAGACAAACATAGACTCAGAGAGAAGGGATGGAAGATGATACTCCAAACAAATGGCAACCAAAAGAAAGTGGATGTAGTCATATCTCTATAAGACAAAATAGACTTCAAGCCAAAAAAGATAACAAGAGACAAAGATAGACATTATATAATGATAAAGAGGACATTCCACCAAGAAGATGTAACATTCATCAATACATATGCACCTAACATAGGAGCACTGAAGTATATATAAAGCAACTATTAACAGACCTAAAGAGAGAAATTGATAGTAATACATTAATAGTAGGGCACTTTAATACCCCACTAACATCAAAGATAGATCACAGACAGAGAGTCAACAAGGAAACATTGGCGTTAAATGAAACACTAGATCAGATGGACTTAATAGAGATATATACAGAACATTCCACCCCAAATAGCAGAATACACATTCTTTCCAAGTGCACATGGAACATTCTCAAAGATAGACCATATGTTGGGAAACAAAATAAGTTTCAATAAGTTTAAGAAGGTTGAAATCATATCAAGCATTTTTTCAGACCACAATGATATAAAACCAGCACTCAACCACAAGAATAAAGCTGGAAGAGTGACAAATATGTGGACTAAACAACATGCTACTGAAAAACTATTGGATCAATGGAGATATCAACGGAGAAATAAAAAAATACCTGGAGACAGGGGCTGGCCTGGTGGTGCAGTGGTTAAATTCATGCACTCCACTTTGGTGGCCCAGGGTTCACTGATTTGGATACCAGGCATGGACCTACACATTGCTTATCAAGGCATGCTGTGGCAGGCGTCCTATATATAAAATAGAGGAAGATGGGCACAGATGTTAGCTCAGGGCCAATCTTCCCCCCTCCAAACAAAAAGGGAAAAAAAATACCTGGAGACAAATGAAAATGAAAACACAACATTCCAAAACCTATGGGATGCAGCAAAAGTGGTACTAAGTGGGAAATATATAGCAATACAAGCCTACCACAAGAAAGAAGAAAATCTCAAACAATCTAACATGACACCTAAAAGAACTAGAAAAAGAAGAACAAACAAAGCCAAAAGTCAGTAGAAGGAAGGAAATAATAAAAATCAGAGTGGAAATAATTGAAATAGAGACTAAAAAGACAATAGAAGATATAGATAAAACTAAGAGCTGGTTCTTTGAAAAGATAAAATTGAAAAACCCATAGCTAGACTCACTAAGAAAAAAGAGAGAAGGTTCAAACCTAAAGAGCTCACACAACTCAACAACAAAAATCAAACACCTCAATCAAAACATGGGCAGAGGATACGAACAGACATTTTTCCAAAGAAGATATACAGATGGCCAATAGGCACATGAAAATATGCTTAACATCACTAATCATCAGGGAAACGCAAATCAAAACTACACTGAGAAATCACCTTATGCCCGTTAGAATGGCTATAATCACCAAGACAAAAAATAACAAATGTTGGAGAGGATGCGAAGAAAAGGAAACCCTCACACTGCTGGTGGGATTGCAAACTGGGGCAGCCACTATGGCAAACAGTATGGAGATTTCTCAAAAAATTAAAAATCTAAATACCATATGACCCAGCTATTCCAATACTGGGTATTTATCCAAAGAACTTGAAATCAACAATTCAAAGAGACTTATCCACCCCTAGGTTCATTGCAGCACTATTCACAATAGCCAAGATGTGGAAGCAACCCAAGTGCCCATCAACTGATGAATGGATAAAGAAGATGTGGTATATATATACAATGGATTACTACTCAGCCATAAAAAAGACAAAATCGTCCCATTTGCAACAACACAGATGGAACTTGATGGTATTATGTTAAGCAAGACAAGCCAGACAGAGAAAGACAAACACCATATGACTTCACTCATTTGTGAAAGATAAACAAATACATGGACAAAGAGATCAGACTAGTAGTTACTGGAGGGGAAGGGGGTTGGGGAGTGGGCATAAGGGGTAAAGGGGCACATATATATGGTGATGGACAAAGAATAATGTACAACTGAAATTACACAATGTTATAAATTATTATGACCTCAATTTAAAAAAAGAGAGAAGGCACAAATAAGTAAAATCAGAAATGAAAGAGGAGAAATTACAATGGATACCACAGAAAGACAAAAAATTATTAGAGAATACTATGTAAAGCTATATACCAAAAAACTGAACAACCTAGAAGAAATGGACAAGTTCTTAGAATCATACAACCTTCTCAAACTGAATCAAGAAGAAATAGAGAATCTGAATAGACCAGCCACAAGTAAAGAGACTGAATCAGTGAAAAACTTCCTCCCAAACAAAGTCCAAGAACCAGACAGCTTCTCTGTTGGATTCTACCAAACATTCAAAGATTTAATATCTATCTTTCTCAAACTCTTCCAAGAAATTGGAGAGGATGAGATGCCTCCTAACTCATTTACAAGGCCAACATCACCCTGATGCTAAAACCAGACAAGGACAATGCAAACAAGGAAAATTACAGACTAATATCAATGATGAACATAGATACAAAAATTCTCAACAAAATATTAGCAAATGTAATACAATACATTAAAAGGATCATATACCACAATCAAGTGGGATTTATTCCAGGGACACAGGAATGGTTCAACATCCACAAATCAACGTGACACACCACATTAACAAAATGAAGAATAAAAATCACACGATCATCTCAATAGAGGCAGAGAAAGCACTTGAGAAGATCCCACATCCATTCATGATAAGAACTTTCAACAAAATAGGTATAGAAGGAAAATACTTCAACATAATAAAGGCCTTATATGACAAACCCACAGCTAAAATTATACTCAGTGGTGAAAAACTGAAAGTCGTTCCTTTAAGAACAGGATAAGACAAGGATGCCCACTCTGACCACTCATATTCAACATAGTATTGCAAGTCCTACCCAGAGCAATTAGGCAAGAAAAAGAAATAAAAGGATCCAAATTGGAAGGGAAGAAGTAAAATTCTCACTATTGTGAATGACATGATTCAATATATAGAAAACCCTAAAGAATTCACAAAAAAAAACTACTAGAAATAATTAACAAATACAACAAAGTTGTAGGGTACAAAATCAACATACAAAAATCAGTTGTATTTCTATACACTGAGAATGAGCTGGCAGAAAGAGAAGTCAAGAATACTATCCCATTTACAATAACAATAAAAAGAATAATATACCTAGGAATAAATTTAACCAAGAAGGTGAGAGACTCGTACACTGAAAACTATGACATTGTTGAAAGAAATTGAAGTCATGAAGAAATGGAAAAATATTCTGTGCTCATGGATTGGGAGAATTAACATAGTTAAAATGTCCACAGTACCTAAAACAATCTACAGATTCATGCAATCCCAATCAGAATCCCAGAAACAATTTTCATAGAAAAAGAATAAAGTATCCAAAAATTTATATGGAACAGGAGAAAACCTCAAATAGCCAAAGCAATTCCGAGAAAAAAGAGCAAAACTGGAGGTATCACACTCCCTGATTTCAAAATATACTACAAAGTTATAGTAATCAAAACAGCATAGTACTGGCATAAAAACAGACATACAGATCAATGGAACAGAATAGAAAGCCCAAAAATAAACCCAGATGTCTATGGACAGCTAACTTTCAACAAAGGAACCAAGAACATACAATGGAGAAAGGAGGTCCCTTCAACAAATGGTTCTGGGGAAAACTGGACAGCCTCATGCAAAAAAAATGAAAGTAGACCATTATCTTACACTACACACAAAAATTAACTCAAAATGGATTAAACACTTGAATATAAGACCTAAAATCATAAAACTCCTAGATGAGAACAGGCAGTAGTCTCTTTGATAGTGGTCTCAGCAGTATCTTTTTGAATATCATTTCTCCTCAGGCAAGGAAACAAAAGAAAGAATAAACAAATGAGGCTGTCTCAAACTCAAAGGCTTCTATACAGCAAAGGAAACCATCAACAAAATGAAAGGACAGCCCACCAATTGGGAGAAGATACCTGCAAATCACATATCTGATAAAGGGTTAATGTCCAAAAGACATAAAGAATGCATACCACTTAACAACAAAAAAACAAACAATCCAGTCAAAAGATGGGCAGAGAATATGAATGGACATTTTTTCAAAAGAAGATATACAGATGGCCAACAGACACATGAAAAGATGTTGAACATCACTAATTATTAGGGAAATGCAAATCAAAACTACAATGAGACACCATCTCATGCCTGTCAGAATGGCTACTATTAAAAAGAGAAGAAACAGTAAGTGTTGGAGAGGATGTGGAGAAAAAGGAACCCTCGTGCAATGCTGGTGGGAACGTAAATTGGTGCAGCCACTATGGAAAACGGTATGGAGATTCCTCAAAAAAGTAAAACTAGAAATACCATATGATCCAGCTATTCCACTTCAGGGTATTTATCCAAAGAACATGAAAACACTAATTTGAAAAGGTATGTGCACCTCTGTGTTCATTGCAGCATTATTCACAATAGCAAAGACTTGGAAGCAACCTAAAGGCCCATCAAGGAATGAATGGGTAAAGACGATGTGGTATACATATACAATGGAATACTACTCAGCCATAAAAAGCAAGAAATATTGTCATTTGTGACAACATGGATGGACCTTGACAGTATTATGCTAAGCGAAATAAAATAGACGAAGAAAGATAATTACCATATGACTTCACTCATATGTGCAAGATAAACAAGCAAACACATGGATACAGAGACCAGATTGGTGGCTACCAGAGGGGAAGGTCGGGGGCGGGGGGTGAAAGTAATAAAGGGGTACATATGTGTGGTGATGGATGACAACTAGACTTTTGGTGGTGAACACGATGCAATCTACACAGAAGTTGAAGTATAATGATGTACACCTGAAATTTATATTAAGTTATAAACCAAAAAATCACCACAACTAAAAAAAGTTTTTAAAAAATAAATAGATATACTGTGTTCATGGTTTGACTCAATATTGTTAACATGTCAATTCTCAATTCTCCCCACATTGATCTAGAGATGCAAAGAAATCGCAGTGAAAATTCCAAAGGATGTTTTATTGATATTGATAACTCGTTTATAACATTTATATGAAAGAAGAAAGGAACTAGAATAGCCAAAATGATTTTGAAAAAGAACAAAGTTGCAGGACTCACACTAGCTGATTTCAAGGCTTACTATAAAGCTATAGTAATCAAGACAGTGAGTTATTGGCAGAAAGGGAGACACATAGATCAATGGAACAGAATAAAGATTCCAGAAACAGACTCACACATATGTGACAACTGATTTTTGACAAAGGTGCAGAGACAGTTCAGGAGGAAACAAGGCTTTTCAACAAATGGTACTGGAGGTCCCTATGCAAAAAAATTTACCCTGCCTCATACCTCACACCTTTTACAAAACAACTCAAAGTGGGTCACAGACCTACAGATAAATATAAATCTATAGAATTTAAGCTCCTAGAAATCCAGGAAGTCAAATCAAATTATACTTAGCAAGTAATGGTTAGATTATGTAAAACTTTAAGCTCTTCTCGTACTGTGGATCCTTAACATCTCTGAGCGCCTACTCACAGAGTACGAAGTCCAAGTGCAGAACTTGGCACACAGTGGGCCCCTGGCAAATGCTAGTCTCCATGAGCGTGTGTCTAACAGATTCCATTCTATCGTCCATCTTTTTCTCCAAGGCTGTAGCTCTAGTTTGCTATCAAGTTTCCATTCCACTCACTGTAAGAAAAGGTAAATCAAAACAGACCTAAAAACCTTGCTTTTCTTAGTTGGCTCTTGCTTCTGTCCAATTGTCCCTTCTTTAGGGACCCCTCTGTGTCAGTGATTAGTGTTCACGCCACGTCCTGACTTAGCATAGTGTGCAATTTTCATGAGCGTGGAGAGAGATTCCTTCCCTCTTCCAAATTAATGATGAAGGCATAAACTAAGAGGGTTCCCGACAGCCATCTCCGCACCTTCCTACAATCAGATACTTTGCATCAATAACCTCTCTTTGTGATGTTGTAACTAATTTTGCAAATAAAATTTCCTGAGATATATCAAATCTTCACCAACATAAGATACATTACGTCTCTTGCATTTCCGCTTCATCTATTCATAACTCTGTCAAAAAAAGCTATTGTGCTGGCGTGATTTGTTTCTTTGAAGCCTAAGCCACTTATTGTTCCTGATATCATCACTTTCCCGCTACTTAAACACACACATGCGTGCACACACGCACACACATACACACCACATACGCATAGAATTATTATGGCTGGAAGTGATGTTTACAGGGTGATAATTACCAGTATCTTTCTTTTCTTCTTTCTCACTTTGAAGAACAGGCAATGTTTCATATTCACATCAGTCCATTCATCTCATAATCTTCCTGATTCTACGCTAGGCGTTCAGCCTGATTTTCTATGATTACCATGTGAATCTTATCAGGAGGCCCATCCTCTGGATCTTGAGCTATATCCTGAGTAACACAGGCCAATGTCAAGGGGATCCCTGCCCCCTTACAATGCCAGGAAAAAGCACTTTCCAGGCTCTAAAAGAGAAGCACAAGAATCCTAAGTTCTGCCATTGGTAGAAATATTCTTTTTTTCAGGGAGTTCCTGTGGAGATACAGGGTTTTTAGAAAATGATAAGCATTACAGAAATCAGTTAAGAATAGAAGTTCTGTCTCATTTACATGTGGCCTAAAATAAATTGAGAGATTTGGCCATCTTAATCTCCTACATATTTTACTTCTTTTGGTGTCTTGTCTTTGAAAGAAAGGAAGTTGACATTTACTGAAAGCCTATAGTAGGCCAGACATTCTTCTAGTTCTCATTTAGTCTAAATAACAACCCTTAATATATGTTTTATGGTCCCCATTTTACAGATGATGTAGAGGCTGTGTTACGTGGTTACGCCTGAGGACACAGGATGAGGGATAGATCTGAGACTCATGTGCTGTCTGCGTGATTTCAGAGGCCCGTCATCTTATGCAATCCAGACTGTTCTTGACTTTGCAGAAAATTGCTCTGTGCCTTTAGGTAAGTCTCTTAACCACTCTGACCCCAGTTTCCTCAGCTGTGAAAAAGAGGGGTTGGGATAGCTCAGTGCTAGCGTCTCCACCTGTTCTAACCTTCTGAGAGCCTTGAAGAATTTGAATTTAGGGCAAGAGAAGACAATACTTCCTATAGGGAAATATTGACTTAACAAATAGAAAAAGAGAGAGAGAGAGCAATAGGAGGTGGGAGGTGCTAGCCTAGTCAATGTGGGTGAGGCTCACGCAGATGCAGAAAGCTTAACAGTTAGAGGCAATTTTGCAGTCTTAGGATGCCTGCGGAACTGAAGTTCCCATTCAAGTTACCTTAGAGATTCCGATGAAAAAGATGGGAAACGCCCGGGTTTAAAAGTGTCTGACTTCTCAACTGCTGCCTCCAGCTCTCGAGTTGCAGTGCTTCTCCGGGTAATCACGAGACTTCCAAAGGGACTGTGTGTACGGAGGTCCAACTTCCCAAGAGCAGGATCCTGTTTACCCATGATATTTCCAGAAATCTTCATCACTTAAAGAATTTAAATTACTAGTCTTCTCTTCTCTTCTGTTTTACATCCCTCTCCCCCTCTTCCTCTATGCATAGTAGACAGGGTGACTTTTCACATAATTTAGTACTTTCGATAACAAGAAAAGTGATCTCAGGTTGTGAGAGGTGCCGTTACCGAAATGGTTGCCTCTTTCTCAATGTTCTCCTCTCTCCCTCCCTTCTTTCTCTCCTTCCCTCCTTCTTCCCTCTTTTTCGTTTTTTTTTGGGGGGGGAGGTGGTTTTTTGAGTAGGGTTTTGCTTTCAGGAGTTACTCTGTTCCGATTTGTGGCTTCTACAAACAGTATCATATTTTAAAGGCTTCAACGAGCACAACCTTACTTAAAAATTCTCCATATTATCATGAGCGAAGTCAGCCTAACTCTTTTAAAACACTCTGATGGACCAAGTACTTTAAGCAAGTGTTCCTTTCTTGGCAGCTTGAATACAATGAAATCTTCTAGAGTAGATCCCTGTGCATTTTTGGGTGCTAAATGACGAATGGAGAAATGTGGGCTAGCTGGTAAAAACTCAAGTCCGAGCGCCCCTTCAATCATACTGTAAAAATACATGTATTTTAAAAATTGAGATTCATGCAATTTTCTGACTTGATTAAACTAGAAACTCTCAGCAAGAGCTTGATTTCCAGCCCATTATCCAGACCAAAGAGGTTTGGATGAGCTTCTGTTAAGTATGCAATTCTTAAGCTGTCTGAATCCAGCTCATCAACAGGACAGGCATGTTGCAGACGACAAGAGGAGGAGCTTTTGTGTCCTCTAATTTCCTCTGTCTGGGCCATCAGGGAGCAGCGCGCAGCATTGTAATACGCAGTGCTAGCACGGCGCCCTTTCCCAGAACCAGAACGGCTTCTTTGCTACTTCCCTCTGATTACTTCTCTGGACTGGGAACATGGAGGGACGGTAACTCTGGGATAACAAAGGCCACTGCATAATATCATTAGGGATGCAGAGTGGTGGTGAAGTTATTAAGCCATTTGGAGCCTCAGTTTTTCTATCGTGAAAATGGGGGTAATACCTACTGCTCAAGAATGATAAAAACAGAGGTGATGTATATGTTATACATACCAAGTGTCACATAAAGTGCTTGGATAGAAAGCACACTAAAGTGGTCAAGGCATCTGGTGTTGTTGGTATTATCTAATGAATGCAACACACACATATTGGGGGCCGGCTTCATGCCCATTCCTTGCCAGGCTCTGAGATGACAGATGCTAGGGCTCCTGTCCAGGCAGAGCCTGCAGAGGCCCCTCCCCCAGCCATGCTCTGCTCAGGCCAACATGCCCGGAGGCCCTGTCCATGTCCCAGTCTTATAAGGGATTCCTCGTGTGCTCCCTCATCTCATCCAGCTCACCAGGCCCATTACTAATGCAATTTCGGGCGTGGAAGAAATCTTTGCCAACAAAATGAAAGAGGGCTTCTAACTTCTTTCTCCCCCAATTCCCGAACGTAGATGGTCATGAGAACCGAGATATACACTTTTTTCACCAGTACATCAAAATGTATCTACTTCTCAGCTCAGGCCTGAAGGTGATTTGTTCTTTATGAACGTAATATTCAGGGTGTCAGTGCTCAATTGAATGCATCTTAAATAAGATGCCTTTTTTTATGAAAAAGTTTTGGGAAACTGCAACTGTCTGACATGTGCAGGTAGTTTTAATGAGTGTGTGGGTGTGTGTAGAGCTTAAGTCGTGCATGCTCTTTTAGACAAATCATAAAATTGCGATATACCAGAAGAAATAAAAAAGTAAGTGACTCAGAATCCCACTATCCAGTGTCCATTTAATTGTTAATCTTTTAGAATCTTGAGATTGTCCATATATGTGCATCTAAATTAAAAATGTAGACACCTTGTAATAAAATAGGGCTGCATTTTACATACAGACTTTATTCCACTCAATAATATTATGACTCTCTTTGCATGTCTATATATATACTTACATTTCCATTCCAAATAACTATAAGTACCATAATTTATTTAGTCAATTTCCTGTTCAGAGAGTTGGTTTTAAGTTTTTACTCATAAATGTGACCTGGATGTCTCAGGCGTTACTAGCCAATGAGTACAAACATAGTAACATTAATTCCCCAAATTTAAAAACCCCAAGGCCCCAACTCCCATCATTTTCAGAGTCTTCCTCCTTAGATATTTCTAGAATCCCCAGGAGTACTTACATGCGTCGGTGGGTCACTCCTGGCGTTGTTTGCTTCCACGGGTGGCCGAGTCAAGGTGCCACATCCTCCATCTAACAGCTTCACAGGGATGCGCTGTGGGCTGGAACTTTGCTCGTGTTGTTGTACCAACTCATCACCATGTTCTGAAATCTGCTACTCCAAATGTTGGCACAACCAAAATACTATTAGTGTACTTCAAAACTGACGGTCTTTATTGCTATTACCACCCTTGGGAGGTAAGAAGGAAAATATATCTTCCTTTGTTTGGGTCCCGTCGCAAGGATGCTCAAAGCCCAATGTGTCCAGTGTTGAGTTACACAGTCTTATCATTCTTACAAAGCTTCTTTCTCTAAGTCCCACCCACACCTCCCTAGTAGAGGGTAGGATGAGCAACCGTTCCAGTTTGCCAGGACTTTCCTGATTGTAGCACTGGAAGTTCCACTTGCCAGGAAATTCATCAGTCCCCACCAAACCAGAATGATCAGTCACTAGTAGAGAAATGGGTTCAAGTGCTAGTATCAGCCAACATGCTGTGTTTGGAACCACTGCTTCCTTGCAACTACTGGGCCCTATTGCTAAGCCTGGCTTGCTTTTTCCTTTACAGTAAAATTTATCTTAGGATGCCCTCCATCTGGTTTCCACTGGGGCAACATTCACCAGACCTGCCTATATATATCTCAACCTAAAAAAAAGACAGAGTCTCAATTATTTATCCTCAGGAAACTCTTCAGATCCTCACTTAGCCTTGTGTTCAGCCTCTTAAACTAGTGGATGCAAATGCATATGTGGTGGAAGAGATGTTGCCTAACTGCACTTAGTAGAAACTCTGGAATCCCATTGCCTTCTCATAAACAACACTCTGATGAACATCTTGTACTCAGAGCTTTATGTATGAGTCTGATTGTTTCTTTGGAATAAATCCCCGAAACTGTAATTGCCTTTTAGTTTTTGATGCCTATTGTCAGGGTGCCCTCCAGAAAGTCTATTCGAATGTACTTTTTCGGTTTATTTTTTTAAACCATGCAAATTTATGTTCAGGATAAAAAGAAGCTCTGACCTGTTTCTAGGACAACAGAGGATGTTCCATGCCAGAAGGTCTTTGCCACAGGGGAAAGGGAGAGAATATGAGAGAAGGGCTAGGGAAGAACAGTCCCGAGTTGCCTGACAGGGTCCGAAGCTTTAAGAAGCCCCTTACGCTCAGTGCTTTGTGGTTATTGTCCCAGAATATCCACGCAGTCCATCCAACACAAAGCCTTCTCTTTCACTCACATCCACAGTCCTGCAGGCTGTACCCAGCCAGGGAATCTGCACTTGGAAGGAGAATACAGGCTGGGAAAATTCCACTCTGACGTGCTACTCTTTTCTTGTTTGATTCCCACAGAACCTATGGCTGTTGGCCCCCAGGAAATAAAAATGAAGAGAAAGCCAGACCCAGGTCACCATTAGCCAAATGAAGCAGTTGTCTAGGTAGCTGGAGAGTGGCTCAAGGTGGGGTGAGGGATTCTGCCTCAGCCAAAGTTCCAGAAACGATGTTGGAGGCTGGTCAGGGTAACTGACAGGGCTTTGTGCATCATGCAACACATTGTCGCCAGGCCTCCGGGCTGCCTGGGGCCAGTTCTGTAATGAAGGGTTGGCTGGATAACTCTTGGAATCAGGGAAGGTGAAACCTGGCAGCATGGAGCATTTCAAGTGATTTTACCACATAAGGTATACTCAGTACACACTTTGGGATGAAAAACATGGGAGATATGCGCCAAGGGCATGTCTACCTCTATCGTGTTTCAAACCTAAGTAAACAAAATGTAAAGCATTCAAAATAAAGAGTATGCCATGTTTGCATGAACAATTTGTAATTCTCCTCATGCAAAAGTTACTGGCAATGATCTGCTCCTCACTGGGCAATATGGGAAGCAAACCAATATTACCATTAGATCTGATTTAAAAGCTGAGCACACTAAATAGACACATATTTACATAACTAACCATCCAAACTAACATAAATAGAAGGCCCAATTCCCTCAGCACTCCCACAGAGCCTGGAGCAGGCGGATGGTCCTGATCCTAGTCCTAACTGACCAGGGGTTTCCAAGCAGGAAAAGGCTTCCAGGATGCTCCCACCTTGCTCATTCAAGATGTTCCCCTGAGCTGCCTGGACGTGAATGAAAAACAAGGGACAAAAAAAAATCACTGCATTAAAGATCATGTCTGAGACACTGTTTTTATTTGGGTGCTTAACTCTCCTATGTCTCCTAGAGGGAAAAATTCCAGCAGAACATAACGGGAAATTTGGTTTCTAGCCCCAGTATGTTAGTTGCCTGGTTGTGTAACCATAAGCTAGTTGCTTCTCCTTTCTGACCATCAGTTTTCTGACCTTTAAAATTGGGAGCTTGAACTAAATTGTCTCCCAAGAGCTTTTCACCTCTAATGTTATCAGCAAAATAGCTCTTACCAAATAAATAACCTGCCTCTCTTTTGAGTTTTGGAAAAGTTCAATTTCAAACCATCAATTGAATTTCTGCAGCCTCCATCTGGAAAGTCACATGCTGAAATTCAAATCCACCTCTTTGCCCTCGATTGGTCACTATTGTTACCCTGGGTGATCTTGGGCAATGGCAATTTCCAAGACTCCTGGGCATGCACAAAAGCACCCCTTACCATAGTAAAGGCCAAAGAAAGTGTAGTCTTGCTCTTTTTGTGCTATTCTTTGGATTTCCTTGGCTTCTTACAAGGCAGATTAAAGGCAGACCCTTTAAGACCTTCACTGCTAGACTCCTTCTATATTTTATGCTTTTCTGAAGTAGACATTATGCTCTCACCTAGAGCCCAGATTCTAGATGGACTGAAATTTACTCCAACCTTCAAGCTCCAACTAAAACATCTGAAATAAACACTCGCACATTTGTTGTACCATTGTCATCTGTTTTCCAATGTTGATGTTGCGAAGTCAGCTGTCAATCTGATTATGATTCCTGTGGAGTAACCTGTTTTTTCCTTAGCTACTTTTAAGACTTCCTCTTTATAGTTCAGGTTCTATAAGTTCACTATAATGTTTCTAAGTGTAAATTTCTTTTCATTTATCCTGATAGGAATTTATTTGGCTTTCTGAATCTATAAATTCATTTCTTTCATCAATTACAAAGAATGTTCAGCCATTATCTCTTTGAAGATTCCCTCTCTTGCATTCTCATTTGTCTCCTGAAATTCTGACTAGTCCATGTCAATGTCTCTCACTCTATTCTCTGTAACTCTTGATGTTTCATTCATATTTTTTTCTATTTCTTCATCTCTCTATGCTTTAATTTGGGTGATTTCTCAGATCTAACTTCTACTTCACCAATTCTCTTTTTAGCTATATTTAACCAGCTGTTTATACTGTCCATGGAATTTATTTAAATTATCAAAATTTTCATTTCTAGATGTATTTTTGGTTCTTTCTCAAGTTTTCCTGCTTATTTCTGTTACTTTGTCATATGTTCAATACCTTGTTTTATCTTTTTTCTTTTCTTTTTTTCTTTTTTGCTGAGGAAGATTCACACTGAGCTAACACCTGTTCCCAATCTTCCTCTTTTTTTCGTATGTGAGCCACCGCCACAGCATGGCCACTGACAGACGAGAGGTGTAGGTCCGCGCCCAGGAACCAAACCTGGGCTGCTGAAGCGGACCATGTCAAATTTCACCACTATGCCACCAGGGCTGGCCTTTATTTCTTTAAACAGAAACATACTTATTTTATAAGATTGTTTTTACTTATTGTATTCAATATCTGAAATTCTGATATCTGCATGTTTTGTGGGATCCAGTCACTCTCTTATTTCTGTCTTTTGTTCATGTTGGCTGTTTCCTCATGTTTTTAGTGATTTTTGATTATCATCTCATATTCCCTGAAACATTACTTATAATAATTATCTGAGGCTTGTGTTCTTCAGAGAGGGACATTCAACCTGGGATTAGTTTCAACCAAAGTTTTCACTTGAGGTTTTCAGGCCATTGAGATTGTGTAAATTTGGGTCTGGATTCCCAAAGCTAAGGTTCAGGGAGACAAATGCCCCTTGTGGGACAGGTCCTCCCACTGAGAGTGTAGCCCTTTAAGGGTGATGGTTTATTCAGAGCCCCAGGCTTTATTTCTGTTTCCCCATGGATGTGGCTCTGGGCCACCAGGATCATTGCATTTGGGGGAAAATGCTATCTGTGCTGGTTTAAAAATATGTCCATACATTCTTCAGTACTCCTCTCTCCAAAGAGTGGAGCCTAACTTCCCTCCCCTTGAGTGTGGGCTGGACTTAGACTTCCTTCTATGAATACAACACAATGAAAGTGATGGTGTGTGGCTCAAGACTAGGTCATAGACGGCATTGTGACCTCATCCTTGCTCTCCTTGGATCATTCACCCTGGGGAAAGTCAGCTGCCATGTTGTCAGGACATTCAGTCAGCCCTATAGAAGAGCACACATAACATGGACCTGAGGCCTCCTGCCCAAAGGCATGTGAGTGTGCCATCTGGGAAGCAGATCTTCCAGCCCAGTCAAACCTTCAGAAGACTGTAGCCATGACCAATATCTTGACAGCCACCTCTGAGCTAAAACATACAACTAAGCAGCTCTCAAATTCCTGACCCATGGAAACTATGAGACAATAAACGATCATTTTAACAAGGTTTTAGGGTGATTTTCTACTCAGCACTAGATTATCTCCTGGAATTCTGCTTTCTCACTCTTTCTGGCCTCCAATTGTTTATTGCCAGCACAGCCATATTTTTTTTCAAAATATGTATTACATTTGATCTAGCATTCTTAGGAGTTCTTTATTGGGAGAAGTTTCTGCACATAGCTTGCCATATTTCTGAAAACAGAAGTCTTCATGTTTATTACTGAATCCTCTTATCTAATATAAACTTGGCAAAGTAAGTTCATTAACCTCATTAAATATGTAAAGAAGGAGGTTCAACGAGGTTGTCTCCTGCCCAAGGTCACACCACCAGCATGTGATGAAGCTGGGACTTGAACACAAGTATGACAAATTCCAAAGTCCGTGCTCCTTTCAAAATCACAAGTAGCTTTCCATGGATGTAATTGAAAACAATGTTGTCATCCAATCAAGCTGTTTATCCACTGGGCACAGGTGGTTACAGAAGGAATAGATGGGAAAAATAGAGGCAAAGGCTGGAGATCCTGCTAACAGTGTGTTAGGCTATAGAAGGACTCTTGTGAGCCTTGAGTGGACTCCTGATTTTTTCTTGGAAAGGTCCTTTGGCACCATGTCTGTCTCCTCCTCTGCTTCTCCAAGTGTTTCCCAGGGTCCTGCCATAAAGAGCAGTCTTCAGCACTCTTATCTCTCATCTCCCTCTACATGTATTCTCTCGGGGATCTGGGCTGCTCAAATGGCTTCCATTAATGCTCATTCATGGACAACTCCCTCCTTTCCTTGAAGCCACATCTCTCTTTGTCTTTCTTGGGCTTGTCTTTCTTGGTGTCATCTGGAAGACTGCGTACCAGATGATGAGTTCATAACAGCACACACTCAGTGGGTAAGTAATTTAACTTCCCTCAGCCTCAGATTGCTCATCTAAAAATGAGAACAACAGAGCCTGTCTTGTGCACTTGTTGTGAATATTAAATACTGTAATGTGTATAAAACCAATGCTTAGCACATAGTAAAAGGTGAATAAGAGGTAGTTATCTAGAAAGTTTAACAAATTTGGTCGAGAATCCCTTGGTAGCATAGAATGTGGTAAGGAAAGTTTCATTTTTATATGTTTTCCAGATTTTACATTTCATTGTAACAAAAATGTAATTTCAGTGAAGACACAGGATAAGAGTATATAAAGCCTGTCCTATGGCCTCTACCAACCCTGGGGTTTAACAACATTAAGAGGGCTATTTAGACAGTTTAAGGCTATGTATTTGCAGATTGGATTTTAAGCCATTTGTAACCCTAAGGTGTTTAAACAACCCTGCAATTTGATCTCAGATTCCCCCCGTGCTATTTTACCTCCTCCAAGCTCCTGTCTGCCAAGCCAAGCCCTCCTTCCATGACCACCTGTCACTTGCTGTAGTGGCTGGGGTTTTGTGAGGCTCCTGGCTGTAACCTGATCCCCACAACTGTTCAAGGGATGCTGCAGCTGCCACAAAATTCGTTCAGTTTTACGGTGTAGAGTGGCTGGGGTTCCATGGCATGCCTCTGGAAAGTTTCCATTCATTTATTTACTCGTTCACCAAAACATGTTGGGTACTTACTAAGGGCCAGGCCGTGTGCTAACTATGCACTGGGAATAGAAAGGGAGTCAAATAGGGCCTCTGTCTTCAGTGGCTCACAGGTTAGCAGCAGGCACAGACAGACAAAGAAATGCTACAACACGGCATCATGGCATAAGAACAGAAATGGACGCACACCAAGAGAAAGCAACTACCCATCCTAGGTGGGAGGATGGAGAGAGGGACGACTTCCCAGAGGAGTGACATTTGAGTGGGCTCTTAAACATTTCTCTTGGCTGTCCCTCCAAATCCTTTTCTAGTTCCCATGTCATTGTCAAACAAGCTCCCAGTTTCTTCTTCATCTCATCTTTGTACCCATGTCTGCCACCCCCAACACACACCCGGAGGCACTCTAAGTTCAACATTAAATCCTGCTGTTTCTTCTTCTGTCTGCCTTCTCCTTCCCACAGCTTTGGTCCAAGCCATAATCGTTGCACACCTGGACTCCTACCTCCCAATTAGCTCCCCCTCCTCCAGCCTGTGTGGGTCCCCTCTCACCTATTGGACACACATCATTGAGAATTATCTTCCTCCAGTGTCACTTAGCTCTCATCACTCTCCTCTTTGCACGCCTATAAAGGCTCCCAACTGCCTCCCAAATCATATTAAAACTCCTCCAGTCTTGGACTTCAAGGCCCACTACCAATTAGCCCTGTTTCGCCTAACTGCCATCCATTCCTGCTGAGTGCAGGTTGCTGCCCTTCGCTCTAGCCAGGCAAAGCTCTTCCACCTGCTTCTTTCCACCTGCACTGCCATCCCTAAGAATGAGGCTATCTGAGTTGACTGCGTGTGCCTAGGGGTAGTTTTCAGGAAAAAGAGGAAGAGAGAAAGGAAGCCAATACCCCTTTAGTATTCTATTATAGGTGAAAGCTTTAAAACATGAGCAACAAGGGTAGAGACAAAAGGAAAACCCAGGATAGAGTGGTGTGGACTGCTGTCAAGTTGGGGCAGGGTGCTGCTGACCAGTGAGTGCTCTGGTGCTGGTTGTGGGCAGCTGAAAGGGCATGGGAGACATCACCAAGCACCTCTGCCAGTTGTGTTGCCCTGCCTCCCTGTCTTCCTTCCATGTTGCCCTGCCTTATCTTTCCTAGGCTGATCTCTCAAGTCCCTTTGACCTGTAAATTGAATGAGGTCATTCCTATCCTTAAAACCTCTCCACAGCTTCTTCTCAGGGTGGAACACAGCTCTAAACTTTTACTCAGATGGCCATGATCTCACTCTGGCTCCTTCTCCAGTGTCATCTCACACCACTTTCCTCTTTCCTCACTATGTTCCAGACACTCTGGTTGTTCCTCCAATCTCAGGAATATTCCAGGTTCTCCCATTGCAGGGCCTTTGCACATACTGTTCCCTCTGCCTGACATCTTCTTGATCACATTCCTCACCTCACTGACCCTTTTCATCATTCAGCTCTCAGCTTCTGTGTCCCCTTCCATGACCACCTTCACTGTAATTCTCTATGAAAACAATACTCTGTCCATTTTTTTCATGGTACTAATTACAGTGTGTAAATCTGCATGGCATAGTTTGTTTTCTTGTTGACTGGCCCCCTCCACTAGTAGGCTGTAAGCTCCTTGAGGCAGGAAACCATTCTTGTTCACTGATGTACTCTTACAAAATGCCTGACACAGAGTGGGAGCTAAGACCTTGCTCACCCAACATCATCTGGATTTCTCCAAAGCATGGTGACTTGTGATTGGCCCAATTTTTGGCCAAGAGGGAATACTCTGGTCTTTTGGAAGCTTCCCTCTAAAATGCCCCACATACCCAATCCACCAGGCCATGATACCTTGCCTTTCAGAATCTGTTCAAGAATCTCCTACTCACGAGACACTTTGCCAAACCAACCATTCCTGAGTGTGGTCCAGGACTTGCAAATTGGAATGCCTACGGAGACCAGGCAAGTAATTGAGAGGGATGGGTCAGGTGTAGGGTGATAGGGGGTGCTGGGGACCACAGTTAACTGCTGAGCTTATGTCCCATATAAAGGGGGACAGTTTCTGCTCAGCTCCAGTGGCTGTTAACATGCAAGAAAAGCAAGCCTTGTTTGTTAGATTTTCCAATTTTTTAAAAGAGCTAAAAATAATCTGAATTTTCATATGAAACATCTAGATTTTTAAAAAATGGTATAGGCCTATTTCTGCAATCTCTATCAGCCTGATGGTGAACTCCTGTTCTGTTCTTTCAAGGAAGTTGCTTGGCACTTGTGTTCATATGCAGTGAGCATGTTTACATTCCTGAGTCCTCTGCTATGTCCTGTAGCCAGTGCCAGGCTTCTCCTGACGGCAGAAATTATGCCTTTGCCTTCTTCGCTGTCCCTCAAAGCACCTAGTGCGCATGGCACCCTCTTCTCCCTGTCAACGCCGGTGACTAAACAAAGGGTTCTTAGGAAAGCAGCAACTGGCTTTGCTGTTTTGTGAGCAGACGCCTTGCCTATTGCACACAGAAGCACGGCCCTTCACTCAAGCTCATCTGTTTTGTTCATTAGGTCTTCAACCCTCAATCACTGTGAGAGTTACAGACTTTCTCCACTTCGTTCATTCTCTTGCCTTAGCATCTTGTTGAAAAGTATCCTCATCCTTTGTTCTAAATTCCAATCTCTTTTGTGCTATGATGATAATGTTAACTTTGTAATTGTGCATAAGTCAGCAAACCAGAGTAATGCCTTATTCATCCAGCATCGTCAGGAAATGAGGTGTTCCACATAATTAAATTGTCTGGATAACTAGAGCTAACCAACATTTTAAAGATCAACATTTAAAAAAGAGTAAATGGAAACCTCCCAAAACGTATTACAAACCCTCTTGCCTTCTTCATTTTTAAATTGTTTTATATCATTTTTTTTCAGATAGAAACAAAAGAGTAGAGAGTAATAATTAAGGCTTCCTCCACCCCAGTAGCCGGGCCTCCCACTTCCCATCCCTATCAGATGCTGCATTATCACCAACACCAGGTTACAGGCTATCTCCTTTCTTAGATAGTCTATCCACATACAAACATTCTTTCTTTATTTTCCACAAAAGGTGGCATGCTATGACACTGTACTGCACCTTCTTTTTAAAATCTTATATCTTGGTTACCACTTTTCATTGATACATAAAGACTTGCCTTATTCTATATGATGGCAGCCCCCTGTCCCATAGTATGGGTTCAGCATTATTTATTTAAGCAGTCCCCTACTGGTGGGCATCCAGTTGTTTCCCATCTTTTGCTGTTATAAAAAATGCTGCCATTATAATCTCTGTATTTACTTCATTTTTTACGTAGGTTACATCCCCGGAAGAGAATCACTGGGTCTAAGAAAGGACATGTGCATTTGTAATGTTAATGACTTGTTACATCATCCTTCACAGAGTTTGCATCAATTTATTTCTCTTGCCATCACTGTATGAGCAGACCTGTGTCCCCTTACCTTCACTGGCACAATGTGCAACCGAAATTTCTTTTGAAGTTTTGTCAGTCAGTGAGTAAAGAATGTTAACTCACTTACTATTAAAAATATGTAATTTTTATTGTGGAATGTGGCTTTTATAAAGTGTCCTTCTTCATCTCTTCTAATCTGGTTTGCCTTGAATTATACTTTGACATTAGGATTGTAGCACCTGCTCTCTTACTGCTCCCACTTTTCTTATAAATCTTTGTCCATGTTCCTTTTTTTTTCAATTAAGAGACTTTATTTTTTTAGGTCAATTTCATGCTTACAGAAAGATTAAAGAAGAGTACAGCAGAGTTCCTACATACCCTCTTTCCATCCTCCCCCAACCCCCAACCACCACACAGTTTCTTCAGTTATTAACATCCTGAAATATTGTGGTGCATTTGCTGTAATTGATGAACCCATATCGATACATTATTATTAACAAAGTTCACAGTTTATATTAGGCTAACCCTTTGTGTTGGGTTTTGATAAATTCATAATGTCATGTATCCACCATTATAGTATCATACAGAATAGTTTCACTGACCTAAAAATCTTCTGTGCTCTGAGTATTCATCCCCCCTCTCCACCCCCAATCCCTAGTAACCACTCCTCTTTTTACTGTCTCCATAGTTTTGCTTTTCCAGAATGTCATACAGTTGGAATCATGCACTTGTAGCCTTTTCGGACTGGCTTCTTTCATGTAGCGTTATGCATTTAAGGTTCCTCCATGTCTTTTCATGGCTTGACAGCTCATTTCTTTTTAGTACTAAACAATATTGCATTGTCTGGATGTACCACAGTTTGTTTATTTGCCTATTGAAGGACATCTTGGTTGCTTCTAATTTGGGTAATTATGAATAAAGCTGCTATAAACATTCATGTGGAGGTCTTTACATAGACGTAAGTTTTCAATTCATGTGGATAAATACCTAGGAGCATGTTTGCTGGACTGTATGGTAAGGCTATATTTAACTACTGTTTTCCAAAATGGCTATACATTGGACATTCCCATGAGCACTGAATGAGACTTCTTGTTTCTCCGTATCCTTGCCAGCATTTAGTGTTAGCGTTTTGGATTTTAGTCATTCTAATAGGTGTGTATTCATCTCTCATTGTTGTTTTAATTTGCATGTCCCTAATGACACATGATACTGAGCATCTTTTCATATACTTGTGTGCTCTCTGTATAGCTTCTTTGGTGGATGTCTGTTAGATCTTTTGCCTACCTTTTAATTGGGTCATTCATTTTCTTATTGTTGAATTTCAAGAGTTTTTTGTATATTGTGGCTACAGGTTCTTTATCTGATATTTGTTTTGCAAATATTTTCTCCCAGTCAGTGGCTTGCCTTTATTTTTATGTTTAAGTTGAAGCTTTCTTATTCTGAATGAGGTTGACTATCTTTATATATTTTAAAGATCATTCATATCTCTCTTTCTGTGAACTATGTTGTCATATCCTTTGGTCCTTTCATGTTAATGACTTAACAGACCTAACAAAATTTAACCATTATTTGAGAATAGAATCATTAACATGAGCGTTGATTGCTACACTTTACCGTGATTGTCCAAAGTACTTTGCTCTCTTGTATCTATTTTTTTGTCTTCCTCTTCTTTTCTTAAGTTTTAGGGTATGTGCTATCCCTTTTTGCTTCCCTCAAATGTATGGCTTTCAAAACCTCTGCCCCCTCTTGTAATTTGCTGCCTCTGGTAAAAAGAGCTTCTGATACTAAAACAATAAAATTTGTTCTAATAGCCTGGGAAGCCTGATCCACGAGTTGAGTTCACAGGGCACAACACATATATTTTGTACATCTATTGTGGCCATCCAGAGTCTTTATCATTTCCTCATTCTTGGACATCTTCAGAATATTCAGAATCATCCAGCAAATGAATCCCTAGTTCTAGCAGTCTCTGCCAGAATATTTGAGGGTAATCACAAGTCAGATTTCCTAGTTATGAGTGGGGCCCTGTGCCCGTATGTTACTTACACATAAATATGATTGCCTTGAATAGGGGACTCTATTCTATAGCTCTCTGCCTCTCTACAGCAGCAATATGAACTTCTACTTCTGGACAACGTTACACAGATGATTTTTCAGTGGTATTTTCCCGTGGACGCTCAGTGCCATGCCTGGGCTTGCTGCGCACAAACATTTCCGCGTTGCTTTGTAACTGGAGCCTCCCGTGAGTTCCAGGGAAAGGGGATGGCAGCCCCGGTACATCCCATAGATGGCAGTAAACACACTTTGTAGCACTTTTCTTCATCTTCATTGGGATCAGGCTCCTTCAGGGAAAGAAAATGAATGCAGAAAATGTGGAGTAATAATTAGCAAACAGACTCTAGTCATTTGAAAAATTGGCAAGAAGCCTTATTAAAGGAGGTAATAATAGTCATATTTTGCACTTCTAATAGGGCCTTTTATCTCTAGGCCTCCAAGAGCCTGTCTGAGTCATGTAAAGGGGGAAAAAAAATAAAAACCTGAGCTAGGTCAGAAGTCAGGAAACAGGGGCTCTGTTTGACATTCCGTGAGCCTTTCTCATTTCAAAATGAAGGTAGAGTGTCTCCGATGCATTTAAATACCAGGAATTTATGCCGGTTAGAAAAAGAAAGACAGCAACGCACTGTGAGATAAACTCCTCATTCCAGGTTAACACGGCAAACTCACTCTCTCACAGTTGTTTTCTGTGGAAATAACAATAGAGCTCTAAATGCTTTGCCTCCTATGGACACATGGACAGCATTATTATTCACAGCGCACTAGGCCAATTGAGAAAGCGTTTTTGTATGCTCTTTCATGTATCAAGGCGTAATTATCAGCACATCCTTGTATTTATTCCTATGAGCCTGGAATAAATACCATGGCTGATGGATATCAGTCCTGTGAACTCGCTATCATTCATTCTTTATCTCTGGCAGTGGCGGTAGCAGAAAAAAACGACTCCTAACAGGTATACACAGCAAACGACTTAAATCTACACGATCCGGCTGTCCTCCTCGGCCCACGTTAAATCTGTGTCTTCAATTTCCCCCATAAACTCCACAGTTTTGAAATCTTGGAACATTAAAATTCTCCTTCATTGTTGTCAAGGTTTAGTAACTTGACAACCAGAAGACAGACTCTCTATTTGAGGGAACGTAGGTTTGGAAATAAAGAAGAGCAGCTTTTCCTGGTGCATTAAAATTTGCTCGGGGCTTAGTAAAAAGAATGTGTTTTAAAATAACCACTCTTTGGCTGTGTGGCTTTGACTTTGGGCAAGGTAATTAACCTCTCTGAGTATCAATTTCTTCACTGTAATAATTCCTACCTCATGAAATGAAATCATGAATGTAAAAGCATTTAGCAAAGCACCTATCACTCAGGAAGTATGCAATAACTATTCATCAAAAAATATACACACGCACATGCTAACATACATACATGAGAGAGAGCTCCAGCTTCCTATGGGCTCCCCTGAAACTCAGAGATTTAGGTAAATTGGTTCAAATCCTCAAATTCTGAACCCATCGGTCCTCCTTATAATTCCTACAAGTTCATGACCTTACTTCCTCTTGATTTCTTCCAATTCTTCTAAATCCAAGAGTCTCAGGTTAATTCAGTGCCCAGACACTAGTCTGTAGAAAAATGGCTCCTTAGCTATTTTTTACACATGAAAATATCCCATCCTCTCTCACAGATATGGTGACTCTGGTATGTTGACTAGAGATTCACAGTTGAGAAGAGAGCAGATCCGGAACCTCTCAGCTTTCTGTCCTTCTCATGGCTCCCCTCATGCCACACTGTCCTCCAAAAGTGCAGGCTTGCAACACGGAACTCACACGCCCATGCAGCCCTATCCCTAGGTGGGGGAGAACCCAGGCCTTCCCCCACTCTCCAACCACTTGGTGGGGGATGAACAGCTCAACTTGACCAACTGGATTGTTCCAGCTTCCTTGGAATTTTGGAAAATACAATTTCTTCCCCCTTATTACCTTATAATTATTAATTCACTGTAAAACTCAGTAGTCAACATTCTCATCAATAATACCATTTTCTGTATTCTACAGAACAATCTATTCTTAGACACTGATATATAAAAGCATATATATAAAGGAAAGAGTAGGAGCTGGCCCGGTGGTGCAGTGGTTGGGTTTGCACATTCCGCTTTGGCGGCCTGGGGTTCGCCGGTTCAGATCCCGAGTGTGGACATGGCACCACTTGGCAAAAGCCATGCTGTGGTAGGTATCCCACATATAAAGTAGAGGAAGAAGGGCACGGATGTTAGCTCAGGGCCAGTCTTCCTCAGCAAAAAGAGGAGAATTGGCAATAGTTAGCTCAGAGCTAATCTTCCTCAAAAAAAAAAAAAAGGGAAAGTGTAATGTTATTTATTTCAGACCTTGAGACACATTTCTACATAACAAGCTATTCTTTTAAGGATTACTTAATTTTTTTTGGAATTTTAATGTTTGTGTATAAAGTTTTTCTGTTCATTGCATTCATCCTTGTCTGATTTTTCTTTGTACCCAGAACACAAATTCATCTTCTTCTGATGGTCCAGAGTCCTCAGTATGTATGACTGTGTGACGTGCTGCCCTCTGGGGTATTGGTCCCTGCACTAAATGTCCCCAGATTCTTGTGCATTTGGAGTCACTGTGTCTATTTGTTGGGATTTTTTTTTCCCTCCTCTTTTGTCTCCTTGTCTCTTTTTGCTGTTATCAATGTATACTGTCTCCAGCAGTAATCCTTTCCCTTGTAATTTTCCTTTGCAGCTTCCAGTCTGCTGATCGATGAAAATAAGGCAAATATTAAAGGTGGTTTTAAAGTCAAAGCCGCTGGTGTAGAATGTCTGTAAGATCTGTGCTGCGAGCAGAACACGTGAGCTTTCTTCTACATGCGTTAACTGCTCAGTCGTCCTTTTGCTGAGCTCTCCCGATTCTTGGCTGGGTTTTAGATTATTTAACTCCTAGGAGAAATGATCTGAGAGGAGTGATCTGTTGCTGTATTATTTTCCCATTGGTCTCATTTTATAGCTCCAGATCAAGGCATCCAGGAGCTGAGGTCCCGTTGGTTCTCATGGGCACCCCGAACCAGGGAGCATCTCTTCTGATCAGTCGGGGCTCCGGCCAACCTGGTTGTAAACAAATTTTGTATCTCACCCTGAGACACACCACTCTAAGACTTAAGGAAGGTTACATAAATGAAGATCTTAAATCAAAATATTTCCTATGAAGGCAAAAATAATCACTTCACAAAGGGCCACCAATAAGGCCAATTTTAGGTGATCAGATTATACTCTCGTTACCAGGCTGTCATAGTTCGATCTAAGTAAGAGTTTTCTCTTCTTCATCCCCTCCCTCCTTCTGTCTATCCCACTTTCCTCTCTCCTTTTTTCCTTTCTTTATATAAAAATCAGTAATTCTCTTTTTTACTGATGGCAGTGAGAAAAAAGGATACGAAAATGCTTTGCATTTAGGCTGAGACAATCAAAGTATTAATAAATGCCAATAGCAAGAAACTTTTCTATCTAACTTTGAGAGTAACTATGCAAATTAAAAAAACAATATCTTGCAGGATTTTCACAGTATGAACATGTTGATCCTGAGTTTCACATTATTAACACTTGAAAATTAAGCCGTTCCTATAGTTCAGGGAACATTTACGATTTCTCTCTCACAGTGTGTGAGATTCCAGGAACAAGGATGGCCGCAAAGGGACGGGTACATGACTGTCATTCAGATAGTCTCCACCTGCTGAATGCCCTATAGGGTTGGTGGCCAGAAGAAGTGTCCTGAGTCCTTGCTGGGTGCGGCTCATTCCTGAAAAGATCCTTCCTTGCAAGACGTGTGACTACGCTCTGTATGCTTTCCTCTTAGGCATGGGCTTGGGGTCATGGTGTTACAGATAAGAGCCGACCAACCGCCTGAATTAAAATTCTGACCTTGGGCAAGTCACTTTAACCTCTGTGCCTTAATTTCTTTATCTCTGAAAAGTAGATAGTAATAGTGTTTACCTCCTAGGGTTGTTTCAAAGTTAATAGAGTTGATATACCTGGAGTTCTTGGAACAAAACCTGAAACACAGTAGCACTGTGTCAGTATTTGTTATTATTGTTTTCAGGATGCGACTGAGGCCCTGTAGGAAGAGACACTGTAGCTGTCGGGGGGATTTTTAACAGCTTGGGTTCTGGAGTCAATCCCACATGGATCCCAGCATTTGCCCTCTCACATCCTGGTCGGCTGATGTTGAGCAAATTCACCACTCTGAGCTTCAGCTACCTTATCTGTAGAAAGGGGTTAATTATAATATCTTCCTCATAGGGCTGCTATGAGGATGAAATGCTTGTAAGATGCCCACAAGATGCCCAGCACGTAGAAAATGCTCCATAAATGTTAGTCGCGGAGATGTGGAGGAGGGGGAGGAGCGTGTCAATAATGTGATGACCTGTCTACTGAGAATTTTTGAAGACAATGTCCATATCTTCCTTTGGGAAGTGAGGGAACCAGCCAGAGCTGTTCTTTGGGAACTGAGGAACAAGGTTGACATAATTCTTTTTGTGCTTATTTGGGGGAGAGAGGGAAAAGCAATTGAAAGCAAAAGAAGGCTTGGTGCTTCTGCAGGTACTTGAGTTCAGACACTTCCGGAATGGACGTCCTGAGTTTTACCCTGTAGCCCCTAACCAGCAGCAAATCTCCTAGACCAGGGAGATAGATGAAGAGTCCTGGTACAGGGCTTAGGACACAGCAAACGAGACCCTAGAAGAAACTAGGATTCTATGTTCTGGGTTTTCCTTCAATTCTCAAGTCCATTTCCCTGAAACTTGAGGGCAGGGGAGGATGACTTTGATGGCTTAGCCTCCGTTCTGCTATTTCATTCACTTGGCATGTGTTCTTCCTTAGAGGACTCCTACCTTCCTTTCAAGGCCAAGTTCAAATGTCACTCCTCTTTAGCTAGACATGTGTGTTATGGAGGTAGGAGGGATTGAGGTGGGACCATGAAATTTTGGAAATAGCTATTTTCTATTTGCCACCAATAAGCCAGGTGAATTTTGTATCTGCTGTGATTTGTAGTTCTCCTAAGCGCCTGGATAAAACGGGACATTGACTAGACAATTATGTTTTCTACGCATTTGAAGGTCTGTATCAAGCAATGAAACGTTTCTTCTGTAGCAAGTTGTCCAACAGTGCAATGGGAATGAAGCTTTCTCTACGCTCAGAGCCCAAATCCATCTCTGTAACTGTCACTCATCTTCCAAGTGTAGCCCTCTTTTTCGTTATTAGTACTGTGGACTCCTAGTGACCCTGTGTCCCTGTGTACAGCAGAACAGAACCCTGCCCGGTCTTTTTGCACCATCCTCTCATCTTCCAACACTATATCAGACACTGTTCCACTGCAATTTGTGGCCAATTTTCAGAAGCGGATGGTCAGTTTCTTCTTCCTAGTCTGTCTTAGTCTGGCAGCTCCACTGAAACCTGTCCACCATGGGTGACTCTGCTGGTATTTGAAATACCGGTGGCATAGCTTTCAGCTTCATGGCAACATACAGCCGCCCCACCATGACAACCGACAGACGGGTTGTGTGGTTGCCTGACCAGGAAACGAACCTGAGCTGCCACGGTGAGAGCACCGAATCTTAACACAGCCACTGAGGCCAGGTAAATTAAGTCCACAACTTTTCCTATATTTTTCCTACCCACAGACAATGCTGGACTTATCATGGACCCTCCTTCCCCCCAAATTTCTCTCTGTCCTTGGCCCACACTGTTTGCTTTACAGCATTGTTGTAATTCCCCTTACTTCTAGTGCCTCTCCCCCAGACTCATTCAAGTTCATCAACATTCCTTTTAAAATGCTGCCCATGGAATTGAACTCATTCTCCCCTCCTCCGGCCTGCTGCCCTTCTGCCTTCTTGTCTCCTTGTTAATTGAACTCCCCATCACTTACGCCGGCCACTCCGGGCTCCTTCACTGCGGCTCCTCCATCATGTCCCCCATGCACCTCCCGTCAGGCACTAAGTCCTATTGATTGTTCCAACTAAATATTGAACAACTATAGTAGGTATTCAGACGGTCTATGGTGAAGGAATATAAATGAATAAAATTTGTCACTTTATATTCATTCCTGCTATTCCTGCCTTGAGCAAGGGTTTTGTTTTGCTTTGCTTTTATTTCTAAAAATTTTAAACACACAGAAAAATTAAAAGAAATTGTGATGAACACCCATCACCATTGAAGAACTTCCCCATGACTCATCAATTGTTAACATTTTGCCTCAATTACACCTCTTTCCCCACAAAACACATACACTTTAAAAAAATTTGTTGTCAAACCATTTGAAAGTAAGTGGCAAGCATTGTGACATATCATCTTTAAATACCACAGCACACATCTCATAAGAAGTAAGAAATTCTCCTTAGGGAACAAATTATTTCCCAGAAATACCTTTAGAGTGAGAGGCAGGGGTTTATGGTGGGTCCATGCAACCCGTGAAATCATATGCAAAACTTTGAATATATGATCACTTTTCTGGGGAAGAAGCTTTCATCAGAGCCTCAAACCTCCAAACTATTGTGGGCCCCACCTCCAGTCTCTCCCTCTTAACCCAAGTAGGATGGCAACGTGGTCGGTTGTGGGTTTTCAGCCACCTCAAACTAGTGAGAATTCAGAAGCTACCTAAAATGTATTCAGTGGCTTCCGGTTGGCCACGTGAGACAGTTAACGTTTCTTAGCATGACACAGAGAACCTTTGCCATCATGCTTCCGAGAATTTTTCCAGTCTCTTCTTTCATGGTCACCCCTCCTCACAGGGAACTGGTCACACATCCTCACCCAGGTCATGGTCTGAGCTTCACCTCACCCCACCCCCACTCCCTACTCATTTCCCCTCTTGGCAAACTTCCACCTCCCTTTCAAGACTTAAATCGGTTGCCACCACCTCTGGGAAGCCCTCCCAAATCCTCTCCCCAGTTGCTTCTGCCTATAATTTGTACATTCCTCTGTTACATTAATCACATTTACTATGCTTTTTTTTTTTTTAGGAAGATTAGCCCTGAGCTAACATCTGATGCCAATCCTCCTCTTTTTGCTGAGGACAGTTGTCCCTGTGCTAAAAACCATGCCCATCTTCCTCTACTTTATATGTGGGACATCCGCCACAGCATGGCTTTGACAAGCAGTGTGTAGGTCCGCACCCAGGATCCAAACTGGTGAACCCCGGGTGGCCGAAGCAGAACGTGTGAACTTAACCACTGCACCACTGGGCTGGCCCCTTACTATGCTCATTTGTTTACATAGCTGCATCCTCAGTGACACCATGAAGGATTCCACATACGAATAAACAGACACATGGTGAAAGATCACACGGTCCCCGCCCGTTGCCTGGACTCCGGCCCCTCCTGCCCTCTGCTCTCTCAGGACGCTTGTACCCCGACTCCAGCAGACTCTCCTGGTCTCAGGCCCTGGTTTTGCTTCCCCAAAGGCTTGCGTGTCTCTGCCCGGCGACACTCTCAGCTCCTCTAATTCTGACAGATTACCTCGTATCCACATCCCTCCTATCCCTTGGCTGTCCAAATTCAACTGCTTGAAAAGACAGCCCTATATCCGTACATGGTAAAGATTCCACAAGGTTTAGAGGGACACAGACACCAGGAAAGGATGTCTGTCCAGGCTCTGGGACACAAGGAAAAGCAAGAAATGGAATCAGTTCCAACGCCTTGTGAAAAAGTACTAAGTTCTACTGCAGCATGCTGCTAACCCAGAATAGAGTGTGACGCTACGGCAGCTGAACTATAAAAGTTGGCATGGGGAGAGGTGACAAGCACCCTGGCAACACCCCTGCACTGGGAGGGGAGGAGAGAGCACAAGCTCGAGGCTGTTCTCTTTGATTTTTCCTGGGTGACTCCATTGTGCCTTTCCAACATTGGTACTAACACTTCTAATCTAGAAATCAGATCCTGACTTGCAAGATGGCAAGCAGCTGGCCCGTTGGCTGGCGTCCAGGTCTGCAGCACAGGTAGGAGACCGGCATTGTATTGCTCCAAAGCAGAGTACAGTCAAATGAAACAGAGCGATGGGTTGGAGTGGGAGAGGCAGCCGCTCTGCTGAGCCTCTGTTTGCTTGCAGGAGGGGTTGCCAGAGGATTCGTGGGAGGGATTGAAGATTCAGAGGAGAAGGGCTGGGACATCCTGCTGAGCTTCCAGCTTCCCCAGAGGGTAGCCCCCCAGCAGCCATGGGCCTGTGCTGGGAAGCTCAAAGGCTGCTAAGCTGTCTGCTAATGTCAAGGCTGACCTCAGCTGGCAGCGCCCTCCCCCTGCTTCCCTGGTGGGATGGCCCCTGTGAGATGTTAGCCTGTCTGCTTTCAGAAATGCGGCTGCCCCAGCCTGCTTCTCCCATGGCTGTCTTCGTCTCCCCCAGCAGGAGCGCCTGGGCCCCGGTGAGCGATGCTTCTGAACGGCTTCAATCCCCTGTGCTCCAATCGGAATGCATTACCAGGCGGGGCGCATCGGCTCGGCGATTTGGCTTCGACAATAAATCTCCTTGCTTTCATGAGTTAAAATCAGACTTTAAAACATCGCCCTTAATGTTCTTTTAATGCAGTTTTCTTCTGAATGAGTTCCCTTTAGGTCCAGTCCTTGTCGTTAATACACTCTCTTGGCAAACGAAGGAGGGTTTCTTCGAGGAAAACCCTGCCAGTTTAGGAAACCAGTTGAATTGCCTTGGTGATGCCAGGAGCCTCTTTTGCATTTTACAAGGACACTTGAGAAAACAAAACTCTCTGACTGTAAATTTAATTTTCTCCTGACAACCTCGGTGTCTCTGCAGCCTCAGAAGTTATCCATTACTTCTTTCTTCTGTAATTAAAAATCAAGGAGAGGGGGGGATGTACAGGATTAACAAGTTCTAATTTTCATTGATGAGCTCTAAGAGCTTATCAATAATGGGATCAGAAAAGCCGCTTCGCCTAAGCTCTATTTTTCTAGGGCGTCTGATTCTGATGGAGAATCTCACTCCAGCTGGAAAATGCCAGCTTTCCAATTGCCAAAGTCAGGAATAAGGGGAGGGCAGGCTGAGTGGGTCTCTGGCAGGAGCGGAAAGAGCAGCCTGGGCTTGCAACTTTTACAGACTCAGCATTCAGGCTCCGGGGAGCTGATTACAGGCAAAGATTAAACAGCCTGTCTTTCACACACATGTTCCTTTGCTATGGATGGCTTCTGCAGGAAAGGGACTTGCACGTGTCTGCTTGGGAAGAAGAAAGATATTTCCAATTAAAAGAATATTGGTGGTAATTCCTTTTGAGTTCTACATTTGTAGATATAAATACTTTATCAGGGGATAGGAGCATTCGTCGTGTTTATCACCCACAGGGATGCAGCTGAGCATGGGTTTCTCCAAGAGACACTGAGCTGATCGATAGCATCTGGGCTGCGTCATTTCAGAAGCTGTGACACACAGGTTCCTAGTGAATGTGACAGGCATGTGACAGGAATGCGCTGTTTAATTGACATGCATGGGTTCCACAAAACTCCCAAACATTCAGGTGCAGAAATGAATCAAGCTAAGATTTTTTTTAAAAGATAGGACGAGTCCAGTGTAGACACCATGAAGATACCTGACCTTGAGGTCCTTGTGTAGGAGAACCTGTTCCTCAGGAGAACAGAGCCCTCTGCTATAGTCAACAAGGGGTGGGGTTTATGAGTTTCAGGCAGAAATTGGAGGATTTGGTTCCAAAGCTTTCTTGCTTAGGGCTGGAAAGTTCAGGCCATCTCTGGAGACCAAAAAAATGCACAGGACAGCAGAAAAGGCCAGCAGCTGGGGATTCTGTCAAAATGACACCAACTTGGCTCCTGCTACAAAGAACTTCTGAAACCAAGACTAGAGAATCACAGACCACGGAGTTTCCCACTTTCAGGGGTCACCTCTTTTGAGTATCCTGCCAGCCTTCCCACCAAGCCTCCCTCCTTCCCCCAGTGGGAACAGGCTTCATTGCAGAGAAGTCAGGCTGCTGAGGACAGTCTCATCTATAGGATATTGGGGGCAGGAAAATCTATTACAGGTGATATTATATGGATAGGGTAAGAGCATGGGCTCTAGCCAGATGGTTGAGTTTAAATAGAGGGGTCCACTCTTATTGTTGTGTGATGTTGGGCAAGTTACTTAACCACTCTGAGCCTCTATGTTCTTTTCTGTAAGATAAAGATGATTTTAGTCCCATCTCATAGGGTTATTATGAGGATTAAATAAGTGAATACACATAAGTCATGTAGAACAGTGAGCGACATGTAGGAGACACTCAATAAATGTTAACAACTTATATATTATGCCATGTAAGCAGTGATCTAGCCAAAGACAGAATGATTGGCCTCCCAGAGCCCTTTCCAACTCTGTGGCTTTAAGCAGCCAGATGGCCTAGCTCACTGTTTTGAAAAGCTGGGGTAGTTATAGGGGTCCACAAGACGATCTTTGAGGGGTACATGGATGGAGACTTTTAATTTTAATAACTATGCATTTATTATGTATCAGGAACAAATATGAAGTCCATTATTCCCTGAACATTATTGATCATATAGAAGATAAGGCTTTTAAAAAGTGAAATATGTATCTCTCAGAACATGTGCTATGCAACATGGGAAAAATCTTAATGATACCTGGGCTGAATCTTAGAGGATGAGTAAGAGTGATCAAGGGGATTCCTGGCAGGGAGACTGTGCAAAGGCCCAGGGGAGAATCCAGCATAATAGCAGGAAGACAGATGAGACTGGAGAGGGGGCAGTCAGAACATGGGGGCCCTTATCTGCCCCGTTAACAAGTTTGGACTTTGTCCCAGAGGTGATGGGAAATGTTGGAGGATGAAGCTGAAGGGGCCTTGAAGAAGAGAGCTGGCTAGGATGCTTTTGCCAGTTAAGAGATGATGAGGACATGAACAAGAGCAGTGGTCACGGAGGGAGGGAGAGAAGCAGGTGAAGTCATGAAATCTCTATAAGGGAAAAGAAGATGCCCAGGATTCTATCTGGGCATCCAAATAGATGCTGTGTCAACAACCAAACCTGAGATGAAGGGGGTTGATGAGGAAGATGATCACTGAGCAAAGGCAGGGAAAATAATAAGTTCAGTTTGGGACTGTAGGGCTTGAGGTCCCCATGGGCAGACTTTAGCAGACAGATCCAGGCCGAGGTCCCAGACAAGACTTGGTTCCAGCCTAATTGGATCAGACCTAACTCAGTGATGAGCCAGAGAGTCATCGGCTCGAGATCCTTTCATCCCCTGCCTAGGGACAAGACTAAATCCTGGGTCTTGGATGGGGCTAACCCTGACTGTAGGATTAAATGGCTCCAGCTTTGAAAATATGGGGGTGGCCACAACCTAGAACCCAGGCAACCTTTAGAAACATATTAACAATTTGATTGTTGACTCTAATTATTTGCCAGTTCTTGCAACTACAGTCTTGGGATGGCCTCACAGAGGAGAATACTTCCCATCCTCTTGACTTTGGACTTGGCCATATGACTTGCTTTGGCCAACAATAAATGGGTAAAGTAATACTGTATCAGTTCCAAACCTAGGCCTTAAGAGGCCTTGCACATTTCCACCTGCCCTCTCAAGCTTTTGCTGTTAGTGTGAGAAGAACATGTGTTGACCAGAAGAAAAGGTCCCAGAGGGGAAATGGAGATATGAAGAACAGAGCTGCCCTGGCCACTGCAGCCTGAAGCAGAGCTTCTAGCCAAGCCAGGTCTAGACCAGGCAGACCCCAGACGACCTGCAGACACAGGAGCAATAATGAGTGATTGTTGTTTTAGGGTGTGAAGATAAAGACCAAACAACTTTTTGCCCTGCCTCAAGGTGCCTAGCACAGTGTTTTGCCTGCAAACCTCAAAATCGACTTACTGGTTTTATTTGAGGTGCTTACTGGAAATCAACTGGATATCTGGCTTCCTCATGGCGAGGGGAAACCTAGATGCTCCCATGCGAGGGACAGAAAGTAAAAAGCCACAAGGTGGTGTCCTTAGACATCAGGGGCAATGACTGAGCTTATTGTCCTGTGCCTGCCCATCGCAGAGTCACAGTATCTGAAGGAGAACACTGGAGGTCTACAGTAGTTTGGGGCTCACAAAAAATAATTCATTATGCATAATGGTGATGTTGGCAGTGCATGCCAAATGGTTAAATCTAATGTAGCATACAGTTTCATTAAGGCACAACAAAATTAATCTATCCCTTCCCACCAGGAGGTTTAAACAAAAGCAATGGGGAAGGAGCTGCATGTAAAAAGCAGCAATTCATTAATGAAATGAAGACATGTAAAATAATTAGGCTTATAACAAGAGATTAGAGAACTAATTTAACCCTTCTGTTTACTCTGCACAGAACGCAACAGAGAACTTTGGCAAATGTTAAGTTATTATGGAAATGTCACCTCAAAAGATTAACCTGGTGGCCTCCCGTGAAATGAGTGACCTGTGTCAGTCCCCCATCTAGCAATTTTGTTTTGTGATAGTTAAAACCGTATAGGTGAGGTATTTCTGTTTTGGTCTTGGAGGCATGAAAGAAAGCAAGTACAGCCATGGAGTTGCAAATGAAACAGTTAATTCGAAAAGAGTCTGGGTTTGATGTTGACATGCTGTATGCTAACTTGGGTAATTAATAATATTGAAAAGAAGGGGGTAATCTACATCAATGGTGGGCTGAAGCCTTCCTCTGCCTGGTTAGTAATGATAAGCCAAGGGGGGACAATTGAGCTTCTTTTCTTAATAACTTCCATGTCCTCATCCTTAGGAGGGAATGTTGGGAACAAGAACTTAGCCACACGGTGGGATAAAATGCGGCTTAGGACAAAACAGACTGGCAAGCAGGATGTGCGTATCCTGGCAGACACCCTCGATGCTGAGGAGCCCAAGGCTCTGGAATCTGATCCTGGTTTCTTGCATCTTGGCTCCCCAATTTAAGGGTTGCAGTGCATATTTGCAGGATTGTGTTTCCCCCACTGGTCCATGTGTTGTTCGAAGAAGTCTAGACTCTTAACAGATTTATGCAGTAAATCTAGACTCCATGCATCCTGTCACTGAGGTTGGGGATGTGTTGAGAGTTGGGAAGTGAATGACCATGGTAAGAGTCCACACTCACCATTTGACGGAAAGAGTCAGCTAGAAGTGTCGTGCCCAAGGGACCATGGCAGTGAAGAGTGAGCAGACAGCAGGAAATGGCCCAACCTGCTGATTCAAGCAAGATCTTCTCAGTGGAGATGGGAGACAGTGCCTCCTTTAGGAGTCTACCTGCAGTGACAGCCCCACAAAGGACAGCTTAGTCCAGGCCAGGGTCTACAATTCCCCAGATACCCCTACATGTCATGCCCAAGATCATAGATGTTCTTGTGTCTCACACATTGGTGGCACTCCTTCCAGCTTGCCTCATGCTGATGAAAAACAGCGGCTGTTAATTTGTTCTACATGATGAATCGAGGATCAGAAGGTCGTGCAAGATACTGAGAATCAAAATGAACATTTCTTTAGCACCTACTTTGTGACTGGTGCTTTTCCTACATTATCTTGTTTCATCATCCAGTGTCAAAGTATTTTGTTCCATTTTACAGATCAGCAAACTGGAGCTAAGACACATAAGGAATTAGCCTGGAATCATTTTAAAGATGACTATGACTTTTGAACTTTTTACAGATAGGTGAATCATCTTCATCTCCCCAAACTATGTGGAAAGCGAAGCAGATAAAATTATGGTGCGGGAGGGAAAGGAGACCAGAGATCAAGTTCCTCAAAGACAGCTGCAGTTGCCTCTCCAAGAGCTTTGTCTAGGACTGAGTCGGGGATACTCAAGCTCACGGTGCTTCCCCTCCCCTCCTCACCCCTCCCCCGAGCTGTTATTGGGAGTGGGAAGGTGAGCAAGCCCCTGGAAAGAACAAGGTGAGAACATGGCTGGACAAACTCACAGGGCTCCTGGAATCTTAGTGGCCTGGTTTCCTGAAGAGGCCCAAGTGAATAGCAAGCATCATTTCCAGACTAAAAGTAGGGCAATTGTTTCAATATAAGTATCTTTAATGAAGAGCATTTGAAATTCTGGGATTTCTGTAGACATAGGACTATCCTATTTGAGCAATTTCAGAAAGCACTGCATCCCCTTCCTCTCGTGTGTCCCCATTAATCCAGAAAAGCCACCATTAACCACTATGCCAGCATTGGGTCTTTGCACACATGGCCCTCCTGGCCCACCTTGGCCCAAGCTAGAGAGAAAAGAAAGCAAGTGTAAGAAGGAAAAGATACCCTGTTTTTCTCTCTTTGGGGTTCCTGATGCTCAGTCCTAGTCTCCAGCTTCTACATGAGCTACTTTTCCATTTATTCATTTGTGCCTTCATTCAGTGCTTATCTGGGGGGCCTACCACGTGCCACACATGCTCTGAGCAGTTCTCTCATGATGACTCATTTGTCACAATAACCTGCAAGGAGGACACTGTGATCTCTGGTTTATAAGTGAGCATACTGAGGCACAGAGAAGCTGAATGATTTCCTCGGGTATCCCAGCTCATAGGGTTTGGAGCCAGGCTGCAAACCCAGGGCTCTCCAGCCCCCCTCCACTACACATACTGTCTTCCCTGCCCCATGTTTGCAGACATAACTTTTGCTAGGAATTTGCCATTATTATCCCCAGGAAAGAAGACATTTTCCCCATTATCCACATATTCAAATTGAGGTCCTAGGATCATTCTGGAATAAATGAGAACTTAGAACCCCTTTAGACTATGGTAATCTTTATTAATCTTTAGTAATCTACTTTGCCTGCTGAGCTGCACTGCAAATTTCCAATGCTAAGTGGAGCAGTCCCCCCTGAGAGGTGTTGTGTCCTTGATGGTACTTCAAACATAGAAAACAACCTGTGAAACTTTGCCGATCTGCGACTAGATGGTGTTGAGAGCCTAGCATAGTATCGTGTGCATATTAAGTGTTAAATAAAGATTTGATTTGAACGAATGAGTGAATGAATGAACAAATGAGTGACTCTGAAAGGCCCCTGAGGCTTCTCTGATTGTCTCTGGTCATTGCCGTTGATACAGACTTGCGGGAGATAACAGCAGGCAGTGCATGTTGGCACTGTCCTGCTCTAAAGGTAGCCCACAGTGGGGGTGGAGAGTACACAGTTCTTTGTGAAAATGCTTCTTATATTCGTGCTGAGCATGTGTCTGAGATTCCCCACAAAGGTTGGTGGAATTTGTTTTTAGGATTACCTGACATGTATTAAAGCATCGACTTCAGAGCAAAGACTAAGGAGTCACTTTGTTCATTGTCATTGATTTAATGGGGATCAAAAAGAAAATTGGGTGTGAATCTATCATTTTTTAAAGAAATTTTGTTTTATTTATTGAAGGTGGAGAAATCTCTATTCCATGACCCACTTCTTGACTACTTAAATTAAATAAAGGTGGGAGAAGTACATAGCTAATGATTTGCAAGTGTTCAGACTCTCGAGGAAACATGTGCATGGAGTTTTCCATTACAAAAAATATATATAAGTAAGAGTGGATTCTTTGTGCCTAAATTATGTGGAAATGGTTAAGACCCTATGTCAAATTTAAAGATTTCTCTTTTGCAAATATTTTCCCCTATAATCCACCTCTTCTCTTCACTCCCCCCCCCCCCATATCTTACTCTAATCTCCTGGGTCTCAGGCTACTTGAACTGAAAGGAATGGATAGTCAACCACATCCAGAAGGCACTTTGCATTAACCTCCTAGTGGACTTGGCCCTTTGCATCATCATGTCTTCTGGACCAGCTTGTTACTGTCTCTGCAGACATCTCCGCAGGGCTACCTGCTTTTGATTCTTGCAGTGGCTTTGAACGGCGCTCCAGTAGAGTGTCATGAACACTTGAGAAACCTCCAAACTTAACCAAGACACATCCTCACTTCTGTTAGTGGCTCTGGATCAAATCCCTCCAACGCAAAACTTTTAGTAATCTTCAGCTTCAGTTGAAGTTCTGATCTGTGCATGGGGTGAGTTCCAGCTGGAAAAGCTTTCTCTTTACTCTTCAGGAAGGGAGGGAAGTCCATTGCCTAAGAGGTGTGACTAGAAGGGTGCCATGAAGTACCTAGGGAGAAGAAATACTCTTCCACCACATCTGAAGTTCTTTCTTTTGGGTTACCCACTTTAAACCGCACTTACCTTGGGCTGTTGACATATTAAGTTTAGTGGTAAATAACTTTGTCATCCAGTTTCCAACTACAACACCTGAATGTGTTTGAAAAAGGAAAAAAGAATCTAAGCTGCCTCTGAAAATAATCTCAGAATGTGAGTCTGAAAAGAGTTTTGTGTGATGAAAGCATCACTTAAGCGGGGCCTCCAAGGTGGCTGTTTTAGAGAATAACACTTACTTGATGTGAAAGTTTTGATATGTTTAAAAAAAAAAGATCAGTGTAAGTTTTGTGTCCTTGATTCAACCTTTGATGCTTAGAAAAGAATATTCAGGGTATTACTTCCATTTTCAAAATTAATAATTTATTAAGGTTATACTTTCAAAAACATTTGGCTTTTAAGTTCAACTTCCAAATATTACCTCATTTCAAAATCAAGCAAATTTAACACTTGCTTTTAAGGGGGACTTTGATTAATTTTTGGTCTGATTTACAAATTAATCTTTAAATTCTTTTAAATATTTTAAACTGAGTGTATAAATTTCATAGACTCATTTTCTTACTAAATACATTCTTTGTCCAACTAGCAAACAAATATTTCTGAAAAGATTTCAGCTTAAAATCACAAATCTACTCATTATAAATTGGAATTTTAACACTGACCTCGTATTCTATTAGGCTAAATTCTGTTAATTATTACAAGTTCCCCAAATACTAAGCACATATTATTCATAAATACCCAAATATTAATATTATGAGATTGATATTCTTTAAAAATACATACTTAATTCTAAATGTTCCTGGGGTTAAGATACGCATATCCACTAAGGAAAAATTATGTCATTTCAAACAATTTCGCAGTAACCATCATAAGCAGTTTTTAGGACCACATTTTAGCTGAATTAGGTTACCTAGTGATTAAAAAGGCCATAGGCCAGGACGCCAACTGGATTTGTGCCTGTGACACTGATGGACACATAATGTCCCTCTCAAGCTTTGTCAGTGCTTGCCAACGGTAACGTCATATCATTATCTCGTATTCGAGTCTGACTTTTACAATCTCTAACCCTACATTTTGCCTTATCACCTGCTTGAATTCTTCTTCTTTACTGCTTCATCATATAATTTCTTTTCAAATTCTTCAATGTTAGAGCCACAAGTCAAAGAGATATTTAAATGACATGTAATTGAATCTCATTGTTTTGTCTAATTCTGTAGTCACTGTCACGCCAATGACAAAAGTCAGTCACAATATTTTATTGTTCTGCCTCATCGGTACCTTTCAAGTGTCACTCTGGGAAATGCTATACAAGTTATTGAGTGTCCCTGCTCCCAATGCCTCCCCCAAGCACACACACTCACTTGGCCCACATGGGACTTTCGCTTTTTTACACCATTGTGTAAGACAGTATTTCTGATATCCTCAAACGGAGTTCAGAAAGTATTTCCCAGGTGAACATTGCCAGGCAAATTGCTTAGTTCCCACGGACACATGTCACGGTCATGGAGGACAACAGCCTGCATTTCTTCATGTACTATTGGAACAGAGGGAAGTTCTGGGCAAAATCAGGAGGCTGGTGAAATGTTATGTTTTCCAGAATCCTTTCTTTTATGCTGGGTTCTCCTCTGTCTTCCAGAGAAAGCCTCTGTCTGTGGTTACCTCCAATCTACTGGGAAAGAAGAACAATTTGGCCACCTGCACTGGAATTCTGGTTGATTATGGTCACGGGGAAGGGAAGGAGCAAGAGAAACCCTAAAAGAGTGATGAGGTTAGAGAGTGTGCCACCTAGGAGCAGAAGAAAGCTGTTTAGGAGACAGGGCTGATGTGCTACTGCTGGTGAATTAGAGGAAAGAAGCAGGAAAGACTCGATTGTTCTGGCAAATCAGATAAGGTAAGAAAGTCACTCTGAGCAGCGCTCGGTGAGATTCAAAATCACTTCCTCCTTCTCCCCAGGACTTAGCCTTCGGATCAGTCTGGTTTCCCTGACTTTCTCTCCTCTAAACTGGTGTCCTTGCAAGGAGCTCTTGCATCCTTCATGTGAATTGTCCTCAACAGGCCCTACCCCATGGAGTCACCAAAGCTGCTCCAACAAAGATGAATGTGCAGCTTGCAAACAGCCCCTCACTCTAAGATCCCTCTTCTGTCCCTTCTTGCTTCCTACCCAAAAACAAGCCAAGGTGAAATGGGCTGTCTGGAGTGCTGGTGATACCCCACCATCATTCCTGGAGGTATTCCAACCAGCACCTGATGATATTCAAGGAGGATCAAACAGAGAAAATTCAATTGCAGAAACGAGTTTACGACTTTCATTGGCCATTCTTATGCTTGGAGGCCCCATCCCGCATCATATCAAACATGTTCAAATATGCCCACATTGCACACTAACGATATTATTTTTGCTGTAAAAAAATTTGAAGGATCTTTTATCATTTTGTTTTGAAATCATTTGATTTAGAATAAAATATTTACAATTATTTACAATCTATGCTCACTTTTTTCATATCCAATTATCTCAATGCCCAGTTGGCCTCTATTTGTGCAGATTCATAATACCGCCTTTGCCAAATACCAGGTTCGCTGATATGGAAGAATCTATTTCTCCTCTGCAACGTTTGTCTGCTTATCTATCCTTGTGAAAATACTCCCCCTGTCACCCGTAGCCTTTCTTCTTCTGTAAAACTGCCTTAGTTATTCTGGCTTATTTATTATTATACATGATCTTTAGGATCAGCTTACTAGCCACCACCATAAACTCTATTTGTGTTTCAATCAAAATTGCATTTAATCAATAGATTAACTTGGAGAGGATTGACATCTTTTCTATCCTTCAATAGAATTTTGTATTTATCTCTACAAAGATTTTGCATATCTTTTGTTAGATTTGTTCCAATGGCCTTTACTGCATTTTAAGTTGACTTTTATTTAAATTTATATTTTCTACTTGTTTGTTACAGATGTATAGGAATGCTGTTGATTTGGGTATATTGATCTTGCGGCGCTGTTATTTTAATAGTTTACACTGTAAACATTACAAGGTCTCCTTGAGCATACAAGAAAACTACATTTCCTGAAGTTAGAGACATGTGGCAAGTTGTGACCAATAAAATGGAGTGGAAGTTGATGTGGGTCATTTCTAGGTGGAGGCAGTGAAAAGCTCCTGCGTGATTTTTTTCTTCTCTCTCCTTCTGCTGAAACAGATGCGGACACCTAATGTCAAGATGGCAGAGCCTGGGTTCATGAATCACTATATGGCAGAGGGTCACTCGGAACTTCAATAGACTGCAGGAGAAGGAACTAACTACTGTTGTGTTAGGTCACTGGTGTTTTAGGACTAATAGTTACCACCGCATCATCTGGCCTCCTTTGACCGATACTGTTTGTCTACAGGCTCCCTTGGATTTTTTTATGTGGACCGTTACAGCAGGTGTGAATAATAAGCTTTGTGTCTGCCTTTCTAATTCTTAGGTAATTAAATTTTCATGAATACCAAACTTAACAATTAATGAAGTTGGCACAATGTTACATTTTGTAGATCTTTAATTAAACATTTATTAATTTTGATTTGCAGTTTTCTTTTGTGTTCTTTCAGTTCTGAGACATTTGCAGGCCCTCAAAAAGCTGATAGGCCCCGGGCCCTGTGACAAGGGGGCCTGAGGGTTTACAAAGCCCTGGTGAGGCTGGTTGTCACTTTGAGAATTTACCAATGTAGGAGCCTGCAGATCAAGGGAGAACTAATGTAACAGGGGCCCAGAGAGCCCTGGCTCAGGGGAGTCAGCTGGGCTTAGACCAAAAGTAACAGCAGCGCCATAGGCGTCCCGGCACACTGATGCTGGAAAGTCTCCCTTTTGTCCAGCTCATGCTTTCCTTCAGGAGGGGACTTAGAGTTAGTTTTCACTCTCTCCTCTTACTTCTAGAATTTGGTGAAGGCTCTGAAAATCTTATTATTACCATTTTAAACACTGTAGGTATGCTCTAGTTCAGAAAGGTCCAAAATAATAAAACCTGACCTTATCAGGGAATATATGAATTGGAGGATGGTAATTTCCCTTACAAAGGATTCCCTGCTCCACAAAATGAATTCAACTTTGGTGTCCCTAAAATAGCCAGTTCCCTTGGTGCATGTTAAAAATAATTCAATTTACAAAAATTCGATTTGCATATAACCTTTTCAGTGGCACATCCATTGTGCAAAGCAATGTACACTTGTAATTGGCTGCAAATTGCCAGGAGACCAACCTAGCACATATTGTTCCTAGATGTGCAATTTTTTCTTAATCTCCACGGGATAGAGGAGTGGAGTGGCTAAAGTTCCAGTTGTTTATCTGATCCCATTGACTATGCTGAGAAAGGATATTTGTCAATTATTTGGGGGCAACGTGTGTGCTGTGTACAGACTAATGTTGTGTACTGAGAAACAGGAAATGAAGAAAGTTTCAGAGAACTGAATGTGGATGGACTGGCTGGGTTTGTGGTAACTGACTGCTATCTTTATCTTGGTGGCCTGACAAGCATCAGGAGAAAGAGAAATAAAGCCAGGGACAATTTACAGTCATGGTTTGGACATCATTTTTTCCTCATGAGGTGGTGGACCTGCAGGAGCATCTTCCCAGGGAAACAGAACTAAGTACAGTGACCTGAGCATGTGGTTAAGGAGAGTCACAGCTGACCCAGCCAGCACAGGGGCCTGACCGGGGGCTCTCTGTGAGTGTGTTCTGACCACAGGAGTGTAGCCAAGGCATTTAGCAAGGCAAGAAAGCAGTTTCTCATGTGTCACGTAAGAAGCAAAGTGGCATCTTTTTATGGCAAATTGAATTAAAGTAGATTATTGCTGAGGATGCCAAGTCGCATCTAAAACCCTTTCAACCTGAATATTAACAACCTTGCTTGGCACATCACACTCCTCTCAGAAATGGCACCTTCCTCACACATTCCCACCGCCCCCCTTCCCCATGTCTGATGCCAAGGCTGGGCAGCCAGCAGCTCTCCTTCCCTAGGCTAGCCTGTGTCAGACACGTGGCACAAGTCGGGTCCCTCCCTCCTGGAGACACTGGTTCCTCTGCCAGCTTCCGGAGGATGCACTGAAAGGAGCAGAATGAGGCCTATCTAGACCTGGGGGGCGGGTTTTGGTGGGATTCTTTTGCTGGAGGGAATGACTCCTTATTCCCCAATTCAGCTGAGTAGTCTCTCACACCGCACGTTCAGCTCCCAGAAGGCAAGGCTTGGCTCCTTCCGGTTCTGAGGCAGGTGTTCGAAATTGACTGCCATAAACTGCCGGGTGCAGAGCAGTGAACAACAACTTGGAAATGGGAGTTACTGCTAAACCAAATAAAAATACTGTGATATTTCTCAGAAGTCCAAATTTGGGCTAGCTGATTAAACACTTTATCTCAGCCCACCTCCAACAGAGAATTCGTTATTTAAACAAAATTTATTTTTGCTGCAGTGGCAGGCAGGGCTGCCCCCGAGGGTGTGCAGACTGTGCCCCGCGCGACTCCAGGCACCTCATCAGCATAGATGAGTGAGGATGCTGCCCTCAGAGTCAGGCAGCTCACGACTTGCATGGTTGTGCCCTGTGACACCGGCGCTGGGAAGAGTAGGGCTGAGATTTTCTATCTAGGTGGCTAAATTCAGGGAAAGCGGACAGCCTGGGGTACAGACCGACCTGGGTTCGCGTACTTGCTTGGCCACTTATCTGTGCACTCCTGGACAATCTGCGTGCCTAGCCTCTCCCCCATGAACCACGCTCAGGAGGTCCGACTCACAGACTACAGCAAACATTAGATAAGAGGATGGGGCAGAAGCTTCTGGCACATTGTTCGTCATAAATGTGATGTTCCCTCCCTGCGAGTGCTGCGGGAGCCAGGCGAGTCCAACAGCCAAGATGGACAGGTCACCATTTGTCCCTTCTTCATCTGCTTTGATCCCAGAGACCAAGGGGAGAATGAGAAAGTAACAGACCCCCGTGGCTTTGTGGCCCCCAGGGGGTCTGTGTGTGTGGTGGCTGGATGTGCTAAGCCCCAGGCACGCCCAGGCGACCTGAGACCCTCAGCAAAGTTTCCTTATATTTTTTCTATTTATGTTAAAGCCCAGTAACTTCCCTGGCGAGGGAAGAAGATGAGAAGCTTGGCAGTGGGTGGTGTGAGAGAAATACTGGTCGGGAATGGGAGAGTAAAGTATGAGAATTTGAAATCTCTATTTTTACAGACATGGTATTTTCTGTGCTGCTTTTCCTTTTGTTTGTAGCATTGTGTCCAACGCAGCCTACAAGAGCTGAGGGGCCTTGAAGGAGGCACTGTCACGGGGGCAGCAGTGACCAGGTGACCAGCCCTCCCCAAAGGCTTTGGCAACTGGGAGGTCAGAGCCTGGCTCCTGGGTAGCCTCCTCGTCGCATTAGGAATGTAGAATCTAGAAACTTCTGAGTTATATCTTGGGCATTTTGTTTGAATAAAGAAGCCCATTCCATTCTATCCACCCAGGCCTGTTGGCAGTAACAGGTGGGTGGCTTTCGGAGGCCCCCTCCAGCCTGCTTTGTCCTGAGGAGGTATGGGATGGGAACCAGAAGGAACCAGATGAAATTGCCTCCATGCCTGACGGAGGGAAGGGATTTGATGCTGCTTTTCCTTTTCTCTCCAGGTTCCCCGGAAAACCTTGAACTTGAGGTCATAACTATTAAGATTCAATGATCACACCCTAGGAGGGGCCAAGCTTGGTGACACCAGCATTCATCTCATTTCCCTGGAGAAAGTCAGGGCTGTCAGTCCTAACCATGGAATGTAAGACTCGGAGAACTTCAGAGGGTCCCCAAAGCCACTTCTCACCTTGTTCATCTCTCCTCCTCTCTACCTCTTAGCTGTCCAGAGCTGATTTTACTATCCTGGGTTCAACACATTTTCAGGGCTCAGTTGCCCCCCTCCCTCTGTCCAGAGAGAGCAGAAACGGTGTGAGCTGTGGACTGAGCAGCAGGAGGCCGGGCTCTGCCAGAGCAGTGTTGACTCAGGCAAGGCCCAAAACCTCCCTGGGCCTGTTTTCTTTAAAAAAGATGTCTGGCCTACCTACTTCCCCTGGTTGAGACGTTCAAGTCAGATGTGGATGTGAAAGCATTTTGCAAACCGTAATACCCTGCACAGAGGAAGAGCGCAATTATTCTCCTTGGGAGAGCATGGCCTGGACTTCATCCTGCCGTCTATGGTAGAGACATCAAACCAGCAGACCTTGGAGTCCCAGCTATGTTGTGTTTACTCTACGTAGTGTTTAAAAATATTTAAAATTCACTGCCAATGTTAAAAAAAAAAAACAGGAAAATTTTACCTTAATGGATTTCTAGCCTCACTTCAAAAATTGGAAGACCTGGCAACAGTGGCCACGGTGGCCACCTTGGCCTGTACCATTGGCTCCCTGTACACACTCATGTACTCACTAGTTTAACACAGTCTCCACCACTTCCTAGTGTCTTATACCCTTGCCATTCTATCACCTTGTCTGCCCAGCCCTTGTAGGCGTCTGAATTTGCAACCCCTGACCCACTAGAAATTTATCTGAGAAAGTTGCCTCTTATTTCCCACTTTACTTTCACTGCCCCACTACCACTATCTTGCTTCCTTCTCACAGACAGGAGATTTGCCTTTTCTGAAGCAAGTGAGGAGGGAAATCCAGGGCTAAGAGGAACACACAGAGGACCTCTCCATACGGCACCAGCGAAAGCTTGTTTATGGATGCTCAGTCTTCAACAGGTGTTCCAAGAGGACTAGGTTACATTTTCACCAAGCAGCATCTACTCAAACATTAACAGCAGTGTTCTGGCTGTGTAATCAACCACCCCAAAGCTTAGCAGCTTAATACAACTTATTAGTTTGTCTGAGGTGAGTTCTGTAGGTGAACAAGGCTTGGTGGGTGGTATTCACTTAGACTGTCTCATCCTGTTGCGGTCAGATGGAAGCTGGGGTCGGATTGTCTGAAGGCTCAATTGGGCTGAAAGTCCAAGATGGCTCACTCCCAAGGTTGGTAGTTGATGACGGCTGGGTGCTCAGCTGGGGCTGTCCACTGGGGCACCGGTGTGTGTCCTCTCCATGGGGCTTGGGCTTCTCACTATATGTGGCTTCTGGGTGCTAAGGGTGAGGGTCCCAAGAGTGAGTGTTCCAAGAGAGCCAGGAAGAAGATGCAAGGCCTCTCAGGTACATGCTTCAGAAGTCACACAGTGTCACTTCTGCCATATTTCATTGGTCAAAAGCAAGTCACAGAACCTGCCAGATTCAAGAAAACAGGAGGATGCAAAGCATGAATAATGGGAGGCATGATTCACTGAAGGGGCCATGTTTGGAAACTAACCACCACAGGTAGCATGGGTGAGGCTGGTCCTTATTTCACAGCTGCTTTCACATGTGGATTTTTTTTTAGAACAATTCATCTCCTCTCCCTTCAGCTTTCCCCAAGGTAAGATATTAATGAGATCATATTTGAACTCTCTGACAAAGTAATGCCTCCTTATAAAGTATACTATTATTATGAGCCTGCCTGATGGCTCCCACCTGGAGTCCAGTGAAGACAGGATGAGGGACGATACCGCATATATCTCAACAACAAACAAAACTTCATTAAATCCATTGAAATAACACAGACATTCAGATTTGGTACAGATCAAATCCTATTACCAACAAATTACATCAAATTGCCTCCAAAAATCTGTAGAACCAGATGTTTTCCAAGCCCTACTTCCTTTAGGCAAACACCCAATGTAAGCAATGTGAAGGACTCCCAAAGAACGAGAACACCCCCCGAGATTGGTTAGGGCGGGATTTGACCCATTTTCTTTAACTCACAGGTTCAGGCATCCAAAAATCAGAAAGAACAAACTTGCAGGATTCATGTGTGAGCTGCCTGAGAAATGTGTCTCATCTAAATTGTATTAAATGCATCTTTATTCTGCTATCAGGCTCCCCCTCCAGGCCCTGGGGGTTCCCACTGGCTTCTCTGGTCAGCGTCTGGGGAGCTTACCGTGCTACAGCGTGTCTGGCAGCTGGGCACCCCACTCCAAATCCAGAACCTTCCCTAGGATTCAAAATAAAGGCAAGGACTTGAGACCACGTAAACCTCTGGGGTAGCTGTGGAGATGCTGGCATCACATAGTGTTTACACATTTCCCCAAGGTAAGCCTCTGCTTTTATTTTTTCTGAATAAACACATTTCTTAATATTTTCCTTCTTATTTCTGCTTAAAGGCCCTAAAGGGATGTGTTAGCGTTGGGCCAGGTGTTCGGCCTCCCAGGAATGCTCCTGCTCCTGCCGATGCAGCCCCTCTCCCAAGGCAGACGAACCCAGAGGCCATCCCAGGCCTACCTTCCGCCCACTGAGCCCCCTTCTAAGGATGCCCAGTTCTCGTTTTAGGCAGTATCTTCCCTTCCCCATAAAGGTCGCGACATCCCAGGCTCTCAGTTTTACCCCACAAAGACCTCTACCTTTCTTCCTTCCCTTCAGCCAATGTTACACAAGGGCAAAGGGAGCAGTGGGCACACAGTAGGTCAGCAACTGGCTGGAAGACGATCTGCCTTCTCATAAGGTTTCCAGACATTTGGCATATCTAGAATTGGAGACCCCTGTGCTTTTAGCCAGGGGCCATTTGTTCAAGCTGTCTTTGTGTTCTGCTCCCTTCCAAATTCATCCATTTCTGGCCCCAGGCCTTTTTTTCCACTGAAGAACGCCATCCCCTATCCTTACTCTGCTGTGAAATTAACCTCGCTCAAGCTACCGGCGGCCCCCCACCCTGACTCCTTTGTCTTGTCTCCCAGTTGGACCCCAGGTGCACTGCATTATTGATGTTTGGTTTCCTCTGACTTTGTCTTTCATGCAACAAGCATAGGCCGGGAATCTGCTAAAGGGCTGGCGATTCGCTCCGCTCTGGGATACAGAAGTGAACAGTACCACACAAGACGAGGCAGCCCTGGGGACAGTCCTCACCCAGCTGGGCGTGCTCTTTCATGTGTGTTTGTCTTGCCCATCCCGATAGATTAATCGGCACTTTAAAGACAAAAACCAGGCCTTTTGTTTCCATTTGTACCCCTCTCTCCACACCAGCCAGCACGAGGCTCTGCCCCCAGCAGACACTCAGCACGAACAGCCGGCTGGAGAGCTGATGGTTCCAGCCTACACCCTCCAGCCAGAGGCTCCCTCTGCCTCCATGACGATTCAAAGCGCTGGGTGTGGGCTGAGAAACCCCGAAGGAGCCACCTGGGAAAAGTGGCCCTTAACTTACACAGTGTGTCACACAGGGAGGTTTCAGCCAGTTTTGAAGTCCATGGCAAGAAATTTGTTTCTGGTAGCTTAAGTATGCTTTCTTAAAGGATAAACTTGATTTTTACAAGTTGGACAGATTCAAGACTGCCCCTGTGAACTACCATCTTTCTCACTCACACTGGAATATTCTTTCTTGAGTGGTGTAGTGTCAGCAATCCTAAGAGCTGGTGGGTGGCCTTCAGCCTGTCCTCTGTGGCTTGAGCCAGTAGGAAAGCAACAATTAGTGATGTCCTATTAATCTTTGGCAGCTATTAATTATCATAGAGACTACCTTTCCCAGATTATTTTCTTAAATAGAAATTTGCATATTTCCTTGGGAGTCTACCAGCCTTATGAGCACCATGTTTATGTGTTTGGGAAAGAAAGGGTGGAGAATATGCCTTCAAGATGACCTCCTGCCCAAGGTACCCACACAGCCATGGAGAGCAATGGCAGGGCCTTGCTGGCAGTGCCCACAGTCCTTCTGCAAGGAGGTCGAAGTCTGGCAGGGCTTCGTGGCACTTGCCTCAGGAATTTTTTGCCTCTCTCAAATGTGGCAGAGACTTGGTGTGCTAGCCTCAGGGTGCGGTGGAAGCTTGCCTTTTTAAATTGTCATTTTATTGATCATGATGTATGCCGGTAATTGCCTCTTCTGCTTTATGTATTTTAATTACTTGCCTTTTTTCCCTGTCTTTGAGTCTTTGGGTGATTGGATCACCAAGGAGGTAACTTCAAATAATTCTAATAAAGAAATAAGTCTGTTATTCTGTTATGATGTTGGCAAGTTGACCCTCTTTATTAGACCAGCTCCGAAACGAAAATCACTCTTAAGAGAGGCTGCTCCTGGGAGCAGAGCTCACATCTTCCCTGGGTTTCGGGAGTGTGAGCAGGAATTGCTCCAGACCCGTTGAACCCGTATGTAAGGCAGGCTGCTGGCCCTGTGGGCTGGGTTGTGTGTTTACGTCTGTGTGTTCTCCACGTGTGTACAAGTGTGTGCTTGCACGTGTGGACACATCCAGGCACACCTACCCCAGAGGCAGGAACAGAGAGGCTGCCTGCCTTTATCCGGGGCAATGGGGGCTCGTTCCAGAAAGGGAAGCATAATTCAAAACAGGGATCTTCTGCTCGCCATGTTCCAAAGGAGCTCCTGCATTTTCAGAAAATGTTCTTCTCTCCCCTCCAACCTCGCCTCCTGTCTCTATTTCCGGTGCAGGTGCTGCATCTTTACTGTAGCTTAAGGTAGGGACCAGTGGAGATAAGCAGGAATGTGGCCCCAGTCGAAGCTCCAGGGATTGCCCCCTGAACTGACCTTCCCTCCCTTCCTGCCCAGCGCCCACCTCTCCCGGGAGGAGTCTCAAGGATGAGGCAACCGCAAGTCAGGTGGTTCAGACAGAGCATGCATGAAGCAGCCTGTTGCTCAAAGGCAGGATCTGGTTGGAGAAAAGGAGGCTAACAGCAGACCTCAGAACCAGAAGACATGTTTCTTTTTAATTCCTGCTTCATTCTGCAAGAAATTTTTTTTTAAAGCGCCAGTTCTGAAAAACTTTTATATAGTATCTTTGTTACATAATTAAAATGAATAAATGTGTACATTTCATTTCTTTAAACGAATTTTTTATACATTATCTTAGCAATCCTATAAGGCATATAATTTTGTTTTCACTTAACAGTTGAGGAGCCTGAGACTCAGAGGGGCTAAGAGACTTTCCTGAAGTCACACAGCAGTTAGGGCAAAGCCACGACTTGAATCTCCCTCTTCTGATTTCAAGATCAGTTCTTTCCAAAACACATTTTTCCCTCAATTCTTTCCTCATTCCAAGCCTATTTCTCTCCTTTACTTCACCAGGAATCCACACATCACTATAATGTTATAAAACCACTTTTTTCTCCTTTAGATGCCACTTCAGAGACTGATTTTCTTGAGTGTTTTATGGGAAATCATCCCATATGTCCATACACAAGTGCCCTTGGTCTGAGTATTTTAATTGCCCGGCTGTAAGAGCAGTTGAAGGGACCTCGACATGACGGGACTCCTTTCTGTGCCACGAATACTCCAGGCCTCTGTCCCACTGACCCAGCTTTTCAGGCTCAGAGCTTGCTCTGGGATTTTAGAGGATATTTTTTCCCACCAAAATAGGTATCCTTAGGTATCTAGTATGCACCAGTCTCTGCTTGATGCAGCACACAGCTTATCTTTCATCTGCACAAGAACCGTGTAAGATAAGGATGATGATAATGATAATGCTTATTCCCAGTCTAAGGATTAGGAAACTGAGGTTCACAGAGAGTTTAAGCCTTGTCAATGCAGAGCTGCAATTTATTTTGACTCCAAAGCCCACTCTCTTTTCTTTATGCTCTTTCTTCCTTTGTATTTTGCTATTAACTGCTTGGGATAAGAGAGCAAAAAGATTCTCGATACCTTGATGGCTAGAAGTACAGGAAGCCTCAGTGTCAGCACCCTTGGAGTCACTCTCAAAGCCACACGATGAAGCCTGAGGCCTGAGGCTCATGAGCAGTGAGGTGGCCTCAAGGATACGAGAATCAGGAGCCCCAGATTCTAACCCCAACACTCTAGCCTAGCACTAACCGCCTGTGTGAACTTGGGCAAGTTGCTTTGCCTCTCTGGACTTCCATTTCCCCCTGTATAGTTAGGAGTTTAGAGGAGGGGCTCTCTAAAGTCCCATCTTGTCCTAAGACTCCCATCACACACCTATTGGGACATGTTCTTTTTCAGAACAATTCTGCCACTCGGAATCTTATGAAGCAATAAGACTCAATTCCCCATAAACACAACATTCAGCGTTCCCACTTCCCCAAAGCATATGGCGCCGTGGACGCCTGCCAGGAAGCGCTGCGAACGGAAGTGAGGATTGAATGAACACCAGCAGCCAATATGTTGAGTTTGTCCTTCTTGTTGTCCTTACCACTGAGCATCTACAGTGGGTATGGGTGATGGTCCTTTTTACCAGTTCTCTCAAGGATGTGGTCTCTGCCTTCATGGAGTTGCTTCTGGTCCTCTCCCTTACCTTATTGCCCTATCAGTGACACTGTCATGCTCCAGTCTTCTTTTTGGCATTTTTTATTTCTCAGTGTCTCTCTGTATTTCGTACACTAATTAAAAAAAATTTAAACAAAAACCTAGGCTTCAAATAGTGAAAAAAATAAGACCCAGTGTCTCCTGTTGGCCATTAGTGAGGAAAGGGTTGAATGAAGACCTATTTCATCTGTGCAAGAGAAGCGTCAAGTGAAGTGAGGAGGAAAGGATGGGAAGAGGTTTTGATTTTGATTTTGATTTTGATTTTAATTGGCTTCTCTGTTCTTTCTCAATCTCCTCCAACGCCATCTCAATTTTACCTTTTATTGGAAAGGTTCAAGACCCTGATGGAGAAGTGGGTGGGAGGAGAATATAGAGATCTAGAGACGGGGTGGAATAGAGCAAATTAAATGTATTTCATGAGGTCTCACATGGTACAGAATCCTGGTAGTTACGACGAAAGTCAGATTTTCATTTTTAAAAACCCAGAGGTGTTTTTGTTTTGTTGTTTGTTTGGTTTTTGCCGTTTGCAAGACTGTGACTTTTTTTCAATGTTATTCCTCCTCTGTTGAGCACAAAAGCCCCATGCCCCTCAAAGGTTGCTCACAGAGGGCTCTGTTGCCAGGCCGTGGGTCCCCCTGCCTGCGGGAAGCCCAGAACAGCTAGCCTTGGCCCCGTGACAGGAATGTAGCTTCCTCCGTCAGCCCTTTCAGAGGGAAGGGGCTGGGAGAGGAAGGGTGGGCCACTGCAGGGGTTGCCAAAGTTTCACAAACACTTACAGTAGGAAAACGTCCAGCAGCAATTCCCTTCCCAGGGCCTCAGTGGGCGGCAGGATGATGAGGAAGGGAGTAATGTGGTGGACAAAAAGCTGATGTGTGATGACAACGTGAAGAGGCGTGAAAAGGTTTTCATTAATGATACAAGTTGCAGACAGTCTTGCCAGCTACAAACAGGGGTCCTCATGCGTTGGAACCGCTGTGGGGGGCTGGCATTGTAGGGAAGGAGTGCACATCTGGTGCAGTCACATCAGACTCCACCGCCGCAGTGGTTATGCTGGAAGTGGGTGGTGATCTGATCTGAATCCGGGTAACAAACAGCTGCTTTATGACAGTGGGAGAGGGGCGCAAGTGCCATATTTGCATTTCTATCATAGTGAACAGCCATGAAAATATGCACCCGCCCATCCACCAATACAACAAGCAGTGTGAGGTGCTTAGGAGCGATCCTCAGAGCACTGTGGCTGCCTGTCCACGATCCCCGAAAACACTGAAGTGAAAACAAAAATCAAATCAATTGGTTTGTCTTCATGGGTTAAAAATTGGTCTGGTTTGTTTATATTTCTTTAACTAATGTTTGGTCACTGAATTAATGAATCTGGTCTCTGTTCCCTTTTGGTTTGACTTGGATGTAAATGTCGGCAGGAGAATTCTGAAATTCTAGTGTATCTGTTCTGGAGAGTAGTTTGTATTTGGGCAGCTGAGGACTATGGAGACGGAAAAATGACAAAGAAACGGAGGTGACAAGAAGAGGGGCAAGGTAAGAACCGTGGAGGGGTGGTGGCTTGAGGCATGAGGACAAAATCGAGATTGTAGCAAAGAGAACTTTTGAGATTAACGACTTCTGAAAAACAATTTATACCACAGTCCCAGATATCTTACACAAATATTTTAGAGTTCTTGTGACTTACAGACAATATTTAATAAATGCACACTTTTAATATTACTAGGCACAATTTTAAGTTCAAAGGGGTTTATGGAGGTTTAGGAGGATGTTCGCTTTGAGTGGGTGAGGTGGAGGAAGGTGAGAGAGAGAACAATTTCCCCAAGATCTCAGAGAGATCCCAGGAAAGGTACCTGACTCGCCCTCAGCATCTCAAGTTTATTTACATATATTTCTGAGAGACATTGACCCACATTCTTTTCCTCAAGAAGCTCTATTTGTTCAGTTTGCTGACACCAGACTTTAGAAGGCTATTGTCTGATGGTAGCTGAAGCCTGTTCTGGTTGGGTAGAATATCCTTTGAAATAGTCTCATGCCTACTTTTCTCAGAAGGTGTACAATGAGGAAAATTCATTTCCTTCCTGTCGAGAAAAGTTAATGATCATTTTCCATTATATTAAAATATTACCCATTGTTATGACTTCAGTTTAATGTTCCTGCTGAAATCACTATGTGTTGCAGAGTTTAGCTATGCCAAGGTCAAGCCACCAGTGTGTTATTTCAGAGTTTCTCGTAAAAAATGGGTTGTTTCGGATGAGTTATGACAAAAAAAAAAAGAAAAGGAAAATCACACCATTTTGGGAGAATTAATAGGTAATTATATATTTTTTAAAAAATCCCTTTTAGCATGAAAACCCAAATTTTTAACAATGTTGTCTCCAGGATATAATTATAAATGCCACATTGAGTCTCCGAACCAGAAATAAAAGCTTTCCTGTAAGATATAATAAACGCTGTAAGTATTGGGACAATGTTTCTCTTTCAGAAGAGATGAAAAGTAGAATTACAGGCTGCTACTGTATTGTAATTCCTCAAGTACTTTAGTTATTATTATTTTTTTTTTAATTTCCATCCTTCGTTGGGGGTTCATTGTTGTGTTCACAGAGGACAAAGACAAATCAGGAAATGGGCAGATGGAAAAACCAGAGTGGCCTCAGAGAATTCCCGATCAACACTAGCTAGGAGGTGTTTCTCCTTGTATTTTGGCAGATGTAAGATCACCAGGACCGGAATTATAGCAATGTGAAGGTGATTGTAACAGGACCCATGAAAGGAAGGGGAGAAAGAAGGTGGGCTATATTAAGGCAGAGTGAGATGCTTGTTGGGAGAAGGGAGAATAGCCTAGAATGCATTCAGCGGGTCAATCCAGTATTGGTTCATTCCCTTCTGTATTAGTTTGTATTAGCTTGCTAGGGCTGCCATAACAAAATACCACAGACTGGGTGGCTTAAGCAACAGAAATGTATTTTCTCACAGTTCTGGAGGCTGGAAGTCCACGGTCAAGGTGTTGGCAGGGTTGGTTTCCTCTGAGGCCTCTCTCCTTGGCTTGCAGGTAGCCTCCCTCTTGCTTCCCCTTCACACGGTCTTTTCTCTGTGCACACTCACCCCTGGTGTCTCTCCTTCTTCTTAAAAGGATACCAGTGATAAAGAATTAGGACCCGACTCTAATGGATTCAGATTAATGAGCCCTTTGAAAGCCCCATCTCCAAGTAACTCACATGGATTAGGGTGGCCCCACAAGACCTCATTTTACCTTAATTATTTCTTTAAAGGCCCCATCTCCAAATACATTAGATTCTGTATTTCCTTTTATTTTAGATAACAGGTCTCATACAAAACACACTAGTAACAGGCATCTTTAGATATTCCAGTTGCTTTGCAGTCATCAGTATATAACCGGGATTTCAGCTGCCCACACCCCCATCTTCCCCGCCTTTGGGAGAATAAGACAAACTTGATTCAAAACCAGCTCCACCACCCATTAACATCCAGAGCTGGCGTGTGCAGTGATTCCTGGGACCATCCAGGGCTAACGTGCTTATGGGCTTCTCCCTCTGATGCTCACAATTATGGGTGCTGCCTCTACTTCTCCCACCTCAACCACGCCCAAAACTCAGCTCCCTCAGGGCTCTTCACAAGCCTCCACACACACCCAGCATTTTGTGAGCTTTATTTAAGAAGGGGGGGTGGGGTGGGGGGGGTGGGCAGCGACGAGGGCCGTGGAGAAGGGCTCTCCTCCCACAGGGCACACTCTCTTACCTCCCACCGGTCTCTCTCCTGCTCCCACCCATCCGCTCCCCCTCACGTTCTTTCCTTTCCTCTCCTCTCCCTCTTATGATTATGACAAATTCCTCTCCTTATCTCTTGCAGAGAAGTTTAATAATAACTTCTCTAGCTTGAATATACTCTTGGGTCTCACCCTCCACCCTAGTGGCTTGCTAATGTATTTCTTCATCCAAATATATTCAGGGCTCTCTTTAAGAGGAATTCTGGCGAATGCAATTTTCTCTACCTCATTATAAGTACATAAGTCAGCTCCTATTTTTGATCCAGCCCCCGACTTCATCCTACACATCCATGATGGAGTGCTGGGGGCATCTCCCTGAATGCCCCCATCTAACAGAGCAGGCCACCAGGAATGCTGCTTGCCTGCTGCAGCCCCAGCTGTTCAGAAAACAGCAAAACCGTTATGCAGAGTGCTGCCACCCACACGAGAAGTCTTTTTTATTTCATTGAAATGCAATGCTTCCCAGTGCAAAAGCTCAGCAGCTTTCCCGTGTGCAACTCTCACCACCCACCAGGCGAACCTATGACTGCAGGCACACTCTTTAAGCCCGCCTCCTCCAGACTTCCAGGTTTGCTCAACTCACGGTCAGTATTCCTGTGGTCAAAGAATTCTCACTTGCCACAGAGAAAAAATACTCTGAATCCTTTCTCACTCAATTCAGCAGATCACAAAGGATAAATGGGCATGCTCGCTTTGAATTTGGCGTCACGAGTATGTCCATCAATCCAGCAATCGTGGCTGCCAGAGAAGGCAGAATTTATCAACCAGGACTCAGTTCCACCCTGGTGGCTTGAGTCTGCTTACAATTCCTCTCTTCCCCCACTGGAGAAGGCATGGGGAAGGTTCTTTATATTTTCCTTCCTTCATGTCCCTTCTGTCACTTTCCTTTGTCCCCAATCCTCCTCAACTTGCACACTCTCCCTGGGACTCAATACCAGATGGTCTCCTGTTATTTGACAAAAACTCTCCAAACAAGAGTGAGGATATTGACTCTGGGTGTGAGGGCGCTCCAGCTAGCCAGTATTTTCAACTCATCCAAGCTGCGCCCAGTGCAGAAACACCCCTCGGGGAACGGGTATGCGCACACAGTGACGGTGCAAGATGTCGGAAGCCACGAAGTCGTGAGTTCCTGATACTCTAGTCCTTAAGATAAAAGAATCATAACATCCTAGTTTTTCCCTTTCTGAGCCACTAAGCCAGCCATTTTTGTTAGTTCTCTGAACTTCTTATCACAAAAATGTGTCTACTCCCTGACTGCACATTCCCCTGGGTCTATTTGCAAAAGGATATTCTAATGGGTACAATATTGGAATACCACTGCGTTCCCATTATACCTGCCTCATTATCTTACAGGAATCTATCTGTCCTTTGTTTGGAAATGTGCTTACTGTGGAGCCTGGTAAATCTCAGGCTAAAAACAGGAGATTTATGAGCTGTCTTCCAATTCCTGTCTGCTCCCTCCTAAGGCCACAACCCCAAAAGATCAGTCACTGAAACGTGTTTTGGTGTCAGCTCTGAAATTCTGCTTTTTAAGAACATATCGTAATGAAACCTTGGAAATAGTACGTGGTTTCCCTCCTGCCGTACCCCAGAAGGTCACATGCTCTAATTCAGCTTAAAGGGACACTAATCATATTCAGTGTGTGAGGAGAGAGGCTTCCAGTTGGAGATGACACCATCATTTGCATAGGATGTAAAAATGAAGGACCATTAATTTTATAGCATTAATTGAAGAGCAGAAGTGTTAGACCTCTATAATTATCTTCAGTGAATACATTTCAAAGACATCTTCACAAATGAGGCTTGTGTGTGACTGTGCGAGGGCACACATACCAGAGCAAAGGCAGGGCTCCGTGTTGCCCCCTTCAAGATGCACGATTAGCAAATCGTTAAGTTACAGGCTTAACTTAAATCTGAATTGCTTCCTCTGTGTGGAAACAAGATGTGTGTGGATTCTAGGCTCCTGGCGGGATATTCTACCCAGAAGAGGAGTGTCAGGCTTCATGCCACATTTCAGAACCGCTGAGATGGAGAAGAGAGGAGGAAGCCCTGCAGCCTCAGGACTTGGGCAAAGTCCCCGTATGGCCTCCCAACGCCCTCTGCTCTCATCTATAGCCCCATGGGACCTGGCACCCCCTCTTGCTGCTGATTTTATCCTCGCATCCTCCCTACATTTTACATTTACCAGTCCTATATTTTATTCCTACAGGCCAAACTCTCAGCAAAACAGCTGTGGACCCACATAGGTAAACATACTAAACAATCTCTGTGATGTTAGCCCCCTCACTGGTTTGTGACCCCAGGTCAGCATGGAAAGCAGTATTTCTAAAGATTTAAACAGAAGATCCTAAAGAACCTTTTGAGGGAGTTATTAATCTTATAGCCAAACAACAAAGTAGAAGAAGGAATTTTTTTGAGGGGGAGTAGGCGTGAGACAACTAGAAGGAAAATTCGGTTCCATGATCACAAGCAACGTGATGCCAGGGTCAAAAGCAGTGGTCACGGTCGTGGTGGTCCATCTCTGTTTCTGTCTGAGTGGGTGAGGGGACGGAGTAGGGCATTGTCCATAGAAGGACTGGGCAAAGCGTAGGTGTAGCCCAAGGGCTAAGAGCTATTTGGGAGTTCTGGTAGTTATCCTGACTTGCAAGACTCATCACTTGAAAAAATACAAGCTACTTTTGAACCCTAGAGTCACAGAATGTCCCTGATGTATAATTTAGGGTTCCTGAGGGGTAGGTTGGGAGCCATTGGTGTAAATAAAGTAAGGCATTAGCTAATGAGGTAACACGATAAACACACTCAGTTTAAATGCCCCTGTCCCCAGGGGCCCTCCAGGAGTAACAATCCTGGTGGGAATTTCAGGTACCACCGTGCATAGGTGGAGGAGAAACTTGGGGCATATGGGCCTTGTAAGGTATCTTATGCTCAGGAACATCGTCTAACTTTGTATAAGCCTCTCTAGGTATAAGGGGCTCGCTTGGGGTGGTGAAGGCTTCTGCTAAATTCCTACACACCTCACAGCTCAATTTGCTCTTCATTTCATGCTTCATTTACTTAGTTTGGTACTATACTCTTTTCTTTTTACTACTTTATTGAGGTAGATTTTACATACAACAAACTTCATGTATTTAAAGTGTACAATTCAATGTGTTTGGATATATATACAGACATGAGCCACATAATGACGATTCGGTCAACGATGGATCACATATACGATGGTGGTCCCGTAAGATTAGTACCATACAGCCCAGGTATGTAGTAGACTACACCATCTAGGTTTGTGTAAGTCACTCTATGATGTTCGCACAATGACGAAATCACCTAACAATGCATTTCTCAGAACTTATCCCGTCATTAAATGACACATGACTGTGTATATACACGTATGTGTGTATATATATATGTGAAACAAAATACCAAATATTTCTATTACTTCCGAAAGTTTCCTTGTGTCCCTTTGCAATCCCCCCCTCCCTCTACCCTTGTCCCCAGCCACCACTGATCTGTTTTCTGTCAGTGGAGTTCAGTGTGCATTTTCTAGAATTTCATATAAATGAGGCCTTCAGTATGTACTCTTTTCTGTCGGGTCTCTTTTGTTCGGCTGTGCTGTACTCCTTGGCACTCCACTAGAGATATTTCCCTTCCTCCACCGGAACAGCCTCATGCGCCAAGATGATTGTGATATGACAAGATACATATTGCACACAAAGTAAACACTGGGTTTTGCAAATACCCTTTTTCTGAGATGCTCAAGAAATTATATAGTCACCCCACCTTACCAGTAAATAAGAGTATGATTTTCTTTCTGGTAGATGCACTAATTCTTACAGTTTGTTCTTGTTCTGTGATTGAAATTCCAAGGACTTAAGGGAGCCTTCTTCAAAACATTCTATGCACCTGGGTGTGGAACATCCTGACTTCATTTTATTACTTCCATCAAGTGGTACATCGACTTTCTGTGTGGAATGTAAACTGAGTTGGTGCACCTGTGAGTGAGAATGATTTACTTCGTGCTTGTTTTGCTAACAGCCCATTGGAGAAACTGGAAATGCCAAGTGGAGGGGATTGGACTACGAAGCCTAGAAGGCCTTCCAGCTTCCACCCACAGGTCTCTGCAGAAGCCATGCAGAAGCTTGCTTAGGTGTGTTTAGGAAGTCTCCTGCAGTTGCAAGCGTCAGAAACCTAACAGAAAGTGATGTAAGTCAAAACATCAAAACAAATATGACCAGCCCCGGTGGCTTAGTGGTTAAGTTCAGTGTGCTCCGTTTTGGTGACGCAGGTTCAGTTCCAGGCACGGACCTACACCACTCCATTAGTGGCCATGCTGTGCTGGTGGGCCATGTACTAAAAAGTAGAGGAAGATTGGCACGGATGTTAGTTCAGGGTAAATCATCTGCAGCACAAGATAAATAAATAAACAAACAAACAAACACGAGAAATTTAGTGGCTCAAACAGTTGCAATTCTTGGGGGTGGACTGAATGAGATCCAGAGTTTTAAACATGTCATCAGTACCCACACTCTCTCTGTCTCTCATCTCTGGCTTTCTCTGTGTTGATTTTATTCTCAGGCAGCTCTCTGCATGGTGACCCCAGTAGCTCCAGGCATACATGCTGCCGTTTCAAGACCAGGAGAAAGGGAGTTTCTCATCCAGTATCCCCACAAAAGACCGAGTTTTAGTGCATTGACTTGTGTCGCACCGCCAACCCCAAAGCAGGGGGTGAAATATGCTGATTGGTCAGAGCTATGTGTGCGTTCACCCAAGGCTGGAGGAGGAAGAACAGATAGGCAGCCAACCACATGGACTAATATTTCAGGGAGGGGAATTCCTCCAGTAAATACTGTTCCCCAATAAAGGGGGACTAGACCCTGAGCCCATAACAAAAGATGCCCACTACAGCTGCTGTTTTCTTACTGCAGTGCATAAAATTCCCATGGCTCCCTCCAAAAAATATAGGAGATCTTTGAGCATTCCTGTGTGTCTACCTACTTTTTCTGCCTTGTAGTCTGTATGGACATATCCTCAGCATTGAAAAAAAACAACAACAACAACAACAAGGGGCCTGCCTGGTGGCACAGTGGTTAAGTTCGCACATTCCACTTTGGCATCCCAGGGTTCACCGGTTTGGATCCCGGGTGCGGACATGGCACCACTTGGCAAGCCACGTTATGGTAGGCATCCCACATATAAAGTAGAGGAAGATGGGCACGGATGTTAGCTCAGGGCCAGTCTTCCTCAGCAAAAAGAGGAGGATTGGGGAAGATGTTAGCTCAGGGCTAATCTTCCTCAAAAAAAAAAAAAAAAGCAAGATTACTCTATACTTCCAAGATTGGACAACCATGATCTCTCACTTAAGGATGTCAAACATCCCATAAAAGAGAGAGGACATCTCAGTGGGAATTTGGATAGCAGCGTACAGGGCACATGGCGTCCTTCAGACTCACTTACCTCACCTGTGCAATGCAAATACATAATTCTGTACCTTCCAATGTGGGAGGTAGAAGGGGGGGCTCAATCAGATCATCTCTGGAAGCCCCCCGTCTAATTCCATTCATGATTTCACACGTACTTGCAGGTTGATGTAATATATTACTCAAAATCAATCTCAATCTAATTAAAAATGGGAACTAGCCACAGGTGGTAATGAACACCATTTATGCTTTGAAGATCCTTCCTGTTTTAGGGAAATTTCCCACCTTGTGAATCCTGCCATCCCTACATTTCCTCATTTCTTCTGCAAGCTAGGGCACAGTTCTATGACCAGGACCTAGGATAAAACATTCCTTTGTGAGATTCAAGTTTAAAAGAAAGTGACATGAAGAAAGAAATGTTGAATAGACTCTGTGTTGGGGAGAGTGGTTGAGAGATGGCATCGTTCAGAAAAAGCCGTGTCAGAAGTCCTAGTGGAGGCGTCCTGTGCCTGTCATTGGCCAAGTGGGATAGGACTGTGCTAGCAGCAGTAGCAGGAGGGTCTCCACTGCAGTGGGCTGTGGTCACTGGGACATTGTTTGTGGTTTCACACCTGAATACCTAATCTTCTGGCTCTCTGTGGACTGCTTAATATGGTTTAATACATTACACATCTGTAAATATTAGCTAAAGTGGATTCTGTCCTTTGCAGCTAAGAACACTTGACCAATATAGACACCAATCTTGGAAATGGTTTCAGGCCACGAACACATAGAGAAGTGGTCATCTGGTATTGGTTTTCTAGCCTTTAGGGTAAGAAGGCTGTGAAAAATCCTGCTAGTGTTAGTAGGTGGGCACGGGTAGAGTATGTTAAATATTCATCTGTGATTACCTGGAATTAGCATCCTGTGAAAACACGAGGAATTCAAACAATATGCATAGCATGAATAATTCAAGAGTTACCGCTAATTGTACCAGGGAGCTTAAATTCTCTGCTCAGGGCATGGTCAGAGAAACAGGGACTTCCTAGGACTGTGCTAAACTGTCCCTTTCAGCTACAGAGATAAAGCCTCAGGTTGATCTTGATGAGGATGCCAAATAATAAGGTCAGTTGAAATCATAGCCTTTTCAAGTCTCTTATACCAGAGTGGGGGCCTTAACAGGGAAGAATGGGACCCTGAGAATTTAGATTGAAGCCATATAGGAAGATTCCAATGAATCAGAAAAGTCTAAATTCCCATGGTCTATAACCAAGAAGCAACTGTACTTGCAGAATGGCGGAAAAGGTCTATTGAAGTCTCAGCTATGGTCCCTGCTGAGTGACAACACTTTATGAGTTTGGGGTGGCGTGTATAGGATGTGGTGCATTCTCTGAACCATGATAAATTTATGGTACTATTTTCCCTTCTATAACCAAAGTGCATGGGATTTGGAACCAAAAGGTGGAAGCAAAAGGGCACTTCTCAATATTTCATCTAATGACCCTATTGAAAAACTTTTGCTTCCAATCCCTGCAATTCCGGGCGCTGCCAACTTAAAAGTCTTCGTGGCCAAGGGAAGAATGGTTCCACCATGAACATGAAATGTTTCACCAAATTCGAAAATGAAACTCCTTCTTGTAAAGAGGCTATTTTGGACTTTTCATGCCACTGGAAAAATAGGCAATAAAGAGGTTTCGAGTATTGACTGGGGTGATTGATTCTGATTAACAAGGCAAAGTAGGGTAGTTTATACCATTTTGTACAAGGAGTATTTCTGGAACCCAGGGGATCTTTTTGGGTACCTCTGTGTATTACCATGTCCAGCAATAAAATTCAGTGGCAACCCCACATAAGAAGGACCACTAAGAAGAGGTCTGACTGTTTAAAAATGAAGGTTAGGGTGACCTGGTCATGTAAAGAATACTAACTTGCTGACATTCTGGTTCTAAAGGCAAAAAGAACATGGCTTGGTCATGGAGGAAGGGTGTCACTAAAACCATCCACATCCACCTGATCACTTGCAGAAACAGTGGCGACGGCAGCCATTCATTCCTCTTCCTTACCGTGTATGTATACTGACTATTCGTTCTTTTTTTCCCGTCTTCTGTTCCCCTTCCATCTTTTATAGGGAGTGTGGGATACATAGGGTGGTAATTAACCTTACTTTTTGGTCTCTGGGACACAGAATATCAACATAGGATTGTGACTGAATTGGACAAGATGAACATCCCCTGGTGACCTGAGCTCAGAGCTCAGTGTGGAAATTGACAAGACCTTACCTTGTCACCCTTTTGAGGAGAAGGCGAGCACGTTTTTCACTTGTACAAGGAATAATTGCTTGATTTTAGGCAGAAGCATTTTGTTCTTGCGATTGTAGTTGTTTCAAATTCTAGTGTGGAAGAGACTTTATGGGGCTGTTGGACAGCCAAACAGTAGACATAACAGATATACTTTGCATTGTGGGTCCCCATTTATCTTTTGAACGCCCTTTCAACATTTGGGAAACCTCCCAGCTTCCCAAGGTAGAGGCCAGACACTTGGTTTCTCAGCCTCCTTTGCAGCTAGAGATGAGTTGCCATGTATGTGACCTCATTTCCACTAATCAGATATGACACATGAGATTTCAGTTTGAAGGAGAATGTCATGAAGAAGATGATGCCGTGAAGAGGACATTCTGGTGAAGGAGGCAGAGACTCATCCATCTTTTGGAGGCAGCAGGGCCAGAGGTCCTGGGCATAGCATCCCAGGCTGTGTTGGCAGGGGGAGCTATGGCATCTTCTCCCATGGAGCAGTCTGGCGGTGCAGCCTGGGCACTGTGCCTATCTGCAAACTCTCCTAGCTGGATTCTGTGGCCTCCGAGAAATTCCTCGAGCCATCACAAATTCTTTTCTCAACTCCTTTTCCTGCTCCCACTAGCTACAGTGGTTTGTTGTTTGCAACTAAAGATCCTCACTGATATCCAGAGAAGCTTTTTCTGCCTGTCACAGTCGATCCTAAAGAGCACAAAGAAGGGAATCTTCCTTTTCTGCAGATATTGGCACATCCCAGCCGTCTCTGGCTCAAAACTCTGACAACTCATCAGGTAAAGGGAAGTGGTTCAACTTAAACACTCCTTTACACAAAGGGACATTAACGCAGCTGCAGTTCGCCTAGAAAACTGAAGACTGGCCCATAAAGGGAAAGCCCATCTGTTTGGGGACACTAAATCTGCTTGTAGTCCACAGGATACCACACACCCAAAGCAGGAACTCTAACTGCGAAGCCTAATTCTACAGACAAATCCTATTTGCCCTTATGGCAGCCTAGTGGGATGCATTGCTGTGTTCAGGGGCTGTGCATCGGGTTAGTTGGTGGCTGTTATAGGTTAACAGGTTTGCAATGTAGTTTTACTAAATCTATGTTTCCTATTGGCATTGAAGAAAATCCTGAAAGAGCTTATCCCAAAAGAACATAGAATGCATTGTCATTTCAAAACTCAAGGTAAGCCCTCTAAAGGGACCTCAAGATTTCTAGCCAAGAAGAATGTTAATAAGCCAGAATCCTACACATGCTTAATTAAGTTGTTACCTATTGAACGTTCATAAAAATTGTGATTTATTATAATTTGTGTTAAAAATAAGGACTGGATAGCTATTAGTAAAGTTGGCCCGTTCCTCAAAACTCACATCATCCTGGGTTACTGAATTAAACATGATGAGAATTATGGAAAGGATGGTTTGCCCCCTGACTATTCATACATACAAACTCTCTCTCCTTTATAGCCCATTTTAATATGAGTGCCCAACATCCCCCTGCTTTGCTGATACCATATGGTGTTGATGTAGGTTTATTTAGGTTCTGTGTTATCTGGGGAACTGAAAATTGACTGGGGAGTTAGACGCATTCTTATCTCCTGCTGGCTTCTTTGCTTGCTCATACTGCACTTTAAAGAAATCACCCAGCCTCCGAGCCTCCGTTTTCCCATTTAGAGAATGGATCAGTGAAATCTGCTTTTCAGGATCTTGGGGAGCCAGGGAAATGGCGAGGCGCTGTTGTTTCCTGGGAGGCTAGAAACCACTGGATGCAAATGCACAAGTGGTATTCGTGAGAAGGTAGCGACAGCCTGCAACAGAAAGATATTGGCTCTGGGCTCATTATTCAGAGAGCTCAAAAGCAAGTGCCTCCTTTTTTCACATGTCCCTCCAGAGAATTTCCTGTTATTTCCCTGGTATTAATTGATGGTGGGCACCCACATTCTGAATTCTCAAAGGGAGGAAGTGTTTCCTCCTCTTGACATTGCTTATTTTCTCTTTTATTTGCTTTGTTTATTTGTTTCCTCAGGGGAGTAAGAAAGAGGAAACATGGCTTTTCGGGTTAATTGTGTGAATTACTGGTGCCTGCATGGAATGGTCAGGTAAGGTCTGCCTGCTTGCTTTCTCCACAGAGCTTTCCCTTCAGGAAACGTTTTGGGCAAGAAATGGCGAACTACACTGACTTACTGAGAATGTTCTTTTGTGGGTAACAGTCCTGATGGGAGCAGGGCAAGATGGCAGGTAGCCCTTCTTCAGTCATTCTGAGACCGGGGGTCCTTTGAGCTCGGTGTTTTGTTACCCAAAGTGCAATTCTACTCAACTCTTATAGTGAGACGTCACTTAGGCTCTATGTGGGATGTGGGACATTTTCATACGTTGGTATATTTGGATGGCGCCTCCAAATTAAGAGCTTCTGGGTCATAACGTAGCCTTGAAATAAGCCAGTGTTCCTACAACAGCAGTAGGCTACTTCTTGCTCCATTTTCCGACTCTTATTGACTGCAACAGCAAGATGATGTTGCAAAAATACTCAGCAGTAATGGGTCTACACCAGCAGGAATGTTTTATTGCTTCTCCTTGAGACTTCTGTCTATTTTGGGGGGAACAGAAACAGTTGCCAAGTTATCCCATTGATGTTTGGTGACCCTTATAGCCTACGACCTGGGGCAGCTGCCCTTCAGGCTTGTCTCTGCCCATCATTGTCCCCTGTCCCCTAACTGAACTCCCTGGGGACCTGAAGATGAAGACGTGATCCCTCCCATGAGAAGCCCTGGCTCTGGTCGGGGACACGGACAAGTGAAGGGTGAACCCAGCACATAGTGGCGAGTGCTCTTGGCAGCAGGGCAGGCAGAGAGCTATAAGCACAGAGGTGGGGCACTTCCTTAGTCAAGAAAGAGCAACAAGAGTTCCCAAGGGGAAGGGAGGTCTCGGTCTGACCACAGATTAGCCAGGTAAAGACTGGGGAAGACTATTCCCAGCAGAGGGTAACATTCACAAAGCAGTGAAAGAAAGTACAGCAGATCCTAACTCCAGAAGGACTGAAATGAAGAAGGCAAGGGGATGGGTGGTGAGAACTGAGGCTAGAGAAATAAGTAAGGGCCAGTTCCTAATGAGCCCTCATTTGCCATCTAAGGAGTTTGGACCCAATCCTGACGGCAATGGGAAACCATCAAAGAATTTTTTAAAGGGTATATTTTGAACCTATTTGTGTTTTCGAAAGATCGCTCACAGCCAAGAGGAAGGGATATTCTTATACTTGTGGTCTCAGATCCACCCGCATCAGATGCACTTGGGTGCCAATTAAAACTGCAGAATCTTGGGCCCTACCTTCTGCGTACTGAATCAGAATCCAGGGAGCGAACTCCACGAGCCTACGCTCATTTAGACCACGTTCTCCAAGTGATTCTGATGCCTACTAGATACTGAAATGTCAGCGGTAGCAATTCTTTAGGGCTGCGGGCCAGAAAATGGGGCATCCATTTCTAGGGACTGGATAAAGGAGTCTAATATGGCGGCAGATTCCAATGCGGAGGACGGGGGCAGTTAGGGATCTCCGAGTCTTTGAGAACTTTGGTCCTGAGAAACAACTCTTGTGATTCCTTCCCCACAGAACAAGCCTGCAAAAGTCTGGTAGAAGAGGATAAGAAATAGCTATCCCTCCTCTGGGTGGGCGACAAACACCCGAGGAGCCTGTTCACAGGACGTGGATGTGTTGGGCACAGGATCTATAGAAATAGACTGTACTCCAGGCCAGGAAAGTTTGCAGCACAGAAACATTGATTGGTGAGTTCCAGCAATAGTGCTGCTCCTTCTGGCATTTTGTATTTGTCTGTCTTTTAACTAAGTAAATTCAGTATTCATCCTACGGCTTAGAAAGTTGACACTGACGAGCACAGAGACATTTTGATTGGTGCATCTGCAGTCTGCCTGCACCAAAGAAAGGTCAAAATGCTCCTCTCGGCTGGCCAGGCTTGGAATCGGTAAGCAGCGTCTGCAGGATTGGAAGGCATTGCGCGTTGAGACTAGTGAAGCCTGGAAGAGACGAGGCAGAGAACATTATTCTCTCCTGCAGCAGAAATCACCTGTGTTTCTGCTGGGGTGATTGATTTGCTTTCGTGTGTTGTCCCCTTGGGTGGGTTGTTCTAGTATCCACGCTGTCATTTTCCTTGGCTGGGAACCCAAAACCAGTGAGGGGCAGGACCCAGGAATAGAACGTAACCTTCTCACTGCCGGCCTACTGCTCCAAAACTGTGCCCAGCTGCCTCATATCACAAGTGACCGTTTTCCATAAGAGAAGAGGCCAGAGACATAGGGAGGCTTCCAGAATATAGTTCTCCCCTGTATACAACATTTACTGCATTCAGAGTCTCACCTGAACTGAAAAAGTTCTATTGGGTCCCGTTAGAGCAATGTTGGCTTTGGAAACAAATGAACAGACTCAAGTGCAGTGGCGTGACACAAGGCAAATTTCTCCCTCGTCTAATAGTTCAGTGTGCAATTGTTGCACACACAGTGCAGGTGTTCTGGGTTGGTAATGGATGGGGTGGGGGAAGGACTCTGCTTCACGCAGTTATTTAAGGATTCAGGCTGACAGAGCCTTGGCCGCCTTTAATCTTTGGCTTCCAAGGTCAGGCTGGGCATTCCCCAGCCAGTGGAAAGGGACACATGGAGGATGGAGCTCGGAAGTTTTGAAGTCCAGGCCTGGAAGTGGTACACATCCCTGCTACTACACCCCATTGAAATGAGATCAGTTCCATGGCCACACTTAACTAAAGGGAGGTCAGAAAACACAGGATAAACAAGTTATGGTGAGCAAATAAGAAATGTCTAGCAATATCTGGGCCAAGATGGAAGAGCTTCCAGGAATAGTTGTGACAAAAGCCAGGGAAATCTGGCAAAGCCTCTCTTTGTTTATTACATACCATTTCTAATTCATTCATTCACTGTCTATTCCACAAGCATCTATTAAGCTCTTACTGTATATGAGATACTGTGTTAAATGCTTTGAAGAGATTTTAGGCATACAAGACTTGGTCTGTCCCCTCAAGGAGTTCGCAGAATGATGGGAGACACAGACAAAAACTATGCCGAACAGTGAGGTAACTGCTATCACAGGGAGTATATAAATATTACACAAGCATGCAGGGGGAAGGTTCACAATCTTCAGCGATGATTAAAGAGCTTTCCAGAACAAAAAGACAGGAAAAAGCAATTTCACCTAAGGAACAGAACTGGCAAAAGCATAGAGTTATGAAAGAGCAAGCAATATTCAGAGAATGGCGTTTGGTGTGTACCGTGAAGGAAGAGATACAGAGGAAGCAAAGGTGGAAAGATGGGTTAGCAGTACATCAAAATGACCTTGTAAGCCTGCAAAATATTTTTGGCTTTTACCTCTAAGCCAATGATTTTCCTTTTCTCTAACTATACACTGTTTTCCCCTCACTCTTCTCAGATACCTAGTTCAAATTTTTGTCTCCTATATGTGTAGCGTCTTGTTTCTGAATATTCTGAAATAAGGCTGTAGGCAGGACTGGATTCAGGACTCAAATTATGTCCTCAGGACCCAGTTTCTCTCCGTCTCTAGGCTGTGCCCCCTGCTGTGTTTGCTGAGTTAAAACCTCAGGCTTTGCATGGTAGCAAGATGGCGGTAGCAGACCTGACTCTTGTATTCTTTCGGGTTCACAGCCAACAGAAACTTCAAGAAAAGTCCTCGTGGTGTGTCATTGGCTTAGAGGGGTTTGTGTGTGCCCATTCTTGAGCTATTTTCTTCAGTTTGTAGTTATTTACTGTGCTTGTTTTTTGGGCGAGAGACAAGTGTGGCAACCTCCTAGCCCTTCATCTTGCTGACATCCTAAATCAGTATTTTAGCCCAGAAAATGTAATTCTCTGTTTAGCCCAGGATTCTAACTCATGCTTCCAACTCATGCTTCCCTACTGGGCTTGGAGTAGTGGGAGAATGGTTACCCAAAAGGAAACCTAGGGTCAGTTACCAGATGATGGGTGAATGGACACTTAGGCAAGGAAAGAAAATCCTTACCCAGAATTCCACTGGACAGACTCTGCAGCCAAACTGGCCTACTGCCAGGACCCAAAATACATACTGGGCTTTTCTAACATGTCTACTTTTTCATGAACTTCTTTTTTGGATCCTTCCAGTTCTCTCAGCTAGTCCAAATCCTCTCTATCTTTAAAAATTAGGAGTAAAATCTCAAGACCACTTCCTTTATGAAGCTCGAAGTGTTCATTGCTTCCTGCAAATGATCATAGCACTTCTTGTCTACACAGCTCTTTAGGAAACAAATGTTCTTCACTTCCTCCTGCTTGCTAACTTTTAATGACTACAGTTTTTCTGTCCAGCTTGGCTCTAAACTTCTTTAGAGAAACAAATTTACACATCTTTATCTTCCCTTGATACCTAATTTATAGTTCACTTGATTTACACACCTTATTCTAAAATGAATTTAAGGTAGCTTACAAAAATGCACACGTACCACAAAGTGGAATAAAATTAGAAATAAGGAGTGAGATTCTTCGGGGAATCCAGTTACTATATGAGAAGTTTGGCTATTCTGAGACTTCCATGCTATGAGGAAGCCCAAATTAATCATATGGAGAGCAGGCTGCCAGCCATCCCCTAGCTGTTCCAGCCATCCTAGCTTGGGCAACAGCCACATGAGTGAAGAAGCCATTTCAGATACTACGGCTCAGGCAGAACCACATGGAGCAAAGGAATCTATCCAACAGCCAGAACCTAGGACCTAGATATATTCCCACAGCCAAGCTGTCACAGACATATCCAGCCATTTGAGCCACTCCTGCTGAGGCTCCGAACGTTGTGGAGTAGACACAAGCCCCACAGTGTGCCCTCATGGAATACTTGACTCACAAAATCTCATTCAAGGCACTATGCTAGGCTCAGAGGGGGATGCAAAGATGATAAGCCTTGCTTCTAACCCTCATAGAGTACAGAAACTGGAAATCTGAAGGAATAGGAAGAGTGAGATTTACACCTAATGGTCCCAGTTCTGGATAAGATGGAGTACGCACATTCCACTCTGTCTCTCCCAGTTATAAAACCTGGGCAGAATGCATTGAGGACTCTGAAAAGTAAATGAGAGCAAGCATATTGGGAAAGAAGGCCAGAACTTGGATCACCATTTTTTTCCCTCTAATATTTCCTGAATTCATGCATGCATAAGGCAGAATCTGTATGCTGAAAACTACAAAATTCTGTTGCAAGAAAGCAAAGAAACCTAAATAATTAGAAAGATATACCATGTTCATGGTTTGGAAGACACGTAATAATGAAACTTCTCCCCAAATAGATTGATAGATTTTATGCAATTCCAAAGAAAATCCAAGCAGGATTTTTGTAGATATAGACAAAGTAATTGTAAAACTTTTATGGAAAGTCAGTGGAGCTAGGAAAGCCAAAATAAGTTTTAAAAATAAGAATTAAGATGAGGGAAACATAATGCCTGGTTTTAAAACTTACTATGAAGCTACAGAAATCAAGACAGTCTGAAATTCACGAAGGAATAGACACAAAAGTCAATGGAACAGAATAGAGAGTCCAGGAGTAGATCCACATAAATATGATCAATTGATGTTTGACAAATACAAAGATAGTTCAATGGAGGATAATCATTTCAACAAATGGTATGGGAACTATCAGGAAACTATATACAAAAAATAAAAAAGAACCTCTAAATAAACTTCACATCCTCATTATTCAAAAATGAACTCAAAATGGATCATAGAGGGGTCCAGCCTGGTGGCTTAGGGATTAAGTTCACTTTGGTGGCCCATGGTTCATAACTTCAGGTCCTAGGCATGGACTTACACACCGCTCATCAAGCCACACTGTGGCAGCATCCCACATACAAAATAGAGGAATATTGGCACAGATGTTAGCTCAGGGACAATCTTCCTCAGGCAAAAAGAGGAAGATTGGCAACAGCTGTTAGCTCAGAGCCAATCTTCCTCACCAAAAAAAAAGGGGGGGATCACAGAGCTAAATACAAATATTTTAGAAATAAAAATTTAAGAAAAAACCACAGGAGAAAATTTCCATGACCTGTAGTTAGGCAACATCTTGAGATGTTGAGATGTTTTTCAACATCTCACCAAAAGTATAATCTATAAAATTAAAAATTAGTAAATTGAGGGGCTAGCCCCGTGGCATTGTGGTTGGGTTCGCGCACTCCACTTCCATGGCTTGGGGTTTGCGGGTTTGGATCCTTGGCATGGAGCTACACACCACTTGTTGAGCCTTGCTGTGGTGGCATCCCACATGCATGGTGGTAGAGAATTGGCACAGACATTAGCTCAGGGATAATCTTCCTCGAGCAAAAAGAGGAAGCTTGGCAACAGATGTTAGCTCAGGGCCAATCTTCCTCACCAGAAAAAGAAAATTAGTAAATTGAACTTCATCAAAATTAAAAACTTCTGCTCTGCAAAAGATACTGTTAAAAAATGAAAATGCAAGCTGCAGACTGATGAAAATATTTGCAAATTACATAGCTGACACAGGACTTGTATCCAGAGTACATAAATAATTCTCAAAATTCAACAATAAGAAAACAAACAACACAATTAAAAAGTAGGCAAAGACTTGAACAGACACGTCACCTCTGAGGGAAATGCAAACTAAAGTCACAAGATACCACTATATGTCTATGAGAATGGCTTAAAAAAATATAATATCGAGTGCTAGTGAGGACAAGAAACAAATGGATCTCTCGTATATTGCTGGTGAGAATCTGAAATGGTACAGCCTCACTGGGAAACAGTTTGGCAGTTTCTTACAAAGCTAAACATACCTTTACCAGATGAGCCTGCAAGTCCATTTTAAATATACTTCAACATGTAAATGGATAAACAAACGAGATACATCCTTACAAAGGAATATTACTTAGTAAGAAAAAGGAACAAACCTAGATGAACCTCAAAGACATGTCAAGTGGGAAGAACGAATCCCTAAAGGATACATACTGCATGATTCCATTTATATGATATTCTCAAAAGGAAAAACTGTGGTGCTGGAGAACAGATCAGCGGTTGCCATCGGTTTGGGTCAGGGGAGAGATGCAAGTGCAAACAGAACGTGAGAGGGAATTTGCTGGGGTGATGGAACCGCTCTGTGTCCTGATTGTGGTGGGGGTGGTGACATAAATCTACACATGTGTTAAAATTCATGGAACTGTTCACCAAAAAGCAGATGAATTTACTTTACGTTAATTCTTAAAATAGTATTTTTTAAAGGGTGGGGTAGAAAAAATTATACCTAGACAATTGTCTATAACCAAAAAATGGAAAAAACCAGAGCACACGAAGAAAGAGGACACCTGAGAATTCTACTAGAGAAACAAACCTTGCCTTTGAGCTATGACATTTCCAGAGTATGACTGTGATGGGGCCCAGCACCCTCATCCAGGCAGTCCTCTTTGCTGAGGGTCTCTTCCAGCCATGAACCATTATATGCTGACAGCAGCTGTTGAAATGAAGATCATTTGTAAGCTGACAGCTTGATGTAGGTGTTAATTGTTCCTTGAGGAGGAAGTCAGAGGTATTGACTGACCTCCACCTGTGACAACACCATACATCTCAACCATCCCTGGTGAGCCAGCTCACCAACCTCACCATGCCTATATTCTCCAGACACCTGCAAACACTTCTGAGTGCTATCTCTTTCAAATCTAAAGCACCTTTGTGGGGAAAGTTGGGGTCAGTGTTATTATCTTTATCTTGTGCAGGAAGAAACTCAGACTGAGAGATAAAGTGATTGGCGAAGGTCAAGCAGCAGGGAGAAAGTCCACAGGCAGATACCTGGGGCTTCTGGCTTGTACTCTGCATTCCCTCCTTTATTCATCCATCCAAAAAATATTTATTGAGTGCCTACTATATGACGGGGGTACATCTCCAATTGCTTCAATTCCATCTGAAAAAAAGACATATGTATAGATCTTCAAAACAAGGTCCTAAATGATAAAGGGCATACATATAATAAGAACGAGAAGAGTTACAATAGGAGTGTTAGTCATTGAGTGATCAGGGCAGACTTCACGGAAAGGATGGGCTTTGATCAGAGTATTGAAACTGGGAGAGAATTTTGGAAAATTGAGATTGAGAGAGGGACGTATTCCAAATGCAAAGTGTGTGTGGTGGCCAGCCCCGCAAATGGCCCCCAGTGATTTTTGCCTCCTGATATCCATGGCCTTGTGTACTCTCTTCTTAGTTGTATCAGGGCTGTTCTGGATGAACAACAGAATACAGCAGAGGTGACAGTGTGGGACTTCTGGGGCCAAGTTATAAAGGGCATTGGGGCTTGTTCCTTATCTCTTAAATGCTCATTCTGGGAGAAGCCAACCACCACATCATAAGGAAGCTCAAGCAGCCCTGGATAGAGGCCCAGGTAGAGAGGAACTGAGACCTCTTGCCAACAGCCAGCACCAACTCACCATCCACGTAAGTGAGCCATCTTGGCAGTGGATCCTTAAGCCCCAGTCAAGTTTTCAGATGAGTGCGAACCCCGGCAGATAGCTCATTGCAACCTCATGAGAAGCTCCAAGGCAAAACCACCCAGCTAAGTGGCTCCCCAAATACCTGACCCACAGAAACCGAGAGAGATATGAATAATTATTGCTATTTTAAGCAACTAAGTTTTGGGGTGATTTTTTTTTTTTTGCTGAGGAAGTTTCACCCTGAGCCAATGTCCATTGCCAATCCTCTTCTTTTTTTTTTTGCTTGAGGAAGATTTGCCCTGAGCTAACGTCTGTGCCCATCTTCCTCTATTTTGTATGTGGGACACTGCCACAGCATGGCTAGTGAGTGGAGTAGGGCTGCCCCTGGGATCAGAACCCACGAACCAGGGCCACAGAAGCAGAGCACAGGGAACTTTAACCACTCAGCCACGGGGCCGGGCTCTTGGGGTGATTTTTTACATGGTATTAGGTAACAATAAAATATGTGAGCAACTTGCAGAAGGAAAAAACACCAGACATGTTCAGAAGATAGTCCTCTCCAGAGGCCAGGAAGGTAGGGGTTCCAGCAGGCTGAGCATGAGGTAGAAGAGACCCGACCAAAGCCCATGGCAGAAGGAATTGAGAAGAAGGGACAGAAGGGAAAGCTGCCACCAAGAGAGGCTTCCCTGATCACCCTGTGGTTCTATGCCTGAACATTTCCCGGTTACTTCTATTAACATTAACAATTCTGCTAATGCTATTAGCAGAAATACCTCAGGGAACGCTGAGTGGGCTCTTTCCTCTGTACCTTACTTTTCATGTTTTCTGACAACTTGGCTAGTCATTCACCATAGCCATTTTCCCTTCTTCCCAGACACAATGCTAGATCACATTTCTCAGCTTCCCTTACTGTCATGGTGGCTGTGTGACCGCATGCCGGAACACTGGAACATAAACTGCACCAATGCACAGCACTCCCAGGCCAAGACCATGAAGCCCCCTGCATGATCCTTTATTCTCTCTCTGTGCTGACCCCATGCAGGGGAGGGGAGGCCCTAGAGGATGGTAGATCAGTAAGATGAAAGGATAATGGGTCACCAGATGGACCTCACAGAAGGCTACCTGCCAAGTACCTGCATTCAACAATTATGTGAGCAAGAAATAAATTTCTATTGTGTGAAAAACAAATAAGCGAAGCTATCACGACAGTACAAAGTGAGTGTAGGGAAAAATAGGATGGAGAGTGAGGCCAGTACGCACACACTCGCACACAAACACGCACACACACACACGCACAAACACCTCTCAATGTCTGAGTTGATGCTTGTTAGAGATGTGCCACATTATGATCTAAGCTTTTTGGTAGCCAAAGCTAAAAGGGAAACATGATCAGTCACATGATTCACAGAGACCATGAGATTTTAAAAAAAGAAAAAAGTTGCTCAGGAAAAGTGTGACTACTTCCAATAAGTAAATTAAATAGAATTTTCCCCATTGTGTTCTCATAAAAAAGACACTGCATGATGTAATAAACGATGTCCTCAACAATATCCTAGCAGCCAGTAGAACCACAAGTTTCATAACTCCATTTCTTATCATGTCCTTCAGTGAAGGGATTAAAGAAGTGATAAAATGCCATAGTCAAATCCAGTAAAATCAACACCATGGAGTCCTGGGGAAAAGCACAAAATTGTGTGGTACAGTTAGCTCTTTGCTAGTCTGGTTGTACCTAACAACAAATGAGAGAGTGTCTAGAGGTATTAATAAATTATGAATCTCTTAGATAGGCCCTCCTCAACCAGTAGTCGATAGTTGATAAGTATATTTTGAGGAACTGATTGAATGGCAGTTATGGGTATAGTTTCGAGAGTGGGAAAAGGAAAGTAGGAGAGAGGCCCAAATGTCCCAGTGCTGCTGCCCTATGACCCCACATTAACTACCAAAATCTCATCTGACGGCTTTGGTGGCCAGTGTTTCAGCATCTCTCATGTTTTGCTGTCTTTTCTCCCGGTGTGTTTTCCTCGGGCCATGTAATTAAGCACACTGACGAGAGCAGAAGAAAGGAAGAATAATAGGCTATAAGAACAACTGGAAAGAGTCTTATGATATGCTTTCAAAGCCAGTAATTACCACTCTTGCTTAACACGTAAATCACCATTAGTATTTTATTTGAACTACAACTGGATGACTGTTATTTGACACAAAGTGCTTTTGAGAAAGACCTAACATCTGCCCACAATTGGATTCATTTCCAAGCATTCCTGGGAGGAAGAGGAAAGGGATACATCAGGAGGGTCATTCAAGCTTACAGTTAAAACCTTGAAAAGGACCCGTTGTAAGGGGGAAAAGCTGAAGGGGCTGAATTAATAAACACGCAAAGTAACTTGTGGTTGGCCTTGTAAAGCAAACCCTGGGAATTGCCTTTCAAGTGAGAAGCTTCAAGATTGGCCTTGTGTAAAATAAAAAGGTTATCTACCATACTAGGAAATCCAGACTCTTTCGAAGAAAAGGCATGATTTGAGAGTACTTGACTGGGGACGTGAGGATGGAAGGAATGTGGAAACACAGGAGAGCTGTGGGCCCAGGGTCTCGGGAGATGACTTAGTACCTATGGTCCGTGAATGTTGCCCGTCATTTTAGGGAGCATTTAGAGGACACTAGAGGAAAACTGATCTCTGGTGGGTGGTGGAGGTTTCTACAACAGGGGAAAATGGTCCCCCGACCGTAGTTTGGTGAGTCTTTGGATGTTGGCTGTGGCAGGGGAGGATTTTTGGAATTAAATGCATTTAAAGTATGAATTGCGCACCACGTGTAGGGATAGACATTTAGATTCCCCTAGAGTCAGGCAAACTAGCTGTGAATCTGACAGCAAGATGGATAAATTATGATCGTGACAAGTCAAAATCTGGCGAGAGCTGGAGAACTATTCCAGCGGTAATGACAGAAACAGGTCAGGCTTGGATCAAGCCACAGCTAAGGAACAAATATTTCTAGTATTTATGCAAAACACCATTCAACTCTTCTTCTTTCAGTTCAATGAAGCTCAGAAACAATAAGAAACAGTGTTTATATGACTTTGGAGAAATTCAGGAAAGCGGTGAGGATGCCTGAAATTGGGGAAGTCAACGGGTGAAGATGGATTTATGTTAGTATTCTTTTAGGTGCTGCTATAATCTCAGACCTCAGGTTCTGCCTTCAGAGTGACAGAAACCTAATAATCTTTCCCAACCTTGGGCACATTTCTTCTCCCCCAGTCTCCAAAGTGATTTCTTCTTCCTCAATCTCCTGAACTACTCTGAACCACTCCTAAGACAATGGTAATACTACCCTGCTCTATAGATACGCCGGACACCCTTGGTTGCATACTCCACAGCCATTTCACCCTTTGTTCTTGTAAACAAATCCCCAGATTTGCTTGGCAAATCATCCTCTTCTACCTGGCAATGTGCCTCACTGGATATGTCATGGCAATCCCGTTCCTTTTGCCAGTCCTTGCTGGAGAATAAACGTATGACACCATTCTGCGCACTAAGATGTGAGGAGGAAGCTATTGGAGAGATTCTAGGAAAGGTTTCCTAGCTTTGAAAAAGAGGTGCATGGGGAGACATAGTCATTCTGCTGCTGACACTGTCGTAGCTGTGTGTGCTTGGAATTGGAATAACAATCTTGCCATCATAAAGGGTACTAGTCAGGGAAAAGTTAACTGAGTGACGACAGCAGAGTAGAAAGACGGAAAGAGCTAACATCCTTCATATCATTATGGCCACTGAATCAGCCAAGCTGGAGCACCTCGTTTTAGGACTTATAAATATTCTCATTGTTTAAGCAATTTTGACTTGAGTTTTCTATTACTTGCAGCGAAAAGTAGGACAACTGGCAAAATAGATATGTTTGTATTTTATTCCTTATTAGGTTTCATAGTAAACATCTTTGTTATTACCCACAGTGCTTGCTATATACCAGGTGTCAATGAATGTTGGTTCCCTAAATAAGTGAATGCATGGATATGGATAGATATGCCACATCTTAATACTAGCTGCATTCCTTAGCTCAATGAATTGCATAGCTTTCTGTCCAGGTGCATAAGCCAGAAACCTATTCTAGATACTTCCCTAGTCCCCTATCTCCATAGCCAATCCATCTCCAAGTTCTGTTCATTTTGCCTTCTGGATTCATCTCAAATCCATTCACTTCTTTTCATCTCTATCACCATTCTATTTCAAACTACTATCACATCTTAACTGGACTAGTGCAGTAGCCACCTAACTAGCTTCCTGAAATTTCCCAAATCTCTTCTCCTCACTGCAGCCAAAGGTAATCTTTTTAAAATGTTGAATGCCCCTCCTCCTCACCTGTCCTTGATTAAAGGATAAAGAACAAAATTCCAAAATTTATAAGATGCCCATGAAGCCTTCACGGCCTGGTGCCATCTACCCTTTTAGGCTACCACTTGCCCTTGATACTCACAGACAGGCCTTCCATTGGTTCCTTGATGTGCCTTGTTTTGCACATACTGTTCTGTCTGCCCAACAGGCTTTCCCCACTGGCCCCTCTACATGGTCACATACCCTGTGTGTTGCACCCTCCATTTTTCAGGTCAGTCTTGCCTTTCCCAAGGAAGCCTTTCCTCTACTCCCTGAGTAGGTGGTTCTCCCTGTTGTACACTTTGCTAATACCACATGCCTCTCCATCAGAGCCAGGATGACCATCCAAACTGGGACACTTTGGAGAGTGAATTGGGGGTACTATTAATAATTACACGGAGACAATAGGTCTAAACAAAGATGTCCCTTGGCTAATAGAACACTTGGTCACCCTGTTCTTTATGCTTACTTTTTCCTTATTAGTGTTCTCATTTAAAGTTTGCGTCTCCCAGATCTCTACATGGGCAGGGACCATACGCTTCTTTTTGCTCATCATCACATTCTCCATGCCTAGCAGAGTGCCAGATTCAGTAATAGACACTCAATAAATATTTGTTGGAGGAACATTGGAAAGAATGAACATGATAACTCAACTCACATTTTTTTCTATTATTTTTTATTATTCTCCTTTGACCAGTGTTGATGTAATGTTATGCTATATTCTTGCTTCTTATTTTTTAAGATCTGATCATTTTGCACAGCTCTGCTTTATTACTGACTCATTCATTTAGTCAATAAGCATCTACTGAAAATCTAACATGTGCTGAGCATGAACTAGATGCTAGGGATGATGCAACACCAAACAAGACACATTCCCTGCCCTCAAGAAAATCACAGTCCCATAAGGGAGATACTTGAAGTCCGCTAGAATTCTGGATCAGTTTTTATCACATTAATGCCTAGCCAATCAGGACCCATCCTGGGCATGAAAAAGATAGTTTGACTTTTTCATTGTCTTCTCAGTTATGTCATTTCCTCCACTTCAGTTCCAAGGTCAATGCCCTCATAATTTCCATTTCCTACTAAAACCCAGCTCCAGGAAACATTCAGCTACTTAGTGATGGTTCCAAATTCTGGCAATATGTTAAAAATCATATTCATGCATATCAACTTGCAAGAAATAAATGGAAATCTCAAGGTGCCTGAAATTAAGAGCTATAAGCTTAGGATCTGATCCTGAAGCTTCCCCATGGGTGGTTATCAAATTCAGTAATAGCTAGTCGTTTGGGTTTTAACATACAATCAGGCTAGGATATGAGGCCGTGGGTCCTATGAGACAGTGAATGGAAACTAATACGCCTTCATGAAGCTGAGATACTCAAAGGGATGTAACCTCAGTAATAAGGGGCCTAGAAAAAAGATCTGCCCACCTTAACAGGGAGATGATAAAGTTTATTGTTCTGGGCTATGGAAAAAGAAAAAATTTATTCTCAGAAAAATTAAAATCTCAGGCCTCTGCTTAATGCTATATTGCAGTTAGAATGTACACTTCTGTCATGGGTTGGGAACTGTCAAGATTAGAAATTTACATAAAAATTAGTCCTGGGACAGTGATATCCTTTGAGTATCTGGCAGAAGTGAAAAGAGAATCTCCATGGAGTGACGCTTCCACAGCCTGGACCACACAAGATTTTCATAGGAAGGTTTCCACTGAAGATGAGTTTATAATCCAAGATGTAAGTACAAAAACAGAAGGATAGGTTCCAGTAACCTATAATAATAGAAGTTTTATCTGAAGAAGATAATGTCTGAGTAGAATCTCCTGGAAACAGACTCTGAGATGGAGATTTGCATGCAGGTGGTTTATTGGAGAACACTCTAAGGAACACCGCTGAGGGAGTGAAAGAAGAATTAGGCAGAAGGAGATGCAGTGATACAGCTGCAACAGAACCTCAGCTGATCCCATGAGGATCTCTGGAGTTGAGATAGCTCTTAAGAATATCCCAAATTGGGGCAATAAGACTGGTCCTTTATACCCCAACACCAACCACTCACTGGATGCAAGTCGCCCCTGAGAAGAGGTCATAAACTTGGGAAAGATGGCTCCCTTTCTCCAAAGACAATTCCTAGATAGACCCAGAAGGGAGCCGTCAGCAGCCAATCCACCCAGCAACAACAATGAGTGCCTCGGGCCTGAAATCACAGATAGGAGGTGGGAACTCTGAGCAGCACAGATCAGCATCCACTACAGTCCATCTTTGGACTGCTCAGTTCCATTTACATTTGCATTTTGTGGTAACTTTGTTCCATCTGTGAAGAGCACCATCAGGTTTCTGATTCTTGTCAATTCCTAAGGAATCATATATAAGGAAAGTTAGTGGAGAAAACTAGCAGTTCCTGCTGCTGCAACTAGTTTTAAGATAATAGCCAGTTTCTATCATCTTCTTTCTTTACTACCCATTCCAGATTCTCTTCACCCTTGACCAGTGCTTCTGATGGTCTTAATAACTTAACTGGTGGAAACTCTGAGGGTCTATGCTTCTGGTCACCCTGCCCTTCTGAGAATGTGTCTACTGCACTTGTCTATTAACCATCCAAATTGGGCAGCAGAGTTTCAAGAGATACTCCAACTAGTCATTGAATGTGAAATATATTCTTCCCTTTCTACATTATGTAATAGCAGCTGTAGCTCGTCCTGATGATCAGTGTAAATTACTCCTGCAAGGATCGTATGTCCTTCTCTTGCCTACTGGTCTCTTGACATGAGGAACCCTAAGTGACCCAGTAGCAGCTGTAGTTTAAGGTAAAGTGGAACTCTTACTGTATCCCCTGGTGGAAGCCTCTGGAAATCAGTACTTCTACCACAGAGCCTGAAGTTGTAAGGATGGGAAAAACAAATTCCACAAGTGGGTTATTGTGAGTGATAGTAAGATAAAGAGACAGAAAACAGAAAAGAGCAGTTAAGAAATATGTTGGATAGAATGTGAAGTTCCAATACATGCATAATATGAATAAATATAACATGAACACTTAAAAAAAAAAAAAGGTGTAGGATGGGAAACAAGCAAGGTGAAAGTATGGCTGGTTGAAAGCAGAAAATAATATGGTGAAAATAAAACCAAATGTGTATAATCACAATAAATATAAATGGATTAAACTCAATAATTAAAAGGCAGAGATGTTCAGATTGGGTTTAAAAATCAGTTGTATAAAAGAGACACCTAAACATAATGGTGCAGAAAGACTGAAAGTTGAAGGATGAGATTTATTAGATACATTCTTAGCAAGAGAAAACCATTGCAGCTATATTATCTCAAACAAATTAGCCTTTAAGGCAGAACACATTTTTATGGATAGAGAGGATCATTGTAAAAAAAATTACCAGGAAGATGTATGGTTCTGAATTTATATGTACTTAACAGGATAGATTCAAAGTATATAAAGAAATTCAGGTTTTGGTAGCAGCCTACCTAAAGTGCTACATCTCATAGGAGTTTTGCATTTTCATAAGGCTTACTACATCAAGAAAAAAAATCAACTTTAAGAGAGTGATTGTCAGATCCATTTAATCCTAACTACTCAGAAGTAGGGTTAATTTATAAATACACCCTGAAAAGTGATTAAACAGATTCTTTTCATCTCGTTAAGTTTGTTTGCCAAGTACAGCTGTGTTTATGAACTTGAATTTTTGCTTACTGATTCTAGGAAGTAAATTGAGTAAATGAATTGTGGAATTAAGCTGAACTATCATAAAGAAACCTAAAACATGAGCCAATTGTCAAAGATTCACACACCAAGGTGGACTTTCCAGGTAAGTTTCTTACAAAACTGAAACAACTTTCGAGAACTTTGGACTGGCTGACAGCTCTGTAATGAAGCCAAATTCTGGAAATAGAGAGGAATATCTTTATAATAGTTGTTTTGTCCTTTTGTTTTGTTTTGTTCGTTTAGCTAGGAAATTTTTCTTTGCTTTATTTAAAGTAAATCTCAGTGGCTCGGCTTATACAGTCATAGTTTCAATCAAAAAGGTCCTCCCTAGGGACTAAAATTCCAAGAGAACAACATACCTGTACTTTTCAATATCTATTTACGAAGTCAGACAATCTGTTCTCTCTTAAATGCAGAGTCTTCCCCTTCTTTAAGTCTCCATGACTTTCTCACCCACTCTTACTTGTCCTTTCTCAAATGAAAGTGGACAGAAATAAATTAATCGGGGATTAAATCAGGCAGGATTTTGTAACTGGTGATATTGTGACAGGATGAGGAGGTGGAGAGAGAGGGGAGGGAGTGAGGAAGGAGGGGAGAGTGAGGGAGAGAAAGAGCATGAGCACTAGGCTTTTTGCAGGGGGAGTAGATGTTGGGAAGGGAGGCGATAGATATGCTCTTGATGGCTTCACAAAAGGGGAGATCTGGCTGCTAAATTTGACCTTGCTCCCAAGTAATTGATGAGATGTAACATTATCATCAGAATAATGGTAATGAGCTATAGATGCAGACTCTCTGCCTGTGGAGATTGCAGACAAAATAGACTTTTAAGGCAAAAAGCATTATTCAGGCTAAAAAGACTCATTAACATCTTGTTAGGAAAGCTTTGGTGGGGTTATTTGATTGTGGTGAGCTTAGCTCTTCCCCAGCTGAGAGCAGAAAACTTCATTGGGGAAAAAAAGTGTCCTAAGTTAGATTTGGTGATGATGTCTGAGGTTCAAGTCTCCTTGCTCCTGTCACCCTAAAGAGTCGAATCTCACTAATGCCTCAAAAACAGGTTCAGCATCAAGTTCGTTATTAGGCTCCATCTTACACTTTTGGTGCTCCTTCTCTGACACTTGAAAATGCCAAATATTCTCCTAGTCGTGGTTTTAGAATCAATTAACTTCTTCATTTCTGCTCTCTTTGTGTTCTTTCTTGAGAACGTTCCTTTGCAGAAGATTTTTGTGTTTCTATCTGCAGGGACTAAACAGTTTGCCGTTAAAACATCTCATTTCTGCTAGATAGTTCGTCTCGTTAAATGGGATTTCAGTCATGCGTCTTTGAAAAGCTCTGCCTCTGGAATTATGGGTTACCCTTGTGAATGTTCTCGCTGCCTTTGGAAGCAATCCCTCATTGTTGTTGGGTTTTTTCCTCTGTTTGGCAGCAGCCTTTCTACTGGTGTCTACTTTTTATTGATTTATGGTAATAGGTGACCAGCCCCTTCTCTTCTGTCACTTACAAGTTGACCTCCTTAGTTGAGGTTTTTCTAAAACTGGCACACAAGGCGTAAGCACAGATGACCTTGTAAATTCAAAAGCCGCTTCCACTGAGGTAAAATTCTCCAGCTTCAAAGTACTGGATCCTGAGACTAAGGAAAATCTAAACATACAGCTAAGTGCTTGATGTCTCACACTGTGAATGGTTGCCACAAATCTAGGTTTGTGAACCTGGGTTTGTGATGTCTCTCTTTTTAGACCATTGGCCTTCAAATTCTGGTGTGCATCAGAATGATGCAGCATCCTAATTAGAAATACGGATTTCCAGCCCTCCCCCTAGACATCATTTCAGTAGGTCTGGGGGCAGGGCCCTGGGATCTACATTTTAACAAGTTCTGCGGGTGATTCTAATGCAGATCATACTTCGACCTCCATGAAACAGGCTGAGAAAAAAAAAAGAATGCTCTGATTTCCAGATGCGCCTTGGTATTGCTAGAAGCTCTTCTGGCACTGACTTGTAGGCCCTGGTGTTCTCCTGGTGAACAAAACAATTTCACAGAACATCAACATCAGACAAGACCACGCTGTGACCCTGGTGGATCAAGACAGAAACATGACCGCTCTGTGATCATGTCTGAACACAGACAAAAGCAAGAACAACGTGCAAACCACAAAATACTAAAGATCCCCCTTCCCTCAGCTAATATGAGTGACTGATGCTTCTTTACCAGTTACAGCTTTATCCTTGGTCTATCCTGGCCTCCTTATAGATACGATTTGTTGAGATATGCAATCATGGAATTACTCCTGCTTCCTCACAGCATCCAATCCAGAGCAAAGGCCTGCTTCCTTAAACCGTCCCCCAAATCACCAACACATGCCCACATCCTATAAGAAGTCCTTTCTAACTTGCTGAGATGTCCCCGTTAGTGTGCTTTCTCCTTCTCTGCAGCAAGTACTAAAGCCACCTTGTTCAACTACAGGTGTGTTTCTGGTGGATTTTGGCTGAAGGATGTTGACAAGGCTCACCAGCTAGAGCAATGCTTTACATTCTTTCTTTATGGCCAAGTTGTGCTAGGCACTTAATGGCTACTAAGACACTGAAGGACCTTATAGCATTCCTGAGCATTTGTGCTCCCTACAGAGGAAATGTGTGAGTAATTACTGTATTGGTCACAATCACACAGGACAGTACACCTAATGGGCATAATGAAGGAGAGTTCATTGAATTGGCAGAGGCACTGTTAATACGCGATGATGAAGCACCAGGGACTAGCAACGGCTGAGAGCTGTTACCACCCCTAAGCCTGAAGGAGCAGATCAAGGAGAGGTTACCAGAGACAGAGAGAGCCACACAAGAGGCCACCCAACAGGCACTGTGGCCTTTGGAAGAGGAAGGCAGCCACTGCTAACTGACTGGCCAATAGGGCAGGAGCTGGGGGGACAACACCCTGACTTTACTCTTCTCCTCCTCTTTGATCTCCTGCCCAATGTCTCTATAGAAGCCCCTGAATCCAGGGGCAAACAAGGCATGATACAGTCCATATGGTCAGCCTCCAGAGACCAGAGCAGGGCAGAACTGGAGGGACAAATGCAGAACAGACAGCACACTTACAACGACTGCATTTGTTTATTCACAAACGTGTTTACACCACCTGTACTGCAGATACATTATATTATCGAATATTATACGAACCAACAAAATCTAAGTACAAAAACAGAGTTCTTGATCCTATGAAAACTAAATTGAGTGCTTTGGGAAGACTGAGTAACAACAACAAGAATAAAAAATGTTTGTGCTTATCAGATGCCAGGTACTGTTCTAAGTGCTTCACGCGTATTGCGTTAGTTCCCTCTTGACGCTGTAACAAATTATCACAAATTTAGTGGCTTAAAAGAACATAGATTTATTCTCTCACTGTTCTGGATTCCAAAGAAATTCCAAAATGGGCCTTTGGGACTAATATCAAGGTGTCAGCAGGACTGCAATTCTTCTGGAGGCTCAGGGGAGAATCCATTCTTTGTCTTTTCCAGCTTCTAAAGGCTGCCCACATTCCTTGGCTCATGTCCCGCTTCCAGAAATCACATCTCTCCAACCTCTGCCTCTATCATCACATCTCCTTCTCTGACTCTGACTCTGTTATTATATATATAGGGATTAGCACATGTTTCCTACAAACAAGGACTTTCTCCTATATAACCACAATATAACCATCAAAACCAGAAAATTAACATTACTACCATCTAACCCTCAGACCCCATTCAAGTTTTGACAGTTGTTTCAATAATGTCCTTTATAGTAAAAGAATCCAGTTCTGAATCATAGATTGCAATCAATTGTCACATCTCTTCAGTCGTCTCAAATCTGGAATAGGTCCACGATCTTTTCTTGACTTTCATGACCTTGACAGTTTTGAAGATTACAGGCCAGTTATTTTGTAGAATGTTCTTCATTATGAATTCATCCAGTGTGTCCTCATGCTTTTATTTGGGAATATCATACAAGTGATGAGGTGATGCTGTGTTCCTTTCAGTGCATTTGATCAGATATTACACAGTGTTTATTTGTCCCACTGCTAATGGTATTTACTTGGGTCACTTGATTAAGATGGAATATGAAAAACTTTTCCACTCTAAAGCTACTCTTTTTTCTTTCATTGTTCATAAGTATTTTGTGAGTAGGTACTTTGAAACCATGTTTCTCATCCAACTTTCAATTCATTCATTCTTTCTTTATCTCCATAAGAACTCATAATATCCTGTTTTATTCATGGGTTATAATCTATTAACATAATTCCTTTAATGCTTAAATTGCCACCAATTTTGCCAGTACCAGCCCCCTCCAACTGGCTTGATATATCCCCATCATTCTTGAGCACTTCCTTGCTTTTGGTACAAGTCGTTTCCAGCTCATCTTGTACTTTCCCTGCCCAAACCCTGGAATCAGCCATTTCTCCAAGGAGTCCTGGTAACTTAGTGGGGAATAGTGTTAGAAATCAAGTTCTGGGCACTAAGTATATTGACCACTGTTGGTTCTTACAGTGGACAGAGCTAAGGAATATATATTCCACCTATATTTATTTCTATAGCTATCTATTTATATTGAAAACCACAAACCACACTTATATCTCTGATTCCAAACCAACACCACAAGGTTCATTCTAGTTTTCTCCCTTTCCATATTTCGTGAAGGGGGGGAGCATTATTTTGCCTACCACATATATTAACTCATTTAATCCTTATAACAACCTTATGATTTAGAAAAAAAATTGCCAGCCCAATGCCTCATCATCCCCAAACACTATAGTGTGTATTTCAAATGGTTCAGAAAAAAAGTTCTTAGTACCCTACTTGCAACTTTTCTCTAAGTTTGTGATTGTTTCAAACTTTTAAACAGTTTAGCTAGAAAAGATCTCTACGGATCAATAGACTATGAGATACGATAGTGCTCATAGTGTGTCTGGTAATCTGAATGAGATAAGGGCATTAATACATTTTCCAAATTGGGGGAGGGGAGGAGAGAAAGGGAGAGACAGGATTTTAATCTAAGAAGGACAGGAGCTGAGAAAGGTGACTTGGGCTGCCTTATCTTTAACAACCTGGGCTGGTGGTTCAGAGTTGGAATCTTCGCTGTGTCATTTCATTAATCATTTACACACGGCCACTGACAGCCATCCAGGCCTGAGGTCCATGCAGGAGTTGGAGGTTCTTGATTAGCTAATCTGCCATCTTGGCTGAGACATAGGCCATCAATATGGCAGAATATTAGCCTAAACTAACCACTGAATGAGTTTCTTAAGGCATATTCAGCCACCTCAATGAGAGAAAAAAAGAATAGAACAAGGTGACTCACTGGCATCTTAGAAATTCTCTGGTCCAAGTCCCTTACTTTACAGGCAGAAAAACCCAAACACAAAGTGGTTAAGGATTTGGACAAGGTTTCACAGCTATTGAAACACTCAGAAAACACTCAGGCCCCCATACACATCATCGATGGCAAGCCAGGATTGCCTTACCTCCTCACCGACTTTGTTGCAAGTAGGAATAGACTTTATCAAGTGGCAGGGGAAGCCTTCTTTATCACAGGTGATTAGGGCTAGGAGTTGTTTGGTTAGTTACTAAAGTCAGTCAAAGTGTGAAAGTTATAAAGAGTGATATGTAAATACCTTAAATATTTTATTTGATAGTTTCCCTTTGCGACTCAATCTCCTCATTAGAGCTCCATGGTGTTGTTCTTGTATAAACCCCAGCCATGGTGCATCATCTCTGATTTCCACTGTGTGTTTCTTTAAAGAGGAGTTAAAACTTAAAAGAACTTAAAAATATTTGTCAAACAATTTGAGTGGCGAATCATTCTAGATTTTAATGTTTTTTCTTCTCACTCTTTTAGAGTGGTGCCACCCACACAGAATTCAACTGCAGTTTTCTTAGATGTGTGACTTGGGCAAGTTACTTAACCTCTTTTTGCTTCAATTGTCTTTCCAAAAAATGAGATACTTAAGGCTCATCTTGTATCTTCCCTGCCCCAGCCCTGGAATCAGCCATTTCTCCAAAAAGTCCTGGCTCCTTTTAGTGGTGAATGGTATTAGAAGCCAAGATCTGGGCACTAAGTGTACTCATCACTATTGGATTATTGCTATTCCCAGGTCCTCACGGTGGGCAGAACCAAGGAGTTTATGTTACATATATATTTATTTCTATATCTATTTATGTATGTTGAAAATCATGAGTCACACTGATATCTCCTATTCTAAACCAACATTGCAAAATTTCTTCTAGTTTTCTTACTTTCCATATTTGTAACTCCCTTCTCCAACCATGAATAATCTCATTCTCATTATGCTTAATATATTTACTTATTTGCGCAATAGTCTTGTGTGTAATCAATCTACTATTTCTACCACCATTCTCTTCCTGTGTATACTCTGCCACTCCATGCCCAGTCATCTTTCTACATAGACAATCTGCAACACTAGGTGGGCTCTGATCCCTCCCCATGCTGGGCCACTTCACACAAGGATGCCTACTTCATTCTGCTTAGATTCTGACTCACTGTGCCACACTGTCCTGCCTACCATGGATGACCTCCTCACTCCATTTGCTCTAACTCCCCACACTGGGCCAATTCCCTGCATGGCCACACTTGTTACCTTGCTCAGTTCTGATACCCTATGTCAGGCCACCCTTCTCTACACTAGCCTCAGTCCACTCAGGCTCTGACACCCATTCTGGGCCACTGTGGCTTCCCCCCTTCTTTTGGAGTAGATGCCAACTTTGGTCTGCATTACCTAAAGACGTTAGGACTGAATTTCTCAAGAAGAAAAGGGGAAGAAGGAGATGAAGAGCTCTTTTTTTGTTTTTAACACCTTCTCTGACACAATGAAGACTGTCAATAGGGTAAAGAAAGAAGGAACTGTTTGCATTCAATGAGACCATTTGATGCTTCACCTGTATTATGTAGGAAAAATTATTTCCTGATTTATTTATCCCCCAAAGTGTTTTGTCACCAAAAGGCACAAATTACTTTTTCACTGAGAACACCCTTGGCATTCAAATATTTAATTGCCATTATTATCAAGATCACTCATTAATTGATACTGTCTTTTATTTCGTTTTCACTTCATTCCCTCATTGGCACAGAGGCCTTACCTCTCCCGTCTCATGGTACTTAGCTCTTTATGTAATTTTTATATAGTCTTAAAGCCCTGGAACACATTGTATGATACAATCAGTGTGGGCTTAGAAGTCAGACAGAACTTGCATTCAAATGACTCTTATTTATCTCTCTTTTTTATAAGAATTAAAGACACACATATCTTTAAGATATATAACATATATATGATATATTTATTACATCTGCCACGTGGTAAAGCATTCTCTAAAGTTTGTTCCTATCACATCTACCTTCCTGACAAAGTCTCATGTTTGTGCACGTATGTCTCTGTCTGTCTCTTTGTTCATTTTTTTTTTTCCTTTGAGACCCAAGACCATGGGAAGAACTTCAGGTAGGTAAAAACTGGTAAATAACAACAACTCTGAAAACCAGAAAATTGGTCTAACTTCTCATTAAACTTTAAACAGATGTATTACCTGTTTCTCTCAGAAGTTTTTGACCCACTGGGCATTCCTAGGACTTCCCTGAAAAATTTGGATCTTGACAGTTTCAAGTGTCCTATGGTGTTTAGCATTATCCCAATGGTATTCTCATTATAGCCAATACAACAGCAGAGGAAAAGGGAAGTAGAAGCAACATTTCTGTAAATCTGCCTTTCGGTGCCCAATATACCAAGAGTGCATCCTGCCACCTACTCATCTGAAAGTCTTTCTGGGTCCTAGCTTGCTTACCTCATTCTCTCTCAATCACTCATCATTGAGCTGTGAGGATTCCCTGTTCCCTCCATGTTTCAAAGACCATTCTTAGGCAAGTAGAACTGGAAAAGCTGTAAAAAATACTATTGGTCCAATCCACCCCAGTTAGTTGGAAAAATCCATATTTGTTGCCACATGAAAATTTTATGTGGTATCCGGCATTCTGTTCCTGTCTTTGACCCACTTCTGTTGAAACTGTACTTTTTCCTTGGTTATTTTTTTGTAATTTTTAGTGTAAAATCCTTCCTCTGATTACACTGAAGCCTTGTGCAGAGTGAAGCATAGCGTCTCTCTCCTGCGATGAGATGGAAATTGTTATCTTTGCCCCCATGACACCAGAGTAAAATGGGAAACTGCACTTGTGTAATCATCAGAGTACAGACCCTATAAGAGAGGTACAAAATTGTTTCCTTCTTAGAGGGCTTAATTAAAATCATTACTTAAAAATAAGCATTGTGACAACATCATGATTGGGCTATTTTTGAACCGTGGAACACCTATGAGAATTCAGTGTTCCATGAGGAAAGTGCCTCTTCTCAGTTCACACATGTACGTTTGCTGGATTCAAAAATTTAAAGAAATCTATTAATCCTCTGGTAATGAATGTGCTGATTATTTTATAGTTGTCTAAAAATGAGAGGCATATCAAAATAATTTAATATTTTGTAATATTTTAGAGGGTCATTACAAGACATTCTCTTTTACTCAGTAAGGATTAAATAACCAAGTCTATGTGTTTTATTGCTGATTTCTACGATTAAAGCAAGTACATATAAGCTGAGCTGATTGCAATATAAAGAATTATTCTCCCGGATCCTACTTGTATTCATTCTCTTTCTACATTTTAAAAACCCATTCATCAATTACTCTGCAGTGGCACCAGGACTTAGCATGCGCATATTATCTTCTCATATTCCTTTGCCGTCTTCCAAAATCATGAGTGTGCATGTGGGAATGTGTACACCCACCCGCACTCACAAACACATATGCACACACGCAAGCACTTATAATGGCATCCAAACATATTTACCCATAATTACATTCTAGGCACTTTATCGAACACAGATATTTTTGCATTCATTTGTGGAAACTGAAAAGAATCCACACTAACGTGTAGAGTCTTAAAGCAAACCGTAATCTTATAAACAGTGAGGTGAACCTCAGAGGCAGTAGTCTTTTGATATGCAGCATAAGTGAAATGCTGCATAATATAAAATGATGGCGCTATTAATCCTTCGGCACTGGTGGTGCCCAGCCCCCCCTTTGCTATTGATACCCACACCATTGTCTCTGGCTTTAAACTTCATCAGTATGCAAACGGAGTGTCACTATGATGGGTGGTAACTTGGTTGGATGCACTTTCTACATTTCTGGCAAATGAGTATAATTATTTTCAGAGCTGCGGGCAACTCATGCATGTTTTATCCTCCATCTGGACCAGCACGGTACACAATAGTGATAAAAGATGATTTTCCCCGTTGGATGTTCACAGGCCATCATCGACACAGTCCTGATGAAATGGCCATGTATCCCCTAGCAGTTCTATATCTGCCACAGCTTGACAACAAAATTATTTCCCCATAGTACTAAAACACTTCAAATATTCAAGCCCTCTGTGCATATATTTGTGTTTTGAAGCATTCAGCGTTAACATAATGTGGTAATTTATAAACTGACAAATTAACTATGCAGAAATCACAGAGAGGCCTTATGAGGTCTGCAAAGCAGCAGAAAAGAAAGCAGAAGCTTTTTGCGCTCTGTAATAATAATAATCCTATCAACTGTCGCAGATTGCCCGGCCTCCCATTGTTACAGCCACACACTCTGAAGCTTGCTTACTGTAGGTGCTTCTGCCCGAGATGGCTCGCCTCAAACCACGCCAACCGGGAGGCTCGGCTCGGGCTTAACGTGCCATCCCTCTCCAGGTCTGGGGCTGATGCAAAAAAGGGCACCAATAAAAAAATGCAAGTTGCCCATATTGAGCACAGAGAGCCAGAAATGGATGTGCGGGATGGAAGTTGGGGAGGGTGAGATTTGCCTTCCAGACAGGAAGTGAATTGAGGACTGGCAAAATCCATAACAGCAAAACTGAGATTATGCATGTGAAAGGACGATCAGCCTTCTTTGTTTTGTGGTTATAAAATCATTTGAATGATTAAAATCCATCATCTTGCTAGTCCGCTTTAGCAAATGCTGGCAATCCTTGCAGGCTCACTATTGATCCTCAGACAGACAGCTGAATGGAGGCAGCATCCATCAAAAGATGCAAAAGAGCGCATTTTCACTTTTATTGTATTAGCCTAATTCTCTTTCAGATGAATTAAAGACTAATTTTGCTAGATCAAGGGGACAGCCTGTATGTGTATCTTCTGCTGCCCCCATCTGTTTAACGTGTAGATTCTTAGAAGGCAGAATTAATTTTTTAGAGGCAAGAAAGTATTTACAAATTCTTTGTAAAAATACAGAACATTCCTTCATGATCCGCCAAGCCAGCCTCTCTTCCTTCCTTCCCCATGCACCCTGATCTCCACTCCGCCTCCCCCAGTCACTCCTCCCACACACACAGGCACACTTGCTCTCTTACAGATTCACACATGCATGCTAAACACACACACACACGCACACACACACACTCACACATGCCGTTCTTTAAATGGTATGTACCATGCTACGAGGCCTACCAAACATCAGACACTCTTTATCAGCAGTTGTGCCAGGGTCTCCATGGCAACAGTATAATAGATTTGCCCTTATTCAATCCCAGAGGCCACATTGAAGCGCAATGCAAAATTTGCTGGGGCCTGAATTCCTTTCAAGCCATGGCGCCCGTGTCAGGAAACAAGTCAATGCACAGACAGCACTGCACAGAAAGATGGAAAGGAACCTTTTCTCTCCACTGCTGTTTGCTCACAGTGACATTCAGCAGCTCGGGCCCTTCTAGATCTTGTTTCTGTCTCATTTTCTAGTTATTAATTCACTTCTTTGGGAGGAGAGGCGAGTGGGGGAGGGGAGCGCCATGCTTTGCAGTAATAAACCACCAATGAAAGTGCAAAGCAAGCTGCATAAAAACGAAGCGTTCTTCTCAGCCTCCAAGGTTATATAGGATTCAATATGGCTGAAGCCCACCACAGCTGCAGACTAAATTCTGGGGTGTGGTGCACCCCAGTGCTGAGCAGGGCTGAGCAGCCCAGCCAACCTCCTTGCCCCACACAGGAGTGGTATTTTGTGATGCTCAAGCAAACTTCCCCAGGGAAGGAGAGGCAGAAGAATGGACACACGCCCTTGTCCCAAAGCCAGTCTCGGCAGGCAGGAGGAATTCCCAGGAGCTCACACCTGAAGTACACTGTGGCTAAAACAAGCACAGCTTAAAAGTTAAACAATCATTTGTTTCAGGTTTATTTTAATCATTAGCTTTGGGACTTACAAGATGATTACTTTGTGGGTTAATTATTTTCTGTGCTGTGGCTTTCCAAACCTAATTGCTCAACTTCATTATTGTACATAGCGATCCATAGCTGGTTCCTAAAATTACCTGTCCAAATATTTTCCCTTTTGATTATCACTGAGAATTTGCTATTTTTCTCCCTGCGTTGGAACTTTGCATAAATGACTTGGTTGGGAGATTCCTGTGTGATTTTGAAGATTACTAGAGATATCACGGGCACGTGATAGAACTCACTTGGTGATGCTGTTAGGATCTGAAAGAAGACTCTTCAGGGGCTTTGCCCCGGTGAAGCCTAATTAACTTCAGGGCAGTGGTTCTCTTGCTTTCATGTACATCAAAAGCACCTGGAGTATTGTTAAAACACAGTTTCCTGAACCTCATCCCCAGAGTCTCTGATTCAGTGGGTCAGGGCCAGGGCCCAGGCGTTTGCACCTCCAACAAGCTCACAGGTGATGCCAACGCTACTGGTCCAAGGACCAGGCTTTGAGGAGCACTGCTTTAGGCCAATCTCCATCTGTAAAATTCCTCGACCTCTGACTTAAAGTTTATTTTGGCTGTTTACCATAGCTTCAACTTCAGTGTCCTTCTTGAAGGGCATTACTTGTCATCCTAATATAATTACCCCTTTCTCCAGTGGATCAGACCCACAATTTCACCCAGCTCCTGGGACACAGAGAAGATGGAAGCCTGTGGAGAAGAAAAGAGTGTCAGGAGGTGAGGATATATCCTCAGGACTCGTGCTATACTTGCCATGTATTAGGACTTGATCAATATTTTTTGAATGAATACATGAGTGAGTAAATATAATAGAATTTCAAAGCTTTCATACTTTAGGAAAGAGATCTTAAAAATATAGGTGTTCTGTGTTTTATTTATATTGAAATATATTCAATGTTATATATTTGATTTTAAAAAGTGACATATGAATTTTCACTGGGAGAGGGATTAAATAGCACTTCAAATTCTTCTAGGAAGTTGGAACCATAGGATGAATCACTGTAGAAAGTAAAATCCTTTTAGGATTAAAAACATTACTCTCTACTTTATCTATTTTTGTAAGTTTGGAATTTCAAGTGAGAAACACTACATTTTCATTTTAAGAAGCACCAATTTTACTTTTCACTGAACTAAATAAAAGTGTGCATTTTTGCCTGGTGTTTTAACTCGAAACCATCAATTATTTCTTTTCATTTCCTGCTCCTGTTGATTTGACCCTAAAATCTGGGTCATTTTAACAAATAAATAGTGTTAACAACAACAAAAAGTTGAGTCAATGCCACATAACATTAACTTAAGATGAATCTGTTCACTTTGATCAGACTTTGATTGTCTGTGCAAAGGGAGCTATGCATTAGAAAATGACTACCGAGGCGGGGGTGGGGGAGTGGTAAACTGAGAATTACAGGGTCCTGCTTTGTGAATTACCTAATCTACAGTGAATTCGTGATACGGTAATGGCAGTGTTTTTCACCACACTTTGCAGTATGTCTTCTGTTCTGAGGCTTTTCTTCCCAGAATAAGGCCAATGGCGCAGAAGTGGGCAGCCTCTTAGGCAGGGACCCCACTGGGCCCTCTCCACCCTTCCCCAGGAGAGGTGCAGTGGAGATGAGAAGAGCTGACTTTTCTTCCCCATTCTGTCCTTGCTTCAGCCCTCGAATAGCATCATCCCACACTGACTGGTAAAAAATAAAATTCTCTTAACATAAATCTAAATATACAGAACTGGAGAATTGTTAAAACCAGCCCTCGTGGTCTAGTGGCTAAGATTCAGTGCCCTCACCACTGGGACCCTCGTTCAGTTCCAGGTCAGGGAACCGCACCATCCACTGTAGGTTGTCACACTGTAGCGGATGCTTGTTGCTGTGATGCTGAAAGCTATGCCACCAACACTTGAAATGCCAGCAGGGTCACCCATGGTGGGCAGGTTTCAATGGAGCTTCCAGGGCAAAACAGACTAAGAAGAAGGACCTAGCCACCCAACTCCAAAAAAATGGGCCCTGAAAATCCTATGAACAGCAACAAAACATTGTCTGATATAGCGCCAGAAGGTGAGAGGATGGTGCAAAAAGACCAGGCAGGGTTCCACTCTGCTGTCCACAGGGTCACTAGGAGTCAGAATCGACTCATGGCACTGACAACAAAGAACTGGTAAACTACATCTTTGAGAGGGTGCGACTTGATGCCTCCTTTTGCCAGAGGAGATAGATCCCAAGATCAAGCAACTACTCAGTGGCAGAGATGGGACCTGGTCCCCGTGCCTAGACTCTGACAGAGGTCTGATGACACCCACCACATGATACTCCAGCCTGCTTTGCCCTCCCAGGATGGGTGGCCTGTCACACTGCTTGAGTACATGTCACCCCCCACAGTCAACACCCTGCCACAGGCTACCCAGAGGGGAGAATGACCTCAGACTGCTATCAACAACTTGCAATTTGACAGGTATTTACTGAGCACCTGCTGTGTGCCCGGTGCTACACTGTTCTCTGACAGCACAGGGTGAATGGACACAGACTTTTATTACAAGGTGGTTACAACCAGGGAAGTTTCTTTTTCATCACTTTACAATAGCCGTCTCCTCCGTAAACTTTGCAAACGGGAGTATGCCCCAGTGTGTCGGCAACCACAGATTAAACTGATTGTTACTTCCTCAAGTTTCCATTTTCCTTGATTGTAATTACTCTATTTCCTTGATTTTATGACATAGATTTTTCTAATTCACGCTTTAAGCTTTGGAAATCTGGATGGTTGCCTCTCACAGTCAAGGTCTGCATTATACTGGTGGTTGTCTGTCTTTATTTCTGAGATAGATTAAGCTGCATCTTAGAATGATATCTTAGAATTGAGGAAATAAAGGCATTTAAAATGTGATTTTTAATGTTAAATCTTTCCAACTACTGCACAATATATTGGTTTTAGTTGCTTTTTAAAGATAAACAGATACAAGACTTCCCAGGAGTGTCTCCCTTGCGGAGGGTGCTTTCAGGCTCCCTGTAGGTCCCTGAACTTGGACTTCTGGCTCCTTTGCCATTAGGGGCACTTCAGGGGAAACCAAGAAGCCCTGGTTTAGCTGATGCAACATTTTTGAATGGCAAAGTGAGAATGGAAACAATCTGAAGGATGAACATGATGCTGAGCATTCAGTCAGAATCTGGACCTGTGAACAGTCAGACACAAACACTTTGGGATGAACCGTTCATTTTCACTTTATTAACATCCCCCAGGAAAGCTGGTCCATCATTTCCTGTTACATTGTTGTATTTTTCCGCCTTGCCCCCATCTCAGTTCTTTGTGACCAGCAGAAACTTGGGACCCTGCCCCTTCTCACTGTCCTGCCTGGCCACCTGTCCAGCCCTGTGCTCAGCAATAATGACCAGCAGACAGTGCCTTTCTTGCCAAGTGGAGCCGACGCTCTGTAGGCCATTGTCTGTGGGGCTACGCTGCTGTCCCCATCACTGCCCCTACAGGACACTTGTCAACAGCTGTGAGAGGCTTCCCACCCTGGCCCATATAAAAGGAAGGCCTGGAAAGGCTTCTCGGAGCATCAGTTCAGAGGTCCCACAACCAGCCAAACAATACACGATTATTCAATGGCTCCAATTCATTTTCCTCTGCTCCTCCCCCACGGTTACCCTTGAGAGAAAACTAATTTGCAGAAAAATAGCCCCTGCCAGCTAACTTCTCCTCCTAAATGTATTATGACCCTGAACTCTTGTTTCTGTGGGTGCTTATTCTCATAGTAAATGCACAAGAGTTCTGAAAAGCCACTTCTCCTTTAAAAACTACCCCACACCCCAGCCTGGGAGATGCTTTCTTTCCTTTTATTCTTTGCTTCTCTTTTTAACATGTGTGCTGAAATTGGCACTTTCTCTTTTCAGTTCACTCCCTTCCTACTATTAATGCAGGCAGCAATGGAGAAATGTGCGCAATTTTTCCAGTCTCTGCACTCGGCAAGCCCATGGGTGATGGATTAAAGGTAACAGGCTCTACCTTACATATCACTATTTAAGCGAAGCGCTGAGCCGGCCAACCGGTGATGCATGGTGTCATCCAAGCGCCCGCTGCAAGCAGGGGAGCACGGCTGCCTCCACTGTTGTCTGAGTAAATAATGGGGCTAATGGCGTTTGGTGCAAATGAGACTCCTAGAGAACACGTCGGGCTCCTCCATCTCATTTTTTTTCCTCTCTCTCTCCTCTCAGGAGCTTCACCAGTGTGGCCTGCCTTGGTTATCTGGGGGAGGAGGGAAGGTTCTCGGGGAGTTCAGGATTTTGTAACGAATATTGAACGCCAGGGAGAATGGATGCCAAGGTCAGGTTAAGAATAAAGAAAATTGATTTGGAAGTCTGGGTCACGATGTGAAAGGCCCTGAATGCTGCCAAAATATTTTCATTATCGCTGTTTTTGTTATGGAAAAGACGAGGCCCTGTGCAAGGAGGCTAAGAGGTGGGAGCTGAGGCTGCAGAGAGGGAGTCTGAGAGAAACAGGGGAACCAGAACTCCAGGATTTCCTGGCTTTGCGTCCCTGAGCCTCTTTGCCTGGCATTTGCCTCCCCTGGACAAGTATGTAGATGGACAAACACTGATAATGGCGCTTATTCCCACAGAACCAGGCAGTTCTGAACTCTCCCTTTCTGTCTCTCTCCTGGTTCACAGAAGCTGCAGACAAATTCTTCTCGTTCTCTTTGCAGGAGTAAGCTGTTCCATGCATCACTGTGACTCTTCGTTTCGGCCAGGCCTACAACATATCTGCAACGCAGGGCTGTATATTTTAACAAAATGCTGTTATTATTGGAGCTCTGACCCGATTTTGCTTCTATATTCTGAAGTAGAAAAGACTCCAGTGGCATGAAATTAGCAACACATTCTGCTAGTGTGTTAATTGTGTGAGAGTTTTTGGCAGGAGGAGCTCTTAGCACAACATGGAATTTATTTTTTATTTAAATTTGGTAGTGATTTCATGTCGTGTTTGAGGAGAAGCACCATGGCTTAAACCACTTGGGACTTACTGTACTTTCAGGAAAAGAAAAAAAAAATGTGCCTAATGCAGTGGTGCAGAAGGAATTATGTAATTTTTTTACTTAGCAGGGAAGCTGCCAGTGCCGGTTTCTAATTTGTTAGGAGAGGTGGGCATTCCCAGGCAGGGGTCTGGAATGCCCTGGGCCCCGGTGCAGTGTCCAAATGCAGTCGTATCTGGCGTAGCAGATTACCTAGTTTCATAAAAGCAAAGATACATGAAAAACAAAGTCAAATCTCACGGGTCAGAGTGGCTATTTTTGTCCCATAGGTACCCCTTCTGAATCGCCCAAGGACCAAAGGGGAAGTTGTATGAACATGGCTGTTCATGTGACCATGTGGATGGGGAGCCATATCCAGAAAGGGGAAGGACGGGCAGACGAGCCAACAGATGTGTCCCACCAAAGAGGATGGACCCCTGCCCTTATCTTGGGGGCAGGAGGCCACTCTGAAAGAGGAAAAAGGTAACATAACATTTATTGAATACTTGCTGTCTACCGGCTGCTGTACGGGCTGGCATATGTCATCTCCTTACCCCAGCCATATAAAGGGATTCTCTCTCCCTTTCCCCCTCTGCTCCTGGCCTCTTGCCCATCTCCTCTCCCTACAATTCCCTCCTTGCCCACCAGCCACCACTAAGCTCTCACCTGAGAGGCTCTGAGCTGCCCCAGCCAGCTGCGAGCTCCTCATTGTCCTTTACTGTGTGGCTCAGGCCAGCAGTTCAAAGCAGGACAGACAAGGGCTCTTCTCCTGGTACCAACACTTCTGTATCAATTATTCCAGAATAATCCACCATGACTTTGATTCTGCAGACAGAACAGGACTCCAATCCCAGCTCTCCCTCTTGATGCCCTTGGCAAGATGATTTATTCCCTGGACCTGGGTTTCTGCATCTGTGAGAAGCAGCCACACTTTGGGCCAGGATTACACAAGGTGATGGATGTAGAGTTCACAGCCCTGGGGCTGGCCCATGACCCCGTTAGGTCCCTTTGCTTCCCAACCCCACAGTCATGGCAGTCACATCTACTGAATCCACATTAGGGGCCAGGCACCATGCCAAGCTAGGCATGAACAGAGATGTCCCCGGAGAAACCACGGAGTACATACCACCCCTCATTTAACAGCCACACAACCTGGAAGGCACTGCATGACAACCATCCTTCTACAAACAGCAAATCTGAGGCTTAGATGAGGGAAACCACATGGTAAAGAGTAGAGCCAGGATTTCACCTTGATTTGTCTGATTCCAAAGACTCTCCTTTTAATTCATTGGGTCTCAACCCTGTCTATCACGGGGAGCTTCTAGGTTTTTAGCTTTATTTCTTTTTTTTTTAGGTTGAGCCCTCCATAAAAGCACCCAGTGAAGGGGCAGGTGGGTGCCGAATCTTCTCCCTGCTCTGCTTGCCAAGCCCCTGGACTGGGAGATTGCATTGGCTCAGAGGACACAGAGTGTGTGTGTGTGTGTGTGTGTGTGTGTGTGACTTAGATTAGGGAAAGGGGTGTGTGCTTTTCTAATTCACACAAAGGTTTTGTAGTAACAGCAACTGCCCTGAAATTGAACCTACCTCGCTGAGTTATTATGCTAGACAAATGTGAAAATTTAAATAAAATGGAGGCTCCCTAGGGGAGTTGAAATTTGAACCCAAGCTGTCAGTCTCTAAAGCACCTATCCTAACCCCTGTCATTTTCCCGGGAATGCAGAGAAGTGATGGTCTCTGGGGAATTCTACAGATAGGAAATTCTCTGGGCAGGCAGACGGGGAGAAGCCTCACAGAGGCGGGAGGTGCAGTCCCTCCCTTCAGGGCCAAAAGCAGGCCAATAAAAGCCAACCAGCTTGTTTCCCTTGCCCATCTAGTTAAGGCCTCAATGCCTTTGACCTTCAAAAAACATCTAAAACTTGCGATGACAAAAGTTTTCTTGGGGGAGAGGGACGTAGCTGACAAGGGAAATGGTGATGCTTGGCACCTGACCTCTGTTTCAAGTAGATTCCTTCCAGGCTACCTACTTGATCGGTAGGTAAGGTAAAGAAAATGAGATCGTAATGTGATAATCTGTCACTATTTCTCCTTATCAGATCATTGCCTTTGCTGGCCTTTGGACTGAATACTTGGCACAGCATTTTAGAACAAGAAGATCCCTTAGAAATAATCCACTCCAGTGGTTGGCATCAGAAAGCCCTTTTAAGGATGGAGGTCTTCACAGGACCCTTCACCATTTCTGAGCTTATACGTGTGTTAAGGTGGCAGAGGCTCACTAAAATACCTTATTTCTTTGCCTTTGACTAGAACTTTAGTAACTTAATATGTTAAAACTTTGGACATCTCATGCTGAGTTCTGGCCAGCAGCTATCTGTCTTTAATTGATAAGAATGACAATGAAATCACTATGACCCCAAACCCCACTTGGGGTCCTGATTCCCAAGCCAGGGTTTAGTTCCATCTTCTTGACATTTAGGTCAATGATGAATTTTGTTTGGTAATTAGTTTCAAATCACCCAGCTTGATTTTAAAAACAATAAATTCGTTTTTCAAATTTCATTTTAAAGAAAACATAAACTAGTGTAAATTTAAAACCAGATCATTTGCCATCAATAGAAATAACTAGGAAAACAAGGCATTGTGATTGAATTCTAGCTAACTCAGTTGCCTACCATGCTCTTAAACTAAGGCCTCTTCCCTCTTTGTTAGGGAAAGGGGATGGGGAAGATTGGGTAATGTTGGAGAGGTGTTAAGGGAAAACCGGCCCCAAACTGTGGCTTTGTCTAGACTTATTCAGAATATGGAAAGGCAATCAAAAAGGGAATACTTTTCTCACAAAAAAATTACGTCATATTCCTGCTGCCTTCAACCCATGGGAGAAATATCACATTACAGAGGTCATCAAAGAAGTCAGAAATGGAGCCTCTGCCTGCATCCACTATCTTCCCTTTTCCAGTTTGACCAAGGACTTACCCCTTTGCCCTCTTGAATGGACCATCCTTACTTCTCCTTCTCCAGGGCTCGTTGATCCTTTTATCCCCTTTGCTCCCCATTTTCAGAGCCCTGCCTCTGCTACTAGATCTCAAGTCATGGAGTTCCTAGCTGGAAGGTGAGGGAGCTTTGGATCTCGGAGACAGGGGGAGAGGTGGTGGTGGTAATGGCGGTGGAGGTGGTGGCGGTGGTTGGAGACCACTGATGTTAACCAGACCTGCTATTCCTGCTCAATAATCCAGGCTTGTTTAGTCCCTTAGTTCTCGCTCCCATTCCCATTGTGCTGTGGGAGTGCAACTGAGCCTAAATGCTAATTCTCACACCCCATAAAGCCCTTTAGCCCCTTGTTCCCTTCACCCTCCCCCCCGCTCTCCCTGTTCCTCCGTAACAAGCAGGATGCTCCAGTCTTATCCTTTATAGCCTTTACTCTGTCCTGCCTTCCCAAGGCATTCATAAACTGCAACACTATTTTGACACTCAGTGACATAGGCTAGAGAGATTATTTAACTACCCAGCATTTTCTATCCAGTTCACCACCCTACCTCAGTGAATTTTGAAAATTTAATCATCCGACGCCAAACAGAATGTGGTTAGACATGCCAGCCTTCTTGTTACTTGAATCTTCTCAGTTATTTCCTCCTCCATGTCCCTGGTGTTTGTTTACGCTGCCTCATTATCTAAAACTCCTTTATCCAGAAACTCTGTAACCTGAAATGAGATTGTGTTACTGGATGTGTTTTATTTACTTTGAAAACGGTCTAGCTCACTTGAACCCCTGCTTATCCGATTTAATTCAGTGCTTGCCTAGAATCTGCAGATCACCAGGACCTTGGGGATCCCTGCTCTTATTTGTCTTATTGTTTAACCTCTGTTGCAGAACAACGCCAATTTCAGTCTTACTTTCTATGGTGCAAACACACGTCATGTTATCTGAATCCTACAGTTGTTCCACTATCTCTGTTCCTGACTACTTTTTACAATTCACATTAAAAAAATAAGAATTGGACTTTTTAAACCTCCTTTGGTATCCTGGGGCAGCATTGCCACAGGGAAAGGATACTGTCTTGCATTTAGGGACCTACGTTCTTAGCTTGGTTCTACAGTTGACTGTGTAACTTAAAACAAGTCCCCTAAATTGCGTGTATTTCCATTTCTCAATCAGCCAACTGGAGACAATAGTATCCAGGCTTCCTTGTCATCTGATGTTCTATAGATAATAGAGAGTATAGCTGTAGACAAGTTTAGAGGGAAATATCCTTTATATAATTAATCTAGAGAGAGAGTCATTCACAATTAAGTAGTAATTAATCCAGAGAGAGTCCTTAATAATTATTTTTATAATTTCTCACAGTTGGCAAAGAATAAGATTGAGAAGTGTTAATGGAAAACTGGCATCAGACTGAGGCTTTCTCTGGATGATAGAGAAATGCTGATTCCCAGCAAATGCGCACCCTCACTCTGCTTGAACACTTCCTGTAATAACAAGATCACCACTTCTTTTAAAAGTTTCCATTATTGAACTCCTAGTTAGATATTTCTTTCTCGCACAAAACAGAAAATATCTCTTTGGAAAAATCTCACCTGCTTGTCCTATTGCAACTCAATTTACCAACATTTACCAAGCACCTACCATATGCAAAGTCCTGTGTCAGTCATCTAGAATTCCAAAGATAAATTCAGCTAGGTTTCTGCATTCAAGATCTTTGCAAATGTTCTGTAAATGAAAGGTCAAATGCTGTGTTGGATATTTTAAAGACAGAGATACTCCACTACTGGCTAAGACGTGTAATAGAGACCAGACTTCCCCTTCTGCCTGGACCAACCAAAATAATGAACAAAATATGTGCAACAACAGTCTTTAAGACACTGGATACCAGGCAACAAAAAACAGTGATTCCTAAGAGAAGGGGAACAAGCAATTGCTCCTATAAAATAAGCTCAACCAATCTTACTGCCTTGAGAGAGTTTTCAAGTCCCCATAGTGGGAAGGGCGATTCTGGCACAAGGGTCCAGTGGACTCCCAGAGAGAAGACAGGGATGATTCCTGGAGACAAGGACAACTAGAGTTTGCAGGACAGACTACTGAAGAGAAGATAGCTGCACAGGGTAAGAACACCAGACATCTACAGAGGGTCCCCCTTGCATATTCAGCAGAGTACTGATCAAGGAATGCATGTGAGGAAACTACCCAATGAGGAAGGTACCACCCAAAAAAATTAGAGGGAGAAGAAACATGAATAGTGCCTGTTTCCACCCGCCAGACTAAAAACTTCATAATTCATGGGGCACTGGGTAGAGTACTCAGAAGGTTCTTTTCTCGGTAATGAAAAATAATTCACCCTAGACTAAACACAACTCTGGTTCCACCTAACAAATCTTAAAAACAAGACCCAAAAGGAGCAAACTGTTTACAAGCAATTTAACTGCATCCCAGAACAAAGATCAAGAATATTTATAGAAATTCAAAAATAGCCAGTACCCAACAAAGAAAAATTCAAAAAGTATGGCATCCAGTAAAAACTTACCAGTTATGCAAGGAGGCAGGAAAATATAACCAATAATTGAAGAGAAATAACTACTAATCAAAACCAATCCAGAACTGACACAGATGTTAGAATTAACAGACAAGGACATTCAAGTATTAAAACGGTATTGCAAGTGACCAACTAGTGAAGTACAAACAGAGGAGATATTCAGAAGACCCAAATTGAGCTTCTAGTGACGAAAACTCCAATTTCTGAGGTAAAAATTTACACTGGATGGAATTAATAGAAAAGTGGGCATTGTAGAAAAAAACTAAGAAACTTTAAGAAATAGCAATAGACACTATGCCCAATTAAAGATAGAGAGAAAAAAGAATGAAAAAATGGAGACTGACTGATCTTTGGAACTACTTCAAGTGGTCCAATATTCGTCTAACCAAGCAGATGGAGAAATGGAAAAAGAATCAAAGCCCAGCATAGGAAACATAAAGAAACTAAACCAAGGAACATCATAAACAAATTGTTCAAGCCAAAGATAAAGAGAACAAGTAAAAAGCAGTCGTAGGAAAAAGACACATTATGTATAGAGGAAAAACAATGACAATAAGAATGGCAGCAGTTTCTCATCAGATACAATGCAAAGTGAGATGACAGTGGGCAACATCCTTAAAGATGAAATACTGTCAACCTAGAATTCTATACCCAGTGAAAATACCTTAAAGAAATGAAGACAAAATAAAGACTTTTTAGACATAAAAAAGAAGAAAGAATTTGTCACCAGCAGATCCATGTTCCAAACAATGTTAAAGGAAACCTATCAAGCAGAAAGAAAAATGATGCCAGATGGAAATATGGATCTATGCCAAGGAATGAAGAACACTGGAAATGGGTGTAACATAGGTAAGTATATAACGTTTTAAAAAATTATTTAAATCTCTCTTAAAGATAATTGACTGTTTAATCAAAAAATGTAAAGTAAGGTTTATAATGTATATAAAGGAAATGTATGACAAAAACAGCACAAAGCCATGGAGGGAAGAAATGGATGTATCCTATTGTAGGGTCCTTAAGCTATGTGTGAAGTACAGTATAACACAACAAAGAGTTTAGCTAAGAAGACAATAAAGAATATAAAATGGAGTCCTAAAAAATAGTCAACCTAAAAGAAGGCAGAAATAGAGCAAAGAGGAAATAGGGAACGAGTAACAGACAAGAAAAAATATATCTTGTCATCCACTCTGGACTCAAAATACGATCTCCCCCTTTCTAGAGTAAAACAGCCTCCCCTAATGTGGAAACACTGCCATGGCCTCATCTGAGACAGGTGCTTCATAAGACAATGCTTGTCCTCCTCAACATCTGACCTTGCCCTCCTCCCATTACTAATCACTGGAGTCAGGTCTCAGCACAGCCTGACCCAGGAAACACAATGCCTTCTCTTTATGTTGCAAAACACTTGCAAGACCTGGAAAATAGTCATTGGGAGAAATCAGCAAAACACACATGGAAGCGCATTTTGAGAGGGTTGGACAAGGGAGCCCTGAATATGAAGATAGATGGAAAGAATTCGTTGATATGGGAGCATCCTTCCCTAACTCAGGATTTAACATCCTGGCAAAAACATCAGAATCCAGTCACAACACTCTGCTGGCATGACTCGTTGAAGCTTGGATACAATGGACTATAGTAAACACGGCAGAGTTGCTAGAATGACTTTGGCACACTAAAGAGGATGGGTCAAAGGGAGATGGAAATGTTAAAATGGATTTATTACTGTGATCATAGAACTCTCCATCTGTCTGTACTCCCTGGGAAGTCTCAGAGGACATTCCTTTCACTACAGAAATAAGAAATGCACTGATGAAGAAAGCACTAGCATCTCTTGAGAAACTCCAATAGTGGTTATCCCCTATGAACCAGAGTTAATAGGAGGAGATGCTGCCATGGATCTGGGCACCTTAGCATCCATCAGGATGATAGGATTCTGGAATGTCAGAGGCCAGGTGGCAATTCTGGTATATGTGATTACTGTAACGGGCAACTAGGTTGGAAGATGCTTCGCCCCTCAGGAATCTGTGGCAGTGGCTAAAAGGCCAGAGTGTTGCCAGTGATGAGACAGATGAACAGCCAACCAGGGTGGTGCTTGACTTGTAGAATTGGAAAAAAATTGAGAGCTTATACAAAGTAGATCCAATAGGTCTACAGACCCACCTTGTGGTTATTTCCCCACTTCCCAAGTGCATAATTTGGATGGATAAACAAAGTAGCCAGCACAATCCTCCCACTGGTTCCCTGACCTACAGAGTAAGAGTCACTAGAGTAGGAAGGCCAAGTGGAAGCCTCTGAAACTATCCAACCCCAACCCCACCAGCCAAGAGAGTAAACCCAAGTCAGCACTGCATCCTAAAAGAGAATTCATGTGAGCATCAAAGACAAAATATGTAGGGATGACGGTCTCCATCATATCCCTGTATAATTCACCTGCATGGCCCCTGAAAACATAAACTAACAGATCATGGTGGATGATAGTGGACTACCATAAGCTTAACCAAGGGGTAGCCCCAATCTCAGTTGCTGAGCTACATATGACATCTTTACTAAAACGCAGCCTCTGGCCCTCCGTATGTTGTGAATATGTTCTTTTCAACCCCTCGTGAATAAATAGGATCAAAAGCAGGTCTCCTTTAAGTGGGAAGGACATCAGCACACACTCATAGCCTTGCTTAAGGCTGTGCAAAGCTTCTTGTGCAATGTCACAAAACAGTCTGCAGGGATCATAATTGCCTTGATATTCCGTAAGCATGCTGGAACACTAGATGGACGACATCATGCAAATTTAACCCGGTAAACAGAAACAGCAACCTGTATGTCACAGGGTGGGAATGAAACCCCACAAAGATTCTCTAACCTGCCCCATCAATGACATTTTTAGGAGTCCAGTGATCCAGGGGGTGCTGGTACAACATCTTCAAGGTAAAGGACAAGACATTAGGTCTTGTACCTTATTCCAGTTCTCTATTTCAGCATAACAAACCACCCCAAAACTTAGCGATGCAAAACAGCAACAATGCTATGCTCATGGATTCTGTGGGTCAGGAATTCGGACAAGACACACCAGGAATGTTTTGTCTCTATTTCTTGATTTCTGCCAGATTTCTAAACTGTGGTTCCATGATAGAATTAAGCCCTAATGCCCTAAGGCATCTATTTGTATGTAATGAGTTAATTTCTCTCCCGTGTATCTAGAATGGTACTAGTTACATACCATACTTGGGTGAACTGAGAAAATAGTCATTAAAACCATTTTCTTTCTTCTGCAGCTCAGATGAGGAACTTCAGTTGAGAGAGCCTGGCTGGAGCCTTAGGGGGTAAACTCAAGTGCCTCTGAGTGACTCAGATTGGACAGGAATCTTATGGAGTCATCTTCACCTGTATTTCCAGTGCTTGGGCTGGGTGACTCAAAAGGCTAGGCTCAGTGAAGGCTGTCGACAAAAACACCAACATACGGCCTCACCATGTGGCTTGGACTTATTCTCAGTAGGGCAGCTTCAGGGTTGTTGGAAGAGCAAGTGTCCCAATGAATGAGGGAGAAGCTACATGGCCTTTTATGACCCAGCCTCAGAAGTCATGTAGTATATCTTCCACCATCTTCTATTAGTTGAAGACGTAAACCCCAGCCAGCTTCCAGAAGAGGGGACATGGACCCCATCTCTTGATGGCAAGTTTCAAAGAATTTTGAGGTGATGTATTAAAACCACTAAAAATCTTCAGAAATAGGAGGCAGCATATACTACTCTTCGAAATACTGCTCTGACCCATTTATTGGGTGACTTGGAAGGCTGCCAGTTTTGAGTGTCAGAGCAAGATCTGCAGCAGGTCTGGGCTGTGGTACAAGTGGTCCTGTCACTCAGGCCACATAACCAGCAGAGCTAATGGTGCTATTTATTGCAAATAAAGATGTGTGTGTAGTCTCTGCCAAGCCCAATAAGGGGAGTTGCAGCACAGATCCTAGAGTCCCAGAGTCCTTCCTTCTGCAGCAGAAAACTATAAACAACTTGAAAAACAGCTCCTGAGCCCTGATAGAGATGGAGCCTGACTACGGGACATCAGGTGACCATGTGGCCAGAACTGCCCATTATGTGCTGGGTATTATCAGACAGACAATGTTGGGCACGCACAGCAGGAATGTGTCATGCAATGGAAACAGTTCACTGGGGTGTGGGCCAGAAGGTATACAGAGGGCACAAGTAAATTCCACCTGCCTCAGATTCCCGTGTTATCTACCTCCTTCCCTCAGTTCATACGTAAGGCCTTATAATTTACTACAATCAACCAAGGGGAAAAAACTTGGACCTAGCTCACCTCAACCTTGTCCGGGTTGCCCTGACAAGTTGGTGCTAACAAAAAATGGGCCTCCATCAGACTACAGCCTCATTCTAGGTGGCCCTGAAGGACAGTGGAGGTCACTCCTCGCCGTGAGCAGAGCTGTAAACAATGTACTGGTTCACTCACTTTGAGGGCAGGAGAAGCAGTGTGAGTTAATGGTATATCTGGACCCATGGGCAGTGGCGAATGGCTTGCTGGTTGGGTCAGGAGCCTCAAAGGAGCAAACTTAAAGTTTGGAGACAAGGAGATAAAGTGTGGAGAAAATTATGTAGATGGATCTATGGTCCTGGAGACATAGCACACGGATCTCTGGCTCATATCCAGGCCCACCAGAGCACCTCCCCTGCAGGTACAGCACAGAACCACTAGGTGGACAGGATTTTCCTGAGGATGCCAGCCAGCCTCTCTCCCTAGCAGCTCCAGAACTTGCATGACAGAGGGGACATGGAGCAGGGATATAGGATCTGCATGGCCCCAGCAGCATGAGTGCCATCTCACCAAGACCAGACTAGCAACTGCTATACAGAATGTGTGCCTGTCACCAGAGAGACTGACACAGAACACTCCATATGGCATGCATCCCTGAAGGACGCCAGCCAGTCACTTGGTGGTAGGTTTTTTCCACCAGATGCCCTCTATCCCACAGGGAGCAGTGACTTAGCCTTACCAGAAACGGATCTGGGTTTGCCTTCTTTGACCCAGTGCCTCTGCCTGCACCACCATCAACTGAACCATTCTGACATATAGGCACACCCGGATTTTTGAGGAGTTAACATTACAGGGGCAACCCTTGACCATTTGGTGCCAGGAGACAGGAAATGATACTCTCTTCCATTCCTTGAGAGGACAGTCCTCAAAGGTCCAAGAAGGATGGAGCCCCATTTGACCGCCATAGAAACCATCTCAACAAAGCACCTTGGGCTGGCTTTCCCTCCATCTTGCTTGACATCTCTTAGTCTCCCATTCCTGCTGCCTGTGTTTCCCAAATAAACCACTTGCCTCACCCTCCTTTCTCAGGCTTTACCATCTGAGAGAACCTGGGATAAGACGCTCTGAGACCTATTCACAAAACATACTTTTCCTGTGAAGTGAGAAGTCCCTGTGTTGTGATTTAAGCAATCTCTACTCACATGGCACCATTGGTTTTTTTGTTAGTTTGCTTACTCTCTTGTTTTGAGGTAAAAAAGAGTTTAGAGAACACAAAAAAATCAGTTTCCCGCTGAGGTATTGTAGATTCTGCCAATGGATGAGACACCCATCACACTGACCTTCAGGTGGGCTGTGCATGTGGTGCCCTGCACAGGGGGCTTGGCTGAGGAGTGGGTGGCCTTCTTTCACTAAGCAGAGCCCCCTGGCACAGGCCGCATCTGCCCAGAGGAACGGGAGCCTATTCCTAATTCCCAGAAAGGACTGTCAGCTCACTAAGCCATGTGCCTGAGAGGCACTTCCCCCCAAGAAGGGCACATTTTCTAATGAGCAGAAAATCATCCTATGGGCAGCAGAGTTTCAGCCTCCACCCTACTCTACATCTGCCATTCAGCTCTTCATGCCCCCACATTTGGTTCCGATCTAAGAGCATTTTCCTGCTTAATTAAAGACTCAGAACACAACTCACCACATATTTTAAAGTTGTAGGTCCAGAGCTAGTGAGAAAAACATAGTTTTGAAGTTGGAAGGAACTTCAGAAATTATCTAAGGCCAGGCCAACCCCTCTGTTTGACAAATGAGGAAACTGAGTCCAGATCCACCTCTGCATCTCCTCCTACTCTCACCAGGCCAGATGCCAGGCTCCAGCCCGGGCACTGCAGGGGCAGTGTCCGCGACCCAGCTTAGTTTCAAGTAAAGAACTGCTGTAATTGACTAAATGCCTCCTTTCCTGAAAGTGACTTTATGAAGATGAGTAAAGAGGAAACACAGCGCCTGAATCAACATTGTGCAAACTTAAATTACACACTTTCCACTTGTGTGCAATGTGTTTGGAGGAGTTTCTGTTTTTCATGAACACGAGGCAATCTCTTTTGACTTTGGTTACTAGGCATCTGTAAAATTGAGGACATGGGGTTGCATTCATATTATTTCAATGTACACTGAACACCAGGCCAAAAAAAAAGGAATAAAACGAGATTTGTTGAATGGCCACTTGATTATTGTGTTTTCAACAAGCCATAGACATTACATTGAGGCCTTTCAACTCGCTGGTGGCACAGCTTTGAGCCTGTTCTGTTGTAGGTGGTAAGTGATCATATTTCAGTGTGAAATGAAAGATGAGACTGACGAAAAATCTAGTTATAAAGCTGCTGTCTAAAAGGAGGCCAAGAAAGAGAGGCAGGTAAACTAGTTTCCAAGAAATGAAATAAAGAGCAGGAGGGCTCATGCTGTGGCCCAGGCTTAAAGAATTCGTGAGCTCCAGTCTGAGCTCTGTCAGTTACCTGGACATCTTGTGCCGGCTTTTCCTCATTACCTTGCCCAGTTGACCGCTCCTGACCCTTCTCAGGTTAACTAATGAACGCAGATTAACTGATGATAGCAATGTGCTTGACATGCCCCACACAAGGAGGGGGTCTCCCCATCCTCTCCTTCTGCCCACAGCAGGCAACTGAGCTGGAGCACATACTTGCTCTCCGCGGTGCACATTTTGGAAAGTGAGGACCCACCTGGCTGACGCGGGCCCTGAAATTCCCACAACTCCGCTCTCCGTTCTGTCTGATCTCAAGAAAGATGGGACTCAGAAGCAGCTACTGGTCTGCCCCTCCCCACCAGCTGCCTACTGCTGGGGGTCTATCCACCCGCAGGAGGGCACCCTGGAGGAAGCGAGATTTGAAGGAAGGATGGGGCTTCTGCAGATTGTCCACTACACAATGGGGAGGGTGTTCTAGAAGGTGAGGGACTTGTTTTGCATCTTAGGCAGGCAGAGAGAGTGCATTGACTTCAAACCCGAGGAGGTGATCCCAGGCCCTCTGCTTCAAAGTAACAGGGAGCAAAAGAGTGGGCTCCTTTGTATAATACTGGAACCCCACTTCCTGGTTAGAGTCCCAAGTCTGCTGCTTATCAGCTCTGTGACTTGAGGCAACTACCTTAACATCTCTGTGCCTCAGTTACCTTGTGTGGGAACTGAAGACAATAGCAACTAACATACATTGACTGCTTGTTATGCGCCAAGCCCAGTTCAGAACAATTCACTCATATTTATTGATGTATTCCTCCTCCTGAGCCCGAGAGGTAGACATTATTATTGTCCCCATTTTACACATGAAAAAACTGAGTCACACACCGGGGAAATGGCAGAGGCAGCATTCAAACCCCGATGGTCTGGCTCCATTATGCAAGCTCTTAGCTGCTCAGTAGAGTAGTAAACAATGTTACCTCCTTCATAGGGTTGTTGAGAGACTTAAGTGAGTTAATCATGTCGAGTGTTTGGAGCACGCAGTGCCAGCCACCTGGGAAGTGCTCAGTAAATGTGAGCTGCCACTGTTACTTGAGTCCCACTCTCACTTGGGGCTGGTGATGAGGCCACTGAAGTGGAAGAGGACATGGGACAGCAGGAAATGGCTCGGAAGATTTGGGATGACTTGGGTCTTCCTCTCCCCAGCAGTCCCTTTTTCTGCCCAGGCAGCAGGGAGGGTGTTATTGGTATCCAGGAACGCACAATTTTATCTCGGTGTAACATTCCACAAAGAAGGTCTGCGCTCACTTTGGGCCACGTGATCTCTGATCCCATCCCCAGGCTTTTGAAGCTCTGAGCACAGGCAGAAAAATCAGATTCCTCACCTCAGATTGCCCCAACAGGGTCTTCCTTTCTGTTTCAGTTTCCTGACCAAGAGACACCCCTTTTCTCCAGGGGACTGACACCGGGGTGGGGGGGTTCTGCTCCCTGTGTTTGCTGCACGTGCCCAACGTCAGACCCATTTCCTGCCCTTCTCTTCCTGTTCTGTGCACCAGGGGGCTAACCTCTATGGACTGCTGACCCCGACTCCCTTGCCAGCTGGCTTCTGGCTGGGCTTGGTCAATGGGAGGCAGCAGCAGGAAATAAGAGGGTGGGAGGAAAGGGGTCAGAGGATTTCTTTCCTGCTTCACTGGCGTCTGACAGGGCTGTGACCCTTCACCACTACAGCTTCTGCCAAGGGGCTTTCCTCCACAATGCCCACCCCTGGGCTCCAGTGACTATTTCCTCCTCTTGTCCCTTTGGCCTAGGGGAGCTTGTGGCTTCCCACCACTCCTGGTGTCTGGGTGCCTTGTCATCCTTGTCTGCTCCCCTAACCCCTTTCACACCGCCGTAAACTGTGCCTTAATTCACGCTCTGCATTTCCACCATCTGGGTGAACTCAGGACCCTGCCGGGAAGATGGCTGATTCACCTCCACGTGTAGGGCTCACCTCACCCATGAGGCCCCAAGGTAGAGCTGCACCTGCTCCGTTAATTATTGTTATAAAAGTTAATCTGGTTGAAAATGTTGAGTCGCACATTGTTTAATTACATTAAAGTTGGAAGTGATAGATGAGCATGAGAAAGAAAACAAATATCACACATATTCTCAGCACACAGAGGTAAGCACTATTTTACCATCACATTTTTTCTTATCACAAAGAGATCATCCTACATCGTTTACCAGCTTAAATATATTATGAATCATTTTTTTCATCCATAAATATACTTCAGCACTAATGGATTTGCTTTTAATACCTCTAAGTCAAAATTCCTAACGGCTGTATAGTATTCCATCCAGGCCCGTGGCATGGTTTCATCAGTCCTCTATTCAGGAACATTCAGGTAGCTTTCCATTTTTCCTTATTATAAATATCCCTGTACAATATAAAATACTTGAAAATACAACACAATAAACTCAGTCTTCCTAAAACAAAAGCCACAGGGCCACGCCCTCTCAAGAGATAATAATATCTGCCTTCCCTGCCTCCCACTGACGTTGTGAGGTGCAACTGAGAAAACATCTGTGGAAGCTCTTTATAAACTGTAAAGTGTATGGGGTGGTTATTATAGTATGATCTTACTCGTTCGCAGCAAGCCTGCAAGGCAAGCACGGTGGATAGATCCTCAAGGCACACTGTACTGACAATTTTGCCAGACATAAAGAACTGAAGGCTTACTTTTAGGCTTTTATATATTTATGTCTCTTTAGCACAACAAAGAATTGTGCATAAGAAAAACAGCCTTCCTGTACAAAAGTAAACTACCAGCTGGCAGGACATTCGATCAGTTCTGGTGCGTGTTAACTCATTGTGTCCCTTCCAGAGGACCAGTTCAAACAATGGAAGGAATTCGAGTTGTCTGAGAGGTCCCCGGGGCCCTGAAGGCCCTCCACCAATATTGGTTCCTCCAACCCCTGCAGCTGATTAGTCATAATGACTACTTTCCGGTTCTTTCCTGATAGTCTCTTCTACAAAGCACTTTAGATAACTCTGCTTGATTAAAAAAATTGAGCAGTAGTTTAGTTTTTTTTTTAATGGGAACTTTCATGTCAAGTGTAGAAGCTCCATTGACATCTCACATAAAAACCACCCCATCGCTCAGAAGAAGGCACTCCATTTTGGATGAATTCTTGATTTACTTTCTATGAATCTAAGTTCCTGGATATTCTCTCATCTTACTAAGGCAATGCTATTAAAATGTCAGAACACGGTTTCCTGGAGCAAGAGTCTTACACAGTTTTCAAGTCTTAATGAAAGGCACCAGACAAGTTTTTAAAATCTGACTTGAGTCACGCTTAATGCTATTTGCTAACTAGTGGGAAAAGCAAAGGTTTCTGTACATTAAAGGGATTCTGTTCTACCAAGGTAAATGATGTTCTGGGGCATGATATTTTATATGATGGCTTGTTTTCTATCGCGATTGGGTTTTTCCACAAAAATTCAATAAAGGGGACATAACCTACTTTATAATGTCAAGAAGGGTTTTTACTTTAAATTTCTATGAGTTAAGAAAAGGTCCAAGGACTTCTCTCTGACTCTTTCTCAACAACTTAATCATTTTTCTGTCTTCGGGGAAGGACAGACAGAGGGAGCAGAGCATGGTGTTTACATACCAGATGTGACTCGCCTCAACAGAGCAAGAGGCCCAGGGTGGTTTTTCTGTGTGAGTCAAGGAAGCACCTGCTACCTAGTCAGACGACCTGGTCCAGGGGTCTTGGCAAGGAAAGGTGACCACGCTCTGCACAGAGACACTCAAATCACTTTGCTTCCTTCCTTTCTAATTTAATCTCTGTAGATGTTCCACTGTTTCCATGGGTTTATCTATTTCTATCATCTCTACTGCCCCCATTTTTTTTACAGGTGTGTATTCAACCAAAGAAAACGAGTAAGAAAAACAATTATGACAGTGAAAAAAAAGATTCAAAACTGCCATATGTGACACCCATGGGAGTCCCTGATTAATTTTCATTTTCATCATTTAGTTCTGAGCTTGGCCTGACTCAGTAACTGTGTGAACAAGTGTGGTCATGGACTTGATTTCCTTGCTGCTTTAGAGAAAATGAGTCAGCCCAAGTCTCTTTCTTACCATCATAGGTTCCTGAAAGGCAAGAACTGTGATTCCACGTGCAAACGGTCCCAATGCCACTGCAGCAGATGCTTGTCACACAGCAATTCCCACGATGGGAATTTCAATAGATTTTAGAGAGCAGCCAGCCAACACTGAAAACATGTTGTAGACAAAATTGTCCATTCATTTATTTGTGTCTCCCTTATCTTTCCTTGGAACCATATTCTCCTACCCATTTTGGATATTCAAAATATTGATTCTGAAAAAATAATCTATTAGCAAATAGTTACAACTGGTAGGATACTCGAGGAGTCTAGCTGAAAAAAGCAAGCACCAGCATGATAACTGCACAAAAAATACTCAGGGAAATCCAAAAATGGGGAGATCACCGTATTTTGCGAATAGTTAGGAAGGGCTCCACTCAGGAGCAGAGAGGAGAGCTAAGCCTTGGATGGGTAAGGAGGTTGGACGGGACTGAGCAAGGTGGGCAGGAAGAGGAAAGACGTGGCATTTGTGAAGTACAAGTTGACAGAGGTGCGGAGGTAAGTTTGAACAGGCGTGTTATGGAAACGGTGAGTTGGACTAGAAAGGAGTTTTCACAAAGAAGCCATGGCACCTAAAGGCAACGTGTCATTAGGAACCAGGTAGTTCATTGAAAACCTAAGATTTAGACTTGATCCTACGGGCAATAGAAAGCCACTGAACACTTGTGGGCAGGAGAGTGGCATGGAGCAAGGTATCTTTAAAGATGATTAACATGACGCTAATGACCAAAATGGGTGTCAGGAGGCTCCTGACAGTCCAGCTGGGAGCCTCTGAGGCCTAGGAGAGGGGGGTGGCATGGCAGCAGAGAGAGTAGGAGTGGGTGATCAACCCTGGCAAAGAAGACCTGACAGAACTCCGGGAGCTGCCCACGGTCCTCTCGAGAAACATCTCGTGGATAAAGCCTTTCTCTTTCTCTAAAAATCCCCCCATTCTATTCCTCTACTTTGCCCTTAACAGTCACTCAACTATGCTGTGCTAACATGTTGAGGACAGATTATGACTTTAAATAGGAGCAAGAAAACACAAAATTGCACAGTGATGAGAAATGTTAAGCAGCAGGCACACTATGAGAAGTAACTTCTCATAGAATTCCTTCAAAATCCTTTAAAGCCAATAAAACATAGATTTTAATAGTAAGAAACCAAAACAATTGGGTAGGGTTGGGGGCAGTTACACAAGAAACCATTTACTCCAAATTTTTCACCAAGTTGCAGCATTCGGGTTGTGGTTGGTCACTGTGACACCGAGAGAAGACAACTTATCATGGATTGCATATCGTTTTTCTGCTTTCCAAATTACCTCGATTGCTCAGGGTCATTGCACTCCACACAGCTGGGCTCCAGGAATGAGTCATTTAAAGAGGCGCCCCCAAACAGAAGTTTCTGTTCTCGTCCGTTTCTCTAACGTGTGCTCTGTGCTTAGACCGGCTGCTAAACAAATTACAGAAGAAAACAGGAGTATCTAAGCAGTCACGCAAATTTCCACAGGTACAGGCTCTGAAAGACATCAGCCCGGCCAAAAGGACCTCAAGCATCTGCCAAGGAGAAGAACCTTGCTTCTACGAATGTTCTGCAGCCTTCCACGTCTCCTTCCATGACAGGCATCAGCGGTGTGACAATTAGGTGTGGGGGGTGGGCATTTCTGTGGGTTGGCAGCCTATTTTAACTTCCAACTGTGGGAGTGAGCTTCAACTCTGTGCTAAAATTAGGGGAATCCAGCAACTCCTGTGGTTATTTCAATCAGTTCCCACTTATTGAGTAGCAGCAGCACAGTTAAGTAATAACATGGTAACCTTGCCAAGACATAAATGAAACGCTGAGTGTTGCCCAGTTGGCTCTGAAATCGCTTCAATGATCTAAGTGGAGAGCTAGACCAACAAAAGGGCTGCTGTCGGCTCTAAGGCCCGGGGAACTGGGGACATGCAGTGGAATTCCCAGGGCAGCTCCTCTGACGCTCGGGGAAAATTTAAGGGAGTGGGAAGCAGTCAGCCTGGCAATCCCAATTTCCCTAAAGAAATGCCAAGAGTCCCAGTGGTCAGAAAGCCTTGGTTGGACCTCCCCTCTCAGAGAATACACACTGGCTCTGCCAGGGTAGCCCGCTGCCAGAGCCAGGGCATCCAAGGAGACCTTGACTGGCGCGTGTGCTCACACCAAAGTAACGAGTGCAGTAATGATCTAGATAAGCAGCTTCTATGGCCACCCTGTGCAGAGCGTGGTTCTGACTGGCCTTCCTTTGAGAGGAGGATTTTTTCTAGCTGAGAGAGAGGCCATGATGCCAGCTCCCAGTTCAGACCAGGCAGCAGGTAGAGAGAAGATGAAAAGAAGGAGGAGGGCAGGACCAGAAGCTTGAAGAAAGGTTCTATCAAGGATGTTTAGAGCACCAAAGGGCTGATAACCCCTCAACTATCCCCAGTGGGTTGGGGTTAAAGTTGGAGGGAGACTGAAGAGAGAGACCAGAGGAGGCAAAGGTCACTGATATCTACCATTAGATCACCCAAGTTTGTGGATTAAGTAGGACTTTTCATTTCATCCTCGCCACCCTTCCCACTGTGTTGACCATTTTCCTCTGGATGGTTAGGCAGAGCTGAGTTCAAGTCTAGCCCACACTCAAGGGACAGAGTTACACAAGGGCAGGAATACCAGGAGGCAGGACCACGGCAGCCATCACAGAAGTCTGCCCATCACACACCCATTAGCCTTTACCCCATCTGAGAACCAGAAGGCACAACAGGAAAGAAGGAGAAAGGAAATCATCCTGTTATGCTTCATGTCCACGGTGGTTGTCAGCCTTGGCTGCACTTCAGAATTATCCAGGGAGCTTCTAGAAAACGTTGATACATGGACAATACCTCAGATATTTTAATTTAATTGGTCACAGGTAAGGCCTAGGTGTCAGAATTTTTAAATCTTCCCATGTGATTCCAATAGGCAGCAGGATTGGCAAACTGATTTTATCTTTCCAGCAAAGGTCAGGTAAGGGAGAAGATTGAAGGTTAGACTTCAGAAAGCATGGGCAGAAACTCTGGGAGTTTCCAGGTGGAAAGCCTCATTAAAGGTCCCCAGACCAGTGCCCGTCGTCCCCTACCTGGGGGTTGACTCACCTCCACACCATCCCGACAAGGAGTGGTGCCTTGGCCTCTGGAAACCCCTTCCTCCTCGATACACCCGCACAGCCAGGCAGCTCACAATGGGACACAGCTGACTGCTTGAAGGTCACCTTACATGGAGCTGATTTCTGTGATCTTTTCTATTCCTATTCCTATGCTTTGAGTTTTAGTAGAAAGGCACAAAGAAAATTCCACATAATGTAAAAAAAAAAAAACCCGAGCACCAGCCATATTGTTGGATTGAAGGTTTGGGCCTATTATACTTTCAAACAATGAGGAAGCCTGCTCAGGTTGGAGTGGCAGGTTTCAGCAGCACAGAAGCTCATCTGTCCTTTCTCAGGCCCTAGAAATCCACCTGCCCCATGTTCCTTCCCCCGTACACCACCACATCTTTCATATTTTAAAAGGACGAGGGGTTAAGAGCTTAATGTGTTACTCTGTCTTTTGTTTTAACTGCCTTCACTGCCTTACCCTGAAATTAGGGCTCTACAGAAAAGTTAGTAGCTTTTGTTTCACTCATTAATTAACTAATGTTTTCATTCAACCAACCTTTATTAAAAGCCTCTTGCGTGCCAGGCAGTGCTGGGTTCCGGGAGATAGAACGATGGGGCGAAGGCAGCCACAGTTCTGCCCTCGTGGGAGCCTTCACTAAATAATCACACAAACATGTCAAATCACAACCATGGTCAGTGGTGTGTGGGAGAGCACATCCTGGGGCCCGACTTGGTGTGGGTGTTAGGGAAGTGAGGCTCGAGTGAAGACGGGAAGGTGAGGGGGAGAGTTAACTATGGGAAAGGTAGGGGCCGGGAGAGGGGTCCAGACAAAGGAAACAGCATGTGCAAAGGTCCTGGGCGGGGAGGGAATACACATTTGGGAGGAACTGAAAGAAGAGTTGTGTGGCTGAGGCCCAGAGCAAGAGGGAGCCGGTGTGGCTAAGGAGGGGTACAGGCCCTGTTAAAACATATTATCATTATCACAAGAACAATAGAAGGCCATCAAAATGTGTTTACTAGTTGAGGGCAAATGTAAAGACGTCAGAAAGAGGCTCCAAATTAGGTACCCTCCTACCCCCGATTCATACTATTACTCTGAGTTTGGGGTTTGAACATGGAAAGCTCCTCTTAAAAACTGTAAAATCCTTTTTAAATATCCAAAGGCCTCCATCACATATTCATTCATTTATTCATTCTACAACTATTCCTGGGCACCTAGTATGTGCTGGGCACTGCCCTTTGGTCACTGTCCATACAGAGCTTACACGCAGGAGACAGAGACAGACAAGGAGCAACAGCCAAGCTGCCAGGCACCGCCCCCCACACACACACTGCCCGCCCCATCCTCCCAGTGCCTCCCTGCATCCAAGCAGCCTCAAATTGGCATCGTATGAGCAAAGCTGAGACTCACCAAGTCAGACAATAGTGAACTAAACTAAGTCCCTGCTCTTCCCAGGCTGGCAGCGTAATGATAAGCCTAACACAAAACAAATAAATACCTATATATACACCAAGCAGGTTGTGAGAAATGCACTGAAAAATAAATCAGGTAACAGGGATGCCAAGTGAGGAAGGGCTTGCTATTTTATAGACAGTGGTTAGAGAAGGTTTCTGATTAAGTGCCATTTGAGCAGACAGCACACTGGGAAGCTGGCTGGAGGAAGAGCATTCCAGGAAGATGGTATGGCAAGTGCAAAGATCCTGAGCAAGAAGCATGTCTTTCCTGTTCCAGGAACGCAGGGAAGTCAGCGTGGCTGGAGGGGACAGCGAGGGGAGATTGCCCCTAAGGAGTCAAGGGTTTTGGTGTCTGCAACAGGGGCAGAAGCCAGCTAGGTCACATAGTGTCTCCAGTAAGGAGTTTGGATTCCATGTTGCAATGGGAAGTCAGCCTCTGTAATAAAGCCTGGCACAAGGTGGTTAAGCGCTGAGAGAAAATAAATCAGGTTAAGGGGATGGAGAGACTGGAAGGCTGGGGAGGCTATTTAAAACAAGTGGTGAGAGAAGTTCTCTCTGAGGAAATGACTTGAGGGCTGAGTCTCGAAGTATCTGAAGGAGCAATCACGCCGATTTCTGGGGGAAGCCAGTTCCAGGCAGAGAAAATAGCACTGAAGTGGGAATAAGCTTGACATATTCCAGAAAGAGCAAGAAGGTCAGAGTGGCTGGTGCACAGCACAGGAGGAAGAATGGGAGGAGACTCAGGGTGGGAAGCAGGCAAGGGCAAGTTCAAGAGGCCTTTGGAAGCCAGAGTAAGGCCTTCTGTTCTAAAAGCACTGGAAGAAGTTTGGAGGATTTTAAGTAGAGAAAGGACCGATGTTTGTTCTAGTGGGATTACTCCGATTGCCGTGTTGAGAAGAGACAACAGCAGGGAAGAAGTGGAGCAGGGAGATGGGATAAGAGGTGGCTGCAGTAGCTATGGCCTAAGATGGAGATGGCCTGGACCGCCACGGCAGCAGTAACTAGATTCTTGGTCTGTTTTGAAAGCAGAACTGGCGGTACTCGCTCATGAACTGGATACAGAGGTGGGGAAAAAAAGAGAGAAGTCAAGGGTGGCTTCTGTTTTCGTGGTTGTTTGTTGGTTTGTTGAGGGAATCAGATCAAAACTCAGTGGATTTCAAGGGTTGCTCCTGAGAAAGAAGAGTGTAGAGCAAAGCCACAGCCTCAGGCAGGGTTAGACCTGGGTGACAGGCTGCAGCCTCTCGATGGCTGAGACTTGGAGGGGCTGGAAGGGGCACCAAGAGACTGGGAACAAGCCAGCAAGGAGAGGAAGGGAAGGCCTTCAGCCCCCTAAGGAGATCAGAGTCAGGGAGGAGCTGTGGGGGAACTTGAGAGTTTTGTTCCCTACGTTATGTCTTTAATCATTACACAGTAAAATTGACTCTGTGTGTTTGTGTGCACGTGTGTGGGGGTGTGCGTGTGTGTGTACAGGTTTATGGATTTTTGCACCTGTATAGATACATATAATCACCACCACCATCAAGATACAGAACAATTCCATTGTCCAAAACTCTCCATCATGAAATCCCTCAGCTCTGTTCTCCATGACTATGGCTTCGTCCTTTTGAAACTGTCATATAAATTGAATCACATAGTATATGATCTTCTGAGATGATTCTTTTACTCAGAATGCCTTTCAAATGCCTTTGAGATTCATCCAAATGGTTACTTTGTACTGCTGAGTAAGTATTCCACTGTATGGACACACCACGGCTTGTTTACCCATTCGCCTCCTGACGGACATCTGGATTATTTCCAGGTATGGGCAATTAGGAAGAGAGCTGCTACAGATATGCGTGTACAGGCTTCTGTGAGAACTTTAGTTTTCATCTCTGTAGGGTAAATACCCAGGAGTGGGACTGCTGGTGGTATGGTAGCGTGTGTTTAACTTTATAAGAATCTCAAACTGTTTTCCAGTGGTGGTTGCATGGTGCGTTCCCACCTGCAATGTGGGAGAGTTCCATTTGCTTGGCCTCTTCACCAGCACAGAAAAAGTATTTCAGTCATTCTAATGGATGTCTAAGCATTATCCAGCTGTGATTTTTAACTTGCATTTCCCTTATAACTAACAATGTTCAGCATCTGTTTATGTCCTTATTTGCCCTCCTTATAGCCTCTCTGGTGAAGTCTTCAAGACTTCTGCCCACTTTTTAATGGCTTCTTCTCTCCCTGCTGATTTTGAGAGAGCTTCATATTATTCTGGATATAAGTCCTTGTTCAGATACATAATTTAAAAGTATATTTTCCCAGTGGGTGTACGACTCTTCATTCTGCTAATAGTCTTTCACAGAGAAAAAGTTTTGAATTTTGGTAAATTCCATTTATCACTTTTTTCTTTTATAAATCATGCTTTTGCTGTGATGTCTAAGAACGCTTTGTATAACCCCAAAGATTTTCTTCTAAAAGTTTTACAATTTTACTTATTACATTTGAATCTATGATCCATTTTGAGTTAACTTTTATATAAGGTGTGAGGTTTGGGTCAGGGTTCATGTTTTGCATAGAGATTTTCAATTGTTTTAATACCATTTGTTGAAAATGGTATTGAATTGAATTTGTACCTTTTGTCATTGAACTGAATTGTTTTTGCACCTTTGTCAAAACCATATATTTTGGGGTCTATTTCTGGGCTGTATTCTGTTTTATTGATCTATACGCCTGTCTCTTCGCCAATACCACACTGTCTTGATTACTCTAGCTATTTTATAAGGCTTATTATTGAGTAGTGTGACTCCTCCAACCTTATTCTTCGGTTTCAAAATTGTTTTAACTATTCTAGTTCCTTTGCCTTCCCATATAAATTTTAGAATCAGCTTGTCTATACCTACAAAAAATCCTGCTAGGATTTTGATTGGAGTTGTGTTAAATCTATCGATCAATTTGAGGCTAACTGACCTCTCTACAACATTGAGTTTTTCAATCCATGAACAGGGTGTCTCTCCATTTTTAGGTCTTTGTTGTTCTCTTTCCTCACCATTTTGTAGTTTTGGGCAAACGGATCCTGTACATGTTTCATTATGTTTACAGCTAAATATCTCACTTTTCAGAGCTATTGTAAATTGTAAGGGTTTTTTAAATTTTGGTTTCTAATTGTACATTACTAGTATATGAAAATCCAATTAATTTTTGTGTGTTTACCTTGTATCTTGCAAACTTGTTAAACTCACCTATTGGTACTAGGAATTTTTTGTAAATTCCTTGGAATTTTTTTCATAGACAAATAAGTCACCTGTGAATAGGAACAGTTTTGTTTCTTCTTTTCCAATCTTTATTTCTGCTTCTTGCCTTATTGCACTTGGTAGTATTCCCAGTACAATGTTGAACAGGAGTGACGAGAGTAGCACCATTGCCTTGCTGCCAATCTTAGGAGTAAACCATACAATCTTTCATCATTAAGTATGTTAGTTATACGGTTTTTATAGATGCCATTTATTAGTTTGAGGAAGTCCCTGTGAATTTCTAATTTTCTGAGAGTTTTTATCATGAACGGATGTTGAATTTTGTCACACACTTTTTCTGCAGCAAATGAAATGAACATGTGATTTTGCTTCTTTAGACTGTTAATGTGGCAGATTACACTTAATCATGGTAAAATATTCTTTTTTGCTGGATTTGACTTGCTAATACTTTGTTGAAGAGTTTTTCTATGTCACTGTTCATGAGGGATAGTGATCTGTAGTTTTCTTTTTTTGTATTATCTTTGTGAGATGCAGATTAAAGCAGTGTTTAGAGGGAAATTTGTAGCATTAAATGCTACTTAGAGTATTTAACAATGCTAAAAAACAGGAAAGGATTCAAATCAATAATCTAAGCTTCCACCTTAAGAAACTAGAAAAACAACACCAAAGTAAACCAAAACAAGCAGAGAAAAAGGAAGTAATAAAAATAAGAGCAGAAATCAATGAAACAATAGGATCTGTTTGGTATTGAGTTAACACTGGCCTCATAAGATGAGTTGGGAAGCGTTCCATCCTCTTCCATTTTCTGGAAGAGATTGCGTAGAATTGATCTAATTTCTTCTGCAAATGTTTGAGAGAATTAACTAGAGAAATCCTCTGAGCCTGGAGATTTCTTTTTTTGGAGATTTTAAAGTACAAGTCCAGTTTCTTTAATAGATATAGAACTATTCGGGTTATCTATTTCATCTTGGTGAGTTTTGGTAGTTTGGGTTTTTCGAGGAAAACGGTACAGTTCTTCTAATTTGTTGAATTTATGTGCATAGAGCTGTTTGTAGTATTCCCTGATGATTTTTTTTTATTGTCTGTGGGATCTGTAGCATTATCTTCTCTTTCATTCTGGGTATTGGTAATTTGTGTCCTCTATCTCAATCTCTCTCTCTCTTTCATTCATTTGTTTTTCTCTCACACACATATTTCCTCTTGCTAGAGGCCCATCAATTTTAATGATATTTGCAAAGAATCAACTTTTGGCTTATTTTATTTTCTTCCCTCTTTTCAATTTCACTGATTTCTGCTCTTTATTGCTCCCACTGCTGCCATTAACGAATTCCCTGGGGACTGGGGTACAAGGGAACAGAGGAAAAAAACAGAAATGATGGGTTTTTGCACTCCTTCTGAGAGTTAGGAGTTTCTTTCCCTGCTCCTTGAACAAGCTTCTCCTGGAGCTCTCCCAGTCTGCTTCCTGGAGCCCACTCCTAGTTTTCAGGCTGCACTGAGTTCAGGGTGGGGAATATCAGAGGGAAAAAATGGTCAACTCACCTCCAGTTCAGTGGTACTCCAAATTCTGGTCTTCTTCCCCAATTTACCTGCTACTTTTAAATTTTCAGAGTTCATCCTTTCTGTCCAGGTTTATAGTTGCAGTCAGTCAGAACAACCGGGTTGTGTGTGTTTCTTCCATCTGACCTAGAACTTCCATCCCCCACGTTCTTTGGGTCCGATTCAGAGAAGGGCTTGGGACCTGATATATGGGGCCATCTTATCTTCTACCACCACCACTATTCCATCTCCATGAGCTTATCTTTCACCACTACTGCCTTCACCACTACCCCATCTCCTTGAGTTCCACAGGGACCATCTGCACTTGAGGTTGAGGCAACTTTACGATTGGCACATCCAGGACTAGACAGATCCCAGACCAGCTAAGTGTCTTCCTTGAGAGATCAGTTCCTACTACATAAGAATTAGTAGTTTGTTCCAAAGGGGATACTTAGTGAATTCAGTGTTGGGGCATCATGTTCAAATGTGGTACAGATTGTCCCAGAGGCCCATGGTTGCTTTCATGAAGTTGTTTTCCAGGCTGGACTGACAATTCATGAGATGACTTGATTTTTCTTATGAACTCACTAAAAGGAAAAGCAAGCTTACCTGTTCTTCAGGCTCATGCACACTCTCTATGGTCTTTTCTGATGCTAGGTGAATTTGTTCCAAATTTCCAGTGCTCTACTGAGAATGCAACCTGAGCCAGGCATCCACATCATCCTCATAAAGTTGAGTACCAATTCTCCTAGTGCAATTAGAGAGAAATGTCCCAGTTGCAATACCTTGCAGGCTTGATGGAGAAGCCTGACAGCAACTGAGAAACCCATCCTTTCCCTCCAGGCCTGTCTGAACCAAAGGCGCCTAGCAATTCAAGGGCTTGTCTTTTTAACATATTTTAAAATTAAAGTCAACATGGAAATAAGGTGGGTGGGTGACTCAAACTGAATGATCATTGTGTGCCAGGCTGGTTATCTCACTGTTTGTTATACAATAAAAGAGGATCAGATAAACACAGGCATAACCTCTGCCTCCATTGATAATGTAAATCATCCCTTGTATCATTTGTCTTTCCTTCAGGCTGGATACAAAAGGCATAGAAATGAACAATTCATGCCTAAACACAGGAGAGCTTGAAAGCTAGTGTATGTCAGATGTTTATTCTGGGTCATCATTAAGGGGTTGAGTGGATTTGCTTATAAACACAGGCTATTCTGTCGGTAGGGAGTGGGAGAGACAGGTGTTTCTTGTAGTGTGGAGACAGCTCTCTTAAGAACACACTGCAACTTCTCTGCCATGCACAGTAAGTTATAAAGATAATTCTTTTTATAAGATATGAAATGTTGTCTCCTGAGCAGTGAAAAGCATAATGTGTTATAGAAACAATGCTTTTTCTCTCCACTTTGTGCAAATGCCATTTTTCATTAACCACTGAGTGGGAGCTTGCTAGAGATTGAAATGAGAACAGAGTTGCCCCTCCCGCAAATGGTCAGGCACTTCCTGACACACATTCAGCAAAGACCTCCATGGGGGCCTTGGGAGATCTCCCCAGGCAGCTTCCCCCACAGTGAAGCTTGGAGCACCAAGCCCTTGAAGGATGTCGCGTCTTTTCAGGTTATCCATTTCCACCGCCCTCATTCTCTGCTGAGGCTTTTGTGGGTGGTGCTGGTTGTTTTTCCCACCCAGTCCAAAGGCAGCTAAAGAAAAAGTGCCAAGACAAACAGAACGAGAGCCTTGGGGACTCGGTAATGGGCACAGAGCGTAGAGTGCAGTAATCATTCTTTTGATTTGTGCTCAGATATGTTTTCTATTTGCTTTCACACAGAATGTACATTTTCCCCCTGGATTGCAAATAATCTGAACCAGGGTAAAACCATTACAAAGTGGCCTTCAAACATCATGTCTGTATTGGAATTGAATGACTGATCAGACATTTAAATACGAAAACTGGGAATTCGGGTAAACTGCACTGATATGGTTTTTTAAAACACGCTCAGAGTTGTTTAAATAACCTTTGCTTTCTTGGGTCTTTCTCTCTCTTTTTAAAAAGGTTCTGCATTTTTTTTCTTATTAATTTTGCTCCCATTTGGTTTGATTTTAATGTTCTTCAATGATTTGGTTGTATCCACGAAGCCAAAAATAAAAAATCACTTATGCATCATTCTAACAAACAGAACAAGGAAAGAAGATGAGATGGAATTCTCAACATCCCCAGCGTCTGGTGATCTCTGCCCTTTCTCCAAGGCCACTTTCTTGGGATAACCGACATCTTCTTATGTTATCATCAGTGTCCCTGGGCTAGCCCCTTTGAAGTCAAAAACAAGCAAAGAAATAAGCACACGTGGAATGACTGCTTCGGCTGGGTGTCCTGCACCCTGACCCCGCAGAGAGGGAAAGGAAAAGCAGAGCTGGGGAAGAGTGAATGGCTCATGCTGCGCTGGGCTAGGCTCTTCTCTGACAGCGACCCTGATGGCAGTCAGGCGAAGGAATCCTGCGACAACAGGCCTCTAAGTCCCAGGTTAATGTCAAGTGCTAGATTTTCTTTTAGTTACTCAAGGATCAAAGGGAAATTATTCAATAAAAAGGAACTTAAAGGGGACTTCTGGGCCGACACAAACCTTAATCAAAAACACTTGTTCAAAGGCAGCTTCCTTGACCTGTTTTTTCATATTGTCTTTCCAGTGCTTGTACACATTTGTGATTAAAGTAAGGATTTTCTCCATCACAACTCCATGTTCCCTTTCCTCTCAGCTGACCAGAATTTCACAAGGGTGACATGACAGTTTGTTGCTAAGGAACTGAAGATATATGTCACAATTCAACATTCTGATGAAGAAAGAGTAAATACTTTTCAGCAGATTGGATGTTAGGCATAAATAAGCAGTGTGCGCCTGTGTCTCTGTGTGCACATGTGCGTTGTTATAACTGACAACAGGAGGGAGAGCGAAAGCACAAGCGTCTTCCTGTTTGAAATGTCGGTGATTAGCCACCTCCTCTGTGAAAGCTACTCTGTAATAACCCTCAATTGCCTCTTACTTGTAAGAATATCACTCATGCATTTGAACTTTTCACTTCGGCTTGTTTCACTCCTCTCCGTTCAGATCCCTGCTCCTTCACTCTGTCGTGTCAGAGATTTATCACACCATGACCTTAGTCATATTCTGCTTTAAAAGGAGTCAAAAACAAACTTCCCGGAGTCTCTAAAATTCTAGGTGTTCAGCAGGGAAACTGGAACATGAAATTCCTCCCACTTGGAGTACACCCACGTCGATATTTCTTGAAAATCTATTTATCTTAGTCACGACCTATGAACATGAATAGACTATGGCTGATGTTTCCCCATATCCCGCGTGCCTGAGCACTAGGAAAAGTTAGCATTTATACAGTGACAATTTCTAGAGGGAAGGACAAGAACTTGACAGGGTTTTTTTAAACAGAACTCTTTAAGAAACGGAACATTTTAAACGTGACTTTTTCTTTTGCACGATTAAAAAATATTTCTGGTCTCATTTATTGCTCCTGCTGTCGTGTTGCTGATTTAGGTATACATACAATAATACAGAAGTACACACCATGAATTAAAGAGGAGATGCACATATGCAGAAAAGGAAACAGTGATTCTTCGAAAATTGAAGATAGAGCTCAATTACTTTATAGAAAACTACAGGAAGATGTGACGTGAATTTGATTGAAGAGAAGTAAACTTCAGTGGTCAAACCCTTGGGTTCTGGGCCAACATTTTGCTTGAATTCTGTCTATACCCACTGCAGTGGGGGACAGTTTGGAGTAGCGCAATGTTTACTCTGCCTAATTGAGGAGGTTGGACGTTAATGAGTTTGCTGAACACTGCCAAGAAGAATGTTGCATGTGAAAGGGAAACCAAAGGGTACGTGGAAATGGAAAACTGTCCTGGGAACATGGGAAAGTTCATTTTGGTGGGCTGGGAGAAGTCCAAACAAAATAGGTTTTAGAAAGAGGTGATGTGGTTAAAAGACACCCCAACTAGAACAGAACTATAAATGTTGAGTTTGACCTGACCTCGCATAAATGATACAGGCATGTTCACAAGCAAACAAATTGACATTATGTCACTTGATTCTGCTCATTATTTATGCTACATGGGCTTTCTTTCTGTGGGCCTTGAAGATTTCTCCCAAACACACCAAAAATTTAAAGTTTACACCCAAATCTGAGAATAAAAAGTGGGAAGTATCTCTAAATCTAAATACCTAAATCTAATGGAAATGTGTAATTGAAGACAAACCTTGGATTGGTACCAATATAAATTTGGTTTAAGGTGACTAGGGCTATGTATTCTCAAGATGAGAACATTTAGGAGTCTCAACATGTTTTGAATCCCTTCTGTCCAGGACTCTGCCAAGGGGCAGAGGGATCAAAAAAAAGGAGCAAGGAGTAGGCTCTGCCCTTGGGGAGTTAGGACATGACAGAGGCCAGAGTATCAAAGAGGCACATATGACTGCACACCCAACAGGTTCTAAGAGTGGCTTTGGCCAAACTTGCTACAGAAATGATGAATAATCAGAGAAGGCCTCTCCAAAAGGGAGATATTGTCCTGATAACCAAAGGATATAGAGGTGGGGGAAAGGATGAGGGTGTCCTTAGACTAGGAAAAAACATAAGGAAAGGCAAGGAGGCTGGAGTAGTCCTGAGATGACTCAGAATATTCTGGTTACCCACTGGTGTGTAGCAAGTTACCTCGAAACTTAGCAATTCAAAATAAACATTTTATTTTCCTCACGATTTTTGTGTCTCCATAATTCAGGAAGGGCTCAGCTGGGTGGTTTATCTCTGATCTACATGGCATCAGCTGGGACTAGAGGATCCATTTCCAAGATGGTTTCTTCACTCATAAGTTTGGTGCTTGGAGTCTTTGGCCTGCCTGTATCTCTCCCTAGCATCTTCTTCACCCTGGCTTGGGCTTCTCACAAGGACAGTCTCAGAGCAGTAGGACTTCTTATAAGGCAACTTAAGGTTCCAAGAGATTGTTCCCAGGGACACAGCCAGAAGTTGCAAGGCTTTTTATGACCTAACCTTGGAAGACCCAGACATCATTTCCACCACATTCTACTGGTCACGCAGGTCACAAAGGCCAGTCCTTATTCAAGGGAATGAGAATTAGAGTCCATCTCTCAGGGGGAAAAGTCACAACAAATGTGTGGCCAACTCTAATCTACCATAAGGAGCAATGAACAAAACAGAGTGATTTAAGTAAATCGTCAATGTCCAAGAGCAGGAGCAACTGTCAGAGAAAGAGGAACAGGATGAGTGTAGAGGGCTTTGAAGGTGAGGTTAAGAGATTTGAATGTTTCGAGAATAACATCTTTTCCCCTGGCATATCCTCTCCTGTGGAACTGCACTCAGCTAGATGAAAGAGAGCACCAGGATTTTCTAAGGTTCCCAGGCATTGGACTAGGTAAGTGAAGGAGACTGAAATTCCCCATCTGAGTGTCTCTAACAGGATACTTTCTGGTCTGGGTATATTTGGTTGTGAAGAACAGAGACTCATTCAAGCCAGTTTAAGAAAAACAAGGACCTATTCAGAAGCACAACAGGCAAGCATAACGGCATTCCAGGACAAGAGGTAGGGGACGTGGGTCACAGGAAGTTTGACAAGTCTGACACTGCAAACCCCAGAGCCAGGGTTACCTCCCCTGTCCCTGATAGCGGCCTGAGGTCTCTCATCTCTGTGTCAGCTTTGATCTCTTGCTCGTCTTCATAGACAAGCCTTCTCTGCTGACTCATCAGAGTACACCTGGCTGAAAACGGCTGCCCCAGGTCCCCAAAGCCTTTGATTCCTGGATGGTCTATATGCCTTTGATTCCAACTGCCCATCATCTGCTTACAGATTGTGTACATTTTAACTTGAATTCTGGAGAGAAGGTGTCCGGTTGGATTAGACCAGTCTATGGATTGGTTCCCCTTGAGTCAAATATCCACTCTTAGTATAATCAAGTATGGCTGGAGAAGAGGCTTAGATGTTTGATGAAAAATAACATAAAAAGCATCTGGTCGTCCCTTTCCCCCATCAGTGAGACAGCATAGATGGCGAGCAATTCAAGAGAAAAGGTGTAGGATGGCTATGTGACAAGAAAGAAGGACCATGTGGAAAACATGCCAGCCTAGAGCTGGGGGCTGGGAGAAGGACAGAACAGCTTGGTCCCCAAGTCATTCTTCATTCATATTCCAAACCCTTCCCTGAAGGAGTCAGACCCATTTCCTATCGAACTTGTCCTCGCAGCCTTGATATATGAAGCAGTAAAGTAATGGACACTAATGGATAGTATCAAAGAAAGTCCTTTCTTATCTGGCTCCCACAGAGGACTTTAATGCTTATAATAGTATTTGGGGGTATTAGCCCTCTCTTCCTATGCTTTTCTCCAGCACACCCAAGTCATAAGGGAAAGATTGATGGCATAACTATAAGCCCTTTAATTTTGTCAATGAAAATTATTAATTAAAAAAGTGAGTAAGAAAACAAATCCCAGTTGGAGAAAAGTATTAATGATACTTCATACTGTCATAGAAAAATGCTAATTGGGATTTTCCTTTCCCCTAATTAGCAGACATAAATCAGGATAAATTTTAAATTGATGAGAGCTCTGTCAACACCAGCAAAAGGTATTGACCTTCTCGTGGTAAAGGTAAGTATGAAGTACATTAAAATCACCATTTTCTCAGTAATCAAGTTTACCTCCATAATAACGTTGGACTATGACACTCCTTCAGAAATTCTCCAAACAACAGCACTGAATGGAATTCTGCTAGGGTAGGAGAATTGTGGCTGGGCGGTCAAAATCAATTTGTTCCTGTGATTGACATGAGGGCCTGCGTGTCAGCCAAGCTCTCTCATACCATCTGTGCTCTGATGATGATCAATAGGTATTTGCAATATGCCCAGGAAATGTGCTGTTTGATTCCTTTTTTTTACATGAGAGAGACAACAAAACCAACTCAACTAGAGCCTTCTAATGTGGCTGTAGAAGCTGGCTGATGAATTATTAGAATATAGAGTTTGCACTGATAAACTTTTGAACTTTCATTGAACTTGTAGATTAAGAATAGGCAGTTTTTCCAAGAGGAAAATTCACCAGACAACCAACAATTTTTCTTTCACGTATTTAAGCAAGATGTTCGATCTGGTAAGGAAATAATAGTAATTTATGTCTTTGATAATTGAGAAGGATTATAGTTCTATACACAGAAAAAGCAACCATCACCCAGGCCCTGTGAGTCACAAAGCCATTAAAGAAGAAGCTTCCAGCTTAAAAGCACATGAAACCTCCGGATTTAGAGTGTGATGTTCTCTAAGAGGGAGCTGAGAGAGGGGAAAAAAATCCCCATCTACTTGCAAAATTAGGGCCCCCTCTCTGCCTTCCTTCCAAACAACCATAATGACACTTTTCAGATTCAGCTTAATCTCCCACACTAAAAGAAACACACACACAAACATGCAGAACCATTTCTCTTTGCACACATAGCTCCCTTGCATATACCACTATGCACACACATAAGAGGCCCACACTGACCCTTAGCGGGAGGCAACACTCCAAATATAAACGATGAAGCTGCCTCCTTGAATCTGCAGAGAATCATCGTTCTCCGAACATCTTTTGTCCTGTAATCTGTAGGAACAGCCAGGAGCAGATTAAAGGTTAAGAGGGAAGATTGCTGACCAGCTAGAAACGTGTTTGGTACATTCAACTCGCTACAAGAAATTACTTTACTGATAAAATAGCATCAGCTGAGATTAGATTCCTGAGAGATGGGAATTACTAATTTTGCTGCTAGGACACTAAACAGCTTGTGTTAAAAATGCACGCTGGCTTGTGGCTCTTTGGCTTGGTTGGTACAATCCACCGAAGACTTCAACTAAACGCTGGCCACTCAACAGTTCAGTTGCCCTTATTAGTGATAAATCCTATCACCTTCCTTCCTAGGTCTCTTCACTATAATGCTTTTGCTTTCCTGGAATTAAATTTGAGTCGATCCTACTGTTACCTTTAGCATCCACCTTGCTAGATGCTCAAAAATGAGAAGGACACGATCTTATCACAAGTTGCTAATAGCTGGTGTTCATAGCATCACGGGTGTTATAATGCAAAGCTGGGAAACAGCCAACAAGAATGAGGGATGCGATCTCAAAGAGAAGTAGAGGGATGGAGTCGGCAGCTTCATTTGGAGGGTCCAAAGTGGCTATTTCAGTTGCAAGGAACAGAAACTTATGCAAGTTTTCTCAAGTCATGAGGTTAGGTATTATTATAAGAACCCAAGACCTGGTACTGGAAAGTCACCAGGAACCTGGGCAGGTCTAGGGACCCATTATTCTCACCATCTCTCACTTTCTCTTATGGCATCTCTACCATGTCTGCGTGTCTGCTCCACCCTCTTGTCTCTACTTCCTTGGCTTACTCCAAGTTTCTGTTTCCTCATAACTGTTGTTTGCACATGACTGCTCATGACCTTGACTCTATCTCTGGGCTCTTAGTTTTAGCAATCACTGCTAACTGCCTTATTCAAATTTCTAAAAAGGAGACAGAGGGCCAGCCCTAGTGGCCTAATGGTAAAGTTCAGCATGCTCTGCTTCGGCAGCCTGGGTTCAGATCCCAGGTGCAGACCTACACCACTCCTCTGTCAGTGGCCATGCTGTGGTGGCAGCTCACATACAAAAACAGGAAGATTGGCAGTGGATGTTAGCTCAGGGCAAATCTTCCTCAGCACAAAAAAAAAAAAAAAAAAGGAGAGAGAATTTAATTGTGCTACTCACATTTCCTGTGGCCACACTCAGGGTTACTGGCCAGCCACTAGAAGGACTGCTGCTCACCCAACCATGGACCAATTCTCTGTGGTCAAATGGACCATATCATGGGGTATAAATAAAGCTGTCCCTTCAGAAGAGGCAGTTCAATTATAAAGGGCTTGGCAGGCATTCTGAAGGTTGATCTGCCTGGCCCATGGGATAACTGGAAAAGGTTCCAGGGAGGACATAACATTTGAGATGATCATAAAATGATCCCTTGTATGGATAGGTAAAGATGGAGTAAAAGTGGAGGTAATTCCATACGCAAAAGACAAAACTGGGAAAGTAGGGAGTATATCTGTGAGTATTTTAGTTTGGCTAGAGCAGTGCTTCTCAAATTTTCTGTGCATGTGAATCACCTGCGGATCTCGTTAAAATGCAGATTCCTATTCAATATGCTTGAGGTGGGGCCTGAGATGTGGCTGAGATGCTGCATCTCTAGCAAGTTCCAAGGTGATGCTGATGTGCTGGCACACACTTTGCATAGTAGGGCTAGAACAAAGAGCCTGTCAAAGCCTCGAATGCCAAGCTAAGAAATTGGCACCTACTCTACTTTGGCAAGTAATAAGAAGCCCTGGAAGATTGGGGACAGAAGAATGATACAATCAGAATGGTGTTAAAGGACAATTGATTTGGCAATGCTTTGTGGGATAAATCAGAGACCTGGAAGATGAGCTATTTAGCAATTGTAACGACTAGAAAAGAGGTAAAAGGACTTAATCAGGATGACCTCAGTGGAAGGGGAAAGGAAGGGCTGCATGAGATAAGATATATAGCCAATTGAACACGCCCTTGCCAGCGTCCTTCCCCAGTCTTGCCTTAGTTGACAAGAGAAGCCACTTCTGCAGGCATCATCTGGCAAGATCTTTCTATGTCCTTTAGAGGGTGTCTGCTTTTCATTTCAAATCACATCTAAAGATACATCCTCTCTTTTACCTCTAACCCTTAATTTCATTCTCTCTGCCTAACTGCATTTTCTATGGTGTGCAACTTGCTGCATGATTTAACTATATTATAACCATGTAACTATGTTATTTAGCTATTATTTCATTGTGTACCAGTAACCAAATTCGGTAACTCTGTTTGTTCTGCTGGGGAGTTTTGTAGGAAGCATATCTGAAGGGCACTAGGCAATGAAGTAAAGTCTATTACCGCCTTATCACCATCAGGAAAATGATCTGTTTGTTTGCAGTTCACTGAAGTACATGGCTAAAGAAATTGAAAGAGAGCTTCCGGAGGGTCTGTGTAAAGTCCAGACATGGAGATGGATGGATACTCCCAACGCTACGCTTTGGTTCAAGATCCCAAAAAACAGTTATGACAATACACAGTAGGGTTGTTTCCAAATCAAGTAGTATTGACGGGAAAAGGAGATGGGGAGACAAACCCTATATTAGAATCCAGAACCTCAGTTAGTACCCAGCTTACCCAGGCCCTACTATATATTTAAAACCAGGCAAAAGATAAGCTTGAAGTCCCTGAAATTTTCTTAAGGCTAAAGCTTTCATAATATCCTGAGATTATGGATATAAAGGAAGAAATCTGTGCTTACCTACTGGATTATTCGTGCCATTTTGAGGTCAAACTCTGAACGCTGAACTTTGGTTCTCTGGTTGAACATTTGAGGTCCCTGTGCATTAAATAATTTACACAGCAAGCAGGACTTTAACTCCAATCCTTTTCCTCCTAATGGGGTGGAATTTTGTGCACAAGTATAGACTCACAGCTCTAAAACCAAACAGCTGTTGCTGACCAAAAAATAAAACAACAATAACAACAACAATTAGTCCTGTATTTAAAGAAAGAAAGAAAAAGAATTATCCAGCCCAAAAGACAAGAGCTATTTTGATTGTACAAGAAAGAACATAATCAGAGTCAGGAACACAATGGAGGAAATATTCCCAAAGGAAATCAAGATTAAGATGCACACTTGGGCCTCTTCCTACAAGCGCCAACCTCCCAAGCCCACAGGTCATTTTGCTTGACAATGTCACATCGATTCACATTTCACAATGTGCTCTTAACTTTAGAATCTTAATGTGCTGGCTGGAATTAGCTGTGTCTTTGGAGCAGAGCCTGATCTTGGCCATGTCCTTCTTTGGAGAGACTTCCTGGTTGGCTGGAGGCATCAGCAAGATGCCTTGTCATTCTGGTAAATGAGAACCAAGAAGAAATAAACAATAAATGTGTGTGTATACATGTATATACGTATATGTACAAACACATATATGCATATATACATGAATTGAACATATGTATTATATACATATAAACATGTGGCATGGCATGTCCTTGCAAAACACTGGGAAACCATGCTTTGAAGAGAACATGGATATTCTGAAAAACTTTCATGTTCCATAATGACTGTAGTAATGATTTCATCATGTTGTACACCTTAAATATATACAATTTTTATTTTAAAAAATAAAATATAAAAACATAGGAAAGGAGGAAATGAGACTTCCTGTGTTCAGTGAAGCCAATGGTAATGGGTCAAACTCTCTGGCGCCGTTATTGGAAGGAAAATGGAGTTCAGGCCACTAGGAAGCTGCAGGGAAGAAAGAGGAAAGGCTTCTGAAGACTGGCGTGAACTGTGTGAGTCACTGGGTAGGGGAAGGAAACCGAGATTTTGTGGGCCCACTTCCTTTCCTCAGCCCCACTTTGGGGCTCAGGACTGTGGGCACATTTCTGAGTGTCCTGGTGGTGGCTGGGGTGGGGAGGAGCAGAGCCCAGAGTCAGCCTGCTGTGCTGATCATCTGCTGCCCCGAGGATTTCCTCCAGAGGCAATCCAGAAGGAAATACCCCGAATGCCACCAATCCTTTTCCTTGCTTCCCTCTGTGCCACACCCTTTCCCAGCCTCGCTTCCCCAGAAGTAAGACACACTATCAGCCTAAGTAGCATCCCTTCCCTGAGAGGTCATGGTCTACAGTCTCCGTCTCTCAGGTATGAAGAGGCTGCGGCAGAAGGAAATCCAGCCTCTCCAGTTGCACAGGGCGGCAGGCACTCTCCTCCTGGCCTTATGAGCAGAGTGTCCCTCAGTGTTTGTGACTGCCAGGCGGGCCCTGCCTCCTGGGTAACAGGACGGACACTGGGTTCAAGCCTCCTGTGTGAGGCTGGGCCTCACCCGGTACTTTCACACAAGGTCCCATCCTGCCGCTGTCTGCAGTGTCACCCTCCAGGCAGTCATCGTGGAACCTGCTCCTTGGTGGAACACCACCCACAACCACCCATTGCCCCTACAAGGGACAGGAGAGCTGAGGTTTCAGGGCCCAAGTGTAGATGCAAATTGGAGTATTTTTAATGTTCTGAGAATGATAGTGAAAACACCTTAAGGACAAGAGTTGCATTTAATCTGCAAATGTGGATTGAGAAGAACCCCTGAAAGTGACTATAAAAGAATCATAATGATGTTATAAGAACAGGTGTAGTTGAGTGGGGTGGAGTTTAGGGGTGGCATCATGGAGAGCTGTGGGTGTTCGGGAGCCACCCTTACCCGGTAGATGTCTGTGAGTTGATGAAGAGAAGAGCAGTGCACCTGACAGGAGAGCCACATGGAAGAGCCCAAGCAGAGAAGGTCCTTGCGGAGGGAGGAGAGGCGCACCACACAAAAAGCCTCAGCTGGAGATGCTGGACTACTGAGCCCACCATTTACCCAGAAACCAGCATGGCGCAGGACCTAGCTGGCAAACAGGACAGGTCCTTACCTCTCCAGAGACCCAAAGAAGGTGACCTGCAGAGACCCAACTAGGTAGATGTGGAGGATGCTGTGCACTGGTTTACTCAACCTCCATTCCAAGCTTCTCCAGGGGACCATCCTATATGACAGACACCTTAGAAAAACTAAATTTCCCGTCCTCCTTTGCAAGTTGGGGTCCAGATGGGATTAGGTTCTGCCAATCAGATGCACCAGCGCCAGACCTCAATTCAGAGCCCAGTTATATGGGGCAAGAGACAAGGTCTTTACTTGGCTGGCCGTGATCTCAGCAGAGGCGGGGGGCTCTGCAGTGGGCAGGTGGGAGCACAGCCTTCCCAGCCATGTCTCCTGAGTAGAGTAATTCTGCCAGCTGGAAATCTTTCTGGAAGCTCTGATGAGAGCCTGCTTGCCTAGCCCTTCAAAGTGTTTGTAGGCCACTCAATACCTGATTATTAATCCCCCCGTGTTTCAACTAGCTAGAGGGATTTTTGTCTTCTGAAGTGGCACAGACAGTGGAGGACCCAGCACGTCTAACACCCAAAGTGGATCATCTTTTTAACACCCTTCTCTAGGTGACAAAATTATTTTCAGTGATAACCATAATAATCAGTAATTATTATTATTCTCATTAGTTCATTAGTTTTAAAATAATCATTTAAGAAGAATAAATGTCTATTTTAAAAATATTATTTGAATTCAGTCAAATACTTGGTGTATGAATGAAAATTTGCACTTACTAAATTTTAAACACAAATTAAAATGCCAAGTAGTCACACAGAAGAACAGAATTGAATTAACTCAGGTTTTGTTTCTTGGCTTTGCAATCACTGTGCTGTCATCCATTGTCTGTTGTTTAAATGCAGGAATACCTAGGACCACGGGGGCTGCAGACACAAACTATGCCTGAAGCCAGCTCGAGCCATCTCCCACTGTTCTTACTGGGAATGCTCCTAATTACTTTCATGTGGGATATAATATTTATTGAAGGATAAATAATAAAACATGCTAATTTGAAACATATATATACACATATATATGTGTATACACATATATATGAATGTATACAATTAAATTCAACAGCTGCCACAGCGACTGTTTAGAACATGGACCAACGAAAGATTTGGGGAAGGAGTATTTTATCACTGACATTGTTTAGAATTGCCAGCATGGGGATAATAAAAAGCAGACTGACTTACAGTCGATTTTATTATTGGTTTTAAATTCTCAGCAGACATTGCAGACCCACACCGCATGTGCCAGCCAGGAGGACTGCTCCCGCTGCTGGCGGGGGTGCCGCTGCCCCCAAGCCACCTGGGTGGGCGAGCCTGGAAGAGCCGGGTGGGATGGCAGGCCTTAGGGCTCTAGGAGGGACCTGGGGCCTGAAGGGAAGTGCTGAAGGGTGAGCCTGAGACACCAGGGCCTTCACCAGGTGTGCCGATGGCTCAGCCTGAGACCCTCATGACTCCCCCAATTCTCAAACATCGCTGAAGCAGAAAGACCCCCCTCACAGATTGCCTTTTGTGAAGAGGAACCGAGAGCCCGAGCTCTGTTGAAACACTAGTGCCGGGTTCTCAGTAGTGAAGTGACTCACCCACCCGAGTGTGAGGGAAATGTGTGCTTCAGCACAATTAAAAATCACTTCATGTCATGAGCCCTCGAGGGCACACACAAATAGTTGAATCCATAAATGTTAACTCTACCAGTGCCAAAGTCCCACTTCCACCTAAACCCTGCCATTCCTCCATTTGCCGGCAGATGAGCCGTACACCGGTGTGTTCAGGGGACAGGCAGAGCGAAGGCCTCCAGCAGAGGCACCGCCACCGTGCAAGGCCACCAGCCGGGGGTGTGTCTCACTCCCTCTCCAAATGGCAGCCGCCCTGAAAGACCTCAAAAGTGCTTGGAGGGCAGAGACCGAGGTTCTGTCCAGTGACCCTCACAGTCCCCGTGATACAAGCCTGATGAAAGGCTCATTTCCTAGTTCTGGGAGAGTCAAGTTTGTCTTTTCTCCTGTAAATGAGGGGCCTTTAACAGACTGCGGATACAGACCCGCAGAGGAGGGATAAAAACACCAGCTGATTTTAACGCTGGCTCCTGAGACCCTGTGGGAATGGAGGGGAGACTATCTCCCTGGACCAAAAGGAGAGCAGTTACTCACCACCCCAGGAGGGCACCGTGCCCTGGGAAAAAGGACGCAGGTTCGCATTGCCTGATACCCAGGGACCCACAGAAGGCTGTGACCTTTCTCCTCCAGGCCAGACATCCATCTGCAGATCCTGAAGATGCAGCCACAGCGGCAGGGTCTGTATGCCAGCCTTCTAGCCTGACGCTGCCCAGGAGAGTGCCACCAGCACCCCATCCCGTAGAAGCAGTGAGTGTTGTCCTACCAACAGAACAGGCAGGAGACGCAGGGCCGTTGAGCCACAGGGCTCGTGCCCGTGCGTCGGGAGCAGAGCTGCCCTGGCTCGTGCATTCCGAACACAGCATTGGCACCTAAGCTCAGACTGCTGCATTACTGTCAAGCAGTGTCAGCCAGCCTTCTATCTAAGGACCACAGACCTTAATTACTCCGGGGAACAGTCTGGTGGCCAAACAAAGAAAGGCTTCCTACAAAGGCCCCATTGTTGAAAGGGCCTTTGCCTGGACTGCTCCAGGCACCCCTCATTTCAGTCACCAGCCCCGTGCTGGGAAGCAGTACAAGCCTGAGTAACCCTCTAACCCGCGGCTGTTGCAGAAGACTGATACTCAGGTCTCGGCTAGCTCAGCTTTCCCGGCTGTGTGATCCAGGATAAGTCACAGATCCTTTCCAAGGCTGCTTTCCTTATGCATAAAATGGAGCTATCCCTGTGAATTTCACCCATGTTTTCCTAGCCCCCAGTGCTGAGGGCCCCAGGGCTGGTGGAGGTGCCCAGCATCCCTGGGTGATATCCCAGCACTGCTGAGTAGTATTGGTACCCTCCCCTGGCAGGCAAAATTTCAACTATGCCCTGCCCCTCCATCTCCCCACATATAATAAACACACATACAATAAGTGAAAGATCATGTTTGTAGCGGATGTTTTTCCTTTTTCCTATCCAGGATCCAACACTCTCCCTGCATGGGAGAACAGGGCAGAAACCCACCTCCTGCTAGGACACTCCAGGAAGGATGGCCATTCCCTCCTATTCCTCCCTAGCAACAGAGAAGCAGGTAGGCAGGTGATCCATCGGCCCAGCCAGATCTCCCGCCCTAAACTTGGAATCTGGAGGGAAGGCGTGAGACAAACATTCAAGGAGTATGGAGGTTCCTCGTGGTGTTGGTGGAGCCAAGAGAGGAGGCACTGAGGCCATGTCCAGGAGGAGGAGCTTGCAGGGTCTTAGCTGTTTGCAGGGGGTGGACCTGGGCCGCACTTTTGCCGCCCCGACCCTGAGTTCCTACTGCTTTTCCGAGCGTGGTTCTCCAGCCTCCTGTCAATTCTGTAAGCTAGTGGATAGACAGCCTTCCAGTACATTCCTTTTCTACTTAACCAGATTTGGAGCCTGTTGTTTGTAACCAAGAGTCCTGCCTGATACTGTGAAAGATACAGCAAGGGAGGAAGTTACCCAAAACACAATTTAAAAAAAATAATAATCTGCCTACACAAATACATTTATCGCGGCATTATTTAAAACTGTGAAAATGGGAGAGAGAGCTCATACCTGACAGTAGTGAAAGGTTAAATAAACTCTGATCCCTGCACTTGGAACAGCGAGCAGTCGTAAGCATAGTGGACGTGAAGATGACGCAATGACAAGGGAAGTGTTCCTGAGATAGACGGACAAGTGAAAACAGGATAACAAATTGTTGGTACAAGAGACTTGACTCTCCTCCCCTCAGAATATAAGTCCCCAAGGGGCTGGAATTTGTATGGATTGTTCAGGGTCCTTTATCCGGGCGCTGGCAATAGCAGGCACTCAACTAATACTTCTGGAATGAATGAAGGAAGGAACCAATGATTTGCATAGGGGAGGGGTGGGAAAAACCCTCCCGGTGCTACCGGTGACTGTTGTGGGTTAGTCAGAGTTTTAAAAGCTGTTGTTTTCTCTGTTTCTGGCATTTTCCTTCATGTGGTTTTATTCATTTTCCTCAGAAGAAAAACATTTTTTTCTTAGCCCGAACCACTGGTAGGTGACCCAACTTCCCCTAATATTTATGTCCCCTCTTGAGAGGCCTAAGTTGCCACGAAGCAGGGTGATGAGGGCAAAGGAATCTCGCTCCCCTTTGCACGTGGAAATGCTTGGCTGAAGCAATCCATTAGGAACCCGCGGCCGGTAAACACTGGAGGCGGGTCTGTCGGGGGCCAGGGGCCCAGGTCAAGTCAAAGCCTCACCCTCCTCCTGTCCCCTCGGCTGTCATCTCTTCCCCCTCCTCACCCCGGTTTGGTAGCTAGTCCTGCACACCGGGATCTATACAACAGCAGATTCAACAGCCAGAGGGGGTTCAAAGGGGTCTACCGCCGCATCTGATTGACATTCAGCTGAGGCCACCACCAACTTAGCAGGTGGGATCCCGGCCCACCTGGAATGACTAAGCAGGGAAACGGAACAATCAGCACTCTGCAGAAGTCAGAGGTTGACTCCAGGCAGCCCCGCACTCTCCCAGAGGAAGGAAAGAGGGTGTTGACCTACCAGGTGAGCTGTGAGGAAATGGAATCTGCTGCAGAGCGCTGGGCAGGGCTGGCTGTGGACACCTGCTAAGACCACCATCTTAAGACCACCACCTGCTTGCACCCACTCTGACAGTCATATTCCTGCTCTCCTTCCGTCTCTGTCTCTCTCTCTCTATCTCACACAGACACACATTTTCTTCCTGATAACATGATTGAAGCCATGTGAAGGAAAATGCTGGACATAGAGAAAAGAAGACACACAAGAAAGCACACACCCTGTGCAAATTTACTTCCTTTGTGACTTCCTCAGAAATTCTTTTCTGTAGCTGCTACTTCCCCTCCTCCTGTCAGGACATGCTCCATCCTGGTTTGACTCATCCCCAAACCACAAGCCCCAGGCTCCATGGCACACCCTGCAGGCATTTTTTTCCCCGCCGTATAGACATGTTTAGCGGGTTGCCCACAGTGCAGTAACAGTAGCCCTGCTCAGAGCTCTGCAGGTCTCTCCTCCGAGCTCCTGAGGCACCGGAAGCAGCTGGCAGTGCCCCTCCTCAGAGTGCTGGGTCCAAGCTCCATGCGGTCCCTTCTCCAAGCTTCTAGTTGCTAGTCACCCCAGCCTCTGGCCTTTGTTTCCTTAGCCCTTGGGGTGGTAGCTGCTTCCTGGAGCTATTATCTCTGAGATACCTTTCATCCTTTCAGTCTGCTAATGCCAGTTTAATTAATTCCTTGTATTAGATTCTCTCTGTTAAAATAACTATAGTGATCAACTCTTTACCTAACTAATGCTTGTATGATCAAAAGACTTTCCCCAGTGGTATTGGAGGTTTGGTTTCCTTAGTTAGTTTTACTGTATTCAATTTAAATTAAAATTCATTGAATTTTTTTCCAATTATGCTTTAATTTTATAATCATTAAAAAGAAATAATGGCAGTTCCTGTTTTTCTGGTTGGACCCGTACTGATATAGGCAAAAAGCCAGTGGGAAAAGATGTGTCAGGTGGAACCTGCTAGAGAAGACATGTTTCTAGGTACTTTGATGGAGGGTCCATGTCCTCCTCACCTGGGGTGGGGGAAGAGTGTTTGTCCATCATGTTCAAATGACAATCCTCAAAGAACTGTGTTCAAGACCTAATTGGAAATTACCACCCACTGTCCAAGTTACTGACCATTTCTTCTATTCTGAGAGGTTTTATGTACAGATGAACAGCGGAGGAACATATGACTTTTAAAAAGCCAGGGGTTCTAGAACTCCAGAAGAAAGAAAGTCTTGGCAAGGAAAGAAGACCCAACTGGAGAAGAGAATGCTATAGAATGAATATACAGAAGGAGTTAAGCAACCTAACTGTTCCTAAAGACCAAAGGGAGGCCACCATGCTCTAAGTCAGGAGGGGAAGAACTATTAAAATCACAGGTGGTTGTAATAACCACACATCCATTCGGTGCTGAATTTCCAATCCCTATCTCCTTACTTTGGGAGCAATTAGTCTCGGGTGAAAAATTGCACTTGCAGCTAATTGCACCTGCAATTACCTACTTCCGGGTGCAATTAGCCACTTGAACCTAATTCTGAGTGTGCAAGTGTTTAATTTCGTATGTGAGGAGGTGATTCCAGATACAGTTAGTTGTACCCTCAGTCTTTGCACCTGCAACTAATTGTGACTAATAAAACAAGTCCTCCTGCAAGGCAGGTTGAAGGCGCATATGGTGGACCCTATTTGGGGAATCAAGAATTGGATTGGTCAGGCTGATCGAGGTACAAGTGTACTAAAGGGATAAAGGGACAAATCATTAGAAATTGTCATTCTTTGGATCTATGGTCACATTATCCATGCCCCCTTCCTACAGTCGTGCTCCTCCTGGACTATGGTATATGAAGTCAGCTGATGAAAGCCCTCGCTTGGCAAAGATAACAGAGCAACTCTTCAGCTGACAATGAGAAACGTCCATGAGGCACAGGTCAGAATTGCATTCTAGCCAATTCTCCATTATTTGGGTTAACTCTGATGAGGTTGTTCAAAACACTTAGGTAACAGACATTTACTAAAATCCTACTATGTGCTAAGCCATATAGTGAATCCAGAGATTAATAGACATGGCTCCTGCCTTCAATTTCATGTCAGTTCCACAAATATTTATTGAGTACATACTATCTGCTTGGCATGTCAAAGTCCTCATGAGCTTACTGGGAAAATCCACTTATTCTGCCTTCCTGCAATTATTTATTTATCGAGCCCTCTTGGAATTCACATGCAAAAGGAAAGACAGACATTAAACAACTATTTACACAATTAATGTCTTCATTACAGGGGCTGTGAGAGGACATGATTGGGACTTGCTCTAGGTTGAGAGCTCAGATTAGGCTTCTCCAAAGAGTTGACTCTTGAGCTGAAATTTAAAAGATGACTAAGAGTTACCTAGGCAAGGGGCAAGGGAGGGAGAGCTCTAGGTAAAGGAAGTGACACTGCAAAGGCTCTGAGGGAAGAAGGAACATGTCAACACTGAGAAACAGAATCAAAGTCAGAGTGGCTGGAGCAGAATACGAGTGAGGTTTATGTGATGAACAAGAGGAGGTTCTTCAAAGCACCAAAAACTGTGCCCCATGAGGGAAGCCATGATGGTCCCCACCAGAACAGAGGACATTGGGCAGCTTCTTAACATTAGCCAACAGGGAATCTTGATGTGACATATATTTTTTGCTTTTCTTCTAATCATCAGTGCCAACTTGGACCCTGAAAGACCCAAAATGGAGATGAGCTAGAGGGAGGATAAAATTTCCAATCAACCCCTCCTTCCCAACTGCACATCCCCAAGCTTAAGCTGAGGTAAGGAACTTTGGTCTGGAGGTGAGACTGAAGTTTTGCATTAGACTAGAATGGACTTGTAATACTTGAAAATAAATCTCATTATCAAAATTGAGGCTTTTCTAATAGCTGGAAGTGATGCGGAAAGCTATGGGACCTGCTTGAGATGTCTCTAAAGGATGGGAGATAGGGACCCACCGGAGCAAATTCAAAGGTTAAATGGAAGAGATATATAGCCTCTTTGTGATTGCACTCTACTGAGGTATAAGAAGCTAGAGAAGGTTCCACAAAGATAAGAAGGACTAGTAGGATTTGGTAGAGAGGAGGGCCCAGGCACCGCAGGAGAAAAGTAGGGAGAGCACAGGAGATGAAGTCCATTCTCTGTTCAGTAGGAAACTATAAGAAGTTGGGCCTGGCCAGAGTGGATGTGTGAGCAGTAGGGTTAGATGAACATGGGGTAAAGTCATATGGAAGGAAGCCTTGAAGGCCAGGCAATAAGAGTTAGGGGTGTCTAGCATCAAATCTGGCCTCTCCTCCAGACCCTTAGCAAGTAGTAAAATTAGTTAATTTGAGTCTAAAGTGAGGGGTTCATCTAGGTGAGCTCCCTTCCAGGGCTGAAATTATGGCTCCTCCCTCCCTTTCTTCTCGGCATATTGGTCTGGTGGGATGGTATGAGGACATTCCTTCTCCATCCTGGGGCCTTCACCAGTACTCCGGCTAAGATGGAACACATGTTATGTGGGTCTTCAAGGACACAGGGAGAGTAGGAGAATCCTATCTTTTCCTCCTTTCTCTCTTGTGGCCAAGACTCGTTTGATGATGCTCCCGATTCAGCCACTCTTCCCTCAGCACCCAGGAAGACTGTTTCCCAGCATCCCTTACAGTTAGACTAGAGTCATGGACCTGGATTCTAGTCAAGCAGCCAGTAGAGCCCTGGCACCTAAAACGTTCAATCCAGCCTTCCACTCATTCTCCCCTCGTGATTCATGAGACTGGAAATAAAGGACTTGGAGAGAGGTGGAGACACATGATGGCAAGAATCTGCTTCGCTGCTCAGAGAAGAGCTGTCAGACCAGCATCAGACCATGACATGGCCGGGAAGAAACACATGCTTGGTTAAGCCACTGAGCTGTGGGATTATTCATTAGTGAGTGTGGCCTAGTCTACCTTAACATGGCCCTCCTCCCCTATCCCCAGTGTTCCATACCCTCTTGTTCCCTCCCTCTGCACACTTCCCACAATCCGCTTGGCCTCATTCATTTTCGTGCAGCAGAGTATTCACAGCTCGAGAGGTGGGGGAAGAACGTCCACGAAGAAAACACTTAGGCTTTCTCTTCCTCAGCAGACTGATGCATTGCCACTCCATTGCTTTGGCTGGGCCCTCTTCCTGGAATGTTCTTGGAATGAGATGCGTGGGGCCACCTGCCCAACAACTTACCATCACAATACTCTCCTTTGCTGCCTTCAGGGCACTTGTCAACCCATGAAATTATCTTATTTGTTTATCATCTTCCTCCTTCTAAGATGTCATTTCCCTGAGAACAAAGCCTAGGTTTTGTATGTTCTGTTCTTTAGTGCCAGAACGTGCCCACACCTATTCAATAAATGTGTGAAATGAATGAATAAGAGGGTATAGGGATTCACATGTCCTGGTTGTCTAGTCTCGCTTCCGTTACAGAGGAAGAAATAGGGCCCTTTTCCCTAAAAGGAGGAAACAGGAAGGCAGCTGCCGCAGCCCTACCAGGCTAGCTGTTTCTGGAGAGCTGAACTTGGATGTGATTCATTCAAACGAAAACTCCGGGGGAACTGTTTCGGAGGGATCCATAAAACAAATGGCATTTTCACCTGGAGAATTCACCCAACCTGCTAACCAATTTCAAATATAGTTTTTTAATGCAGATTTGACAAATTCGAAATCTCTTACACAAAGCCATTTATCATCTAATGTTGCCTGCCCTGCGCCACAGTTTGTTATAGCTTTTTAATGGGGTAAAACATTTCTAGAAAATCATCAAAATACCTTAAACCAAAACTGCTTATAAGAAATGGATGAGTTTCAAGCATTGATTCAACCCCTGAAAACATCAACCTTGCCATTGGCACCATGGGCACTTCTAATAAAAGCAGCTAAGGAGGTCTAATGAATATCTGATGAACCATTTTGTATGTCTATGGGGTTTCTCCAATTGGAAATAAATCAATGAGCCTTACAAAAATGCATATTTTAGTGGTATATTCATAAACAACAATCTTGTTTTTCTATCATGACTTGAGCATCATTCTTTTTCTAACACAACTGCAGACAATAATTTATTTTATATATCCATAACCCAGAGCTTAAAGGGGGAGGGCCATGTAGTGCGTATTTGATTTTTAAGTGTCCTCCTGTGTGGAAGCTGTGTAGATCATAAAGGTAAAGTCAAGCACTCACAGTCTAGTAGCAAACACAGGCATGTGAATAGTAACGAGTAAACAACCTAGAAACTTCCATGAATACAATACCAGGAGATGGCCTAGAGCACTGTGGGCTAAATAAATGGAAACAGACGCAATGACTCAATCTTGCTTTCCAGGCACTGTAGTTGAGCCCATGCTGGCCCTCCTAGCCAGCTCAGCCAGGGGCAGCCAGTCTCACTGGGCTGGACCAAGCCCCGGGAGCAGGAGTGTGTGCATCCTCCTGCAGACCTCCCTGTGACCCTGCCAAAGGGTTCAGCCGGGTTGTCTCACCAGCTTCCTCAGCTGGAAGTGGGTGAGTTGCCTCCCCTCTTGTTGGCATAGGCTCAAACCCTCTGACCCAAAGCTGCCTCTCTATCTCAGCAACTTCCCTTCCTGAGGCCAAATATAACCATCCCTTTCCCGGCTCACAAAAATTCCAGTCAGACGGCAATGCACAGTGACAGCCGGCCAAAGAGTGTCTCACCAGCCCAGCCCACAGCCAAAAATAACAGCCACTTGGTTAGTATAGGCTGGAGATTTTTTTTTCCTGTTGTTTAGACTTTGTTTGGAGTTATTTTTTGTTTTGGTTTTGGATTTTGTTTGTTTTGTTTTTGTCATTTAGAAGTAAACAGAGTAACTGAAGAAGTTGCTACACCAACGTCCCACATTAGGCTCATGGGTTTAGTTCCAGTCACGGTGGGGTCTGATCAGAAGGTGCCTACACAAAAGGAGAACCTAGCAAGTGAATCTCTTCCCCTCTTGGTCCAGTAGCGCCTCCCGCACAGCTACGATCATGCTGGGCCCCACCAACTGGTCGTGTTTTTTCTTCCGTCTAGTTGGAGTAACTGGAGTGACTGGAAGAGTTTCACTGTGGGGCTGGGTGGGTTGGTTCCATGGTTATACTCGATGCATGTGGGCAGCAGACAGGCCTTGGTTCCCAGAGCTCTCAGGTCAGTGCCCTCCACAAGCACTAAACCCACTTCGAGTATTAATTTATTTCTTTAAAAGTACAGTGTTCAACAACAACCAAGCCCATTTTTGATCTGCTTCCTGACACACAAGGCTCTTGTCAACCAGGGTTTTTGCAAGCCAACAGACACACCTTGTTAAACCGTATCTAACCGGTGACGTTAAATTGAAGCTTGTGGAAGAGCGCCAGGCTGGAAAAGCGGATTGTCTTCTCCAGGCCCTGTTTCCAAATGCAACAAGTAATAAACAGGTGTGCAAAACCACAACCTTCAATTGTTAGGACATCTTCGTACTTTTGTTCTTCAAAGGCGGAATGTTTTCTGGCGTTATGTTTCTACCTGAGGAAACAACACTCCCTCAATTTCTACATGTGCACGCGTATCACACAGACGCACTTCATTTCTTCTCACATTGTATGCTGTCCCAGGACCAATAAATAATTTATGCATTTAATGCATTTATCAGCTCTCCTGTCTGTGTATGTGTGTATGCGTGTGTGTGTATACACATCCTATGTGCTAGTGTCAAAGATGTCTTCTATATTAATGGAAAGCAAGCAACCTCTTGGGTGTTTCTCCACCATGATATTAAGCTTGCATTTTATCTATCAAATGAGTGGAAAGTGATAACAGGTCCCTGTTCTTTACAGAAAACTAAGTGCTAGTCTACACCAAAAAAGGAGCTATACTAAGCATTTCACATTGCATATTTTCTGAAATTGCTCCCCTCCCTTATTTTTTTCTAAGGAAAAAACTTTTTTCCTTTGCTCTTTCTTACTCCAGGACCACACAGACTGTAGAGGGAACATGGCTCCTAAGTTTCAACTCGTTCTATTTAGGCTGCCTTTCCTTTGCCTCTCCCTTGGAATATTTATCCTGCTTGTCATCAAGAACTGCTTCGGAGCACCTCGCAGTGCCAAGCGTGGTACCAGGTGTGTGTGTCTGGCAGGCCTCGCCTCCACTGCTGTCCATAGGCTCCAGCTTGGATGTACCCATGGTCATCATTCATACCCTCATGGCAGGAGCATCTTGGGGTGCTACCAGTGTGACGACAAGCAGCAAGAATGAGCACCAGGGCAGCAGCTGCTATGGGGCAAAGTCACGTGACTGCACCTGGCTCACGCCTGCCTTTCGCCCCAGCTGCCTCTCTCCACCCATCCTCCTCACACGGGAGGCTTTTGTGTTTCCGTGATGCCGTGAAAGGATCACCAGAAAGATACACTCTTAGAGGAAGAGATCTCAAAAACATCTAGTTCAAGCTGATCCTTTTAAAGATATGGAAGTGGATGCTCTGAGGGGTCAAGTTCCTTGGCCCAGCTCATGCAGGTGGTTGTTGGCAGAGTAATGACTAGAATCAAGTAATGGAACCCACTTTCCAATGCTCTTTCTACTCTACAGTAGCTTTCCAACATTTGTTAGCACAATCCACAGTATGAAAGAAATTTTACCATGACCCACAACTACGCATGTATGTAACTAACACAAAAGTCTCAGAAACCAATACTTACCTCTACTATATGTGATACACTTTGGTATTTTCTATCATAGTATATTCACTTTAAAATATTCTGGAGACTGCTTGGCAGCATGCATACTAAAATTGGAATAATACAGAGAAGATTAACACGGCCCCTACACAAGGATAACATGCAAATTTTTCCCATATTTTTTGTACATTTACCAAATGTTCTTTTTCTTTCTGAGGATAATATTTATAGGTATACAGTCGACTAATTTGCATTTTTCCTAATTAGATACATCTACTGAATGTCCAGGAAGGTGGGAGCTGAAGTGGATCCAGAGAAGGGTCCCGCCCAGCTTGATCCTGTCATGCAGCTAATCAGAAAAGGTCTCATTGTCTGATCTGCCCTTAATTCTGAAAGACAGAATGATATAGTAGAGAGAACACTGGCTCTAGTCCTGGCTCCACTACCTTCCAAGTGGTGTGACTTTGGGTGAGCTTTCTCTGGGTTCCGTTATCTCATCTGCAAGATCAAGCTGTTGCTAATTGACAGAGTTCTGAGAAGTGAACAAAATAATGCAAATGAATGCAATAAAAAGATCTCTACACAAGACTTGTCCTGGAACAACAATGGGCTTAAATTCTCACATTTCAGAGAAATATGGTGTCTCAAGATGTTTCTGGATTCTCATCAAAACACCTGCATAATGTATTATGAATAAATTTTGTATAATAAAGAAAAACTATACCCTGGAACTGACCCATTTTAAATGCTTTTGCAGGTGTTTGAAGAGGAGGGGGTTGACCCTAAATCTTGAAGAAGTTCAGCCTCCGTAAAGTAGAAGTCATTGAGACCAAAGATGACTCCACACTCTTGAAAGGGAAAAGTGATGAGTCACAAATTGAAAAATGTATTCAAGAAAGGATGCTACTCGCCATCCCCCTGAAAACAGGAATGACACAAGGATGCCCTCTATCACCACTCTTATTCAACATAGTACTGGAGGTTTTGGCCAGAGCAATTAGGCAAGAAAAAGGAATAAAAGGAATCCAAACAGGGAGGGAAGAAGTGAAACTCTCGCTGTTTTGCAGACGACATGATCTTATATATAGAAAACCCCAAAGAATCCATTGGAAAACTTTTAGAAATAATCAACAACTACAGCAAAGTAGCAGTATATAAAATCAACTTACATAAATCAGTAGCATTTCTATACTCTAATAACAAACTAACAGAAAAAGAACTCAAGAACACAATACCATTCACAATTGCGACCAAAAGAATAAAATACCTCAGGGTAAATTTAACTAAGGAAGTGAAGGACCTACACAACGAAAACTACAAGGCTTTTCTGAAAGAAATGGATGACGACATAAAGAGATGGAAAGACATTCCATGTGCATGCATTGGAAGAATAAACATAGTTAAAATGTCCATACTACCTAAAGCCATCTACAGATTCAACATAATCCCAATCAGAATCCTAATGACATTCTTTACAGAAATAGAACAAAGAATTCTAAAATTCACAGGGGGCAATAAAAGACCCCGAATTGCTAAAGCAATCCTGAGAAAAAAGGACAAAGCTGGAGGCATCACACTCCCTGACTTCAAAACATACTACAAAGCTACAGGAATCAAAACAGCATGGTACTGGTACAAAAACAGGTGCACAGATCAATGGAACAGAATTGAAAGCCCAGAAATAAAACCACACATCTATGGACAGCTAATCTTTGACAAAGGAGCTGAGGGCCTACAATGGAGAAAAGAAAGCCTTTCCCACAAATGGTGCTGGGAAAACTGGATAGCCACATGTAAAAGAATGAAAATTGACGATTCTTTTTCACCATTCACAAAAATAAACTCAAAATAGATCAAAGACCTAAAGGTAAGACCTGAAACCATAAGGTTTCTAGAAGAAAATGTAGGTAGTACACTCTTTGACATAAGTATTAAAAGGATATTTTTGGACACCATGTCTTCTCAGACAATGGAAACAATAGAAAGAATAAACAAATGGGACTTCATCAGACTAAAGAGCTTCTTGAAGGCAAAGGAAAACAGGATTGAAACAAAAAAACAACCCACTAACTGGGAAAAAATATTTCCAAGTCATATATCCAACAAAGGGTTAATATCCATAATATATAAAGAATTCACACAACTCAACAACAAAAAATCAAACAACCAGATCAAAAAATGGGCAGGAGACATGAACAGACATTTCTCCAAAGAAGATATATGGAAGGCCAATAGGCACATGAAAAGATGTTCATCATCACTGATCATCAGGGAAATGCAAATCAAAACTACACTAAGATATCACCTTACAGCCATTAGAATGACAAAAATAACCAAAACAAAAAGTAACAAATGTTGGAGAGGTTGTGGAGAAAAAGGAACCCTCATACACTGCTGGTGGAAATACAAACTGGTGTAGCCACTATGGAAAACAGTATGAAGATTTCTCAGAAAATTAAAAATAGAAATACCACATGACCCAGCCATCCCACTACTGGGCATCTATCTAAAAAGCTTGAAGTCAGCAATTCCAAAAGTCCCATGCACTCCAATGTTCATTGCAGTATTATTTACAATAGCCAAGATGTGGAAGCAACCTAAGTGCCCATCAACTGATGATTGGATAAAGAAGATATGGTATGTATATACAATGGAATACTACTCGGCCATAAAAAAGGATAAAATCGTCCCATTTGCAACAACATGGATGGACCTTGAGGGAATTATGTTAAGTGAAATAAGCCAGATACAGGACAATCTCTGTATGACTCCACTCATATAAGGAATTTAAACATGTGGACAAAGAGAACAGATTAGTGGCTACCAGGGGAAAGGAAGGGTGGGGGCTGGGCACAAAGGGTGAAAGGGTGCACCTACAACACGACTGACAAACAATAATGTACAACTGAAATTTCACAAGATTGTAAAATATCATTAACTCAATAAAAATTAACTTAAAAAAAAAAAAGAAAGGATGCTACTAGTGAGTACGAAGAGGAAGAATTAAATGAAAATAGCAAAATGTCCAGATGCAACAGCCATGGTGAAGGCTGGTGGGACAGGTGAGGCAGCGCAAATGACAAAAAAAGAGTTCCTGACGCACTCAATGCTGCTCCAGCTGCTTTTGAAGAAGGCATCCTCCGACAAGGTGGATGGGCTTGGTTTCAGCATATTCCAGCTTTGGACTTACTAAATCTAGCTAATAAAGATTTAAAAAACAAAGATAAAAATTATTTTTGAAAAGATTCAAAATGAATCTTTTCAAAATATTGGAATGACCTTGCCAAAAATGACAGTTAGAAGGATCCTCGACAGCTGAGAACATTAGGCACAGCCGGTCAGAAGTTGGTTGTGATGCTATGCTGCGAGATTTTGCGGCTGGGAGGGCGAAAGGCATCATTGGCACTACTAAGGTAGTAAGGGCTGCTTCATTGATGCTGGTGCTGTGTGAAACAGAGCAGAATTTGTCACGAAGATCCTGAAGAGGAGGAGGACCCTGGCAGGGACAGAGCGGGTAGAGGTGGATTGGAAGCGGCGTGTTCTAATTCCTAAAATAGTGCATTATCACTATTAATGAACGTTACAGGAAACTCTAAGCTGTGTTTCTCACCAATAACCTCAGAGAAATGACTTGGGAAAAAAAAGACTAAAGGAAAGGTTATGGGTTTCAGTTGACAAAGTACATGAATGGTTTAAGGCTATCAGTGGGCATGCCCACAGATAAAACATTTTGTGTTTTTGAATAAAAAGACATTTGTATGTTCCTTTTTTAAAAAAATGCCAGCTATGCTTACAAAGTTTATTCCGCAACCCATTACACAGAGCCTTAGAAAATGGTACACCCCCGGTGGGGAAGGGTGAGCCCAGAGCTCAGGCAGTGTTTTCTCTTCTCCCACGGGCTCACCTCCAGCCTGCTCTCAACTCCTCCAAAGCCTACTCCCATGGCATCCCTCATCCCAGAGCCTTCCCAGTGCCCTCTGGAACCTCTGTTCTATGGTGAGCAACCTCCCTTCAACTTTAACCCGAGGATGGGAGCATTCCTTTCTCTTCCTGTTTCCTTTGGAGCCTGGCTCTCTCACAGGACCGCCCACCCCTCTCCATCCCCCCCAGGCTCCAGGGCCTGGAGAGGGAGGATCTTGGTCCTTTTCACCCCTCAGAGACACCGTTACTCTTCTACCTTCATCTAAGTCCCTCCCTCTCTCCCTTAGGCCACCTGGTTGCCCAGGGCTACCCCGGGACCTCCCACTGACATCTTGGTGACTGACCATCTTCTTTTCTATTCTAGAGCCTGCCCTGCCATCAACTCAGGCACTTTAATATCCATGTGGACAACACATCCAACGGACGCACTGGCCCTCACTTGCTTCATTCCCTCTCTCCCCGTTACAGGTCTGACTTTGGAATCACCTAGCATTGTCCCACCTGAGGGGTTCTCAATCTTTGTCCTGCCCTATGATCACAACCTCCTCTCCTGAGACCTTGTTCCCTGAAATCCTCTAAACCTGACTTTCAATCTCCTTGAGTCTTTCCATCCCCTTTTCTTTCCATTTTCCCCATTCTCTCAACTCCCTCGTGGTTTTGCTCCCTCCCTCTTCCAACTTAAGACTCTAGGGCCCAGAACTTCAACCACTCTTTTGACAATACTCTAAACCAATGGTCTATGAATTTATTTCATTACGCACATCCAACAAGAAAAATAATTGAGCACATATCTCTGACATTTATTCATTCATCCATTCTCAAATTGCATAGCTTTTGCTACTGGACATTTTCTTCATTTTAAAACATATCACAAAAATAGAAAGGCATAAATGACAAGATTTTAAAAGGCCAATGTAGTAAGCACTTCAGTATTCTCTGCCCATTCCCAGTGGATCATCTTACACAGCCCCTGGAGGTGTGCACACCCCAGTTTGGGAACCATGGCCCAAAGCCCTGTCACTCCCTTTTCCCTCTGTCACATCCACCCTGCAAAACCAACACTGAACTCCTATAGCCATGAGTGTCCTGTTCTCTGCCAGGTGGCTGCATGATGCGGGGGACCTCTCTGGACTTACCTTTCTCCTCAGGGCAATGTCACTGATAGGCTCAAGGGGTAAAGATAAGCCAGTGGGCCAGAAAACTTCCTTCATCTTTGTATTGTCAGCACTCGGCACGATGCCTGGCACCTGCCATGAGTGTTTGTGCATTGAATTGTGTTTACACACAGCATCTCCACCACTCTGGCTGCGTGGTTATACAGGCACAAAGAGTAGATAGAGAAAATCCCACAGGTCAAGAGGTCCCAGCTGGGTGCATGCTTAGCTCTGAAGCTGTGTGAGCATCACTTGTCCTCGCAGCACCATCTGCCCACTGTGACTCAAACAACAGACGCAATCTTCAGAGGCCAGAGACTCCACAGCCGACCCCAGCTCACATAGGCCGTGTGTGCCTGAGGCAGCTTATTTAAAGCCCATTTCATACCTTGACTATTCCAGGGGGTTGCTGCAGAGGTGGGAAACAGGCCCCTCCAGATAATCTTCTCTTTACCTAAATGCTTGGAGCAGCATGGGCTCAGGGCTCTGCTGCACCCTCCTTTCCTTCAGACTCCCCCTCACACAAGGTCTCCTTAGCTATCAGAGGGAAGAGGCAGGCAGAAGACTGACAAATCTTAAAGGAGCAGCCTCAGTGGACCCAATATGGAGGAGTGAGATGTGCTTGTGGCCAGACGTTCCTCTCTGCCCCTCCCCTGCCCCTGCTGGCCACCTGGAGCTGCATCCCCAGGTAGGCAGGGCCTATAGAAGGACACGTGACAGCTACCGCACTTTCTCAGAGGAGTAAAGGTGATTAGGGCAAAATTCCCTCACCTCCTGTCAGTTCGTTCTTCTTCTCTTTCTCCCCTTCTTAGTCCAGTGTTTCACAACCAGTGGTCCACGGACTGACACTCTGCATCAGAGTCACTTAAAAGCCTATTAAAAATGCAGATTGCTGGGCCTTAGACAGATTGAATCAGAAACTCTGAAACTGGAGCCAGGGAATCTGCATTTAAACATTGTTTTGCCCTTACAGTTTGGGAACCACTGAAAAACACTTACTTCTCCTGTTCTTCCCAACCATGCATCCTTAATCTTGGCCCCTCTCCATCTTGCCACTGATCCCCCTTGCCCCTCCGCTCCTCAAGCCTTTATAATGAAGCCAATGAGGACTCAAATGGAAGGACCTGGAAGGAACAAGTTCCCTTGGGCTTTCACCTTTCTGTGCTGACCACAAGCTCCCCCCTTACTATGCTCTTACTTTACTTGATGACATCTCCTCGAGCGGTTCCTAGAGGCCCTGCTCTTGGCCTACTTGCCCAAAAGGAATACTGGGCAAGCTGGGGACTGAGTCCACTGAACTCAAACAAAGTTGCCAGGAAGAAACCAAGTAAATCAGGGAGCTGAGACCTGGCCTAATGTTGATCTATTTTTGGCCAAAGTCACCATCTCCTAATAGAACTCTACTAACAGACCTTCAAAGATGGAAATCATCAATGCTAAACAAGAGTTATAAATAACAAAGATGTTTGCCATCTACTCACCTCCCCAGGATGGGGTGTGGACTGGAGACGACCACGACCAGGGAGCACTCCAAACCCAAAGAAAATTCTCTGATCTGAACTGTTCTTCTGCTCACAGAATTTCCGTGGCACCAGTCCCCATGCAGCTCTGACAAGCGAGCTATTTTCGTATGTGAACAAGTCGAGTTATTGTTATCTCTGCTCTGAATCAAGGATAAAAAGGGGAAGGTGAGAGGGAGAAGGAGGGCGTGAGGAAGAAATGGAGGTGAGATGCAGGACGCAGAAATGCAGGAAGGACATCGCAAACCTGAAGAAAAGGAGCCCGGATGAAGTAAGTAACTGACCAGTCTGTGAATCCACGGCACCACGGGACTCCTCAGTGACCGCAGTAACAGTCCCTCCCTCTGGGCTCACAGGAATCTGGAGGGACTAAGGATGATGTATGTCAAAGGGCTTCATAAATGGTGAACTATTATCCACACAGGCTGCCACCTCCCCACTGGTGACCAAGGCGCTACTGCCCCTTTCCCACAGCCCCACCCAAAGACTCAGGACGCCACAGGCCAAAAGGACGCTTAACCAGCAAATGCTTTTCCATCAGTAGATGCGTTTCCTCTGTCCTCTCCCCAGATTACCCAGGGACCTCAACACAGATGCTATTTTAGCAAGAAACTGAAAATGAGAAGAGAATATGCGTTCAGAACAGGCTACCTACCTATGGTGACACACAGCCGCACCGAGGGTCAGTGCTCCACATATGTTTTAGGGTATTTATTCCAATTTGTGTTGAGACCAGCAGAGTCTGAGCCACAGCTTCCTGTGTTCTGCCTCATCAGCAGGAAGGATTTGCTGCCATAGACTCGTTCAGCTCCCTCTGGAGCTTCCCTTCTCCTCGGAGTCTGACTAAGACGAGAGGCTTACCCCACGGCTGAATGCGGAGACTTCCTTCAATTTTCATTTCTGACTCACCCCTTTGAGCTTCCTGAGGCCGGTACTAAGCAGGCCTTGCTCCAAGCTGCGGTTGCCTCCCGGACCTGGCCGCTAGGGGGCTCGAGAGAGCAGCGAGGGCCCAACCTCTCCCCAGCGACAGCTGAGTCCCCGGGCACACCCGCTCCCTCCTCCAGCCCGGGCAGTCTGAGACTGCGAAGCATCTGCCCATTGGCCTAAACGTCTCGCCTTCACTGTCCAGGTCCCTGGGAAACTCTTATTTTCTTCTTTATCAAGTTTGGGTGAAAAACAAAACAATTAATTTAAAAAGCAGCACAGAAGAACCTAAACATTATTTATGTCTCTAATTATCTCATTCTAGTGGGTATTTTAGTCCCTGTCTGGTCAGGACATTAATTATCTTCATAACTACAGCAAAAGTTAAATAATAAGCACCCAAGGCTACAGCACTACTGTAATGTGCAAGCTTAAATGAACTTATAAATTTTATTAATGGATGCTTTATACAACTCCATATATTATAAATCAAACAAGAAACCTATTCCTATCTTTTAAGGGTACGGTGAAAAAGCTTTAACATTATTGAGGATAATTTTTATTAAGTTTAAAACTCCCTTTTTTTTTCAGTAATGAGACTGTTATGAGGATAATTTAATCTGGTTTGTCATGAGGCACCCCGGCTTGTTAAATAAGTTAATAAATGGCTGTGCATTAATCAAAGTGACAAAGCTATGAAGAGCTGGGGATGGGAGACAATTCTGGTGATAGTATTAATTAGTATTTAATTAGAAACTTAGGGCCTATAAATAAAAAAAAAATCATGGTCGAGACATTTATGCAAATTGCTTGGTGCCTGCCGTGGAGTTAGCTTTGCTTTAAAGAAACACGATTTTTTTCGAGCATACTGTACACAGCAGCACTGTGGCCACATCACGTGGCTTCAACCAGCTCTTCTTTTGTTTCCAATTTGTTCCAATTACAGGCCTGTAAATTCAAATCATTCTTTTGACTGTCTTGATTGAAATGTAGAGTTTCCACAATTTCTACTGGGAATTTTTTGTTTTGTTTTGTTTTGTTTTAATAAAAAGAAATGTTTTGGAGAAATGAAGAGTTTCAGACTCTTTTTCTGCTGTTTTAATTAAGATGTGTGCCACCATTTTCTAAGAACAATTGTGGATTCCGTCCTGTACACAAACAATGCGTCCTCTTTTAGTCCTGGTGAGTGGTAACTGGGTTTTGTTACGTGATATTATATCGAAGACAGCATAAACTCAACTGCCGTCATTTTTATTATAATCATAGCACTTTTCTCTTTTCTCTCAATCACATGCCCTGATAAATGGGCAATTTTGGATGGCCCCAAAAGATAATAACCATTTGGTTCTGAACGTCACTGGTTTCCTAAGGTACATGTCCTCTTTTTCAGCCTTTATTATTTGTTGCATTTATTCAAGAAAGGTTATCCACAGTAAAACTGCTTTTTCTATTCAACAGTCTATCTCTGTCATGGTTCATTTATGTGTGAGCATGACGGACTGAAACCCGTATTATCCACAGCTGACAAGTGTCAGGCCGACAGTTCAATCAACCCTTCCTTAAGATGATGCCCAGGGCCCCGTGTTTGAAGTAGGACAATAAAGCAGGCAGCACAATCAGGGTCAAACTGATCCACTCCCTGTATATAAAGGGGATTCTGCCTAATAACACAGCGCAATTTTTTTCCCCCTCTCCAAACACATTAGTCCTTAAACATTGACTTGGCCCTTAAGAAAATCTGTGACTGACATGAAAATGCTCAAGTTTTAACGTGGTTGGTTTATCCATAACCTCATGGGGCTGCTGCTTTGTGCAGACTGGTTTTGTCAAAGTCAGAAAAATAATGTATTCAGTGTCTGATCATTTTTAGGGAGTTATTTGAATGGGATTTTAAGTCAGACATCCTGATGTTGACACAGGGATCATTTTCTTGTCCTTTTGTTTTACATTGGTGGAACAGATTATTTGCATCAGCTAATAAAATTAAATCTCTGAAATGCATACAGAACCATGCTCCCTTCAGCAACACTCCTGAATTCCCTCCACTCGCCCTGGAAGCAGAGTTGCTGGGTGTTTCTTTATATTAGGTCTCTCCAGAACACAGACCAGAAGGCAAACATATCTTCAAAATTAGTGCTTCTTCAGCCCGGGCAAGGCTTTGACTCAAACGTATATATGAAAGCAGTACCCTACAAATCCTAGCAATCAACAGCACAGCCAAAGTCGATAAAATGCTAATCGCCTGCAGACAGCTCGGTGGAGGGCCAGCAGTACTGTTGTCTTTGCTCTCCCCTAGGCCGGGAACCACTGCAGACAAGGGAGGGTTGCTCACCCATTTGGAAGGAGCCAGAACACTAAATGCCTTTCATCGGGAGGAAGCCAAAGACCCCCCTGAAAGCATCATAAAACTTTCAAGCCAGAAGGCACCACAGAGAATATGAAATGCCACCTCTGGACTTCATGGACGAGGGAGGCTCAGAGACGTTTGTGACTTCCAGTGTTAAAGAGCTTGTAAGCGGTGTGGAAAGACAAAGTTAACAACAACAGCAAAATCCTCCGTATTTTGCTTCTCTTTGTCTGGCGTTACTGGGCAGGCTCAAGTTAGTGTAGGAGGCAATGATGAAAAGCAGAGTCCAGAAATCAGAGGGTGAGTAATGGTGCCCGGAGCTCCCAAACGTGATTTATGTCGATTCCCTTCTTGGACAATTATGGAAGTTCTAAGTAATGTATTCTCTGTGTGTTGGTTATTCTCCATTTACGCTGCTCCATCCCAGTCCATGCATTTGCTCACATGTGCTGCCCTGCTCTGCCCCTACAGACCACATCACCCAGGCTCGCCCGGCAGTTAGAGACCAGGAGGAGGCACTGAGGATAGTCAATCAGACGGTGGGGGGAGAGAGGCCAGGGTGTGCCTTCCTTCCTTCCTCCTTCCTGCTCCAACTCCCTGTCTCTGAAGAGGCTGACCCCTCCAGCATTCCTGCCTCCACTGAGCCTGCCTCCAGGGCTCCAGCTGTCCTGAGCCCAGTCTTTCAGTTGCCTCCCCTTTGCCCTGTAGTCCTAGGGGGCTAAGAGCTTCCCACTGTGGCTAGTCTCTGGGTGCCTCCACGTCTCTTGTTTGCTCACGTAACTCTGCCCATACTTGCAGTCCCTTCTTTAAGTTGCCATCAGAACCATGTCGGGTGAATTCTATTTCCTACAGGACCCTGATTGACACATTGAATTACTTAGCTTCCTAAAGGGTCTTCCTACTTCTGGTCCAGTACTTGTTAACATATTTTGGAATTCCATAGAGAATCTGATGAAAGGTATAAGCTCTGTCCCCAGAAAAAAATGGACTTACACACATATGCACAAACTTTTACATCCAGTTGTAGAGTGTTTACAGACTCCCAAAGGCTATCTACAAATCTTCTAGGGGGTCCATAGAACCTCTGATCCGTTCTCTCCACCTCTGCTAAGTGAACCTTCCTAAAGGTTCCTTCCATTTCTTCCATTTGATCATATCCATTTCCTCCTCAAAAACCTCTAGTGGTGTCCTATCAACCACCATAAAGCATGAAGCCCAGAATCTTCAGCAAAGCATTCCAGGCTGAATGTGACAAGACCCTATTAAGAACAAAGGTCAAGAGGAGGATTTTAATACAGGGAAGTTGTTACAAAGACATTGAAAGAAGTGAAAGGGCACAGGAATGGTTGGGCAATCCAAAGATGAGCACCAGCAGGGAGCCAGTCCCTGGGAGGGGCAAATGGAACAGCCCAGGAGCCAGGGCTGCCAGATGGGGCTAAAATCATATCTGGCGCTACCAGGTAGGGGCTGGAGCCTAGAAGATGGCAAAGCCACGCAGCAATGCTGCCTAAAACAGGAAGAAAGGGCGAGGAGGATCCTGACTCCTTTTCTCTTGTTGCTCTCCAATCTTCCACAGACAACGCTACTCAGAAGCCCGCTGAATGGAAGCGTGCAGGGGCTTGGTACCTTGAGGTTCAGAGCGGAGAAGGCAAGTGATGGATCTGAGATCAAGCAGGTAAATGATTCGCACAAAAGCCTTCTGGGACCTGAACTCACCTGTCCATGCAGCCATGACGGAACCTGGATTGTCCTTGGAAGGCTCATTCTTCTAATGTCTATTGTGCCTAATTGTGTGCCAGGCACTAGTTCCAGGAGGAAGGCTCAGGAGTGCAGCCCAAGAGTTGCGAATAAATATTCAAGACTGAGGTTGATGACTTGCTTAGGCAGAAAAGTAGCCAGGGTAGTGAATACAGTAGCCAGAGCAGGTGACCGCAGAGGCTTCGTCAGGCTGGCAGGGCAGCAGTAACTCAGGTGGGACAAGGCCAGGAGTTTATTACTGGGACAGACAGAGAGAGAAACCTCCATGGATTAATCAGAGACTTCCAGAAATTTGATTGACAGGTTTGGAAGGAACCACACCCCTGGGCCTCTGGCTCTAGTCATAACAGGGCCAGATTTACTAAGAGCACTGTTTTTAAGTTGGAATCTCCTGGGAAGCTTAAAAAAAATAAAGAGACTTCACTAAAAATAAAGTGGTGCAGCCAGACAATGGAATATTATTCAGCGCTAAAGAGAAATGAGCTCTCAAGCCTTGAAAAGACATGGAGGAAACTTAAATGCAGACTACTCAGTGAAAGAAGCCAACCTGAAAATTCTACATATTGTAGGAGCCTAACTATGTGACATTCTGGAAAAGGCAAAACTGCAGAGATGGTAAAAAGAGCAGGGGTTGGGGGGAGGGGATGAAAAGGTGGAGCAGAGTGAAACGACTCTATGCGATACTATAATGGTGGATACGTGTCATTAGAAATTTGTCTAGACCCACAGAATCTGCATCTCCAAGAGTGAACCCTAATGTACACTTTGGACTCAGTGATTCATCAGTTGTAACAAACGCACCACTCTGGTGGGAGATGCTGATAATGAAGGGAAGACCATGTACGGTGGGGGGAGAGGATGTGTGAGAAACCTATGTATCTTCTGCTGAATATTACCATGAACCAAAAGCGGCTCTAAAAAATAAATACTATGTAAAAATCTACCCAAAAAAATAATAAAATAGAAAGATGCCAGAGTGCCATGTAGTAGAGTACTGGAACCAGTTCCCACCAGCTCACAAGAAACTGAAATTTTCAGAGCAGTTGTTAAACACAGCCATTCTTCAAAACTAGATTATATAAGCTTACAATTAAATGAGTCTTAGTAAAAATAAAGGTAGTAAATACTCAAAATTTATCACTTTCTAATTATTTTACTACTATCTGTGCTCTTGAGGTTGGCTACTGCATCTGAAAAGTGGAAACGCTATATGATGCTGTGCTGTTGTGCATTTCTTCTCAACTCCATGTCCAGTGCCACCACGTTGATGGCCTATGGGATATTTACACCACAGAAATTAGCAAACACTATAAATCAGGGCTTTACTTTTTGTGTTGATTGCCTAGATCAGGGTCTGAAAACCCCAGCACACAGGGCAAATCTGGCCCACAGTCTGTTTTTATATGACCCGCAAGTTTTTACCTTTTTTTTTTTGGTGAGGAAGATTAGCCCTGAGCTAACATCTCTGCCAATCTTCCTCTATTTTTTGTGTGTAGAATGCCTCCACAGCATGGCTGATGGGTGGAGTAGGTCTGCATGGGGGATCAAAACCAGCGAGCCCAGGCCACTGAAGTGGAGCACACAGAGCTTTGACCATTCGGCCACGGGGCTGACCCCAAGTTTTTGCATTTTTAAAGGATTGTTAAAAAAAAAAAAGAGGAGGAGGAGGAAGAGACCATTTGTGGTCCACAAAGTGTAAAATATTCACTATCTGACTCTTTACTAAACAACTTTGCCAACCCCTAGTCTAGACTTCATAAAGTGAGGGGTAAGATGTTAACAATGCAAATTAAACTTAAAAGTGCATCGTATCTGTAACCATTACATTTTAAATAGCACAGAAAACTGAGGAAACATTCTTCCAGTGTTTGAAAAGTATGACCCCATCAGCAAAGAAGTCTCTTTTCGTTGATGAGCAAGTGAAGTCCCAACACGCATCTTCATTGTTTCACATTCATTTTGTTTGTCAATGTAAACGAGATGTCAACCAACATTCATGTTCAAACTACACTCGCGAGTCAGTGGCAGCATTTGGACAGTCACCAAGCATTCCTTTCCAGTCTGATTCTGTGAAATCACAGTTGAATTGCAGCCATAGGTTAACTACAGACATAAGAGTTCAGCAAAAAAACAGGAAAGCATTATCTGAGAATCAATGGGCTAAAGAGCATTCAGTAATAAAGAGTATTGTATATTTTATTATCATTTGTAAGTTGTAGGCTACACATCCTTTATATCAGTAAAATTTATAATAAATTTATGGGCATCTATACAGGCGTATTTTTTTTCTAGATAGCCAGTTATTAAACTTTTGCCAGCACACCACTGACCCCACCCCCAGAGTCTGACTTAATTGGTCTGGGGAATGGCCTTGGCATTGGGGTTTTTAAAACTTCCCCTGCGTTATTCCAATGTGTAGCCAGTGTTGAGAATCGCTGGCTCAGGGGAGAGATCAAAGTGCAGGGAGCAAAATCCCCTTCAGATTGTGTTCTCTTTGATCAGAAAGTCCACTTGAATCTGACAGAGGAGGCTGGGAGTGAGCGTGACGGGGGGATAGGCTGGGGGTAGGCGAAGGTGGGAGGCTCCTCAGAACTGGACACACCTCACTGGGCTCACTTATTTTTTTTTTTTTTAGGAAGATTAGCCCTGAGCTAACATCTGCTGCCAATCCTCCTCTTTGTGCTGAGGAAGACTGGCCCTGAGCTAAGATCCATGTCCATCCTCCTCTACTTTATATGTGGGACGCCTGCCACAGATGGCTTGCCAAGTGGTGCGTAGGTCCACACCCGGGATCCAAACCAGTGAACCTCGGGCCACCGAAGAGGAATGTGCAAACTTAACCGCTGCACCACCAGGCTGCCCCTGGGCTCACTTTTTTCCAACTTCTCAGAACAAAATTTTCCTGGACCAGTGTTTTCACAGTCTCCTAGACATGCTGTTGTTTCTTGCTCTCCCAAAGTTACTCTTACTATAACTCTACCAAAGGTCCCTTTTCCTCTCCTGTCTCCTGCCTAAATCTTACCCATCCCTCATATTCCAGCTTAGACATCCCCTCTTCTCTCACACCTTCCTAGTTATAACGGACTCGTTTATTTCTCACTCCAGTACCCACTTCCCCTTTGCAAACAAAACCCTCATTTATTAGGGACAGCACTGTGCCCAACTAAATACTGTTTCTAGGCTTCCCTTGTAGCCAAGTGTGGCCAGTGTGACACAGTTTCAGCTAATAAGACCTAAGCTGAAGTCTGATGAGGATTTTGGGCGAATCTGTGCCTTCCTGACAGAAGCGTTAGACATAGCTGGTGCAGACCCCTCCCCACCGCTTCTACAGCAGTTGTTTCTAGAGCAGGAGGCAACCAGCTCCATGCAAAGGATGGAGGAAGAGAAACGCAAAGGCAGCTGGGTTTTTGATGCCACCACTGAGCCAAAACACCAATCCCTGACTTCGAGAAAAATAATTCCCTAATTGTTTGATCCCCTCTTGATCGGACATTCTGTGGTTGCAACCAGACAAAATGGCCAGTCCAACAATTCCACAGAGTGCCCCTCCTATAACTCTATACTCCCACAGATTTGTTCTGCACCCCCCGTAACAGCAATCTCCAATGTGTGAATGGGTCGTGTCCCGCATATTTAATTATAAATCAATTGTATGAAACTTGGATGCGCTTTCCCTATAGAAAAATCCAGAATGAAGGTTTGTTGTAGTAGGTCAACTGGAATAATCGAAGTGACTAGAAACAAGATTAAGGCAGAGTTAGGCTCATACAGCTCTGTGAAGAAGTTAGGTCTCTAACAGAGATTTGTAATAGGAAAGATATCGTGAGGAATGATACCCAAGGATTTGGCTTTTGCCCAGAATTTATTTTTGAGGCAGGAGGAATGCGTGTAGGTACAGCATGAACTCAGTGGGTGCATGTGCTTGGATCAGAACGTAAAGGGCATGGAGTGCGGAAAGGCCACCTCTTAGAAGTGCAAGAGAAAGGAGCTCGCGACAGCTGTACTCTGAGCTTAACGGATCACATCAGCAATAACTATTACATACACGGTGGCATTCTATTTTTGTATCACATTAACGGATGTATTATTGGTAATTGTTCTTAATAGAATCACAGAAATGAGAGATGGAAATGCTATATGGTATGATGGAATGCTGTTCTTTTACCATTGATCATTATAATAAGCCCGCTCAGTCATTACTTACAAACCACGCTACAACTTTGCCAATGAGGCAGACCGAAATGAGAAGATCAACAAAATTGGTTTCCTTGCTAAATGCGACACCCAGGTTTTAAAATATTTTGCTGAAGTTTTAAACTGATTGTCAATTAGTCAATGAGCTATGGCAGACAGTGTATTTCTGGGTAATTAGTGTGTGTCTTAGGGGGGTTATTTGGCATGAGGCTGAGGGCAAAGTAATTTGTATCTCCCAGGAAGTGCAATAACTGCCTCAAGCTGAACTTCTTGCAAAGTGTATTAATTCTATTAGGAAACATTTATGTTGTTTTATACGGCATCCTGTACATTCACGAAGTGTACTCGTAAACCATGAATTATTCATTTCGGGGGCGTTATCACAGGCGCAAGGCATCACTGATAACCAGGAAAAAGGGCGGGGTTGTTTGTGCTGTTGGAAATTCATGCATTGTCGAAAACCACGACGACCATGTTGGGTTTTGAAATTCATCTTATTAGGAGACCACTGGATCCTAGAGGGTAAAGAGTTAGTCTTGAGAAAGGTAAGGTCAAAGGGAAGGCCATTTACTGAAAACTAGCTTTTCAGGAAGCCAACAGGCCTTCTAGTCAGAGCTTGCTATGCGGCCCGGGGGAAAAGCCCTGTGAGAGCCGAGAGCCATGGGGATTATAGGCTTGATCTTGGTATGTTTGGACACTTCCTTTCCCAGCCCTGCTCAGGATGTTCAGGGCACGACGAAGACAATCATTCATTCATTCATTCAGCAAATATTTGTGAATGAATGCTCAGACAGTGTACCAGTGATCTATTGTTGTGTAACAGATTACCCCAAAACTCAGCAGCCTAAAACAACACACATTTATTATCTCACAGTTTCTGCGGATCAGAAGACACATCTGGCTTAGCTGGGTCCTCAGCTTCACAGCCTCTCACAGGCTGCAGTCAGGGCGTCAGCCCGGAGTCTGCAGCCTCCCCTGAAGGCTCACCTGGGGAAGGATCTGTTTCCAAGCTCAGTTCCAAGCCCTCCGTTTCTCAAGGGCTGTGGACTAAGGGCCTAAATTCCTTGATGGATGTTGACCAGAGACCACACAGTTCCTTGCTATGTGGGTCTCTCCAATATGGACACTTGCTCCATCAAAGTATGCAAGCCAAGAATGCAAGGCAAAGGTCACAATCTTTTGTACCTTTGTTGCAGAAATGACAGCCCACCACCTTTGCCGTATTCTATTGATTCAATCAAATCACTGGGTTCAGATGACACTGAAGGGGAGGAATTACACAAGGGTGTGAAAACCAGGAGACAGGACCGCTGGGACATGGCGCAGCCTGCCCACCACAGCCAGCCTCTGTCCTCATGGCTTCTCAGTCTATCAGAGCCTCCGGAGGCTGAAAGGGAATAGCAGGAGTTTTAGGCTGGGTGACTAGGGAAGGCGATCTGCACAAGTGACATTTCATTTGAAGACTTGAAATGAAAAAAAGTTAGCTAGGTACAGAGTCGAGGAAGAGCATGATATGTTTGAGGAGCTGAAACAAGGTCTGAATGCACAAGGGGAAGGTGGGACAAGACGAGGTTGGAAAGGTAGGCAGGGCCCAGATGGTGCCGGGCTAGAGTCAGGTGAGAAGCCTAAATTTTATTCTGAGTGCAAGTGGGAAGCCACGGGAGGATTTTAAGTACAGAGTGACACAATCCAATTTACATTTTTCAAAGCTCTCCGTAGCTGCTGCTCAGGGAATGAATTAGAAGTGGAGAGCGCAGTTAGGAGCCTCTGCTAGCAAGAGCCGTGAGAGCTGCACAGGAAGGTGGCAGGGAGATGGAAATGGGTGCACATGAGACATCCTTTAGAGCTTAATATCAACATCCTCAGTGGGAATATGTGTACGTCGCTACCAGTTTTCTTCACTCCTTCTCCTCTTCATCCATTTTTTTAAAGGAAATAAAGAGAAAGTTGAAGAAAGGATTGTGTAACCACAGTGGGAAGAGAAAGAGGAGGACAGAACACCACAGTCGAGGATGGAAAGAGCAGCAGTGTGAGAATGGGATGGGAAGAGCACTGGGAAGATATGGACCCATCTCTGCACTCCCAACGGGATCAGCTTGGTCACGTTGCTGTACTTTTCCATGCTTCCCTTTCCTCTTTTATAAAACTGTTTGTCTTTCAGGATTATTGAAAGGATTAAATTAAATAACAACCTCATACATATCCTATACATCATCTGCCTGGCTCATTTGCTTACTTAATCAGATCTCTACTCAACTGTCACTACCTCCCTGAGCCAAAATAGCCAGCCCCACCCCCCATCTCCTTCCTTCTCCAACCCCTCCCCCCGCTTCAGTTTGCTTCAGAGCACTGACCACTGCCCACTTTGTTCACCTTACATTCTCAGGGCCTAGAAGAGTTCCTGGCGCGCAGTAGGTACTCAGTAACACTTGCTGAGTGCTGCAGAGGAGAGTCACTGAACAAGGGCATTGCTGCACAGGCCGTCTGCAGTGTTTCAAGGTGTGTCACAGTGTGGAGAAATCTGCTTAGGACGTGGAGAGTAACAGCAACCGAAATACTTGTATAGCACTTTACAGTGTACAAACGTCTTGCTCGACCACCATGTCTTAATCCTCCTAGCCGGTAGCTGAGATAGGTAAGGTCCCCATTTACAGGGGAGGCAAGCGAAGGTGAAGGGACTTCACTAACTTCTCCAAAGTCCAGAAACAACAGACATGGGAAAGCAAGCTAGGGTCCTGCCTTAAGAAGACTTTACTTTCCAATGGGGCAACAGCGTTCTAATAGTGTCTCAGTGTTCCTCCGCCTTGCCAGCAGATGCACTCATCTGCAGCCCTGGAATCCTGCAGCTGGTTCTCCAGAGCTGCTCTTGCTCTGCCTGCACACCTCCTTTCCTTGCTGTCAGAGGCAGCGGACATACAGACGCCGAGACCGTACCCAGCAGAATTGCAGGAGGTTAAGCAGCCCATTGTGTGGTTGCGAGTAAACATCTCCACATTCCAGAATTCCTTCTTTCTTTCAGAAGAACTCATCTGTGCCTCCCCGTATTTCTTAGTTTGGTTTAATCCTACCACAGACTCCTGGCCTGCGTACTCTTTGGTATTTATGAAAATAAATAAAATCCCTTCACTTTGACTCAGTGCATTCATCAAACAACTCTTGAGCCTCTGCTTGGTGTCAAGCATTGTGCTAGGAGATGAGACTTGTTCACATCTGGAAGGGAAAGTAGACTTCAAGTGGAAATCACCAAGTACTTAATATTGTGGTTGGAGCTGTAATGGAGAAGCTCAGAGTGACACAAGAGCACAAAAGGAAGGACCACCTGTGACCTGGTCTCAGGGGTCCAGGAAGGCTTCCCTGAGGAAGGGTCATTTAAACTGGATAAGAAAGCAGAATAGCCTAGGCACAGAGAACAGGATATAAGAGAGTCCTGAGACTTAAAAGAGCTTCTAGAAACCACCAAAGCAAAATCACAAACAAATTAACAAACAGAATCAGCATGAAGAGGCCTGGTGCCAGATGAAACTGGAGAAGTAGCCAGCCACCAGGAGGAACCTCATCTACTTCTTCCTCTTCCCCAGGATGAGCAAGAACAAGGCCGTGACCTTCGTCTCACTTGACTGAATAGTAGAAACATCATTGGAGCTAACTTGTGCCTAGAAAAATGTGTCATTCTGCCTCAGGCAGCATCCTGAAAATGTCATGTCTCAGGGAAACATGCAGCTTCTGTCCTCTTTGCAATACAGAACACAAGCCACTTGTGTCCACTTAGCGTCTGTGGATTTGCAAACTCGGCTTAGTGGATGCAATCCGGTGGTGGCTTCTTCCCAGGGACATGCACCTTCTGCTCACAGCAGTGGGCTCTGATGCAATGTGCTTCTGGAAGCCTCCACCCACAGTCGCTCTTCTTCCTCAGTCCCTCTACGTCAGTGGCTCTCAGTGGGGCTGTTGTGGAAGCTGGAGGGGATGTTTTTGGTTGTGTCAATAATTGGGAAGCACCAGCGGCATTTACTGGGCCGGGGCAGAGTCGTATGCATCCTGCAATGTATGAGACAGATGGTCACAACAAAGACCAGTCCAGCGTCCCACGTGAATTTCATGTCCCACCAGGTATGGATGCAGGTGAAAATCTTACTTATAGTTCTCTGAGACTAAAGCCTAAGTATATTCTACATACTAACACAAAATAATTTTTTCGTAATTTCGATATACACTGAATTATCCAATAATGAAACTACAGTAGAAATTGGGGAAAGATTTACTTTGTTTTTTCCAAAACTTTCCCAGAGTTAGTCGCCATTTCCAAAATCATATCATGGTATTGGAGTCACCAATAGGACACACTTGAATAAATCTGCCTCTGAAACTGTCACATTCACAATGGTTATACAAATGTCTTATTTCAAAATGCCACTCTAAAGAAAGTGCCATCAATATTCCATTAAATGTTGTCTTCTCTTAAATCCAAATACTTTTGTTCTAAGACAAGGAAAGCATCCAAATACTACCTTGTGAGCCCTCGTTCCTTGCTCCTCAAGGGGTGGGCCACAGACCAGCAGCATCTGCATCCTTGCTGGAAGGAAGGCTCTCAGGCCCTGCCCAGGATCTATTGAATCTGGATCTGCATTTTAATAAGACCCCTAGATGATTCACATGCACATAAAAGTTTGAGAAGCCCTCTTCTAGGTTAGGGAGCATTGAAAAAGTATTCTTTTATTATAATTGACTTTCCTTTTATTTCTCCTCCTTATTAACAATTAGGAGATTACATAATTTTTTAAAATTATATGTAAAAGGTGGATTGTATTATCAATGAATTTCACCTCAAGAAAGTAAAATGAGAACCACAAAATACATTTTTAATGAAAGAAGGCGTTGCATCGGACGGGTTTGAGAATGCTGCTCCAAGATGCCTGGAATTCGATAATTGGGTGTGATGAACTTCAGAGCGTCTAAACGAGGGTAGGGTGTCAGAGTCACATTTCTCAGAACTTGGCCCTTTATAAACTCTGATGACTCCTAAATCTATATCTCCCTCTCCGTGTCTCACGTTCAGAGCACACTAGCTATAGCTCTGCTTTCTAAATATACGTCCACCAGAGCACAGGGGAAGTGCCCTGCGGTCTTCTCCAGGTCAGGCTGCACTCACTTACTTATTCTACAAGTGTCTTTTGATCTCCTTCTACGTGCCTCGTAATGTCACAGCGCTGCGAGTAATAGGAAGACAAAGCCTGCCTTTGTGGAGCTTACAACAGTCTACGAGGAGAGCTAAGAGACCCCCAAATAGCTGTATATAGATTTAGAAAGTGATAAGTACCCTGAGAGGGGTACAGACAATGTGAGACACGATGAGAGTGTGAAAGAGACACAGATTATTTCCACATAGAAAGAATATGGGAAGGTCGCCAAACGTCAGCTGAGCCTTCTACACTGCCGAGAAACCCATGGTTTCACCCAGCAGCTCTCCAGTTCCCTGACAAGCTATTTCAGCCTTCTATACTGCCCTCAAACCTGGCTTACCACCCCTGGCCCCCCAACCTCATCAGTTGATCTTGCTTCCTTCTTCTCAAAGCAAAATAAATCACGAGGTGGAACTCCTTATAATTCCCGTCATTTTCTCCCTGCACCCTCTTCGGTCCATCTCTGGTCCACGTCTCCTCCACTCTTCCTGTTACTATGGCAAGGCTATCCCTCCTCCAGGGTAAGCCTAGTCTGCATCCCATCCCTACTCTCTGCCACCTCACAGACATCTCTCTACTACATGGATCATTCTCTCCTCCCCTGCAAGGTCAGCATCACCCTCTCTACTGGATCCTTCATATTAACCTTTAAACACACTTCAGTGTCTCCCAGTATTATTTTTCAACCATCACTCAAGCTACTGTCTTCTTCTCTCCTTCACAACAAAAGCTCTTTAAAAACAAACTGTGTCTGCACTCTCTATCTCCACCTCCTCGACTCCTACTCATCCTTTGACCCACAGCAACCAGCTTCTGACCTCACCGCCCACAGAAGCCCCTCTTACCTGTATCACCAACCACTTGCTGGATACAAACACCAGCAAACTCTTCTCTGTCTTCATCTCATTTGAACCTTCAGCAGCATTTGATGCTGCCGATCAGTCCCCTGAAACAGCCTCTTCTCCTGGTTTCCCTTCAACCTGGTCATCTTCCGCTGCCTCTCAGACCGCTCCTTCTCAGCCTGCTCTGTGGGTTTCTCATCTCTTAAAAGCTGGTGTACTTTGGTGTTCAGCCCAAGCCCCTCCTCACTCTCAATAAACACTTTCTCTGGACTTGACCATTTCTATCTTTTTCTTTAAAGATTGGCACCTGGGCTAACAACTGTTGCCAATCTTTTTTTTTTTTCCTGCTTTCTCTCCCCAAACCCCCCCTGTACACAGTTGTATACCTTAGTTGCAGGGCCTTCTAGTTGTGGGATGTGGGACGCCGCCTCAAGGTGGCCTGATGAGCGGTGCCACGTCCGCGCCCAGGATCTGAACCCTGGGCCGCCGCAGTGGAGCACGTGAACTTAACCACTCGGCCACGGAGCCGGCCCCATATATCTTTTAACGACTCCTAAATCTATAGTTCCAGCCCAGTTCTCCCTCTTGGATAGACTTCTAAACAACTCCGTTTGCATGTCCCAAAAGTATCTCAAACTCAGAATATCCAAAACTAAATTAATTCACTATCTCCTGTCCCACCTGTTCTTTATTCCTTGACCTCTCTCCGTCATTGAATGGCACTACCATCTACCCATTTTCCCAGGCTATACACTGGGGCATCATCCTTGAGTGCCTCCACATCCCCACACCTATTCAGGCACCCTCCAATCCATGCTTTGCCCTACAGCCAGAATGATCTCACATGTGAATGACTACACCACTCTGCCTGAAACACACTGCTGGCTCCCTCGTTGCCCTCAGGCTCCAGGCACAGTGAACTTCTAGAGCTTCACTTCCTTGTCATTCATCCCACAACCTCAGACCAGCTTGATCTTTCTAAAATATAAACTTACTCAAGTTGCCTTCACCTCCACAGCTTTCAGAAGCACTGTTGGATCCTCCATTACCAATAGAACCAAACCAAACATGTTAATGTATCAGGTTCTGTTAGAAAACAACACGGAGTATTCAGAATGGTTGGTATATTATTCAGAACGGCTGAAGCACAAAGCATCCCTCAGGGAGAGGCAAGAGCTGGAGATATGCAGTGAGCCAGATCATAAAGAGCCTTGAATGCCAAAATAAGAAGTTGAAAGTCATCCCAAGAGCAAGGGAAAGCACATCTTTGCAAAATTTTAAAAAGGTGAGGATGTTGTATAGCAGCTTGTTTTGGTGTCCCACATCACCTGACCTCAGCTGTGGTGGGCAGTTCAGTGTGAGAACAGACTCTCCTTGAGAGGGTCCAGCCTGAAGCAGGGTCTACCCCAAGCTCACACTAAGTTCATTTCCACTTTCTGCCTTGGGACTTCTCCAGGAGAAAAACTGTCACAAGATGCATAAAATGTGTATGTGCGTGTGCTCACACACACACACACACACACACACCCAACACCCAACTGAGAGTAGGAAAGAAGAAAGAGGCAAGACTGAGCCAATTGTTCAAGCCTGGGTGACTGAGGAGATGAAGGTGCCATTGACAGGAAACAGAGAGGGCTTCATCAGAGATAGAGGCAGCTTGACAGCAGAAAGTCAATGAACAGAAGAAAGAGGAGGCCGGGAAGCAAGTCACATGGGGAGGGTGGAAGTCATTTGGGGAGTTCAACCTGCAGGATAGAAAACTGAGGGAGGACACAAGCACTCTCTTCACACACATAAATGTCTGTCCAGACGTCGAGTCCAGACAAGGGAGTTGAGAGAGGATTAAGAGCAAAGGGCAGAAACCCGCAAGGAGGCAGATTGTGGCTCAGTCCATGAAAGTACTTCCTAACCCTGCACTCCCTGTGAGGAGTGAGCATCCTCTCCCCGGGGCGGCACCAACAGGAAGTCCAGAAGGTTCTAGATCAGATTCCTAATGCCAGAGGGTGGTGGAATTAAGTAAGATTAGATCTAAGTGCTCCAACCTCCATTTCCCTCCCTCTCATTCCCACCACTCCCAGTCTTCACACTTGGTGATGCAGCCTCATCACGGGTTTTGCCTCAGGAGCAACTCTGAGCAAGACAAGGGAAGAGGTGATGCTTGCCCTGGCTGCCCTCCACCACTGCATCCTGGGACCTTCTCCTTCCCACAACTCCCTCCCCACCAGGAGCCCAGCACCGGTTCTGCCTCACTCCCCATGTGGTCTGCCTCCCAGCACTTGCCACACCCCTGGGATCTCTAACTCCTTCAAAATCCATCTGCCCACATCCCCCTGCCCTTGGCTGCTCTGCTCTCTGGGGACAGACACTCTTATAAACTGAGCTGAGCTTTGGACTTCAAGAGAACTGACTCTGTGCACATTAAGACTGGCCAAGGTTCCAGGTACCAAGGCTCAGGTGGGCCTTCAAGCACCCCCTCAACCACACCATGCACATGTTCACCTCTTCCCCTAGTGCCTCCCTTGGCCTGCGATCTTCATGAATCTCTCTAGACAAGGGTGCCAGGAAAGGGCACATGCTGCCTCTACCTTTGGGGTTAGACAATTTGCCCAACAGTATGTCCCTTATTGTCCTTCTCTGGACAAAGGGGTGGGGGACTTTGACTCAAAACATTTGTTCAGGAAAGCCAAACTCTCACACACACACACACACACACACACACACACACAGAAACCAACTTGTCTTAAACATCAAACTGGCAAATTCATGATCCAATCTTCTGGGGGAAAATTTCTCTGAACAACCTCTAAGCAAAGGGAATTATTTCAGGTCTTTCATTCAATAAATATTTTTTTGAACACCTGCAGTGAACTAGTCCTTACAGGGGACAAAAAGAAATGTCAAATGTATCCCTTGTCCTTAGCATTGCACTGAGAAGAAGAGACACTCACACGTGGGAAGCCAAGTGACAACACAGGCAGCAGGATACTGGTGGACAAACCCAGGGGCCTTAAACCTTAGTGTAACTAAGATACATACCTCAGGGTATGGAGATGTTAAAAATGCAGATTCCTGGGCTCTACCCAGGAGATGAGAGTCTCTAGGTCTCTGGCGAGTCCCAGAAATCTGCATTTTAAGTAATTCTGATGCAGGTGGTCCACAGGCCACCTTTAATGAACACAGGTCCAGCCAGCAGCTCTCTGTAGATGACCAGAGGGAAAAGAAAGCCCATGGGCAGGCCCGGGAAGGGAGCTATTTTTGGGTTCAGACCTTAAGAAGCTGACACGGAATCCTTTTCATTCTTCCTCTGCACAGTTGAGTGTTTTGAAGGAGAGCCAATACCTTGCCACTATCTGGAGAATGTGCAGTTGGCGCTAGGAATAAAAAGGGACACGAACAGCTGAGTCTAGAGTTTATGAAACCAGTTTATCTGAATCTGATTCCAGGGCAGTTTGATGCTGAAAGGTGGTGTTATGACTCACCGAAGCTTTCACATCTATTGTTTTTCTTTTCCTGGGTGGCTTTGCCAAGGACCTCATAGATATCATTATTTTCAGATTACTGTTATTACACACATTCTTCCTGAATAAAACACTACTTCGTTTTTATCTCCGTAGAGTGAGGACCAAGTTTCAGTTGTTTCCTTATCTGTGTATGTAAAACAGTCATAGCACTGCCCTCCTGGGTTATTCTCTCGAGTTGTGGGTGGAGTAGAGGCAAGAGGAAACACAGGGAGACTTGCTGAGGCCCAGAGGGAGAGAAAGGACTGTGGCAAAGCTCTCCATTCTCCTCGGGCCCTTCCTGGAGAGCTGCAGTCTCCTTCTCCACATAGCAGGGTACCTGCTGTGCACCAAGCACCACCCTCAGCCTGGGGGCTCCCATTCCAGAGGAGGGAGACATGACAAATAGATGAACAAACAGATAAACTGGAAAATAACAGTAGTGATAGTGCTATGAGGGTTTTTTTAAAAGCCAATGAGGCAGTAGAGAGAGATTAGACTGGGAGGCCAGGCAGGAGGTGACAGGGAGCAGTGGTAGGGAGATCTGGGGGAAGAACATTCCAGAGGCCCTTTGGACAGAATAAACTCAGCACATTCAAGGAACAGAAAGGAGGTAAATGTGGCTACAGCCAAAATGAGGTCAGAGCACAAAAGTAATATGGAGAATTTGGAGAGGACCCAGAGGCTCAGTCTCAGATGGGAAGAAAAAGAAGCTAAAGCTTTGGGCTGACTTAAGGGATCCTCGTGACCAAGTGGACAGGGTGGTACCTCATTTCCAGTAGACACTCCAGGAGCTGGGCTTAAACTGCATCAGGAGCAAATAAAGTCTGATATGAAGAAAAGGAGTTTCTGCAATTTAGCAGGAGTGAGTGATTGACACGTAACACTAGCCAGAAACTGACAGACTGTCAAGCCCGCCCGCTAGCCCTGGGTCATGTCAGCCTGGAATTTCTGGCCCAGTGAGAGCAGTCATTGCTTTCTCCCTCAGTGGACTTCACCACAGAGAGTCCAGAATAGGAGAGAAAGAGAGATCCGCAAGCTTTCTGAAAGCCATGCTGTGGTGGGGTTTCGCGTGCTGTGCCGGCATCCGGCTCCGTCTGTACCACCACAGCAGCTCCAGTTGTGACTATTTATGAAGTCAGTTGAGGCTTGTTGGTGGGTGGCACTCTAACAAAGGGATTGCAATCCAAATTCAAACTATTTCTGATAGCAAGCGATATTTTATTCAATATGAATGTTTGTTCTGCTGACTCAGGATCCGGCCCTAAAATGGACTTTTCAGAGAGTTGAGTCAAGGGAAGACACCCGCCTGATTTGCTTTGACCCGACACCTGGCTCATCTCAGGCTGGCTGTTCTATATGGGCTTCTGTAATAGAGTGGCCAGATAAACACAGTGTGCCCAATTGAACTTGAATTTCAGAAAAAGAACAAATAATTTTCAGTATAAGTATGTCCCATGCAATGTTTGGGATATACGTAAGCTAAGAGATTTATTCACTCTTTTTCTGGACCTCAAATTTAACAGAGCATCCTGTATTTTTATTTACCAAATCCAGCAACCCTCCTCTGTCACAGCACACAGGCACTGAGCTTCCCTTGGGTCTCAGACAATGTCGAGATCCCCCCTGGGCTCAGAGTGGGATTTGCTTCCACTCTACACAAGAAAAGTGTAGAAAGCCCTCTGTCTGGGAGCATATACCTGAAAGGCCTCTATAGGGTAGGGCTGGCCTGACACAGGCTGGACTCCAAGATGGCCCTCTGCTGTGTGGCAAAAGGGACCCCAAGTACGGCCCCCTGCTTAGCCTGCCTGCACTTCCTCATGTCAATCCTAAAGATCGAGCGTATTGCAGTTTTTCGGAGGAGCCAATCTGCTCAAAACGTTTCTGAGCCTCCATTCCGAAGCTATGAGCTTAAGCCCTAGGATGTGGATGCCTAGATATGGATGCTCCCAGGAGCCCCTAGATATCAAGGATTCTGTACACGGATGCCCGGGAGCTTCCTCCAGGCTGCCCTGGCTCACCTCAGTCCCACCCTGTACTGATGAGCTCCCTGCGGTTCCAGAGTCTCCTGCCTCTTCACCTGACTCACCTTCTCTGGCCTAGTACAATCTTGGTATCCCCACGCCAGGTCTGGGCTGCTTGCCTTGGGCACCAGCGGCTGTGTTCCCGGGCATTACTTCTGGGACTCACTGTGGCCTCTGAAATATGCCACCTCAGCCAGCCCCATTCCCCCAGACCCTGCCAGCCTGCTCTGTCCGAAGAACATTAGGACCATTCAGTGTCTATCTAAGCCATCAGTGGGGACCATGAATTCTATACTCTGGTCACATGCTGGTACAGATAATGCTTCTGCCTTGCCCCCCAAAAGTCCCTTAGACAAGTTCAACCCCCATGTGCTAGTAGTTCAGAATGCTGTGACCAGGTATGTTTACCTGACCACCCCTTGGCCTTCGCTGGCCAGACATGATGGCGCAGAAGCCCAGGACGAAGCTTCAGGGACGACAGTGTGCAGAATCCTCTCCTCGCTGTCCCTATCCAGCTCTAAGGGCAGAGGCGTCCCACTTCATGGTCTGCCCTCCTCTCATGACCCTCCCTCTCCAGTTTTGGGGCTCCATCTCTGGTTCTTCTCTCACCCCATTCTCTAAAACCATCATCCATGACAGCATTAGGGATCCTGGGGAAGCTGCACATGGTAGTTAGAGGGATGATAAGAGGTTGTTTTCACCTTATTATCTTGCATAGAGCACGAACCTACCAAGTTTAAGGGGCCTGAGCGTATTCTAGGCAGGCAGCACCTCCTCCCCGACTCGGTTCTCCTGCAGGACCATCAGAACCCGCCTCCTCACTTCGCCGCGCAGACAGGCTGATGCTCCTGGGATTATTTTCTCGGGCTGAGGCCGCAGCTCCCCTGATTCGGTCCTTCTATATTATTCTATTGTGTTTTTTTGACATACAGGTTTGTCCCAGAGGGGAATGCTTAAAAAGTGGCATGGCATCCCTGGATACAGAGAGAAATACAGCTTTAACTTCTGTTGGCCTCTCTCCTGCCAGACTCCTCCCAATTATTCTGCAGGCTTCTTTGCCCTGAGGGCAGTCTGCAGCTCCAGGGGACTGGAATTGGCTTAAAAAAATTCCTCCCTCTCTGTGCCCCATGTGAGGGGGCATTGTGTACTCTCTAAATAATAAGACTGGCTTTGTGTGACCTAACTGGACAGGGCCCTCTGAGAGATTTTTCAGTGGCAGAGAGAGCAGTCAGCTGCACCCTAGGAAACCAAGAAGTTTCCAGACCCAGGATAAAAGTCTAAGACAGCAAGATTTTCTTTTCCTTAAATTGTATTGTGAACTAATTCCTCTCTCCCACTGGTGTTTAGGGTAATTAGGTAACAGTGTAGCAGAAGAATCAAAACTTATATTTTGGATCTAAATAATAGCATTTAATCAGGTGTTCCCCACCCCACCCATCACTAACAAAATAACAAACAACCAAACCATCCTAGAGCCCTTATTATATGCCAGGCATCGTCATCGATCTAGGTCATTATTTATTACATTTATTGATTTCTTACTTGAGACCCAACACCAGCTAGAGCCGAAGGGGTTAGAAAGATTAGAGGTCATAGGGCTTGGCCTCCAGCTCCCAACAACCCCTTCAGAAGAGGAGAACACTGACCAGAACCACCTCCACTGTGCCAGATGGAGAGATTCTCCTGGATTATTTGGGTGGGCCAAATGTAATCTCAAAGGCCCTTATAAGAGATAGGTAGGAAGGTCAGAGTCAGAGCAACAGAGATGTGATGAAGGAAACAGGTTGGAGTGATGTGGGGCCATGAGCCAAGGAATGCAGGCAGCCTCTAGAAGCTGGAAAAGGAAGGAAATGGATTCCCTCTGGAACCTCCTGAAGACACCGGCCTTTCCGACCCATTAGACTTCTGACCTCCAGATTGTAAGGTAATAAGTATGTGTTGTTTCAAGGCACTAAGTTTGTGGTAGTTTGTTGCAGCACCAATAGAAAACCAACACAATGTGCTTATTCACACCTGCTCCAACTGTATTCCACAGCAGACTTGAGCTGGCCAGAGAAGATTACTCCAAAGTGGTAGAGCCAGGCAGGGCTGCCATATTGCCTGACTGGCCCCAGGAGTTCTGCAAAGCAGGGACCCCAGAGCAAGCTTCAAACCAAGTCAATGGGTCCTTAAAGTCTATGTCGTTTCCTCCTTGCTGATCTGCTCCCTAAAGACAAAATTTAGGGGCAAAATGAGTGAAATACCAGAAGAAATATTCCATAATAACATCACATACTTAATGAATGAGTGAGGAGTTCAGAAAATGAGTGAGTTCCAAGAAAACGTTACTGGCGCATACTGCAGATCAGAGAGTGGAGATCAGTGGAGAAGGCACAGCTCCACCTAGGCCCTACAGCATGGGTCGATTTCAGGTAGCACTGGAGGCAGACAGAAGGCCTTGCAGGTGGGGGAATGGCCAGATATAAGAAATGCCCCTGGGAACAGAAAGAATAAACCAATCTCCTCACCCTTTATCCCCACTCCTAACCTCACCCCATCTTCTGCCTATGGATTCCATTAAATTTTTCAACCAAAGTCTTGTCAAAGGCTTGGACAATATCCTGTGGTCTCCCTCACCTTACAGATGGCAAGTCTTGACCCAAAGAGGTATAATTTATCTTTCTGGCCCACAGCTACCCAGCAGATCAAGTCTCCCAGTCCAGTGCTCCCCAGCAATGAGGAACAAAGTATTTTTGGTTCTTCAAAGTCAACAAGCACACTCTGCATATGTGTGAGTGGCCAGTTCAATTCAGCATGTCCAAATGAGTAAAATTTGGATTAGAATTCCAGACCTTGACCTAGGCAGGACAATATTTTAAATACAAGGACAGTGTTTTCAGAGATACACTTTTAAGCCACCCTTAATTTATAATAAGTAACTTGCAAAAGAACAAACATATAATAACAATGACCTTGGAGCAGGAGACCCAACCTCTAGTCCTGATTTGTATTGTCACCTGCAACAGGACATTGAGTAAACTCAGTTACATCTTACGTGAAATGAGAACTTGGTCTTAAAAGTCTCTTAATGATTTAAGACGCTTTGGGCCATAAGCAACAGAAATCCTGATTCAAACTGGCTTAAACATTAAGGAAATGAATTATTCTGCAAAACAGAAAGTTGAGCGGCAAGGCAGCTTAGGGGCTGTATTAGTCAAGGTTCTCCAGAGAAACAGAACCAACAGGATATATTTATATATCTTAAGTGATTTATTATGAGTGATTTGTTCACATTATTATGGAGGCTGAGAAGTCCCGTGATCTGATGTCTGCAAACTGGAGGCTCAGAAAAGCCAGTGGTATGGTTCCAGTCCAAACCCAAAGGCCTGAGAACCTGGGAACCAATGGTGTCAGTCCCGGTCCAAGTCTGAAGGCCCAAGAGCCAGGAGGACCAATGCCTGAGGGCAGGAGAAGATGGTTGTCCCAGCTCAAGCAAGAGAACAAATTTGCCCCTCCTCCACTTTTTATTCTACTCAGGCCCTCGACAGATTGGATGAGGCCCACCCACATTGGAGAAGGCCATCTGCTTTACTGTCTACAGATTCAAATGCTAATGTCTTCTGGGAACACCCCCACAGACGCACTCAGAAATAATGTTTTACCAGTTATCTGGGCATTCCTTAGCCCAGGCAAGTTGACACATAAAATTAATCATTACAGGGATTGATCCAGTGGTTCAATGAGGTCATGAAGGACCTGGGTTCTTTCTATCATTTTCTCTATTCTAGCCATCCTGAGTATCAACTTCATCCTTATGCTAGTAGTAAGATGACTGCTGGTATTCTAGACATCACAGTCAGACACAAAGCCTCCAGAGGAAAAGGAGAGAGAATTCCCCAGAAGACTTCCCCTCACACAGCATTGGCCATCCTTCGGTCACATGTGCCCATTTCTGAATCAATCATTGAAAAGGAGATCCCTGGAGAGAGGTTGTTTCATCCTCTCCTGAGGGGACAGGAAAGGAAGGACAACTGAACAAAATCGTGATTCTGTGTGGAAGGAAAATGGGAGAAATTGTCGCTGGATAGGAGATTTACAGTGGTCTCTGTTCTCTCGAAGGTCCTTTCCAGCTCTAAAAATCCATAAATTAAAAAGTCACTGATTGCCTTATATGGTTTAAACCCAGACTAATAATCTATGTGCCTACCCAGAACCAAAGACTGTGACACGCACCAGAGATACAGCACTGAACAAGAGTCATGAAACTTTCTTGGAGCATCCACTCTAGGAGATCTTGACCACACCACAACTAAATTGGTCAATCCCATTGCTTCAGCCCTTCTGACATCTGCTCCCCAGCAGTGGTTCTGGAGGAGACCTGGTAGTTTAGGTTGTGTAGATGAAAGAGAGAAAACAGTTGCTATTAATTTAGGCAAAATCCATGAAAATTGTCCAACCAACATCTTGGTTTTCTACCCTTAACACAATTCAAAAAAATCTGGTGGTGTTACACAGTGAAGGGGTGGGGCAGAGGATGGAGGTGTTACATTTTCTTTTTTTAAAAAATTCAAATTGGCTATTAGAGTTACTGACCTAACATTGACCACTGGCAGATTGTGTCTGTTTAAACTCATTTCCAGATTACTTGAATGAAGAGCAGCATTTTTCCCCTTGTGTAGACCAGGCCCCTCAAGTTATTTCCTACAGCTCCAATGACTATTGTAAGGAAAGGAGAAAATAGACGTATAGATGTTTGATGGGAAATTTTACACTTCTCATTAGTCTTTTTTTGAGGGTCTCAGTGTGTTTGCTCAGTTCCAATTACTATGTCTTTCTTCTCTGGCTGGATTAGTAACTATTCAATTCAACCAAAGCATAAAACAGTATCACTAAAATGATTGTTCTTCTCCCAGCAGGATACTTAGGTTTTGACTGAGTAACCAAACTCTGTAAGAAATTTCATCAAGATATTTATTACACCAAAGAATGGGGATAGGCGGCATGTTTAGTTATAGAATATATTGTAACCAGCTAGAAGAAATAGGCAAAAACAAAATACTCTTCCTTAAACATGAAAGCCACACATATGTGGTAATAAATTTATGTACCCCATCTCACAAAAGTCTCACCAGATGACCATTAGAATAAGAAGCATGTAAAGTAATAGGTATATTTGAATGAATAAATGAATGAAAGAATTAAGCATTTTTCCAGTTCTAATTTTTCTACCAAATTATTGCTGGTGTTTGTTGAATTATGGGGGAGGCATTCTGTTCTTGTTATAAGGCTTGAATTCACCTTATAAAAGTGGACCTGGACAGCACATTGAGGTGAATTCCGTAAGACCTGCAATAATAACTGAACCTCTCTCTCTCCCCGTCAAACCTCTAAGCAGACCTACTCACAGGTCTTATATGAGGTTCGTTTCCACCCTTGGTGGAGCTGCTAATAAGCAGTAGAATGGCCCAAACAAGGAGAAATAAGAGAGAAGAACCAGGAGAAAAATAAAGGCTCAGAATCATCTACAAGCTGAATAATTAGTACTTGAAAAGTGGTGGGCCTAACAGCAACCAAATGAGAAAACAGGTAGGATTTGTCAATTTTCTTTCAGACTCTCATTTCAGGTCCTGGGTTTATCCTACCTCACAGGCCATCTCAGTGAAGGAAAAGAAAAACCCATTAATTTGGTGGAGATTTCTTATTTGATGTCTTCAAGATACCATATAGCATTGATTGTTTTATGCTATCTTTCACTTTCCTGCTTGAGGTTTTTCCTTGGGTGGAAGGCATCCTGAAAGCCTTTTGCTTTTCATTCTCCCAGGATCTATGCTCTGACTCCTGATGCATTAGTCACAGTTCCAAGCGGGGACAGGCCAAATAACTTTACAATCAAAACCCAAACCTAAACAGATGGCTCCTTTATCCCAAGAAAACGCAAGGACTTGTAGGTCTCCTATGGTAATAGGATTTGGCCTGAACGTTAAGGGATCTCAGAGTCAGCGAGCTGGAGTTCAGGCCTGGGAGCCAGGCATCAGGGGCTCTCTGCTCAATTTCAAGTCCAAGCCAATTGACTGTGTGATCTTCCAGTGTAGTGCTGACTCCAGGATGTGCTAAAAGGATAAATGCCTGAGAAAATCATAGGCAGGCTGGCCACATTCTCCCAGAGTGGCCTTTGACTACCACGTGCATCAATTCACCTGAGGACTTAGTAAAAACACAGATTCCTGGACCTCATCCCTGACACTTTGAATCAGCCCTGGAATCTGCTTTTTCCATAGGCTTACCAGGTCATTTTCATGCTCACTGAAATAATGAGGACTATTTCTAGACTCTTGGTACTCAAAGGTGGTCCTGAGACCAGCAGCATCAGCATCACCTGGGAGCTTGTCAGAAACCCAGAATCTCGGACCTACTGAATCGGAACCTGCATTTTAACAAGATCCCCAGATAATTCCCTAAAATTTGAGAAACATTTTACTAGGATAGTTTTGTCTTTTAATCTGGTTCTCATCAGCTGGGAAGAGAGAGAACACAGCAACACAAACGGGGCTTCCTCTCCATCCTGAACTACATATTAGAATCACTAAGGAGCTTTTTAACAATACTGACCTCGCGGCCCTACCATCAACCAACTTAATCCAGCTTTCTGGAAGTGAGGCCTGGGCATCTGTATTTTTAAGAGCTCCACAGCCAATTCCACTGCGCAGCCAGAAGGGAGAACCACTGTTCTACTGGAGGAAAATTCAGAGTCAAAGCTTAAAGCCCTAAATACAGAGCATCAAGAAGAGCCTCACTCCCCTCGAGAGCAATCAGGCACTTGCCTAGTAACAAAGGATTCCTAAAATATTTGCCTTTTTCTAAGAAGAGGCAGCTTTGGCCTTTTGAATGGCTACTCATTGTCCACACCTCATAAAGATATGCTGGGCCTCCACTGCCCGGGCGCTCCCCTTGCCTTTGTTAGTCAAGGCTGGGCTCTGGGCATCTTCATGATGGGAACCGGCTCCTTCCGAGGCGGCATTCCTCTTTGCTTTCTCTGCCCCTGGGATTTGTGATTCTGGACAAGGCATATGCCTTCTCACCATGTCATTTTCCTCATTTCCAGAGGGAAAACACAGTGTCCATTGATTCCTTTGGTTAAACTGACTGGTGGCCTGGCTCCCGTCCAGTGACTATTTCTCTTTGCAGCAATCCTCGGCTGGGGGCGAGCCAGGAGGGAGATGGGCTGCCCACTTAGAGCGCCGAGCCCCGGAGCGCGCTCTCCTGTGAGCGCCCCCAATGCCTATTGTTCAGCTGATCCTCTGCAATCTGGCCAGGGCCATCAGAAAGTCTTGCAACAGGTTTGAGAACAGAAATGCTACCAGATTCCTTCGAAAAGTCTGAGTTTAGTTTAAGTCCGGACTTCCAGTAGATCCAGGCTGTAAGAATACAAGCCCTTTTCCCCACCAGGAAACCCTCCTATCTAGTCTGGATAAACTCTTGAACTCAAACTGTAACTCTAGCACAGGGACTCACCACCTTTATTGCTATAATTATTGATAGTTTGTATTTCTTTTTAATATCTCATGAAGCTGCATTCATCTTCCCATCTTTTCTCTACTACTACTACTAACAATATTGAGTGCTTGCTATGTGCCAAACATAATATCATGTGACCCTCACATCCCTCCTCAGAGGTGGGTGCTATTAGCATGCCTGTTTTACACATAACAAAATTGAGGTTAAATAAGTTACGTGACTTGCTCCAGGTTCCACAGGGTGAAAGTGTCAGAAACTGTATTTTATCTAGATCTATATGTTTCCAATCATAAGTGGCTAAAAAATGGGTCCTGTTCCTGCTTTAGGTAGTTTCCCAATCCCTCACCTCAAGTCTCTGCTTTCTAGAGGCAGGACCGCCCCCATCAGATCATCCCCTTTGGCTCTGCTTGTTTAGGAGCTGGCTGTACTGTGTGCCAGGTCAAAAGGATAGGGAACCAACAATGAAGGTAGGACGAGTGGACAGGGAGAAAACTTCGATTCCTATTTTATACTATATACCAAGACAAATTCCACATGAATTAAAAATTTAATTGAGACAATGGAGGAAATAGAAAATCTTGAGGTAGGAAAGGACTTTACAGAATGACACCAAAGGCAGAAGCCACAAATTAAACTATTAAGAATTTCAACCACACAAAACTTTTTTTTTTTTGGTAAGGAAGACTCGCCCTGAGCTAACATCTGTGCCAATCTTCCTGTATTTTATGTAGGATGCCACCACAGCATGGCTTGATGAGCAGTGCCAGGTCTGCACCCGGGATCTGAGCATGCAAACCCCAGGCCGCCAAAGCAGAGGGCGAGAACTTAACCACTACGCCACCAGGTTGGCCCATCAACCACACAAAGATTTTAAGTGTAAATTTAGATGTAAAAAGCTATTGATAAATTAAGAAAAAATTACAGAATACATGATAAAGAATTAATAGATTGAGTATATAAAACACTCATGCAAACCAGTAAGAAAAAGATGAATACTTCAATTAAGAAATAGGCAAAGACAAAAGATTAAAACGAAACCTAATATTCGTGACTGATGGTGACGAATTCTGGCAACAGACTTTCGAATTCTCTGCAGGTGGGGTGTGAACTGACATAACCTTTCTAAAGGTCAATTTGACAAAACGTAGGAAAACTTTTTAAAACGCATAACCCACCTGTTTTGAGGAACGGATCTTAGGGAAATAATCAAGGACATGCACAGTGACCTAGCAGGAGGATGACCCTGGAGTGGTGTGGACAGAAGTAAAAACCGCAACACCCTAAAAGCCCAGGACAGGGATGGTGAAAATGTTGAAGACATGCCTGCCACGAAAGTACTGTGTAGTCATGACGGAGAGAGTCTATTTACTGAGCTGTGTTCATTGGAAGGATTCTGGCATGGAAAGATGTTCACAATATATTGTTTGGAAAAGAAGCCAGTTGTCCCACACAATAACTGTGTTTGTACTCAGGATATACAAGGAAGGTTTGTCTCTAGGTAATGAGAGTGTGTTTGTTTGGTTTTTATTTTCTTCCTTTTGCGTGTTTGCATTTTTCATTAATTCTACAATAAACATGCACTGCTTTTGTAATGAGAGAGAAAAATACAATAGAAGTTACAAAAGAGGCATCGCAGGAGCCCCAGTCCTAGTCCTCGGGCGACCAAGAGAGGGAGGGTCGGATTGAGTCATGCAATTGACCCACACCCTCCTCAGGCGGAGGCGGGACCTGCCGAAGGAACGTCTGGCCCTGCCAGCACCCCATGGAGGCTTGCCCTTCCCAGGGGTCAAACAGGCAGCCAGCCTCCAAGGCTCCCACCCCTCCTTAGAGAGATCTGAGCCCCCGCTACGGGCGCGTACCCTGCAGAGGGTGCCCCGGACACAGAAGGCGGGGACAGAGGCAGCCTGCGCCTGAGGAAGCTCAGTGGGGCAGCATGGCTGGGACACTCCTTCCAGGCTCAACCCCTCTTTTGGCCCCATGCAGGTATTTGTTTTCCAGAGATACTTTCTCTCCTTTGGACCCGCCTAAAAACACCCTTTTGACTCTCCTGCCCTTCGTTAAGATTCCCTGGTGACCCAAAGTGGCTGCCTCTCTCTGCAAAGGCCGACTGCCCCACCAGCCCTTCGGCTACTGCCTCCCAGCCTCCCTTCACAGTCCCGCGGCAACGCGACCGCGCCGCAAATTGCCCCTGGGAGGCAGAAATGCTCGCTAACAGCCAGGGTGGCTGCACCGCGGCCGGAAGCCCCCCGCGAAGCCGGAGAGCCTGGGCAGGGCCTCGGAGCGCTGGGAACCCATCTGCATCCCGTGACTGGTTCCCGGAGAGGCGCACCCGGGCTCATTGGGCCGGATCGAAGAGGCGCACCCCGCCGGGCAGCCGGCTCGCAGGGATCGCACAGAGCCCCCACCCCCACCCCCACCCCGCACCCCCCACCCAGCGCCTGGAGGGGCCGCCTCATTCTCCGCTCCGGCACCCCGGTAGCCCCACCCCGCTCGGACGTGGGGGTTTCTGGGCGAGGTCGACCCGGGACGCGAGTTCCCGCCCCGCCTAGAGCCCCGGGGCGTCCCGGATCGGAAAAGCCGCGCTCCGCCGAGGCCCAGTCCCCCGCCTCTCGTCCCCGGCCCGGCGCACGGATACCAAGGGGCTTCCTCGCACCCCTCCCACGTGGTGGCCAACACAGGGGTCTCGGATCCCGCCCCCAGCTCCAGATGGGGCTCCTGCGCCGAAGCCCGCGAATCCCCAGGTTGCGCGGCGCCCGATGGCACTGCGGGGCTGAGGTTGCTTCGTCCAGCGGCCCCTGCGTTTCCCCAGCCCCCCACCGCAGGACTAGAGGTCTCTTGGGGGCACTGCGTCGCCCCAACGCGTGTATGACGGCTGGACTGGATGGGGGTCAGGGGCTCCGGGCCCGACGGCGCGCTCAGCGCACGTGGCGCTGCTGGGCACGTGGAGAAACTGAACCGGGACTGCGGAGGGGCAAAGGGGTGGACGCTGGGTAATCGGGCCGCCCCTGGGCTGCCGAGCTCACGAAAGGGCAGAACTAATTTACTAAAAGAGCAAATTTTAAGAGAAAATTTGAGACGGTCAGTAATAGCAGCAGCATCTCCGGGAACCGCAGGGAAAAAAAAAGTTGTGAATCAGGCTTTCTCGCGGGGACTCATTTTGCAATAAGCGCTTAATTAAAAATAAAATATATTGATGCGGTAGGCAAGTCTCGTTCCTGGGAAGGTAAACATACAGCGGACTCCCCCACACCCCAGATGCTCCACCTGCCTGCTGTAATTACAGGGCTTCAGAGAGGAGGGAAAAACACGACAGAGAGAAATCCGCTTGCATATTTTTCTTCTATTGTGCTGGGCTCATTTGAATTATAATGTGTTGCAGGCCAGAGTAGGAAATTTTGTGCCTTGAATAATGAATCCCCCTGGAGCCCACGGTACCTGTACTTCTCTTTAGTGTCCACTGAGAATAACGTGTTCGACATTCAAGTGACAGCACCGGAAAGGATTTCAAAGCCCCGGAGCCCCAGAACGCTGTACACCCTGACGGCTCTTCTGCCTGCCCGGTCTTTAGCTTTCAAATGCAGCGAGCTCTTTCTTTACTTAAAATATGTTCATCTTTCACACGGGTCCTGGCTCCACCGCAGAAATACAGTACAGATAAGTAGGCTCTTACTTCTGAACCTAAGCTAGCCCTGCCTGGCACAAAGCTTCAAAGCTGCTAAGGCTCCAGGATACTACCCACATTTTTAAAAATGGCAAAAGTGGGGAACAGAGAGGCTGCCATGTCTTGTCCCAGGCCAAGACAGGCTTTTCTGGTGTTGATATCATTTGACTAGCTCAGCCTAGCTTTCCATAAGAAAAGATCGTAAACATTCAGTCATTTAATAAAACAGACACGGTTTCCGTCACAGACAGTAGCCAAACCTTTGGGACACTCCATGGTTCTGAACAGCTATTTGATAGAAGTTTTAAGTTAAGGGACAAATGCAGAAAAAAACCCTGAAGATCAGTAAGATGAAAGAAGGAAAGCTTCACCAAATGATAAAAGCAAGTGGCCTTTCATGCCTAAACTTTCAAACAAGTTTTGTTTGGTTGGGTTTTGTTTGTAGTTGAGCATTCTTTCTGGTTTAAAACAGATTCAAAAGTCTTTTTTTAAAAACATGTCACTTTTGGCCAAATATATTAAGGTATATCCATATGATACCATAGAACTATTAAAAAGCAAAAGTATTGATATGGAAGGATTTACAAGATACATTGCTGAGTAAAAAGCAAATATACTACTATTTGTATGGGATGAAAAGATCAAAGAAGCGTGTAGATGCGTATGTGTTTGTATGGCCATAGAATATCACTGCGTGAATATTGCTTTTTGAGAGGGGATGAGGGAGCAGGTGGGGAGGTGGGGGGGATTGTCCCCTCTTCGCCTAAATTCTTTGTCAGTTTGTTTAAAAACAATGTAAATGAATTGCTTGTTTCAAAAATAAATAACATTTAATAAATATTCCAGTCATTCCAAGCTGTAAAACAGCCCAGACGAGACTTGATGATGGGGGGAGGGACAGCATGGTTAATTGTTAATCGTGATTTTTAAAGGTAAATTGTAGTCATTACTTCCTCATCTTTTTATGGAGTCTGTTAACAACTTGCCAAAGGAAGCTGTTAGGGCGTTTTCTTCTCTGCCTTCCCCTCCTCTCCAAGAGAGGCACAAACAGGCAGGGAAATGACCTGAAAATGGGATACAGGAAGGAGGAGAAAAAAGCAGCAAAGACCAGGTTTAATCAGCAAGTTTACAAAGGACAGCTGACTCCACGCGTTTACTTTCCGAGCTGGGACATTTCCTTTGTGCCCTGAGAGCTATTTCAGGACTTTGTAAGTCCCTACTTATTAACATTCTAAGAGCTTTGAGCTGAAAAGCAGAGAACCCCAAAGCCTGGGAAAGGAAGAACTCTGCCAGACCTTTGGGTCTGGCTGAACCATCTCGAAATAGCTTAGAGTCTGCTGTACCACTTCCAGCAGCCACAAAGAGCAGGGAAACTCATGGGGTCATCCACATGGTCTGAGATGTTGCCCTAAAGAGCTCTCAATCCTGCTTCTCAGATGTTCAACCCTGCAGTCCAGCTGATGCCCAAGATGGTCAGAGAATGAGCCCAAGAGCCCAGGGGCGCCCCAACAGGGGACCATCCCCTCCAAAGACAGAGGTGGAAACTTCTCAGTGATAGGCTCCTCCCACCCAAACAAAACACACAAAACTCCTTCTCTCCTTTTCATCTGCTCTGATCCCTTTTGACAGAGCCCCATCCTTCCTTCCTCTACTTGGAACAGGGTTTCTCAACCTTGGCACTATTGACATTTTGCAGCAGATAACTCTTTGTTATTGGGGGCTGTTCTGTGTATTGTAGGATGTTCAGCAGCCATCCTGGCCTCTGTCTACTAAGTGCCAGTAGCACCCGTCCCCGAATTGAGGTGTATATATATTTGTTAGGAGTCAGAGATATAGTGGAAGGCGGGTGATATTAAGATGTCATGCTGGATACTCTGTGCCTCAGAGCAGGTGGACTCCTATGGGCTGCATGGACAGGCTTCATCGACATGCTCCTGTGCAGGCCCTCTCACTCTCTCTCTGGCATCTGGTTGGGTTTGGCCAATGGAAGGAACTGGCCAGTGGGGGTGTGGGAGGAGAGTTCAGTTGATTGCTCTGGTTGGTTGACTGCTTCCCCCTTCCACAGGCCAAAGCTGCCGGCAGGAGGCTGTGTCCTAGAGCTCCAGCTCTGGCTGGCATGCAGGAACTGCTCCCTCCCCTTGGCCTTCAGACCTAGGAGTAGTAACGGTTTTCTGCTGTTGCTGGCTCCAGGATACTGCACCATCCCTCACTGGCTCCTCTAAACCCTGCCTACATTTTTGTAAGGCATTCCTTTATTTAAAATCTCCTCACAGTACTCAGCTTGAGTATGCCGTCTGTTTCCTGCTGGACCTGACTGATCCTGATGATCATTTGAGGGGAGGGTGGTGGGTCTGCGACAGGTTTTAGAAATTCCTGGATCCTTTGACCAAACACCCAAACACTGACGTGCCTTGAATGAGAGTGATTGTGGTACCCTTTCTCTCTATATTTCTCCTCCAATAATCAAACCCAGGCCCGAGGTCTCCCCCTTGCAATATTAGAAAGCAATTGCCCCAATACCAAGAGTGGAGGTTGTCCAGGCCATGTTTGGCTTTCTCAAAACAGACATGATTGAGGACTAAAAGAATCCATGAGAGACAAGACACAGCAAGATCTTCCCCCAAGACAGCAAGCTCTGTCCTCTTTTTCACTTAAGCCACACAGGTGGAAGAGGAAAATATTGACATGTTAACCCCTTTATAAGTATATTATCTAGAAAATGAGGACAAATGAGTGTCCTCCAAATTTAGCACCAAACTGTCTTCTTAGAGAGTTTTCTTCTTAATTCTAACATATCCAGGAGGAGAAATAAAATATATCCGCAGTATGGGAGAAGGGGGGCCCTCTTCACTGGCCCCAGGGCTGTCTGGGTTGGACAGGGGGATGTTGTCCCAGGCCTCCGCTGCCAGGAGGTGGGAAGGAACAGAGCTCCTGTATGGTGCTGCCCCACGAGCCCCCGATGATAAGGAGGGCAGGTGCGGCCAGGATGAGCCCAGGGTGCCAGCTCTGCATCTGGCAGCGGTGCCTCTGGGCCAGGCCAGGACAACAACCTCGATTGTCCCTCCCAACAGTAGCCCTGCTGATCCCGGAGAAGAGAAAGCCATGGGGCCATTTGGACCAGACCTCTGCAGGAAGAATGCTGCCCTTTCTCTGCCGCTCTGGGTCCCAGAGTCATGGAATCAACAGCTCAGAAGCTGGCAGCCCCCTCAGAGGCCTGGGCAGCCTCCCCCATGGTCACATGGCCCAAGACACTCTGTTCTTTGTGACAGCGGCTTGGCTGGGTTGGGCCGAGGACCTCTGCAGACAAAGATGCTTCAGGTGCCCCCTGAACCCCCTAGAAATTGATGAAAGAGCCTCTCTCCTCTCATCTGTGCCCCCAGCGTAACCAGCTCACCTTGTCTTTGAGCCCCCCCACGACCTGATGCTTGACTGTTATTCACAGTAGAAAGAGTTCCTAAGCCGATGCCAGAGACAGCATCAGATCCAGAGAGCACAAGGGCAGCGCAGACTCCTTCAGGGCTTTTGCCTCATGCAGCTAACGTCAGAGATGTTTTATGAAAACAAGATTTGAGGTCACATTGCTTCTTGGATAAAAGGAACTTTGCTTCAAAGAAATTTACTTGCTAAACAACACTAGGAAAATTGCCAGAATATCACTAGGCACAGCCAGCCACTTTTGAGCTGCTCAATGCTTCCAGAAATGCCAAGTAAATCACTCACATTAGATCGGGGCTCTGGAGGACTGACCACTGAACCTCCTGGGCCCTCAGTTTCCCCTTCGGTAAGAACACAGAGGCTGGACGAAACCAACCCCAAAGCTATTTCCATTCCCCTACTCCATTCATATTTAGGAACATCCTGTCTCTTGGCCCCTACCAAGGAGAAGTTAGCCAAGAAGGAAAAGGAGGCAGCGTAACTCTGGAGCCAGCTTGCTGGGGTTCAAATCCCAGCTCTACTGCTTACCATCTGTGCAACAGTGGGCCAGTCGTTTCATCCCTCTGTGCCTCAGCTTCCTCATCTGGAAAGTGGGGATAATGTTAGTCCCTGCTTCACGGGGTCGTTGTGAGGGTTAAATAAAATAGCATATGGAATGCATTTAGGACACACCTAGGACAGGGGAGGCATACTATAACCATTTGCTATTTTCATTACTCTATCTTTATAGAATGCCATCTGAGTCTTTTCCTGTCACTAGTTCAGCCTTGCTCAAAGCAATCTGGCAAACAGGCTCACACAGGGCAGAGAATGATATTTTTCTGGGGGAATTGAAAATAATGCCAACCTTATTCCCTTCTCAGCTAGCATTCCCCTGTGCTGGGAAGGAAGCTTGGCGAGGGGTCTCCAGTTCCTTCCAAAATTTGGCAGGACGCTGTTTCTCCCAGATTGGAGGGAAAAGTGAAACGCAGTCCAGAACTTCCGTACAAGTCATGGCCAAGGCTTCTGTCGGACCCTAAGCCTGCAGCAGGCTCCTACACCCACCCACCTGCCTCCCGGCTCCTACTTAGAACCCCCGGCCCCCGCCCACCAAGTCCCAGGTCTGTGCTCAGGACACTCAATGCCACAGCTGACCAGCTGGACAATGCCAGTGAGTCATCTGGTACCATTTCCACATGCCCAGAAGCCACAGCCATCGGAGCCAAAGTGCTGGGCAGTAACTGCAGCTGGGTGGAATCACTGGCCCCATGGAGCAGGAAAACAACCACGGTGGGAAAGGCAAGGCTGGAGTCCGCCATGGTTAACCCCCAGGCAGCACGGGGTAGGGACGGATCATAACCTTAGAAGTGCAGCCCATGCAGGGCCTAAGAGGCCCCATCAGCCCTTCAGTGCCTAGAGATCCCATTAACAAGTGCATGTTGGACTGGGCACTGGATACGCCCACTTTATGTTTCAAGATCCCTCCACCCTTCCCAAGCCTGCTCTGACCTTTCTCCAAAGTACCCCTGGCTTCCCTTGCCCTCTGGCTTCTGGTTGGGGTTTGGCCAACAGGAGGCAGTACCATGAGAATGGAGGGTGAGATTTAAGTGAAGTCAGGGCATGGTTCCCTGGTCCCCACTCTCACCCCCATCCTGGGCTTCTTTACCTAGAGCCACAGGCTCTGCTAGGAAGCTCCTTCCTCAGCCTCGCTCCCACCCCTTCAGGCCCAGCACTGAGTGAAGCCTGTTACTAGCCCCTGTTGTTTCCCCTTAACCCTGCCCATGCCTCTGTCAATAGCCCTAACGCCCCTCGACTATCCCACTGGAGCCATCTGTGTCCCGCAGGATCCTGATACAGGCCACGTGCGGCCCAAGGGCTCATCTCTCCACCAGCTTTACCTTCTCTTTGTCTCTTTTCATACTGTACCACGAAAGAATACATATAACATATATGTAAGATATAAACCCACGATCCAACTTAAAAATAGAGTATTAATGCTTTTGAAACTTTCTGTATGTTTCACAGCCGCATCTTCATCACCAAACACACACACACACACACAGAGAGGCGCACAACTCACCATAGCACAAGCCTGGAGAAAAACCAATTACCTTCCTTGTCCACTTGTCAGCTCGCGGTTCACATCCCAGCTGGCACATCTGACCCAAGAGACCAGGTACTTGGAAATGCCATGGAACGTGATAGCCACACAAAGGCAACCCCCCAATGGGTAGAACCCCGGGGGATGGGGAACACTGGGGTAATTCTGATAGTCCCTTACGCTTCCTAATGGAGAAGTAGGACAGAATGCCACACACCTAGGACTCTGGGGCAGCCTTCCTTCCTTCCCGCTGCGGTAATCATTACTGTATGCAGCCCAGCAATTTGGCGCCTCAGCAGCCAGACTCCCAGTAGGTGCCTGGGCTTGACCATTCTGGGGGCTATTATGATCATGATTACAGGATGGCTGAGCCGTCCAGCAAAGTGACCGGTAATTTGCAACCTAATGGCCATTCAGTGGTGGGTGATATTATGGCCCTTACCCTGCAATTGCAAGACAGCCAGCCCTCTGTAATGCAGCAGTTTGCCCATCGAAAGCCCAGCCTTTGCTTTTGATTTCTGCTAATCAGTAGCTGTGCCAGCTTTGGCTTTAGGTTTGGAGGAGCTAAACAAGGGAGCGTGAAATGATACACTCCTCTTTAGAGCCCCTGAATGAAAAGTTTAGGCAGCTCTGTCAAGTGGGGGAAAAAAACAAGTGAAAGAAGCATCTGGAAGGCAATTTCATTTCTTAAAAGAGCAACAGAAGCTGGCCCCCAAAGTTCTGCAGGATGTAGCAAGTGTTGCCTGGGAATCTGGAAGACAGACACAGCCAGGCACGACACACACAGCCAGGCGTGAGCACAGGTCCAGTTGGGTACATACCCGGCGCCCATACCCATTGATGCACACACACAGACCCACACACACAGAAGAATACAGTTTCCTCCAACCACAGAGTTGCTTGCAGACAGACTCCCAGAAGAGGCCTTGAGGGTCTCTCCTGCATGCTGTTCACAATTTGGCTTGTGGGCACAGCTCAGTTCCATCTGCCCTGATGTCAGTGGACACTGTCAGGAGAGAAGACAGTCTGATGAGAGACTCAGATGACACCCGGATCACAGTCCACTGGGACACCTCGATTTTATATCACTCCCCAGTAGCATACAGCACAGCCAGTAAGAACTGCTGGGTGCTTACGAGTTCAAATCCATCACCAATGACCAGTTTGACCTTGAGTGGCCAGCTTAGCCAGGCCAGCAAGCAGAGGGCAGTGAGAAGAATATGTCATTAATTATCTGCACAGCAAGGTGATGGCTTGGTCTTTCCGAACCTCAGTTTCCTCAGCAAGAATGATGATAACCTTCTCTGCCTTTCTTACAGAGGATGTTCTGTGAACCAAATGATCCCCTGTCCGTGGAAGTGTTTTGAAAAATAAAATGGGGCTTACAGAAGCTAGGCAGCATTGAGTGCTGGCCTGCTGGGGGAATTAACTGCACATCCTGCCCTAGCCACCCTCCTGTCCTGGCCACCCTCCTGTCCTGGCTCTTATGCAGAATCCCCTGGTCTGGTAAACATTACTTGCAAGCCATGATGGCAGGGGGCTGCAGACTGGCCCTCCAGCTGTGCATTACCCCTACTGTATAGCACCCCCCAACAGGGAAACCCCAGAATGGAAAGAAGGAGAGAAGGGTAACAGGACCCAGTTCCCTCAGCCCATGGTCATGATATTACAGAAAGAGAGTAGTGTAGTCCCAGCACACATGGTAGGGCCTGATCTTTTCCATTTCTACCTTCTTCCCTTGGCAGAAAAGACAACTTGCCATATTTCAGACCACTGCAAACCATAATGGGATTCCCAACAGGGCAAAGCTTCATGAACACAAAATCCACACCTTGCCTTCTAAACCTTGCACCAGGTCACCCCCAGAACAAGAGTTAGTGGACGCAGGCAGTTGACCACTGGTAACAGCTTCTGAGAGGACATGGTGGTGGGACTTGAAATGACTGTACCTTTCATTTCTGGTTACAAGTGATCCTTGTGGTCCGATAAGAAAGGATAGAAGAAGGGGATCATGACCTGTGAGCTTTCACGCAACTCTGAGTTTCAGCCTGAGCCTCCTCTGACCTGCCTCACTGCCACATGTCCCACCCAGGAGCATGGGATCGTCAAATGTCTACTGCAGTGGAGTGGGAACCAGAGTCCAGCAGGTAGATGCATCAGGCCAAGAGAGACAATGGACCAGATGTGAATCCTGTCATCTCTGGCCTCAAGAGAGTCTATATTTGGGGTGCCCACCTCTAATAAATTCAGAGGGAGCTTGTGATAAAGCTGAAGGGTGAAAACAGGGGTAATTAGTAAATACCTAAAGAGAAGGAGATTGAGGAAGCAAGAAAGCAGGCAGATTACATTACCAAGAAAGAAAATAGACAACACTGGAAACCATGGTAGACATTGGGTTGCCTCCTCTGAATCCATTCCACCTTAGATGATTAAGCCAATCAAGTACTCCCAGTGGATGTACCACTGAACCAGAGCCTACGAGATGTGAGGGGAAATTTTCTCCCTCTTAAGAGAAACCCTCAGAAACGGACAATCTCTCTTCTTCTTTTAGATATCATCACATCCACATGTGATGCCTGGCACAGCCGCAGCCATCTTGCTACCAACCAGATGATGAAGTCAATATCAAAGATGGCAGAGGGGAGAAGCACAAAGAATATGGGTCCTTGATGACATCCTAAGAAACAGCCAAGCCTGGCATCTATCCAACCTAGATCTTCAAATTATATAAGATAATACAAGTCCTTTCTTTGAGCCAGTCTCAGTGGGGCTTTCTGTTTACTGCACCACAAAGCACTTTAATTGCTCTAAGAACCCAAGCCAGGGGAAACTGAGACATTAAGGGTGGAGTGGACCCACAGCCACACTCAACGTTGGTCTGATGAGGGCTCTTTCTAACCCATCCCTGTAAACCTAGGCTCAGCCCCAGTGCAGCCTGGAGCCAGCTGAATCTACAGGTGTGGAATTCCCAGCTTCGGCTGCCAGTCAAAGAGCTGAGAGGGCACAGAGCCAGCCAGCCCATTATAAAAACTCATTCTAGGTCTTCTGGAACACAAATGTCCAGGCCAGTTGGACACTTCCCCTTCTCTCTAGGGGCCTCTCCTCAGCCTCCTCATCAGCCAGGCCCCACAGCTGCCAAGCATAGAGACTGACTCCAAATGAGGACAGTGCTCCACAGAGCCCCTCTCAGAACGGTACATCCCCTGACCAGCTGGGGCTTTGGGGCACCTGTCCTCTGTGAAACTCCTCATTCCAGAGCCATGGAAATGCAGATTTAGAGGCATCATCTCTCAGACCCTCTGCTTGGCATGGTGGGAAGGAGGTTGGCATACAGCAAGAAGGTGGAGCCGGGCGTATTTCAGATGGAAATTGGTATTTCTGACTCAGTTTAAAAATGCCTCCTGAGTCCTTATGCTATTTATGACTAGTTCTCTCCCGATAGGTGGAGCAGGTCAAAGAACCTCTCCTTCAAAGATGCAAAGGCTACCCAGAGGAGAGAGCTCGAAAGTCCGTCTCTTAGTTTGATAGGTGAGGAAATCAAGGCCTAGAAAGATGAGAGGAAATCTCAGGGTGCTCAATAACCAGCGAATGAGGTAGGGCAGGAGTTCAGGTCTCCTCACTCAGGGTCCGTGTCATTTCTTTCCTTGCCTGTGACAAAAAGTCAAGGTGGGGTGTCCAGAAGACAGTGGTTAATGATTCCAAAATTAATAGTGCTACTTCCCAGGGCCCTCTGGGGATAAAGCTCCTTTCTCACCTAACAGATTTTTTTTAGCATAAATCATGAGCAGCAATATTGGTGCATCATGCTGCTCGTTGGCCAACAGGAGCTGACACATACTCCCTAATTTAGGAAAGAGGAAAGGGGTTCTTTGCTGTGGCATGGAGGCCATGCTTCATGTGAGCCATGTCAGCAGGTGGTGTGGGCACAGAGCTAGTGAGGGGCCCCTGGTCTACAGCAATCACACCTCCCCCGAGAACAGGCTCTGGGCACAGCCAGAGTCCCAGAGTTGACCCCATTCTGTAGTATGGCCACCCCAGAGGGGCCCCTTAGGTCATAGCCATCGTCACATCCATGCTAGGCTTGGCCAACCCCTCAGAAGCCTGGGAAGCTAGAGCCCACCTTGCCCCCAGGAGAGAGGGCACGAGACCTGCCACAATGGTTCCCAAAGCTGGCTGCACATTAGAATCACTCAAGAAGCCTTACTCACTCTGGCCCCTGCCCTAAACCAGTTCAATCGGAATCTCTGGGTGGGGTCCAGGCATCAGGATTTCTCAAAGCCCACCCAGGCGATTCGAACATGTGGCTGATGCATGGTGGGTCCAGATGGGGACAATGCGGAGAGGAGCACCCTACTCAGGCGCTCCCCAGGCTGAGGGGAAAGAACTGCCTCTCTCGTGGGGCTCCTTCCACTACAGCAAAGCATTTTCTGGTCTAAAGGACTGTGATGTGGGCCGGATATGCCACTGAATAGGCCTGCTGCTGATTACAGGTACTAGTTTGGCTCAGGCGTGAGCACACTACCTTTCTCCAGTGGGGGTGGGAGTATGGAGTAGGATGACAGCCCCAGTGTAACTTACCTCCTGATCCATGAGATTGGGTGAAATTTAGGCATTTGAGATTCTATTATCCAGCCTGGTGTCACAGGACACCAGGGAAGAAGGGAGCAGAAAGCCCCACAAAATGAGGAGTTCCCCGCTCCTGGCAGCCCCTCCATTCTCACCTTCTCCCAGCCTCTCTGGAGGAGCCAACCCAGAGGGGCAGCACAATTTGGAGACTATTCTGAATCCTGAGATTTTTAGAGCTGGAGGGGATCTCAAACAAGAGGTCAGTTGTTCCCAATGAAGGAGTCAGGGTCAGGATGAACTGGCTGCCTAAGTGTCAGGACAAAATTAAAAATTCAGGTTTCCAAGCTCAGCCTCCAGAGAGAAGAACAAGAATTCAGAAGGTCCAGAAATCTGCATGTTTAAGAAGCTTTCCAGGTGATTTCCCAGCCCCTGCAATGAGCCAGTCCCCCCTCCTCAAGAGAAGAACCTGAGGGGCGGAGTTCCGGGTGCACAGCCAGGAGGGCACAGCACGGCAGAGCTGAAAGGCCGCGGACTTGAGTCCTTCTGGTAGGGTTTGAGTATCAGCTCTGACACTCCCTGGCCGGGAGACTTTGGTGGGTCTCCTAACCCCTCTGACCCAGCCATTCCATTATTAGGAATTCCAGTGAGGCCACGGGTTCCCAGCAGCACGGTTTGTAACAGTAAAACACTGGAACCAATATAATTTTCCATCAAGAAGACGAGCTGTATGAATCACGGCACATCCGTGCTATAGAACACTGTGAAGGTTCTAAAAGGGAAACAGGAAAACAGCAGCTCTGCATGTGTTGTTGCAAAAGGTGAAAAAAGAAAGGCGTGGACCAAAGCTAACATCCTTACCTTACCCCCGCTTCCGCCTCAGTGGACTCTTGTCCCTCAGCCCTCACATCCAGCAGAAGGACCTTAGTCTGGTGGTCACCCTCACGAATGTCTCTTAATCCACACACTTCCATCCCCACTGCACCATCTCCCTGCGGATCCCTGCTGCAGCCTCCCAACCCAGCCTCCACGATGCATCCTCACGTGCAGATCTGACCTCTCTCTCCCTCCACCACTAAATCCCCTCACTGCTCGCCACTGCCAACTCCTGAGAAGCACCTAGAAAGTCATTCCTGACCCGTTTCCTTGTCCAGCCTCATCTGTTGCAACTTCTCATTCTCCACCATAAAATTTTAATCCTTAAAATGCATCACATTTTCTCTCTTACCTCCAGATCTGCTGCTCCCTCCCTCCCTGCACCCCTACTCCTAGTCACAGCCACACGTTCTTTATTTAACTGTCACTTCCTTCACAACTTTTCCTTGGCACCCCCCCGCCCCAAGTCCAAGTGCTCCCATAGTGTCCCCTTGCCTCTCCCATCATGGCGCGTTTCTTGCTACACTGTAATTGCACGATTCCTTCTCCACACATGTCAGCGCACCTAGAGCTCTGGGAAAGGAGAGACTCGATCTGTTTCTCCCCTAGGTCTCCAGGGCCCAGCACTATCATGAAGCAGATGCTTAATAAATATTTGTCTGGTGAATAGATAATAACACTCACCACAATGTATTAAAAATTATCTGAGCTCATCAATGGTAAACTCTGTGTGACAGGTGCTGAGGAGAGAAAGATGAATTAAACAGTATCTGCAATACAGGGAATTTTTTTAATGCCAAATAAGCACAGGAAGGCTGTCTTCCTCCTATTCTACGGTCAACCATGCTAAGCTCTAACTAGTGTTGAAAGACACAGGACACTACACAACAGTAACTCAAAGCCAATGACATGGGTTAGAGGAAACAGATGAGAGCATCGTGGAGATCAAAGAACTTCACTAATAATCAAATTCTCCATCAGAAAAACAGAGAGCACTTTGAAAGTTAATTCATTCTTTCAAGATATGAGGAATATAGCCTCAGAAAAATGTTATTTGAGAAGAACATTAGGTAACTTATGCGTCATTTATTAGTGTTGAGGATCAGCATGACTCTAAATGCATTTAGATTCCATGCAAGAATATGAGCCTTCTCTTCTTTTTCTTTAGTAAACTTGCCACAGTCTGCAAAAGAATATTTAGTTGAGCGTTTATTTGTCAAATATCTAACTCTGCCACTAGCTTTTAAGCTATGGTAAAGCAAGGATAATGTTTTCTATTCCCAGGGCCAGCAGTGTTCCAACCATTAGTAGGTGTACAGTAAAGATGTGTTGTCTGAATGAAGACAGAGAAGACAGCATGGGAGCTCATTCATCCTTGGAAAAATACTGAGAATTAGATAAGAAAAAGCCATTGTGAAGCCACTCTGATGAAAGACAAGAAAATTAAAAAGCAAGGATAAGCCAAAGTCACTAATGAATCAATTTTTTGAAAAAAGGGAGTGACAACAAAAATATGGAAAGATGCTATAATAGATCATTGACTGATAAATTCAGAGCATTGTTATACCACGGGGTTGTGGATAAAATCCTGCTTATCTAAATAGTGATGGCAAGTTTGCGCACTGTTTGTGTTTTGCTTAGATGAGAACACCACGGCGGCCCCATCGTCCTCCATGTTCAACTGTCCCAATCAACTGCCAGCTATAATTAGGGAGTGCTGGGGAAAGGACATTGGAGAGAAATCAGCGTGCATATTTTTCTCCCATTGTAGCTGGCTCATTTGAATGATAATATATTGCAGTCTGGGGTGTAACATCAACTGTGTTGAATAATGAGGCAGCTCTGGCCTCCTAGTACCTGAGCTGCCGGTTAGCGGCCAGCGACAAAACAGGAGCAACATCTTTGGCCGATAAAAAGATGATCTCAGTGTGGCAGGAGACAGATGCTGGAAATATCCCTCTGTAGGCACCATCAGGAGCCTCCATCATTGAGAGCTTCATTTATTTTATTCATAGTCATTTTCCCAGCTGAGAGGCTTAAAGGCGCCTGGCTGGTGGCATCCCAAGGTGATGAAACACTGCGGTAGGAGACCAAAGGAGGTGCAGCGTACCCATCCCAGGGGACACTTCACATCCAGTTGTCCATTTTCAAGGATTCAGGGGAAAACTTGGCTTAACTAAAGGGACAAAGCCAGATGACAGCTGGAGGGGTCTGCCAGTTTGAAGATTTTCAAATATTTTATTTTTGTTAATGTGGATATCCCTTGTAAGACACTCGCATGTATAGACATGGGACACTGGCAGCCTGAAGCTGGGTACTAGAAGCATCGCGGTGAGTGATTAGGACTGCAGTCTCTGGATCCTGGTCGCCTGAGTTTGAAGCCTGGTCCTGCCACTTACCAACTGTGGGACCATTGTGTGCCTCAGTTTCCCCATTTGTAAAATTGAAAAATGATAGTAATAGCATTTACCTCATATATAAGGTTGCTGTAAGAATTAATTATGTAAGTCACTGTAAAGCACTTAAACATTGCCTTATATATATTCAACGCCCAATAAATATTAGCTGTTATCAGTATTGCTCTATGCAAATGCCAGGAGACACTCAAGCTCTGGGTGGCAAAGCATGATTTAATGGGATGAGTGTTAGTTCTCGAGTCAGGTTGATTGCAGCATTGCTCAGCTACTGACTACCTGGGCTACCTTGAGCCTCAGTTTCCTCATATATATAGAAGGGAATACCTAATAGAAACTGCTTCATAGGGTTGTCATGAGCGATGAATTCCATAATACATGCACTTAAAGGAGTACCTGGCACATGGCATGCATTCAGTGTTGGATAATGCTAGTATTAAGCTGCTATCCTCATCATCATCATCACCGTCATCATCATCATCACAAACCACCGTAAGGAGTTTGGTCTTTAGATGGTAGGCAACGGGATGTCATGAATGTTCATTTGAGGAATTATCTGTCCAGGTCTGTGTGCTTGAAATCTCACTCTGGTTGCAGAGTAGAAAGTGGACTAGAGAGGGTAAGCCTCGGCAGGGAGAGCAGGCGGAAGGCTTCTACGGTGATCAAGACTGAGGATGGTAACTGCAAAATCATCCTCAGCAATTCCTTTACCAAGACCTATGCACTTGCAGCTAATTTATGTTATTTCTGTTTTTCTGCTGTTCCCCCCTCTCCCTGAGGTACTGGTGGGCAAGGTCTAGTTTACTTGGAAAAGGTGACAAGGTAAGTGAAGGAATCTCTCTTTCTCTCTCTCTCTCTCCACACGTAAGCCCCACTCCAGTATATATCGTTTAAGTTGTCTAAACTTAAATATGCAGCCCAACTCCCAATAATATATCACATCAAGACTTCTTAAAACCTTTCTGGAACAAGACACGTTATTAATACACAGATAAATCATGTGAGTGACTTGGGATTGCGGGAGTAGGGGAGGAAGTGACAAGAAGTAAAGAGATTTTGAATCTCTGTCTAGACACCTACTCCGGTAAAGCCACCCCAGCACCAACCTGGTAAGTCTTCTGGGTCCGGGGTCTCGGAAGCCTCCGAGGAACCCGTGTGACTGCAGCTGCTCCCTGCCGCCATCTTTGGTGGCCGCCCCCTACTTCATTCGGCCGGCTGTCATTTTTAAGCGGCTCTTTCATACAGGAGGGTTGAGCCCACCCCAGTCACTCCCTATCCCCCGAGTGACAGGACACACCTTCTCTCTCATCTCTCCGGGCTTGTCAGCTGAGCCGGGATACGTGAGTGGCAAAGCATGCAGCACTGGAGCCCAGACAGTGCCCATCATCCTGTCACCGGGACAAAGGGAGGAAATTCCATTATGTCACCTTCCACGAGCGAGAGACAGCGACAATTTCCCCCGTAAACACTGCGCTGACACTGTTATGATGTGTCTCAAGCACTTCTAATCAGCATGGAAGTGGAGAGACTGCGGAAGCTCTTCAGCCTGGAAGACACCGCGGTTCAGCTGGAGTTGGGGTCTCCTGTTGTTATTGAAATGACCTGGCTGGGAGCATCCACCACTCCCTGCACGCATCGCACCAAACGTAAATACATATACAGCATCTTCTACCTTTGCAAGGTGCATCCTGTCGTTCGGTCCCTCTGGGTGAGCACCAGAAGCCAGGGGTATTTGAATTCAAGAACCACATTGTCACCTGTATTCACTCATGGCCCTTTCTGTATTTCCTCCCCTCCAAATTTTAAAAAGGGAAAAAGTTTTTATTTCTCTATTTTTGAAAAAGAAAAGTACTTTTATTTTTCTAGTTTTGAAGAGAGAGAATTTTCTTTCTATAAGTTCTTACCCATAGCAGCAATGAGCTTGATTTTTTAAAGGTTTGGTCAACGCTATCCAACGGTATAAGTGTTTTTAGTTTAAAACTTGCTTGCTCTCTCTCTCAACAAATTACTTATTAATCATGAAGGTAGACACACTTTAACCATGTGATCAAACTTAACATCACCAATAGTGGGACCCACATGCTTCCTAATCTGTTGTATTCAGAAGGATAGAATGCCACTTATGTGGTATTCCTGCCAAAACAGACAGAACTCGAACTGACTCATGAGGAATACCAGACAAATCCAAACTGAGCGAATTCTATGAAACAGTTAGGCTCTACTCTTCAGAAATGTCAATGTCACAAAAAACAAAGCCAGACCGAGGAACCGTTCTAGATTGACGGAGACTAAAGAGGGTTGTGGAATAGAGTATACTATTAGATCAGTTAAATTTTCAAAATTCGATGATTGTATTGTGGTTTTATAAGAGAATGGCCTTGTTCTTAGGAGACACATGCTGAAGTATTTGGGGAGTAAAGTCTGCAACTTACTCTCAATTGGTTTGCAAATAATAATAAAAATATGCATATGGACGTATAAGGACATATACAAGAGATCAAACAGACGTGGCAAAATATTAACAGTTGGCGAGTCCAGCTGAAGGATACATGGGTGTTTGCTGCACTGTTCTTGCAACTTCTCTGTAGGTTTGAAATTTTCAAACAAGTTGTGAGGGGAGAAAAGTCTGTTTACAGAGTGAAGATGGAGTATCAAAGAAAACACAGAAGATATTTCTGACTTAGAGATAGGAAAGCATATCTTAAACAGAACACCAAACATACTAGCCATAAGAGAAATGTTGATACATTTTATTATACTGTAATTAAGAACTTTTTTCATCAATCAAAACTTTAAAAAGCGATAAGTCAAAATCCAGAGGAGATATTTGAACATACAAAATCTACAGTGTTTTCATATCCAGAATATATAAAGAATGCTTTTTACACTAAGCCATTAGAAAATTGGGCAAAATACACAAACAAGCGTCTCAGAGTAGAGGAAACACGTAGCTCATAAATATAAGAAACGATGCTCAACCTCAGTAGTGATCAAGGAAGTGGATATTAAGCCCACAAGGAGGTCACAATTTATACCTAGATCAGCAAAACTTAAGTTAACAGCACATGATGGAAAAAATTTAGACCAACAAAACTCATATCCTGCTAAATGGGAGTGTAAATTGGTACAGCCACTTTGGAAAACAATTTGGCACTGTTTTCACTACCTGTTTTTCAAATCCATTTCATTTTCAGTTTGGGTATACAGAATGCCAGCCGGCTCTCATGGTGCAGTGGTTAAGATTTGGCTCTCTTACCCTCACAGCCCCAAGGTTTGTTTCCGGGTCAAGGAACCACACCACCCATCTGTCGGTTGTCACACTGTAGTGGCTGCATGTTGCTGTGATGCTGAAAGCTATGCCACCAACATTTCAAATACCAGCAGGGTCACCCATGGTAGACAGGTTTCAACAGAGCTTCCAGACTAAGACAGATTAGGAAGAAGGACCTGGCCACTCACTTCCCAAAAAATTGGCCATGAATATACTATGAATAGCAGCAGAGCGCTGTCTGATACAGTGCCAGAAGGTGAGAGGATGGCAAAAAAGACCGGGAAGGCTTCTCAACTCCACAGCACTAACAACAAATTATGGTAAGGGGGCCAGAAAGGATGGAGTTACTTTGGAAAAATGATGGTAATGAAAAACTGCACTAGGATGAACAACGATGCCAGAAGATGAATAATGATGCTAGGAGTCAGCTTTGCATAGTGGCAGTATCTTAGCCAATGAGGTTTATCCAAGGCACAATTATTGCTAATTGATGCTAAGAGTCAGAATCGATGGGCTAACAACAACAACACAGAAAGACTACATTTCCCAGCCTCCTTTGCACTTAGGTGTGGCCATGTGACTGAGTTCTGGACCAATGGGATGTAAGCAGAAATGATTGTAAGCCACTTCCCTGATTTGCCAATAAAGCTTCCTTTTGATCCTCCAGTCTCTCACTTCCCCATCTGTTAGCTATTTGTACACTTCCAGGGTGATTTTGGATGCCTCCTTCTCAAGATGGAGAGCACCTATCATCCTGGATTCCTGAATGCCTAGGTGGAGTGGACACACCTCCTCTCCCCACCCCCACCCCATCTCCAAATAGAATTTACACAAACAAGATTCCTTGTATTGTGTTAAACCCCTGAGATTTTCTTTGTTTTCTGGGACAGCAGCTAGTGTTACTTTTGAAATGAAGCCTTTAAGTTGAACATTTGCATACACCCAGGAATTCAGTTCTAAGTAGATGCCCTAGAGAAATTCTTGCACATATACACAAAAAGGCATAGATAATAATGTTCTTAGCAGCACAGGTTGAGGTTGATCCAGGAAGAAACTGGGGGGAAAGCCCACTGAAGGAGAATGGATAAAGTGAAGTTGGGGGAAAAAAAGCAATCGTGCAATGGAATATTACATAGCAGTTAAAATAAGTAAAGTATAGCAACACACAACACTATGGATAAATGGTAAAAATATAAACTTTAGGGTAAAAAACAAGCCCCAGAAGACTATATAGAAGCAGTCATACTGGATATAAAGTTCAAAAACAAACAAAATTAAGCAATTATTGTCTAAGCATGCATACATTTGTATTAAAGTCATTTTTCTAAGATAAGGGAAAGATAAACACAAAATTCAGAATAGTGGCTTACTTCTGGATGTAGGTGATAGTCAAAATGCAACCAGTCTGCACCACCCATTCAAAATGGCCACCAGCTACAAACCACCAGCACAGCTGCGCAGATGTGGGAGTGAGTGAGGGGAGGCAGAGGAATGGGAGGCAGAGAAACACAAAGGAAGATGCAAATTATTTCTAATTTTCTAGTTCCTGAAATGGGTGGTGGGTTTATGAATCCCATTCTATCATTCTTTAAAATGCACATCTGTGTTACATATATTCTTTAAAAAATAAATAAATAAAAGCAACTGGATTAATTAAGCTCTGTCCTCTCATATTCCTCTGCTCTTATCAAATTCCAGGCTCCACTCTAAGCATTGATAAATGAAGGAAGGGTAGTCATATACAGGTATTTAGGTCGTACACTGCACAAGGGCACTTCATCCAAGAGGATGCCATGGTGGCCATGTATTCATTTATATGAGAGTGTGTGGGTGGGTGGCACAAAGATGTAGCTTCTGGGCAGGGAGGGCCCTGGAGCGGTGAGGGGGGGAGGGGGGGGCCTGCTCCTAACCTCTCGCCCACACATCCTCCCTGCCACACTCAGGAAAGTGACCGGGCATACCTCCCTGGCATACACCCTCCGTGCATTCCCTGTGTTACTTCTCTCACTGGATAACCCGTCTTAGAGGCCTGATCCCTCCTCCTGCCAATTCTAAACATCAAATGGGGACAGGGGGAGGAGAGAGTGGGAAGTGATGTGGACACACTGCCAGAGGCACGGGCTCCCCGCCTTGGCAGGTGGTAAGCAGGCAAGCGTGCGGCTCACGTGTGCACAGCCAAGGACTCTCTGGAAAGAGTCCATGGGCGGAGCCACGGAAAGGCCCCTGCATTTGATTAGTCAGGTTACGCAATAATATTCTAAGCTAATTTCTTATCATTGGTGTTGTTTTTGTTTGTTTGGTTTTTTTCTGCGGAAATGGGACCAAGCATTGGATGAACAAGGACGAATAAGAGGCTCCAATCTTTCAAACCCGGCCACCTTGTCGTGGTCGTTCCTGATCCTCCCCACATCCTTACGAGGTGCCAGGCAGGGGGGCCCTCCTCTCGGGTTCGCCGGTCTGAAATTCTGATCTGCTCTCGCGTGTTCAGTAGGGGCCGAGGGCTTGATGCTTATTCCTCTGGGAAAATGTTCTGACGGAGGCTTCTGAAAACAGAGCCTTCCCGCAGGGGACGGACGCAGACGGTAGGGATGTGAGCAGCAGGGCCAGCCCAGGAGGGCTGTGCTGTCGGCGTGCCTTCTCGGTTTTTCCGGGTTCCCGCCTCCGAGGCAGGGGCCGGCTCCGCTCCTCCTACACGCGGCGGGTCGCCGGGTGAGAGACTGGACAGTGGTGATGTTTCCAGGACCACACGGTGCCGGAAGTGAGCCCTGGCGGCCTCTCAGACTCCTGAGATGGGGCAGGAAGCCCGAGGTCGCTCCGCAGCTGCTGTTCCCCCTGCCGGTGACCTGGGGGAAAGTGGTCACTTTCCTGCTCTCTCGAGCAGGGTAATCACGGTCCCCTCCTCCCAGGGTTCTCCCGGGAATTAGATGGACATAATGTGCATCAAGAGCTTACCATATGGTCTGGCGTACACTAGACACTAAATAAATGTCATCTACTTGTGTTATCACCACCCTTAAACATACATGGCTAAGAAGACATATTCGACGTCCTCATGGGATGTCCCCTCTTCCTCATTCCTCCCTCCCACACACCCTCCCAAGTGGCGCCTTCTCTAATGTAAAAGCCATTAAGCATCAAGCCAAGCCTGGACTCCAGGGTCCGACCGCCCGGGTTCAAATCCCAGCTCTGCCACTCCCCAGCTGGGTCACCTTGGGAAACATATTAACCTCTCAGTGCCTCAGTTTCCCTATCTGTACAAAGAGGGAAACAGTAACACAAATCCCTTAGGAATTTCCTGAGGCTTGATTGAGATGGTACACAGGAAGCATTCAGAACGGTACTCGGTACATAGTAAGGCTCAGTGATCTTGGGAGCACTAGCTCTTAAAAATGGAGATTGAAGAGTTGGTTAGAGCACTGATTGAAAGGAATTGTTTTCAGTTTTGTTTGGCTTGAATGGAAGACACTGATGATGAGATTCCTTACGGAGACCTCCCGTCCCTTGTTTTGCAAAGCCGCAGATATATTCCTTAAAGTGAGATTTTTGCCACCAGTTATTCTAGTGACGAGTTATTCATCTCCCCATAAACCAGATATAATAGAATATGATCCATAAAACTAAAGCTGTGCCAGGCTACAGGTATTAGTCAGGGTTCCGCAGAGAAACAGAACCAAGAGGAAGCATGAGATGTATAGATATACACACATGCACAGAGAGACAGAAAGGGAGAGAGAGCGTTTTTTTAAGGAATTGGCTCACAGGATTGTGGAAGCTGGCAAGCCCAAATCTACAGGGGAAGCCGGCAGGCTGGAGACCCAGGGAAGAGCTGCAGTTCTGAAGTCTGAAGGCTGTCTGCCGGCAGGACTCCCTCTTTTGGGGGGAGGAGGGGTCCAGTCTTTTTCTTAATGCCTTCAACTGATTACATGAGACCCACCCACATTACAGAGGGCAATCTGATTTACTTAAAGTCTACTGATTTAAACGTTAATCTCATCCAAAATAATACCTTCACAGCAACATCTAGAATAGCATTTGACCAAATAACTGGGTGCCATGACCTAGCCAAGTTGACACATAAAACTAACCATCACAATATCAGATACTAAACTACTCTTTATACTGTATATCCCAGTGACCCTTGCTTCCATGCACAATTCATAACCCTGACTTCTGCACCACCTCTTTAAAATCCAGACCCTCACGAGCTGACAAAGACTCTGACCCTCAAGCCTCCTGCTCCCTCTCTCTCTAGGTCCTGCTGTGGACTAAGGTCCCAGTGCCCTTTAGACCCACATCCAAGGACTGTCAAGTACAGGCTGAATTGCTATCATGCTGCTTTTTGGTTAGGTGGCAAACTCCACCCACATTAATTCACAGCTTTTCTTTAAGTTCTTACATTTGTTATTAACTGGATCATCACTCTGAAGTATAACACTCAGTACCATTTCTCAGGCAATCACTCTTTAAGCCAGAACCCTCATTCCCACTGGCCCGATACAGCAACAAATACCTATTTTCCCTCCCAGGATCTAACAAAGGGAGGGAAGAGAAGGTGTCAGCCAAGCCATCTGACATGGTAGGTTCAGGGAGGTCAGGAAGATGTCCCCGAGGGAGGAAGGGAAGAGCCTAAAGGGTGAGCTGGAGTCAAGTGGGTGGAGAAGGGCAATCCAGAGACAGCAGGAGAGAGAGCAGCATGTGCCAATGCCTCGTGAAGGGGAGGGGCTCTGTGGGGCCCAGCCTACCCCAGAGGGCACCTGCAGACCAACCAGAGACACGCAGCGGTTTCCAGGTCTCTCTGCCACAGGGCATTGCCTGGCAATTACAGCACTAACAGATGGGAGGGGGAGGTCGTTCAACAGGGTGGTGGCAGTGATAGGGAGAAATGGAGATATCCAGACCACTATAAAGGGAAGATGGACAGAACTTCCTGATGCATGTGGAGGGAGGAGAGATGGAGATGCTGGGGCTAGATTGACTGTTGTGAACCAGATATTCATATGAACGCATCTCCAAATGTGCTTCTCTCTGCCTTTCAAATAGTTCTGTCTGCCTCCTCACCCAGAGACGTCCTGACTGCCACTTTTGGTCAACCCAGCAGCAAAGTCCATCTCCACGAGACACTGACAGGTGACTGCCCAGGCACCCGGAGCGCCCCAACCATACACTCACCTCACAGACCCCACCCACAGGTGTGACCAGGAAGCAAAGGCTGGAAGGGCTCTGAGACCCTCTGGGCTGCCTTTGCAGCCAATTCTGCAAGTTCACTAAGAAGGGGAGGGTCCACGGGGTGGGCTCCTGGCCAAAAGAGCTCCTCTCAGAGTTCTCCTTTTCATTTACAGCCTTCCCATAGAGGATAATAGATAGCTGAAGTTTGTGGGTTGGATTACTTCCATCCATAAAATAAAGACTATAAAGTCTTTTCACCCTAATCAGAAAAACACATCCTTTTGTCCCGCTGTATTCCTCGATATGTCATATTTAACAGTTACAATTATTGACAGGCCTATAAAACGTCTGGTGACAGAGAAAATAGCTTCCTATAAAGTGTTTATTCTTTTTTATTGATAATAAGTTGGCTTCCCTAGCCCTACCAAGAGAATACAGACCACTAACAAGAGATCAAATCCATTTATATGGCTCTCTCCAACCATTCCTTTCGCTCTGGGGCTCTGTACAAGGCCCTGTCTTTTAAATTTCAGCATCCGTGGGAGCTTGGAGCTCTAAAGCAGGGCCGTATGACTTCAGTAAAGAGGAAAGTATAATTCTAATAGCATCATTTACTACACCCTTTCATTTTTCTTCTTCAAGACAGACTGTGCTACTGTGTGCCTATGACTGGAATCTTTAAAATAGAAAAATCTCAACTGTAGAGAAATATTAATCAAAGGATCTATCCACATGCAGTGCCAGGTGGGCACCATGCATAATAATAATATTGTATTAATAATAACTATAAATATAATTGCTACTTTTACTTAATGTGTACTGTATAGCAGGCATTTCAGCAAAGCCACAATTTCCAGTCATGCCCTATACAAAGGTGTCTGGCTGAGGGGCAAGTGGGGACTGAAATGCACTTCCAAACCGTTTGTCCTTGTGTGGGCTGCGATGTCCCGAGGCAAGGTGTGTCTGTGTGTACTGTGCTGCCACACGTGCTAGGAGATGTCTTCCTTATATATCAGTGCCTTTCCCAACCAGGAGATCCACATCTTAAAAACCCGTAAGTTTTTTCTCACAAAGCATTGCCTTTCTACAGAAAGAGAATCTACAGATTGAATTTTTTGTTTTTAATTCTAAGGGAGTATCAACCAGAAACACAACCGATTCATCTGTTGGTTTCACAAATACATGTTTACCTATTTTTCACGAGACGAACTTCTGCAGGTCTGCAGAGACAGCAAGGTTGAAGGCTATGGTGGTTTCCAGGAGCTTACAGTCTCATGAGAAAGACAAGCTGTCCGGGAAGTAATTGCAATGCTAAAGAGGATAGGAGTTCAAAAGAGGGAGAAATTTCAGGTGTGACACGTTCGAAGGGCATCGAGCGAAGCCTTGAAGGATGAGAAAATTGGATATATGGAGATAGCGGTGGAATTCCAAGAAAGCTGCCCCAGTGCGAGGAGATGGAAGCTCCATGGTCCCTCTTCTGGCCTCAGCCTCTCCTGACCTCCTTTCTCATGGAATCTGCTGGATCCTTTCTGTCTTCCCACCTTTTCCCTCCCAGGTCAGGCTCCATGGCCCATCACTGCGTTCCGTCACACACTGCCAGCAACACTCAAAGCTTTGATGGAGCCCCCCAATTCCCTTCTTTGCACCCACCCTGGTCACCTGAGGCCTTTGAGAGGAAAGCCCACAGCAGTGCCGATGGTGCCCCAGCTTCAGTGGTGCCCTCTGGCCCCTCAGCTGTGCCCCCAGTGTCCTCGGAGCTCTCCTCCTGCTTTCATCACCGCGAAGTCAAAACCACAGCCCCCTTGGTGCTCACCTCCTCGCTCTCCCTCTCTCTTGCAGGGTGGGTACCCCTCGTTCACCGCCCCCAACAAGCCTGTGCCCCAGGTGTCCCCTCCTGGACACTCCTGGCAGAGAGAGGGCTGAGACCCTCCTCCATCCATCGCTCCAGACCTCATCTCCGCCAGCAGTGTTACTGGGGAACAGTCCCCTTGTGCCTCCATTCTCAACCTCTCAAGTCACCTTCCTTTAGTCAACCAATTATCTATTGTTTCCCACGTGCCGGCACTGCTGTGGGGGCCCAGCAGACCGCAGGGAGCAGAGCAGACAGCAGTGTGGGCCGCGTGGGTGACAGGCCCCTCAGCTGCCCCCGTGCCTCTTGCTCCTCAGCACTGAGCAGGCCCCCCCACAACTTCACAACCTCCATGCCTCCCTCGTGCCTTGCAGCCCCCCAGCCTTTGCCTCTGTGCTCTCCTTGCCTAGAGCGTCCTTCCCACCCATCTCTCCATTGTCCTCCTGCTTCCCTCCCAGACTATCCAGATCTGGGACCCTCCTGTGTGCTCCGACCTGTCTTAAGCTATCACGGACCATTTGCCAAGACAAACACTGGCTTCCTTTTCCGTCTCCCTGAGCAGACTGTCAGGCCCTGCAACCCCAAGCCGTGGCTTCCTGGTCTTTGTGTCGGTGCATCCAACACAGAGCTGGCCCCTAGGAGCTCCTCCACGTGTCTTAGTCGAAGCCCCTCAAGCTTAATTTTATCGTTGTGTTAACAGTTCTCAGATGCCCCTGTGCATCCTGCACTACTCTAAGCGCAGTTCCCTACATGTTCTCTTAATTAATCCTCGCGACAACCATTCAAGAGAAGTGCTAAGGTTGTCTCCATTCTTGTGAAGGGAGAAACTGAGGTTTCAAGAAACTAAGCCACTCACCCAGTTCACACTGCTGGAAACAGGTAGAGCCTGAGTTCGGACCTCAGTCTCTTTGGCACCATCTCTTCTCCATCACCCAGGAGGACCTCTCCACATGTTACCATAACGTAAAGAATGTCCTATAGACAAGTGACTAGTGAAGGAAAGGAACTAACACTTGAATGCCCACGGTGTAGCAGTACTTCAGATACATCCTCTTATTTTAATTCCCACACCCCCTCTGTACCACATATGTATTTGATATTACTGTGCAGTAATTTGATTGATAAACTCAGAGAGGTTAAGAAATTCACCCAAGGTCACACAGCAAGTAAGTGGGATGGTAATTAAATCCTGGCTCTCTGATCACAAAGCCCGCTTTTCGCACAGAATCCGGTGCTCCCTGGCAGGCACTGGAGCCTCTGCGCCTTCTGAGGAGAGGTGGGTTGAGCCCAGCGCTTGGGAGGGTGGAAGATTCTCTCAATTTCTGCAACGTAATCACCTCCTTTCAAAGTTCCTGTCACAGGGGAGACAGAAGGAGAAAGCTGGCCTAATTCTTCCCCTTTTCACACTTTAAAGGGTTTTGTTTTGCTTTGCTTTGCTTTTTATGCCTCCGATTCTTCTTGCTTTAAATACTAAAATTTGCACTAGACCTCACTGAGTTCTTAACATAGACTTCAGGGGTTCTAAACCCAAGCAGTGGTTTCTCTGACTCGCGGAGGGACTGATTTGCCTGCAAAATGCCCTAATCATTATCCTCAAAGCACTGGGCCACAGCCCACCACAGTTTCCCCCACACGCAGACACCATGTCGGGAAGCGGCAGGCAGACGGAGGGGGCAGCCTCCAGCGGAGCTCAGACTGCAAAGAGACCAGATGTTTACCAGAGAGAGACGGTTTAAAGTACGCAAGGCAGAGAAGCCACTGACCGACAAAATATGTTTTATCCCTGCGACCCGGGGGGGCGGACAGGGTGGAAGAAATGATCCTGGGCTCACAAGGACATCAGACCGACCATAGCAAATAAAGAAACTGCATTTTCCTGGGAGGGAGGAAGGCGCTGAGCATCCCCCAGCCTCGGCCTTGGTTCGAGGTTAACAACTGCGGGATGAGGCTGCCTGAGGTGTGGGAATTTGCTTGCCTGCATCCCCGAACACTGCCGCTCAGGCTCTCACGTCCTCTCCACCCAGTTCTAGGGGGCATTCAACCCACTGGACTGTGAGGCCCAGCTCTGCCCGGGACTTGGCAGAACTCCTCTGGTCCGGGAAGTGAATAGTTTTCCTCATTCCCACGAAGTAAGAATGTCATGAGAAACGCAAGGGTTGCTCTTGGTGAGGCAGATCCGATGGTGATTTTCACAGTCCTGTCTCGCACAAGTGGGAGCTCCCGGCAACCTGCAGGACCCAGCCTGGATGGACTCAAGTCTTCAGCCCAGAGATGGAAGGGCAGCCTCAGCTGTGCTCACAGCTGGAAACGAGCGGGCAGACACCGGGGGCTAGGCAGTCGGGGACCGCAGTGGTTCTCAGTCTTCAGCGAGCGTCAGAAACACCTGGAGAGCTTGTGACAACGCAGAGGCCTGGAGCCCATCCCCAGAGATTCTGATCCAGCAGGCCTGGGGCAGGGCCCACGATTGTGCGTTTCTAGCAGGTTTCCAGGGATACAGGGGCCGCTGCTGGTGCACGCTACACACTTTGAAGAGCACTGCCTTACTGCTGTACTCTGTCCCTCGGCCTCGAGCTGCAGGAACTGCTCGGTGGGGATTAAAACATTCCAAAGGCCTGCCTTACGTGGTTGCACCGTTTGTACACTGCCCAAACACCCCTGGATGAGGGGATGAGGGGCACAGTAACAGAGTTCAAGCTCCACTAGCCAAACCGTGTGCCCTGCCGAGGGGCTGTGTGGGCCTGGAAAAAGGGGCTCATGTGTCCAGGGAGAGCACCTGTTTCTAAGCCATGCACCCAAAGGGAGTATCTTTTCCTAATTTGCACAAAAGCGTACATAGGCAGCAGTGGTCCTTTGAAAATGTCCTTTACCCACCAGTGCATATAACAGGACATCAAATGCGTACCCACTCTGAGACCCCTGGGAGGGGCACAAGTCGGAGGCCATCCTGGCATTCACTGGGGGGTGTGATTTGGCATCCCCTACCTCCGTTCTTGCCTCACATTGAAGCTCTCCAGTCACATGAGGGACAAGTCATTCCCACGGCCGTAAGGACAATCAAGGCATGTGGTCCTTCACCTCCTGCCTAACCACAGCTCGCTAGGCAGGGAAATGCTGCCACGGAACGAAGGTCTGCAGCTGCTCCTGTCTTGCCTGCGGGCAGCTGCCACGCATGAACACCCACATCCCTGGCCCTGTTCCAGGCACTTGTAGAGAATCAAGCAGCTTCCCCTTAACCCTCTGGCCGGGCTGGTCCATGCCCCTCCTCTGTGAGACCTTCAGTCAGCCGCCCGCAGCAGGCTGACCCTCTCGGCTGGCAGAGCATCCCTCAAGGATGCCCGCACCATCCTCCTGCTGTTGAGCTGTGTGCCGACCAAAAGTCAGCTACAGGGGTTCCCAAACCTGCCGATGCCAGCTGCGTGTCGCTGTGATCAACTCACTTAATTAACTATCCTGTAAACTGGTGAAATACAACACAAAATAGAACTTTTGTTTCCATGAAAATTAAGTTGATTGCTTTGGAAAAGCTCAATGAAGGCAAGTTTCCAAAAAAGATTACTGTCAAATTAGGCAGCAATGGAGGAGACAAACGTAAAAGACTTGGGGGAGCGGGGGCTGTGAAAACCAAAGAGAATGTGGGACTCGGATTGCTTACCAAGCGTTTTATGTTCTCAATCTAAAGACGTACTGAGGTTAGAACTGTAGGCAAGGCACAATGGGAAGGGTCTAGGTGAGAAAGACGAGGGGGGTCTGGAATCGGCAGGCCCCACCCCTAAAAACAAGGCTTTGGCCCTAGATCAAAAGGGTGGAGAATGAATGCATATTCGTATGTTTTAAGTAAAAATACGTTTAAGCCAACATCGGTAGCAGAGAAAGAGTGTTGGAATGTTGGAAACAGCTAAATCAATGTGCTCAGGCCACTCTGCCCTTTCCAGCTGGGTGACCTTGGGTGAACAACTGCTCTGAGCCTTGGCACCCTCCCTGTAAAGGGGAACACACCTCGTGTGAGGGAAAATACAATGTACGAATATCGGTGGCTACCGTCATGTTTGCCACCCAGCATTATCTCGGCCCTCCACCCAGGCACGGGTCTCCCGTTTCTTTGCAAGGAACCCACACCACACCCACACCCACCCCCCCACCCCCCACCCCCCACCCCCTACCCCTGCCCTCAGCCTGGGACCTCCAGGGGCAGAACACTCAACTCAGGCTGGGCAATCCTCACGCACCACCTACCCGGCCGCCACAGTTGTTTCCAGGATGGCACGCGGCTCAAGTCTGGGCAACCAGGACCAGTAAGACTCAGTTCTCCAGGATTTTAAGTTATCAGGGTATTGGCCTCTCTCCCCGCCTGGCTTGGGTACTGTGATGATGTGACCTAGAGGGCAGCTAGGGAAATGGGAGGACGGAGCCAAACCAGAGGAAACAGCCAAGAGCAGAGTTGGGGGAAAAGGGTAGCCATCACTTGAATCCTGAATCAAGCCAATCTTGAAGCCAGACTTTCAATTACGTGACCCAAATAACTCCTTTTTTTACCTTAAAATAGTTTGATTTTGGGATTCTTTCTTTGTTTTCCGCAGAAGCAAACCCTAAGATGAAGAGTCACCTGCAAGTCATTTACATGGGAGGTGATTGTAGGAAACATGGGAGGACTAGGGAGTGAGGCAGGGAAGGAAGAAAGCCAGTAAAGGGGACATGATCTAGCAAGCTCTGCTGCACGCAGCTGGAGCGAAAGCCTGCGGAGAAGCTCCAGGAAAGAGAGGTGAAGACATTACTTCCCCAGCACTGCTGGCCTGACCTGAGCACAGGCAGACTGGACTTCTGCTTCCAGAAAAAGCCCTTGGACAAAGAGCTGCAGGAGCGAGCAGCTGTGCCGGTGCTGATGAAAATGCTGGGGCCGAGAGGATGCAGGCGGGGGCCAGCAGCACCGCTGTCCCTGGCTCCTCTATTACTTGCAACAAAAAGACCTCGCTGATATATTGAGTTGCTTAGCACAATGCTTGGGACACAGTAAGCACTCGAATGCGACAATCATCATCAATATTATCATTATTGCCATTGACCACTAATGGACATTACGAAGACCCAGCTTGTTGTGTAATTACAAGTATCACCTTTATAACCTAAGAACTCCTTAGGCAGAGGTAGACAAGTGATGTCGCTAAAGAAGTCCCTCCCCAGTCTCTTGGGCAAGAGTGCCAGCCACAGATTCACAGACCCCCTTGTTGCTAGGCCTTCCATGCAGCAGAGGACACCCGCAGCCCTCAGCCAGCCCTCAGGACAAATGGTCCCTTCAAGAGTCACTTGTCCTCAGGCTCCCTAAGCAGTGAGGATGGGGAAGCCACTGGGAAGGGCCTGCTCAGGAAGGTTGGAAAGACATGTACAAGAGACCTTTCGGTCTTTTTTTTTTTCCTTCTTGGCTACAGTTCTAGCATTTCTAAAGTCTGAAGGAAGAAGCTGATATAATGTGGACGACTATGATTCATTAATACTTAATTGATTGGAATAAACGTACTTAAATATTTCAAGGGTTTGGCCCAAAAAGTTTCACTACAATAGTCCAAACATCTGTCAGGAAGAAAGATTTGGCCTTACTGAGGTCACACCCGAGAGATCCGTTTGGGTCCTGAGTTGGGTTCGTGGCCAGAAGCCAGAGAAGCTGCCTGGGTTCGGGCAGGGCCCGCCCGCTCCTAGAGAGGCTGCCGGAGAGGCTGCCCTCTTCCTGCATTCCAGCGGCTCCTGAGTCCCAGGCACCTTTGTAAGCACTTTACTGCCTTAGAGATGCAACCTTTATTATCTCCATTTTACAGGGAAAGGAACTGAGGGACTGAGAGGGCACACAGCTTGGAAGCGGTGAAGCCAAGATGGGAGCCCGAGACTTCTGGCTCCAGAGGTCACTGCGCGCTGAGGTTTAGAATATCACACTTTGAACCTGCAGTGTATACAAGCCTTCTCCACCCTGCCCAGAGATCAGAGATGTCTTCTCAAGTCCCTCTGCGCCGTTCACACGCTGAGTCTCTTGGGGGCTGAATAAGGGAAACGGGGAAGCTTGTTGGCTTACTGTTGGTGTCCTTTGTGGCGACTGTGCGTTTGGGATGTTCTCCAAGGGCCACCAGCTCTCGCGGCTTTCTCCCACCAGCCCCCGCATCCGTAGGACGGGCCTGTCCCTTAGCCTCGTGAACTGTGTGTGCTGCAGAAAAGCACGCGTCCCGTTTCTAAGAATCAAGACCAAACTTTTTAAGGGAAGTGGAGGGGGAGAGAGGGTATTAGCAAGGACTCTACAAGTGACACAGAAGCCTGTGGCTTTGAGCACAGGTACAATCTGCCAGACGTGAATTCAAATGGCAGCTCTCCTCGGTGACGTTGGAAAAGTGACCATCCTTACAGAGCCTCGGTTTCGCCTCGGTTTCTTCCCGTCTGCAAAATGCAGACAGGAGTGCCTATTTGACCAACAGGGTTGTGCCAAGATTTAAATGAAAGCACCTTGGCAAGGCTGGTGCCAAGCGCAGGCACACAGTGGGCTGGCCATAAATGCTCGTTCTCTTCTTCTCTCTTGGTAGAGGGAAGAAACGGGGCTGTGGAAGGCTAACTATGCTCCAGTTCCAGGAGGAGTAGAAATGGCTGTGCTGACGTCATGGGAAGAAGAGCGCCACTTGGGGATGGATGCTGTCTGCGGAGAGAACCCACTCAGCGTCTGTCTATACATTGTGTGGGGCTGCCTTGCCTCGGGCTTCCTGCCAGGCTCAGCTGTGAAACCATGGCAGTTGTTTGTCTGGCCGGGGCACAGGGGGAGGGGAAAGGATTCTTTGCTCGGGTCCCCACGTCCTCAGCCCACACGCGCACCTCCTGGGACCGGAGCATGAACCCTGCAGTTTGTGAGTTTGTTTGCTTTGGGCAAATAATGACTTCCTGTTTCTTAGAAGACAGAGCTAAGCTTCCCAAGGCTTCTCTGCCAGGCAGCATTTCTGACCAAACGACAGGAATGCTTGTGGGGTAAACAGGACGGAGACGCGGCAATGAGGCCCGCCCACAGAGCAGCCCCAAGAAGTGCAATTGAGGGTTGAGAAACAGGCAGGCCGTTTCAGCTTCCTCAAGCTCCCAAGTTTTAACCAAATCCCAAGAGCAGTTTCTAGGACTTCAAGGCCCTTGCCCACACACACTGCATCTGCTCTGTGAGATTCCCACTGGACCCTTAGAGTTGGCACAATTCCCCTGCCTCCTGAGCCACTTGGCAGCTCTTTCTACCCACCAAGCAGTCTAAATTCCTCCCAGTCCAAAAGGGATATCAATCTCATTCCTATCTCCAAGCCATGATAAATTGTTCCATTTACCTTTCTATCTTTCTCATAGGCTCAGCTCATTCCTCACTTCTTACAGGAAGTCCTCCCAGATTGCTCCTCTGATCTTCTTATTCACAGCCCTTACCATTCAATACTGTTCACTAAAATTAGTCTCATTTCTATGGCCCAAAATTGTGAATTGTCTGAGGGTTAAATAAATAGCTCCTGTGTGCTGAGAACTTTATAAGCGTGATTTCATTTAAACTGTCCCAACCCTTGTGAGGTAGGCACTTCCATTACTCCCGTTTTACAAATGAGGAAATGAAGGCTCAGGACACATAAATAACACACCCGAGATCACAGAGCTAGGGACAGAATCGGGCAACGACCCGGCACTGGGGCCAGCTAGTCTTGGGAGCACTGTGGGATGTTGCCTCCTGGATAAATGTCCAGTTGACTGTTAACTACATAGACCAGTGGTTCTCAAAAGGCGGCTTCCAGACCAGCGCCACCGGCAACATCTGGGAACTTGTTAGAAATGTAAATCATGGGGCCCTACCCCAGATACACTCAATCAGAAACTCCAGGGTGGAGCCCAGAAAGCCGTGTTTTCAAAAGCCCTGCAGATTTTTCTGAAGTTTGCTGGTGTTTGAGGCTCCCTGACCAGACCAAGGATTGGCCAACTTTCTCTGTGAAGGCCCACATAGTAGAGACTTCAGACTTTGCAGGCCTTGAGGTAAAATCGAGGCTGTGACATAGGTACTTCTATTACAAGATAGAAAACACATTTCCACAAACTTTTTATTGATGAAATTCAAAATATGATAGTCACTCAGTATGTTTTTTTTTTTTTATAATACAGGTCTAATAATGAGAAGAACAAAATTCACTTTGTGGGAGGGAGACCATTTTGCATACTTGGCGTTCAAAGTTAGTGTTCCTCATCATCAAATCAATTGGAAATGTTCGTCTGTAAAGACCACTCTTGGCTCCCTGCACATAGCAGGCCATGGGCCGGATTTGACCTGTAGTGAGCCTACCATTGGACCAGACCATCCCAGCAGAATCAGTACCGTGGGTGGCCTTGGGTCAGTTCTTGTCTATACTGAGCGGTCACTGTAAACAACCAGTTTGGGAGTTCCACTCCCCCAATCCCACTCCTCTGCCCCCCAAAACAGTTGCTCAGCAGAACTGACAGATTTGACCAGGCACGTTGGCATCCCGCAGGAGAGGCTGCCACACACCAGGCAGGCCTGGCCTCACATAGCGCCCTGAGAGGGGGAACAGCTGCCCAGCCAGGTGGCCGAGCAGCTGCAGGAAGCCCTCAGCCCCGCTCCCACCACCACCTGTGGCTGCCCTCCCTACCTCAGCCGGCTCCTCCGGGACCTCCCTGGGGCAGGCGTCCCACTTGCTCCAGGGAAGGTGGGTGACTGAAGAGGGCAGAAACTGACCTTTGCCCCATTTTATCCTTGGCCTGGCTTTCTCAGCACCTGTGTGAACTCACGGTAGGATGGGAGACCACAGGGAGCTGAGACACAGAAGTAACATGAAACACAAAACCTCTACTGGCCCCTTAAAAAGTTAGGTAGAATTAACAAATGGCTGACTGATTGGTTGAATTGTGTCCCCAAAAAGGTATGTTCAAGTACCAACCCCCAGTACCTGTGACCTTCAGTAGGGTCTTGGCAGATATAATCTAGTTTACGGTGAAGTCATACTGGATTAGTGTGGACTTCATAAGAAGCGGGAAATTTGGACACAGAGACACATGGCGACACAGAGAGAACACCAGGCGAAGATGGAGACAGTATGAGAGCGATGTGTCTACCAGCCACGGGACACCAAAGATTGGGAGCAACTGCCAGGAGCTAGGAGAGCAGCATGGAACAGATTCTCTCTTGAAGCCTCTGGAAGGAACTAAGCACGCCTACTCCTTGATTTGGGGGTAACCTCCAGAACAGTGAGGGAGTGGATTTCTGTTGTCTTAAGCAGCCCAGTCGGTGGTACTTTATTCCAGCTGCCCTAGGAAACATACAGCTGATGATAAGGCGTGGTGGAACACAGTGATACACCACAATGGTGAACGAGGAAAACTCACTCTGCTTTCCAAAATCCCTAGCATTGGAGACTGTGCTTATGACATAAAGTTAAGCAAAAGGAGCAGGTTTCAAAACTAATCTTGCAATTTTAAGACTTACACCTATACACAAATGAAACATAGACAAAAGGTTGGATGAAAACGTATTATAACATTTGCATTATGTATCTCTGGGTAGGGAATAACATTGGTTTTTAAAATCAGGAAAAATGGCCATTGAAAAATAAAAGCAATCAAATAGAAGTAATAATCCATGCTTACTCTAGACAAAAAAGCCAAGAAGTATGAGAGCAAAAGGCCAATTACCTGGAATCAGAGCCATTTTGAAGTGGTTCTGAGATGAGCCTGAAGACGAGATTGCGGAGACGGGTGCCTGGGCAGCTCTGGGAGAGCAGGAATAACAAAATCAGACACCAGGGCTGCTTTTCAGCCTGGGATGCACGTTAGAATCATCAGGAAACTTTCCAAACAAACCAGTGACCAGGTCCCACCCGGGCCTACTGCATAACCCAGGAGAGGTCACCTAAGACAACACAGAATTTAAAATCCATTTCAATCAATCTTCGCTTTGAGAAAATCCTATGTGAGGAAACCCAGATTTGGTCTCACCAGGGAGGGGAGGTGACAAAATTAACGTCATGTTTTTGAACATTTGCTACATGGCCGGCACAATTCTAAATTGTTTACGTAGATGATCTCCCTTAAACATCACAATAGCATCGTCATGGTAGTTGCCATGATTATAGCCATTTGAGAGATGAGAGAACTGAAACTCAGTGACGTTAAGGAAGGACCATGGCCACGGTCACACAGTTTGTGAGTGGTAGATCTAGAACCCAAAAGAAGGAAGTTTAACTCTCCAACACCCCCCTACTGCATCTTTGAAGGTTGAGACATGATGATCCGGGAATTCAGTAAGGAAGGCTGTGGCCGCACGACTCCAGCCGGATACCTGGAGTCCTCCTGTGGCCAGCTGTACGCAGCACGGTCAATGACTCTGGCCCAGTATCTCTCAACTCGCGTCCTGAGTGGGTCTCATGTGTGCAACGATTTGAAACTTGGTCAACCACCTGAGGAAGCTCCCGTACTTTCAGAACGAAAATGGTGGGCTTCCATGCTTGAGGATCTTTGCTAAACTGCGCAGAAGCCACTGTTCATGGTGAATCACAGAGATTTCTCTGTAGCCTCCAGCCCAGAGACTGTGGGGCTCCTCTGAAGAACCCTGCTCACATTCATCACGTGGACGTGAAATCCTGATGGTGTCACCTCTCTCCCGGCTTCCACTACTCTGTCCTACCCACATTTCCCCCTCTCCTAATTCCCTCGTCCATTTATTGCTGATCTCCTTTAACTTTTTGAACCGTCTCTACTTTTATACATCATTTAAGTCAGTGGTCCTCAAATCTGGCCGCACTGCAGAATTACCTGAGGGGCTTTTAAAAATCCCAATGTCCAGGCCACATCCCAGACCAATGGCATCAGGACCTCAGAGTGGAACCAGGCATTGTCTTTAAAGCTCCTCGGCAGGTGATGAGCAGTTAAATGTGTTCCCACATTCTTCTGGGAAAAATACACAACAATAAATAAATAGTAATATAGCCCTAGGCCATTTCAAGTTTCCAACAGCTAACTTACAATCATGACAAGCATGGATCACTTCTTTAAAATGGTCCGTCTGCCGTTTGACCTTGAAGCCTTTGTGTTAACAGGGGCGGCCACAGGACTATGCCTGTTCTGTCTGTTTCTCTGTGTGCCTCCTCCTCTGCCCACCCCCAAGCCAAGCCACCTGCCTCTTCTCATGCAGAAACCTCCTCCCACCCTTCCGTATTCAGGGACCACCCCCCACACCGTGTTCCAACATCTGTGCCTCCACCAGGGACTTGAAGAGCAAACGCCAAACCACGGCAAACCACTCATCTGTAATTTGCTGAGCTGCCAACCTAAGAAGAGACTAAACATTCCCCTTTTTTGTTGTTTAAATGAACTGTGAAACAAACCAAAGCTGTGGTTTAGTTTTCCAGAAACAATTTAGTAAACTAGTTTAAGGCAGAAGTAAAGACAATATACTCATAAAACTATTGAATCCAAAAAATAACTCTCCAAAGTCACCTAACATTATATCCAGTTTGAGTGAATCAGATACACACATAAAATGGGTGTGGGGGGAGTGAGGGGTAGCAAGCCCAATGTCAGAAGGGCTGGTCTTTGAAAAGCACATGACATGAGAGCCCCTGAAGACAGAAGCATGAATGTTATCTGCAGAGTCATGCCCACAAAATAGTGCAAAACTTTTCATAAACGTTAAGCAGCTGTCTATCCTCATCGGAAACCCTTGCCATCTTTCCTGGCCTTGGCCATCTCTCTGCTGTTTCCCACGTGTGGGACTGTGGCTGGCGAGAGACTGTCCAAGAAGGCAGGGAGATGGAAAGCGTGCCCTGGGCTTCGGAGGCCCCCTGCTGTGCTCCTCAAAAGGGCAGTCAGGGTGGGGCGTAGCTGGGGGCCAGACTCCAGACATAGTCTGCTCTCTGACTTACCTGTGGATCCTGAAGCAACTCTCTCCCCACCTCTGAGTCTCTGTCTCCTACTCAGTAAGATGCAGGGTCCTCTAAGGCCCCCTCCAGGTCTGACGTTTGAGGCGGCAGGCTCTAGGAGCCAAGTCAGGTAGCTGGTACAGGATCCTGAGAGGGCTCCTCCCTACCCATCGAGATTTTAGGAAGGGCTGCCCCCTTTTTGCATCTGGAACCTGAATGGCTGGTCCTCTGGTGTGTATGAAAGGACCTCTTTGTCTTAAGTAGGAGCATAGGAAATCATTGAGACAACAAAAAAAAGGATAGCCAGGAGAGGGACCAGCTCACCCAGAGGGTGCTACACTCTCCAAATGACCATGAAGTCATGACAGTTGTGCCCAGAGCATGGACTGCAATACACACACACGCACAAACACACACATATGATTTTCATACGAATACTAGATTTAGAGTTAGCAAAGCTATGTTCCAATTCAATTCTATTCTGACACTCACTAGATCACTTCAAGCCAGTTAATTTTGTGTAAAAAATGTCAAATGAGGCTCATAAGGCCTACCCCAAATTCTCTGCTGCTCCTCCCACTGAGAGGTGCAGTCTGATTGCCCTCCCCTCAAATCTGAGTCGTCCTCAGTGACTTGCTCCACCAGTAGACTACAAAGGAAATGACATGCTATCTGCTGAGCCTGGGTCATATGGAGTCTTGGACGTCACTGTGGTCTCTAGGAGCACTTACTTTCCAGATGCTCCTCTTGGAACCCAGCTGCCATGTTCTGAGAAACCCAAGCCGCATGGAGAGGCCACCTGTAGACATTCTGGGCAACTGCTTCTGCTGAGCTCCCAGCCAACAGTCAGCATCAACTGCCAGCCATGTGAGTGTGCCATTCTAGACGTACAGGCATTAAGTCTGGGGGAGTTGGTTATGCAGCAATCGAGAATTGGAAGCCTCAACTTGCAGAGCAGGAGACTACTGTGTGAGATTAAATGTTAAGATTATAGGAAAGCACCTTGTAAATCATAAAGTGCTCCACAGACGTAAAGGGTCACTGTTAACGTTATGAGTTTCTGCACTGCCCTTCCTCTCCTGTCCCAAAGAGCAACTCTGAGCCTTTATCCCCGCCTGCGGCAATTTTCTGCCTGGGCTCTGTGCCTGGCTCTCGGGTTTTCCAGGTGAACGTTTAAGAGAGGCCGAGATCACAGACAGGAGCCCATGGAGTGGCTTCCCTGAGGTTCCTGACCTGTATGCTCACACTCTCACCCTTACTTCCTGCTCACAGATGACAGTTCAAACCCCGGGCTTCCTAATGCCTAATGACAGCTGGATGTGGGGGCACAAGCGCCTCTGATCACTTGCACCCTCAGAACTAGATGCTCTGAACCGTCCCTGAAGGCAGTGTCTCTCCAGCCAGAATCTCGATACTCTTCCTAAGGACAAATATTCACCGTCATAGTGGACCAGAGTCCTACATTCAAACAGAGAGTCACAACTGACATTAAAGTGGAACTGTAGCCGTAATCAGCTTTCCATGACTTCTTCTCCAATGGCTTTCCCAGAGGCACTGCTGCAGAAATGAGGGACTATTCCTCAACAGAGTTTATTCACTGGCACAAATACTTTGGCGTGAACTGTCTTCAAGAGAGGTCCTTATCCTTGTCTATACTCTCAAATGACACCAAACATGAGACAGTGTTCATAGCAGGCATTTTTTAGAGGAAAACGAGGTTCCCTAGGCATTACATCGGGAATGGTGAGCAGTCATTACTGTCCTTAGGCTGTAGCTAAAGAAAGGAATATGGTGTTATGCCCCAAACTCAGAATTGCTGGACTCCTAGACCACTGGTATACCTGGTGCAATGAAAATCCATGCAAGTGTTGTAATTTCCTGGTTATCTAGAACTAAATGAAGGGATCTTTGGATTTAGGAGCTAGTTCTTTGGACACACAATCAACACAATTATTTCAGGATTTCCCAGTACGTTAGCGTTGGGAGTTGGGTTACTCTTGTCACCTGTCCCTCCATTTCCTCAACCAGTCATTGCAGACGGAGGACAATGCACACCGCCGCTGCCTCACAGACCTGATGGCAGCAACCTCCACCTCTTCACACCCTGCAGGGGGTGATGCCTGTGTCATCATTTGTCTCATGCCATTCTGGCCATCTGTGCTCCCCTCCCTATCACAAGGGGCTGGAAGCATGCAAACATTTCCCAGGTCAATTCCTACACCAGCTGGCTTCCAGTTAGGTTCTGCCAATGGCAGGCACTGGCAAGACACTGGAGGGAGGGAAGAAGGGAGAAGGTAACTTTTTGTTCTTTCTGCTCCTGGTATCATCAGTGCAGTAGCAGTAACAGGCAAGGGGTCACTCTTGGGTCTCTTAGCAGTAGTGACAACGGATTTGGCAGCTCAGTGCTCATGGGCTCTGCCCTGCAGTAGCACCATCAGGGTGGAGTTATTCAGGTTGCCAGGCTCCCGCAGTGTCAATGAGAGCACTTCTGGCCTCCTGTGAGGTGGCACCAGCAGATATATGAGTGGTCCAGGAGTCCACAAGCCTGAGTTTGGGGCGTAACACCATATTCCTTTCTGCAGCTACAGCCTAAGGACAGTAATGACTTCTCACAATTCCTAATGTAATGCCTAGGTAACCTCGTTTTCCTCTTTTGGCCCTTCTGACACTTCTTGTTGAACAACCAAATCCCTGCATTGAATTCCCTCTGCTTGACATACCTAGGGTGGTTTTTATTTTCCTTGCTAAATCCTGCTGTTACTCAGTAGTCTAAGCACCTACACACTGTTCATTGCCTACTCACTGCCTGTTCCCCCAGTTTTTCTTGTAAATGGAACTCCAGTTTTGATCAGATCAGCAAGGTTCTCAGATAAATACCTACTTTCCCAGTTTCCTTTGCAGCCAGGCGTGTCCATACGATCATTTTGGCCAATGAAATATACAGTCTTCTGGAATTTCAGGGAAAGTTTCTGCTTTCCTGATAAAGTGAAATAGATGGGACCAATGCCACCTCTTCCACCTTCCTTCTTGCCTTGAGTGTCGATGTGATGTTTGGACCCGCCGCAGCCCTCTTGCTTCCATGAGTCAACAAACATGAGGACAAAATGCAATACTCTTGGGATGATGTAGTGGAAAGATAGAAAGAGCATGAGTCCTTGATGTCATTGTGAGCAGCTAAAGCAACCCCAGCAACCACCTCAGCTGTAGGGCCCATGCTTTAGTCCCACTCTATGACAGTCTCAAGTTCTGGAACTTTTCTTTCAAGTTCCAGTTCTTTTCAGTATCTTCTGCCTTTACTTGACTACATAAGAAGGAACACTGGAAAACAGTTCCCAGCTCCCACTTAGCTCAGTTTGCATATACACTCAAACGGGGCTTCTTCAAAGAGGGGAAAAGATTCGGAAAATGAAAGACGGAGCATTCCCACAAACAGAGGAGCAGGCGAGAGGGTGCATCTGGGCAGAAATCTGACAGTAGCCCCAGTGGTATTTGACATCCCTGTTCTGATTTTGAATTGTCCTTTCTAAAAGCTCACCACACGATTCTCATTAGAGTCTCTGAGATAAGCCAGAGTAGGTCAGAGGCAGATTATTTGGGTCATGGCCGTAATACAATATCACAAATCCTTTCCTCTCACCCTACTTTTGTCCTTTTCTTTTTTACCCAAATTGGCTTTGGAGTCCCATCTTCCTGGAGAGGCAAGCTGCTGGTTCCCGCTGACCACGCTTTGTCTTGGCAGCAGGTCTAGTCTGATCAGTACCTAGTATTGCTGGGCCTCTGTCCCTGGGAGACGCCTGCCGCCTGGCCATGCTGTCATTAAGTGGACATCTCATTCCTGCAGAAGTTGTGCAGCTGCTGTGTTTTGCTAGAATCTTGAAGCCAAATGAGAATTTTTTAAATCCTTAGCTTTTATTTGCTGAGTTTCCTGATCTCTTGTGGGAATTGCACCCCTTGGGCCCCCTTTCACCTTCCCACAGCCATAGTTCTTTAGGAAGGTGGCCAAGGGGCAAGGGGAGGGTCCCTCCCATGAACTGGTCACAGGTCACGAGCCTGCGCCTTGGTAATGAGTGCCCTATTTGCGAAGAAAGGGAGGGAAGGAGGAGAAACCTCATTTCTCTCCTTTGATTTGTTTTTTAATCAAATCACATTCTTAATTACATTTGGCTGGAATGAAATTATGCCTCTGAAGAGCTTCCAGATGGAACTAGGGAAGTGACTTTAGCTGAACTCTGCAGCCATTTTGGTCAGCATGAAATATTTACTCCTGAAGGGGCTGCCAGCCTGGTGGTTTTGCTCTGAGGAACAAAGGACCCTTCTGCCCCAACCCTCCTTCCAAACGCTGAGGAATTCTCACCTGGCTGGGTTAGGGGGCTTCCAAGTTTTGGGATTTCCTAACACGTCAGCTGGATGGGGACTCTGAAAGGTGGTCCAGTGAAGAGCTTGTGGGATTTATCATCAGACAGGGCAAGGACAAAATACTGACCTAGCCCTTATCTGCTGTGTGATCCTAGGCGGTGCATCACTTCTCTGAGCCTCAGTTTCCTCAAAAGATTTTTCTTACCTTGTTGAATTATTGTAAAAGTGAAATTATATGGTTTGTGCATAGCATTTATTTCCTTCTCTTTCCTTATTCTCCATCTATTGCCTCAGAGAGAGGATGCCCAACACAATTGAAATGAAGTCTCAGATGCTGCTTTACTTAAAGAACCTGTGGTGTATGAGCCACTGTTTTCAGGACACCATGAAGTGGGAGGGCAAACAAAACTGCCAGCTATCTTAAAGAGAATTAGCTCTTCATCTCCAACCTGGCTCCAGTGCCAAAGTCCTGAAGTACTGTTCTCCTCAGCCTTGTGATGGGGCTTATCCTGCCTGAGCATTCTCTCCTCTCTCTGGTTCCATCACCTTTGACTACCCAATACCATATCCTAGAATTTCATTATTTGAATTAAGCAAACGTGATCCAGTTAAAGGAAGACAACTGATGGTGTAGGCTTTGGAAGCCCAAGAAGGATGCTGGAGAATTCCTCCTGGCTCTGTCCTGAGCCCACTGGGCAGGCTGAGGGGAAGGAAAGCAGGAGGAGAGCAGACCTGGTCATGTGGGGCAGAGGAAACTCATATTCTAACCATTGGTTCCTTGGATGTGATGAATTAACCACCCAATCCAAAATGGAGGCTATGCAGCCCAGCCACGCGATCAAGTCCATCCAACATGCAATGCAGAACAAAAGGCAGGCTAGATGGTATGGCACCTGTGGCTGAAACCTGCAGAGCAGGGCAGCAAATGCCTTGGCACCCAAATTAGTCATTATATTTCCATGCACATGTCGCCATGAGCACAGGTAGAACTCCCACAGGGCACTTGCATTGGAATAAACTTTTATGACAGCTCCTTTGAGATTTTTCTCAGGGGCTTATGCCAAACCACTCTGAAGTGGCTCATTTCTTCCACCCTCAGCCCAGAGGTTATCACCAGGAGGAGCTAAAGTCAGAGGCAGCTCTATTTTCTCAGCAAAAAGATGAGATTCTGCTTGTTCCCTTTTTCCACTCTCTTCTTTACTCTCTAGCTCTGAGTAGAACTGAAACATTATGAAATGCTTCTTGATCAAATATTATGAAAATTCCTACTGAGATACCATTGTATGCAGAGTATTGCTGCTCCTGGGTCAGCTATTCATCTTTCGGTTTAATTCACTGACTTACTAAAAACTTGTGTATGTATGAGTCCCTGCACTTCAAAAATTCCAAAATAGATTCCAGCGTTGCAGCAGACACTGCAGAATGAATACCCAAACCCAACCCCCTTTCTCCTTACCTTTCTTTAACATACAGGCTGAAAAGCTAAGTACTCTGCTTTCCTAGCCAACTTCCAGCCAGAATGGCCGTGTTCTGGCCAAGGAGATACATGTGGAAGCCACAGGGAAGCACTTCCCCTTCCAAATAAAAGATAAAGCTGCTCAAGAAGACAGCTTTGGCATTCCCGCTTCTTCCTGCCTGGAAGCAGTCTTGCAAACAGGAAGCTCAAAGCCACATGCTAAGAATGATGGGACTGAAAGATACAAAGGAATTGATAGCCTTGCAGAGCAGCTGTACCAGCCTGGGCTGCCTGCTTCAGACTTCTTGTCATATGAGGGAAGTGCAGCCCAACTTAGTAGTTTAAGTCTCTTACAGTTGAGTTTTCTGTTATTTGTAACAAAACTGATTCCTAAATTACAAAAGCATGGTCCCATCGAGATACTGAAGATTTGGCGTATTTCCTTCCTTCTGACCCCGGTGAGATGGGAAAAGGAGCAAAGAGGAAGATCTCAAAATCACTCACTGTCTCTAGAACTGGGGTGGGAGCTGGTCGTGTTGTGTTGCTTGAGTTGCAGACTTCCTGTTCCTTTGTATTGGGGGATTTTTCAAAATTTGATATTTAGAAGGCTGGATGAGACTCAAGTCTCCTGACATCAAAAACATGAATGGTTTCACTTCTCAAACATTTCAGTTGAATGTTTGCCAAAGTTTTTATCTCAGGGAAACTATTTGCCGAGCTTCTAATATTATGTAAAATACTGAAGCGAGGCTTCCCCCAGAGGATTATATTACTATTTAGTTTCATATTTCTTCTGATGCTGCCAATAAATCATGAACTTCTTCAGAGATGTCAGAGGGCAGCCTGTCTCTCCGACTGCAAATGACAAGCCATGAATAATGCACTCAGTTCTCACAGAGAGGCTCCCAAATCCTTTGGGCTCTGAACCGCTATCAGACAATCGCTTCCATGGAGCCTCATTTCCGCCTGGTGTTGGGTGAGCCCTGCTATGGCCAGTCCCTAGGAATGCCCAGTTGTGGGTCTCAGCTCAGAGGAATGATTCCTGGGGTCGGGCTCACCCTCAGGGAATCTGGAATACCAAAAGGTGGCTGTAACTCCCAGAAGAATGAAACTAGAAAACTCCAGAGAAGGCAACCAGCGTGTTCTAATCTCCTCAACTGGATTAAAACTCCTCCAGGGCAGTCCTGTTTCTCCATAACTCCTAAAGTAGTGCCTGGATCTTAACAGAGGCCCAATAAATATTTATTGTATCAAGGATGGACATATGAAAGTAGGGACAGATGGATGGGCAAATGGATGGATGGATTTCCATAAAAAATTGGCAGAAAGAGGACAACGAGTAAATAAAATCATAAAGAGTATAGACAGTGATGAATAAAAACTTGTTTATCAAATATCAAGGCAGGAGAAATTTCATGACAATGGCAAGTGGAGAAGAGGGCAAGTATAGCACCACTTTACATAGCAAAGAAGGAAGCTTCGAGACCCCTCTGACTGGAAGGTAGGGCAGGTTGTATACATAACTGGTTAATACCTGCTCCAATGTTCCCTACCCTAAGATTTTCATCATTCCTCCTCCCTCCTCATTTTTCATGGAATTCCCAAAGGAACAGTATATACTTGCCGTCTACACGAGTAAATTTGTCTTTCCTCTTACCAGCCTTCTGAAGCTGCTTTCAAATGTCTCATTATTGGCCTCCAAATTGCAATATCCAATATCTTTGTCTAAATCATCTTCTGCTCTGACTATATGAAGTTTTATCTCTTCTGACCACTCCTTAAATTCTCCTGTGTTCGCCTTTCTTGATTTCCACATCTCTGCATCTCTTACTCCTTCATGGACCCTATCCTTATTCTGTCTTCTTATTTTTCTGATGCCTTCTCTGAGCCCACTCCTTCCCACTCAATAAGTTTTTGTCACATTCTGGCTTCACCCTCTTCTCTTTCATGCTACACTCCCCTGGTGACCTGGTTCACACTTATGACTTCGAGCGTCCTCTTTTGGTAAACAACTCCCATGTGATGTCTTTGGCCCCAAGGACTACACTGGACATCGCCATCCACCCATTAATTCACTAACCAAACGTTTATAGAGACCTTGTCATGCATGAAGTTTGTTGCTACAAGTTGAGGATACCAAGAAGAATATGATTTCCTTTAAGGATATCAAAGTTTAGAGGAGGAGATAGAATTAAAATAACAATAACGCAGGATAACAATTGTCACCAAAGAGGAGGGCCACCTAGGAGACCTCCAGGAGAAGACTAAGTAGGGGTTGGCTGAGTGGACATGATGGCAAAGGACATCCTAAGCAGAGAGAGGGGAAAGGTCATGAGGACTCACAAGATCATTCATTGGTCAACTAACACTTAGGGGTTTCCTATCAGATGCCAGGCACTATGCTAGGTGTTTCACAAAATAATATTACCTCACGTTACACATTGTTACCTCACTTGTTAAGTAACAAGCACTTTTCTAAGTCCCTTTCAAACAATATGCTACTTAATCTTCAAAGAATTATAGAAGATAAATATTATTACATTCATTTTACAGATGAAGAAACTGGAACGTCTCTGTAAAGTAAGCTCACTGACTGGTTAAGGCTTACAACTAATAAGTGGCAGAGCCAGAGGCTTAAGGATTGATGGTTTAGCGTCACGAACAGAAACTTGTCAAGCTAGTTTAAGCAAAGGCGGATTTGTTATAAAGGAGCTGGGATGTTTCCCAGAACTCAAGGGTAAGAGTTACAGTGAGGCCTCATGTGGAGATGGAACTGGGGCCTGGAGAGCCACCAGACCAAGACAGCTACTTTCTCTTTGTCCTTCACAGACTGTCTCTCATCACTGCTCCTCTCTCACCATCTGCCACCCTCCTGCCTCTCTCTGTATCTTCAGATTGGCTCTGTCTCCTCTTGCTCATCATGGTCCATGGTAGCATCATGGAGACTCCAAAATGGTATCCTTATTCCTCCCAACTACAGCACTTTACAAGTCAGATACCCACAATGACTCGTCATAATCATGTCCACTAACTCCGAGTTCTTACGGAAGAGATCCTGATTAGCCCAGCTCATGTCAGGTAACCACTCTCAATCACATCAGTTACAGTCAGGGAGGATAGGAAGTGGATTACAAGGGGTACAAACGTGGCTACAGGAGAGGTGATTCTCAAAGAAAGAAGCATGGACTCAGCGGGCAACTTCAAAAGGTGTCTTTTAGGGGCTGGCCTGGTGGCACAGCGGTTAAGTTTAGACGTTCCGCTTTGGCGGCCTGGGGTTCACCGGTTTGGATCCCGGGTGCTTATCAAGCCATGCTGTGGCAGGCGTCCCACGTATAAAGTAGAGGAAGATGGACACGGATGTTAGCTCAGGGCCAGTATTCCTCAGCAAAAAGAGGAGGATTGGAGGCAGATGTTAGCTCAGGGCTAATCTTCCTCAAAAAAAAAAAAGTGCCTTTTACAGTTGACATTCCATGCCAGATGTTCTGACTGCAAGTCATATTTTTTTCTATCCCACACTGCTTTATCTCAAGCTAGACATATCCAAAATCAAGGTACACCCCTTTAAACAAGCTCCTCTTATTTCCCGATTTCAATTAATGACTTAACGTCAGTTCACTCCCCCAGCTTAATATTTCAAAGTTGACCTAAATGTCTCTTTCTCTTTATTACCTTACCCCTCACACCCTGCCCTTCCAACAGTCAAACAGTCTTCTGGGTTAGTCCATTTTCCATGCCAAAGGATCAGCCACTGTGGTTCAAATGCAACAGTGACATAAAGCCCAAGAGTCAAGTTTGCTGATGAAAGATTGATTAACTAAGCTATTTTGGACTGAATCAAGAAAATTGTAGGAACAATTGCTATTATGAATGTAAAAAAGAAAACTATTAGCAGACACAGAACAACTCAATGAGTAACTTTTGTCAGGTGCGGGGTTGGCCGTGGATTTGGTCTATTTGTTAAACCTGAGCTGATGAAACAATTGGGAAGGAGATGAAAGTAAAGAAAGGGTGAGCAGCTGAGATGGTGCCTGGTGGTAGAGGACAATTAGCTGAAGACATGGTGGATGGATGGAAAGGAACACTCCAGCATCAGTTAGATTCTCACCAAAACAAAGGTGGCCATTCTGGATTGATGTCCCCAGTAGTGTGCTGGTAAATGTTTAACAACTGGCCACTCAGGAAGAAAAGCCTCAGATTTACACCAATTTCTGTGGCGTAAACATTCCCATCGTGGCCAATTTCAAACTACCAACCTAACCTCACTGAATGAAGAATTAGGAAGAGATGCTTCCAGCTCATTCTCATAAGCCAGGAAGACTTGGTTCCAGCACACCGCTGGATGTCGCTGACCTTCCTGGCTCTCAGTACGTCCTAGAAGGAAGAGAGCTTCAATGTACCAAGAATGAAGAGCCCTCGCTTCAGCCAAATAAACTGACACTGGGGTCTTTCCATTAGTTAAAAAAAATCTATTCCGAGATCAACTATCTCTCCAATCTTGCCGTGAATCAATTTGTAATTTAGCATACGTTATGAGAAATGTACAAGACAGACTTTGAAAAGGGCTTTTGAAGAACAGAGGAAGGGGGGAGAGGAAATCCCTGTTGGTTCGAAAGAGCTGGAATTTGATCTGAATTTAGTAGAAAGTAGTAGAGGAGGAGAAGAGGCAGTTCCAGGCAGTGGGACTAGGTTGAGACTGAGGTGGGGAGCAACGGCATATTTGGGAACGGTAGAGTCAAGGGGCAGGGCAGTAGGTAGGTGTGGATGGGTAGAGGGGTGAGCTCCAATAAGGTTGGCTGGGGCAGCTTGTGGGAGAACACAGATGCTTCTGCAGCATTCTCTAGCTACCCTGCCCTACTTCTCTGCTATGAATGTTTGCAGAGTTTTTTAAGCTCTGCTCTAATCTTGATCAATTACCTCTTTATTTGACTGAAGTCTAAGTCCATTGCTTTCCTTCCATTCCATCTGCTACCTCCCCCAAATCCATTCTCACGTTTCTTTATTGTCTCTTTGCCCACATCCTTCTCACTTTCATCCTCATCAGTCCCCCAACACACGTATGTACACACACACCCTTACACGCTCACTCATAGCCCTGCCACCTCATCCAAAGACCACGCTGCCTCCAGAGTAATCTCCATCAAATGCAGCTCTGACAAAGTCCCCCTGTAGCTAGATAAACCTGCAGAAGCATGGGTGGCTCCCCCCAGGCTGACGCAGCCGACTTTATTCGAGCTCACCCCTCTACCATCCACATCTACCTGCTCCTGTCCCTTGACACTATCGTTCCTGAACACACCACTCCCCGCCTCAGTCTCCGTCTAGTCCTGCTGCCTGGACTTGCCTCTTCTCCTCCTGAAATCCAACTCTTTTATGCCAGCAGGGATTTCCTTTCCTCTATTCTCCTTCTCAAAGTCTGCATTGCACTCTTCTTATAAGATATACTTCACACTAGATTGTAGGTTCCTTAATTAAATGCATCTATTGTGAGTGGACCCCATCTTGTTTCCCTAGACTCAGCACCTACTTAGCATCTTGCATATTAAATATGTAAGACAGAAACTGCTAACTGTCCCCTAACATCCAGTCTCTTCTTCTCTCGTCCAGTAACAGAAGGGCTGCTTTTTAGATGCGCACATGGCCACCTAGAGTAAAGATTACACTTCTGAGCTTGCCCTGTGTTAGTCAGCTGTGACCCTGTGCCTAGGTTCTGGCCAAAGGGAAGTGCACCAAGGGGCATGCGCAGCTCCAGGGTTTGCCCTTACAGGAAGGAGTGCACCGTCCCGTTCCTCTGCCCTGCCCGTCTCTGGCTGGGGTGCAGATGTGCTGGCCAGCCACATTGGTCCAAATAGATGTGAGCAAATCACACTCCTATCAGGAGAGAAGAAAGATAGGAAGAACTCATCCCAGATTATACAGAGCCACCTTCCAAGGCAATTGAGCTGCTTATGTGCATTCCGTTACACAAGAGAGAAATACTCTTCAGTCACTGTCATTTTGGGTCTGACTTAGAGCCTCATTCATGTTTAATTGCTACTAGGTGTTTAATACAATGGACAGTGGATTCTAGGTTTGTACAGGAAATAAGAAAATTGAGGGGATCTTGCTTCATGTGTTTAGATTCAAGTTTTAGGCAACCAGGTCTCACAGGACCCATCCCAGGATGCCTCTGTCAAACACAACACTCATTAGAAACTGGGCTAACCCTTACTTACTTTATTGATTAAAGGCTCTTATCTCAAGATCAAATCCACCCCGATTGTGTCAGAAATCATCACAAGGAGGCATGGATGAGCGTGGCGATTCTCTTCTCCTGAAGTGTGGCCACTTGGGGGAATTCAAATAAGGACTAGATTCACCAGAACAGTGTGAGCCAGCGTGGCTGCTCCTCAAGGACCAGCAAGCAGTCTTGCAAAAACTCCTAAACACAGAGTGTCCTTTGACTGTCTTCTGTGTTTAATCTTCTAATTATCTCAAGTGACAGGACGGCAAGGAGTCGGAGCATCAAGCTGATGAAGAAACGTTTCCTCATCTGTTGATGCAGCCACTGGTGACCTGCCCCTGTCTCGCAGCTGATCCTCCAAGAGGCTCACAAATGAGCAGGCAAGCTCCTACCCAAGGCTGCTCCTGGTCCTGGGGCGAGGGGCCACAGGATGGGATGTGCTCTGTCATTTAGCGCAAGTCACCTAGGCCTCCCTGAATGGCCACCGCCCCTAACCACTGGGCTTGCATCACACTCTTTACAGGAATTGTGCACCACATGTCAAGTGAAATAGGAGATACAGGAAATGAGCCAGATTCCTGGGCTTGAGGGAGAGCTCATTGTTAACCAGAAGGGGACAGAACGAGAGCAGCCACACATGGCATTCCAAGCCCTTGGCAAAAGACACAAAGGAAGTCTGTATCCGCCCATTCTAAAGACAGTTTAGGACTCGGATTCTGCAGAGCTAACTTCTTTTCCATTTCCCTAGGCAAGAAACATTGAAAATTCAAAGTTGTCTCTCTGTGTGTGTATATGTGTGCATGCATTTTCGACATGGCTGGCTGGGGATCAAACAGTCTGAGGGTTCTGTAGACATTTAAGAGACAAAGTGGGCTCCATGGCAGACAAAGCCAATTCTGGAAAGAAGTCCAAACGTGAGGGCTGGGAAGGGCCCCTGACTCAGCGACTCAAACCACGCATCCAGCCCAGCCCTTTCAGAGCCCCGTTTGTGGCATTTAAGATTGGGGTGACAGGATCCGCAGGGAGTCTGAGCATCCAGGTTGGGGGTTGCCCACATAACCTCATCCTCCTCAAACCTGAATCACTCCCCCTTGGGTCCAATTGACTTAAATCACTTATTTTCTCCGGTGGTTTCTTTATGACTCTCATTGCTCTAAAGTCGTCCTTTCCCCAAAAGCTGTGTGCCTTAGGCAGAGACTTAGCTCCTCCAATAGGGTTGGAGGCCTCCTGGGGGCAGGGCCTTCGCCATCTTTCTTTTCTCCCTCCAAAACATGTTGCACAATGCAACCCAGGCAACTTAATAAATATTTGATCAGTTGGTTTGATTTTCCGTGAAAGGATTCCTTTTCTCTGCACTTCACAAAACAAATAATAGCGTCCAGTTACCACGACTATCAGATCCAGAAGGCATTTGCTAAGCACTGGATCCTTGTTCTCAATTGTGAGACCACAAAGCAGAGATGAGCACGCTGAGGTCCCCTCTGTGGGGTCTGAGGCAAACTGCCTTCCCCTCCTTGTCTCCAACCTTCCTGGTTCCCAAGAGAAAGCCAGTGAACAACTCAGTGAGTATTACTGCCTTGAAACGATGAGGAGGGAAATTACGCGATGTAGGTCACTTCTTCACCATTGCTGCTGAAGGCCCAAACCTGGAACACGGCCATTACTCCTCAGAACAGACTGCACAGGCCCGCCGCCTCTCGGCAGGAGGCGTTCATGAGTGCGCCAGAGCACCGGCCACCTTCCCTGGGCAGGTTGGCCTCGGGGGCAGGAGGAGTGGAACACTGTGGGGACAGGACTTCTTCCTACAGGAAAAAACCTGGCTCTACACAAAATGGCTTCCTATCAGAGCCGGAGGACGAGGGGGCTTTTGCCTGGTGACAGCAGAGGAACACTGACCTTTTTGCTTTCCCCCCGGCAGGCAAAGAGTCCATCATCAGGCCCCAGATATCTCCAGAAACTCCAGCCACTGGTCTGCGTATGTGCGGTGAGCAGCCTGTTCCCTGAGGTGTTCCGGGCCAGCCCCTTTTCACCTCTGTATGGGGGAGCAGCAGGAGGCCCAGGGCTCACACCGTGGGAAGAGGGGGAGCATGTTTTCATCAGCCCCCTATACCCTCTTGCTTGCTCATCCACTCCAGTCCCTCCAGGCTCCCACAGGTCCTCAAACATGCTGGGTTTGTCCCCACCTCAGGCCCTTTGCACATGTCCCTCTGCTGGGAATGCTCTTTCCTCAGATGTCCTTACAACCCTCCCTCCTCGCACTCAGGTTGCTTGAATATCACCGCAGAGAAGTCCTCCTGCCAATTGCTCCCCACATCCCACCCCCCAGCAGTCCTGACTCCTCTTTCTGGTTTTGTTTCCTCTGTACACTTTATTGTTGCCTGACATACCATGCGCATTTGTCTGCTGCCTCCTTCCCACTTTGGCGTGTACGTTCCACGAGGGCTGTTTTGGTCTCTGTTGCATCCTCAGCACCTAAACGGTGCCAGGCAAATAGTAGATGTTCAAATGGACTAAAAATATATATTACATAAACCAAGGACTTGTCGTCACTGTTATTGTTACCATATAGGGGTATAAGTCACCCTTGGCATCAGTAAGGGGCCATAATCCTTGCAGGAGACCTCTGCTAGAGAGGAGTACGTGGTAAGCACCCCCATGGCTGAGTGGTGACCCAGCGGATCACTTTGCTAGTGTGCTAGGGCCACCACGACACAGTACCACACACTGGGCAGCTTCAACAGCAGAAGTGTCTCGTCTCACAGTTTTGGAGGCTGGAAGTCTGAGATCAAGGCGTGGGCAGGATTGGTTCCTTACAAGGCTTGTGAGGGAGATCCGCTCCAGACCTCCCCCTGGCTTCTGGTGGTTTTCTGGCAATCCTTGGTGTTCCTTGGCTTGTAGAAGCATCACCTCGATCTCCGCCTTCATCTTCACATGGCGTTGTCTGCATGTCTGTATCAGATTTTCTCTTCGTATTAGGACACCTGTCATAGCGGACCATCCTAATGATACTTGTCATATTGGCACAGCTTAATGACCTCATCTTAACTAATGACATCTTCAACAACCCTCTTTCCAAACAAGACCACATGCTGGGGAACTGGGAGTCAGGACCCCAATGTATGAATTTTGAGGAGGGGACATAGTTCAACCTGTGACACTCCCCATCTTATCCTGAGACAGAAAGTTTGCCTGATGGGACCATCCTGTCCTTATGTCCATCTTACTGCTGGCCAAGGGAAGGAACATGGACGTCAGACGGAGCTGGCCAAAGACCAGCCTAGGAGCCTGTCTCCACCTTCCTCAGGCCTCCCCTTAAGATGACCATTGTCCTGCAGTGTAAACCTCGGAGGCCTCTACTCCCTGCGGCCTGGAGGGAGGCCCTCTGCCAGCTGCCATCCTGCAGTCCTTGGGGTGGTTGTCCACCCCTCAGCTGGACCCCAACTGATTCACCAGGAAGGACAATCCAGGCCCTTTTATGTCCAGCGACAGCCCCTCACTGGTGGGAGCTTGTCAGCACCCCAATCTGGACTTTGCACAAACAGTGCTCCTTCGTGAAAACATCTACCCTGAAAAGCCAGAAAGTGGGAAATAGGCTCAAATGAATCGTTCCAGCCAGTGGGGGCTCACTGAAGGGGGGCTCAGATAGCATCCACTTCCGCCCGCAGTTGCCGATGGGCCAAAAGGAATTTCCAGAGAGCCCAGAGCAGGTGAATCTGCCAGCACCTAACTAGGACACCACGCGCACAGTTTCTGATACAAACACTTCGAGAAATAGAAATGACAAGATTCCCCCTGAGCGGCAACCTAACAGCACATGGACCTTTGACAGCCTCGGTGGGGGCTGTTCCAGAGCTGTTCCATTAGCATCAGCATGTGAACGCTGGTCCCCACCTCCCTGTCATGAGCCCTGTCCTCGGTGTTTTATAAGCTGGAGTACATCGGTGGGGCAGGCTCCCCAAGAGCTTCACACACACTTTAATTTGTGTGTATTTGCCCCTAGAAGGAGCGGTGAAGAACACAGGATGCTTTAGTTTTTACAACCCATGACATTCTGATTTACCAGAACTAGAACGGGAATAACTGAAAGGCAATGCTGTGAGCCTGGACGTGTGATCCCAACAAAACGTGTGCCCCAGTTTCCTCAAACTGTCTACAAATAATGCTCCCGTCTCAGCTGTGGCCAGGGTCAGAGGAGATAACGCTCGTGCCCTGCACCTAGTAGGTCCTCACTAAATGCAAAGAGAGTCTCAATTGAAGGAGGAAAACCTTCCAGCGGTTTGCAGGAGCGTTCAGGAAGCCCCACCCTGGGCTGCTTTCGCCGTCCTGCCTTCCTGTAGCGGGGTAGGGGGAAATGGGCTGTGGGGAGCCTGCTGCAGCCAGAGGCAGGGGACCAGGAGGATCTCAAAGTTTCCAGCACTCCCTGGGCGGCAGGGTGCTTCTGGGGCTCCCTTCCTCCTGCCCAGATTTAAATGACAGTACGAAATTTGCATTTAGTCCCCTCTGGGCCTGGCTCAGTGACCTAAGCCTCAGGTTTGAAATACTTCTGCTCCCGGGAACTGCAGGTTCAAATCCCAGAGGGTTTCTGCTCACCCTGGCATTCTTCTGAGACAGATCATTTGAATAAATGCAATTTAGTGACAGCAGCCCTTTCAGAGGAGGCCTCTGGAAAGGCGAGATGGAGGCCCTGTGGGAGGGCATGGAGGGTCAGAGCTTCATCCAGGTTTTCCCCATGTCCTTGCAGATGTCAAGCGTGCACTTAAAACTTTGGGGAAACGGGAGAAAGCTCACAGCGGATGCTGTGCCAAGGTCTGGACTCTCCTTGTCTTTACTTGTGAATCCTCTGTCATTTGCTTTTTCCCAACTCTCTCTGCCCTGCGAGTGGACATATTTCAAGAAGGGGAGCGCTTCTGCCTCAACTCTTTTCCAGATCTGGAGAAGGGTCTATCCCTCCAAGCCACAGCCATAAGAGGGATAGTTTAGCTCAGTGGTTACAGCTGTAGACGCTCCACCACCACCACCCCCCCCCCATCAGGTGACCTGTATGTAAATCCTGGCTTCTCCAAGTCCTACCTGTGTGGCCTGGGGCGTCTTCTATGGCCCACACCAACAACTATACTGGTCTCTGCATGTTTCAAAACTTCCCGTGTTATTGACTCTAAGGCATTGCCACATGCCCCACCGCCTGAGCTTGGGGACTTGGGATGAAGGCTCTCCCGGAGATCGCCCACAGCCCGAGCAGGGAAGCAAGGAAACACCAGAGCCAGCAAAGGCTTCGTAACTTTTGAGACAGACACTCAAAAGTCACTTCAATGATACTCCCTAAACTCCCCAACGTTCCCCACAGCCAGTGACAATTTATATGGCTTTTAGGGGTCACCGTTCTCAGGGCTCTGAGTATAAAGGGCTATGGAGAGACACCAAGCAGGGGAGAAAGAGAGGGACCCTGTCTCAGTTGGAGTCCCCAAGAAGATGGAGATGAGTTAGCGTGTGGGATGTTGCTTAGGGCTTGTTCCTGGAATCAATGCCTGCAGAGGAAAAGGGAAAGAGCAGGTCGGGCAGAGGGAGAGATTGAGCAGTCATAAGGTCTCAACGGAGGCCTCAGCTGACGTACAGGGAGCTGGGGTGCCCTAGAGAGTTGTCCTAAGCTGGGAGGGAGCCAGGCCTTTGTACTTCCTGTGTGGATTAGTCATTAGACACGGGCTGCTCCCGGAAGGGGCCTGGCTCTGGGCAAGGCAGCTCTCCCAGCAGAGGCAGTCTCCAAGCAGTGCCGATAGCTGAGGACTCTCTTCCAGGAGGCACGCCCCCGACTGGGAGAGTAAGCCCTCCAGACACAGGGGCTTACAGCAAGGACCACAGGGTCCACCACAATCCCCCACCCAGGTGACCTCTTTCTTCATGAGTAGAAATATCATTCACCACATTTTGGGGACCAGAGATCTTTCACCATTAGCACAATGAAAAGAGAGGATTTCCTTTTGGCCAGGGGTACTCCCAGGCTTAATCCTGCCACTGAATCTAGGACTGCGCACCAGTCACCCAATTCACTAGCAAACAGCAGCAAGATTTCAAATTGTAGAGTCCTGAGTTAGAAGGGAACCAAAAGGTCACATGATGGAACTTTCATCCAAGGCAAAGACTCCCATCACCTCCCCAGCAGAAGGTCTTCCAGCCTCTGCCTGACTGTTCTAATGCCTGGACTGGGGCAGGGGCTCCCTCTACCCCGGGCCTGACACCTGTATTTATTAACAGTCCTTTCTAACATTATTATCAACATCCCAGGAAAGATCACTGGTAACTCATAAGACAAATCCCTCATTTGCGTAGATGATCCTTCAGCTATCTGAAGACAAATATTCTGTTTCTTTCCATGGGTACCATCCATGCACTTACCCAACATCTGTTCACTCATTTGACTCACGTTGCCCTTGTGCCTTCTGTCAAGCCCTTTCACGGACATCGAGTTATTCAGTCTTCATAAGAGGATAAGGATAAGGATAAGAATAACGCTGATGGGTAGTTTACATCCCTGGCTCTTGCCCTGGGAAATCAGGGAAGGTTTCACAGAAGAGGGAGGCACTGAGTTGGATGTGGAAGAATGACTGGGATTCCAGAGGGGATGGCATTCCAGGCTGGAGGAGTAGGACTTATGAAGACCTGGAGCTTCAGAGAGCTTGGCACATTTGGGGAAAACCTGTCATATGACTAGAGTGGTGGTTCTTAACTGAGGTCATTGCTCCCAGGGGGACATTTGGCAATGTCTGGAGTCATTTTTGTCACAACTAGAGGCAGGTACTACTGGTATCTAGTGAGTTGAGACCAGTAATGCTGCTAAACATCCTACAATGCACAGGACAGCCCCCACAACAAAAAGTTACCCGGCCAAAAATTTCAATAGTGCTGAGGTTGAGAAAACCCAGGCTAGAGCTTGGGGAGAGGGCAGGGATGGTGACTGGGGAAATTGGAACCAGATTCTGAAGTGCCCAGCTAAGAGTTTTAATATCTTCCTGTTATCTGAAGGATTTCAGAGCCAAGATTTGGTAAGAAAATTGAAGAATGATCTAGAATGAGCCAAGTCTGGGATCTGGGAGACTGTCTGGAAAGTGTCGGGATTGTCATTCATTCTTTCACTCATCATTTATCAAAGAGTTAATGAGCATCTGTTATGTGTGCTAGGGTCTGTGCTGGTCCCTGGGATGTAATGATGAGTAACAACTTTCCAGCACGTGTCAGTTACCAGCAGCCTTTGGGCCCATGACACCCTGAAGTAATGCAGGGACAAGCCACCTTTTCCCACTCCTGTCTATTTCATGTTAACCTTGTTGCTGGAAGAGCCCTTAGACATGAGGCCCAACTCCATCTTACAGGTGAAACCCCCAAGGCCAGAAGGGCTCAGGGACTTTGCCAAGATCCCCCAGCTGGGTAAGGATCCAACCAAAGCTGGTGGAAAACTCCAGCCCTGAGCACCAGAGAGCAAAGGCAGAGCCTATGTTCCATCCTCCCCCTAAATTTCACATTCTTCAAGTTGAGGTGCCCCTGACCACTTCCGTGGCCAGAACACTTCTGAGGCCAGGGCAGCCTTGGGTTAGATTGATCTGGAAGCATTTCAGCCCCACGTTGCCTCTTCTCCCACAATGAGGTCTCTGGGGAGGCTGAAGTCCATCCAGGAAGCAAAGGCAAGCTGGGGATGAGGCCTGGGAATTCCACCAGTGAGAGGGCAGACAGCCTGCCAGCCCTGCCGACTGGGACATGAAGGCCAACATAGGGGGTGACACGGAGTCTCACCTGGGCGTTCCCTTGTCTAACCAGTTGTTAAACAGGACTCTTCCTGTCTCTCAGTGTTGCCTGAGGCCCCCAAACTGAGAACAATAGATGCTCAAAACCTCACCCTCTAGAGTGAGGTGTTGGGTCATCCAGCAAACAGCCTCGTCTTAGTCTTATCCGTAGCCTGCAGGTGGTGTGGGTGAATGCCGGGAGAACCGGTTTGGAGTCCAGGAAGTTGAAGAGGCTGGTAGGAAGGATTTCTTTAGAGAGCGTGGTCAGACAGAGGCTGTCCCTTAGGGGAGGAGGGAAAGTGAGGAGGCAATTGAAGGGGTCCTCAAGGAAGCCACTCTAGACGGGCGCTTGATTCGTCTCCAGGAATTAGGGTGGACGTAGAGGCTGACTCCTGACTCACAAATGCAAAGTAGCGGAGCTGGGAGGCAAAGCTCTGGCTGAGTGAGATGGTGCCTGCATCCAGATGGGCCCTAGGAACAGTGCCAGCTGGAGGGGAAGGCAGAAAGGGAGGAGGGGACGCCAACAGAGGATGGGCTTCTAGAAACCAGGAGGCGGAAGAAGCACACCAGAGAAGAATTGCCCACGGCGAGATACTACAGACGGGAGATCCCCAGGAATGGGACGAGTGTCCAAAGAACCCGTCAAAGCACCCCACATTCAGGATAATCCCAGAATGCCGCGACTCCAGATTATAACCTCATCACCCGGATTCCGTGCCCTTTGTTTCAGATGCCCCCTTGCCCCCAGGCCAGACCCTGAAAAGGACAAAAGAATAGCAGGCTGAATAAGAGGAGGTGCAACAGGCAAAGAGACCTTCCACCGCAGGCTTCCAAGACCAAATCAGGCCAAGAAGGGGGTGTGTGTGCAGGTGGGTGTGTGTGAGTTATGGGGGCAGATAGGGCCAAAGAACTTGTGGATAATAAACTATTTTGGATGATGAAACTAAGCTTGAGCGGAAAGTCAGGGGACTTCAGAGCCGTGGGCGGAAGAACCAGGGTGTAGCATGGATTAGAAGGGACGACGCTTGCACTTTATTGAGTTCTACTCAGTCGATAAACGGATTACATTTGTTCAGAGAAGCCCAGAGCTTCCTGGGCTGGTCATGCCCTGGTCGAGCACTGGAGAAAACATGAGGAAGGGTTGGCCCAGTGTCAGAAGGCACTGCTCCACGTCCTGGGTTCCACTGTGGCCTCTGGGTACCAGGGAGGAACCATGCCACTGGGCCTTTTGGTGATGAAGATGACAAGCCAGGACTTGGCTCTCCACAAAGAAAATCCCAGGCCTCAGAACCGGGTCGAAGGCCATGGCCCTGACTGCAGCCCAGCCCTGCCCGCCAGGAGACTCGGCCTGGCTCACACCACGTGCCAGGATGTTGGCCCTCCCTCCCTTCCCACATGGAGATCTGAGTGGAAGTGGCCTTTCTTCCCCCTCTGCTGATGAGAATGTGTTGGCAGTGAGCCTTTTCAGCGTGCGTTTCCTTCCCAGGGAAGCTGATGCCTTCACAAATGAATTCCTTGCCTTGACACCGAGAATAGCTGCTACCTCTCTCTCCTCACTGAGGCCCCCTCTGTTCTGGGTCCTGTGAAAACAATGCCTGGGGTCACTTTTGTCCCAGCAAAGCAGGAACTGGCCAGCTTCGTGCTCAGGGCATGGGTGGAAATCCCCCACCGGCCCTGCAGGGCCCCAGCTGTGGGGACCCCAGGGAAGAACTTAGATTGGGCTGTCAGGACAGGGAGGCGGGGGACCAGGGCCAGGTTCTTCATCAGTGGTCTCCAGGAAAAGTCAATAACGAGTCTCTTATTCAGACCAGCAGTGTGACCGTGGAGACGTGACTTCACATTTCTGAATCTCAATCCCTTCATCCATAAAGTAAGGATAATAATGTGAACTCAGGGAGTCGTTGGGATGATTAAATAAGAAAAAGTATGGAAATTACTAGCTTAATAATCAAAAACCCCCCATGACTTGGGCAGCCATCCTTGGTCGCCCCACTTTATGCCTGTGTGCCTATCAGCTCATCGTCCCATTGGCTATTCTCCAAAGGCTGTGTGGGAGGTGGGAAGACAGCCTGTGGTCAGTTATGAGGCATTGCTAGGGCAGGCTGCTGGCAGCCCCGTCCCGTCCCCGGTAGAATACAGTCAAAGGGCTGGACCTTGTCCTTCCAGCTTTACAATCAATCTTCTCTTACACCCTCCGTGAGCTCTCTCAGTGAGCGAGACTTAAACCAAGTGTAGTCACAGGTGGCCCCTGGATTAGCCAGGCTGCTGCCAAACTGTTGATACCCAGTTGAGAGGGTGGGAGAGGAAGAGGTGGCACCTTCCCATGTCCAGAGTGCTCACAACACCCTGTCCAAGATGCTGATGTGCCGAACCACACAACCTTCTCTTCCGCAGGGCACCCATTTTTCTGAGTTCCCTTGAAATTTAGTCCCCTCCTTGTGCCTTCATCAAATGTGTTAATATTACACTGACTATGCCACTATGAAGTAGATGCTTCCACAGGCCTGGAGAGACCTCAGTGTCCTCTTGTTACATGTTGATTTAATTAGTGTAACATTTACAGCCTCCAACGGACTGAGTGGCGGGGAATACTGGACATAGTGCCAGCCTCCTGAGGCCTCAGATCACCCCAGCTGTCAGCCCCTTAGAAACCCCCGCACGCAGAAGATCTCCGGCCCAGTGGAAGGGGCAGTCTGGCCTCTGAGTCAGAATGACAGCAGCATCGATGTCTGAAAAACTACATCTCTGGCTTCTTCTAAGCTGTTATTTGACGTGTGCCACAGCCGAGGGAGGAGCCAGGAGCCAACTCAGAGCAAGAATCTGGGGGACCAGGGAGCAGCTGCCCAGAAGAATTAAAAGGGATAAAGACAAGAGTTCAGATCTGAGGCTGCTCAGAGTGGAACTGTTCACACGGTGCTAGGTTGTCCGGCTGCACTCTGCTGCTGGAAATGAAGTGTGCGTCTTGCCAAATCGCAACAATAGTCAAATTTTGTGCCGTGAGTCATCTTCATGTCTTCATTGTTAAATCCTGGGTCGGTGGGTAGGGATTCCAACTATGACTTGCTCTTGCTGGGCTTCCCCAGGTGGATACAGGCTTCGGCACTGGGCCTGGGATGCAGCGGAGGCCGGGCTTGCAGCTTCACAACAGAAATCTAGCAGGTACGGTTCTCCAGGCCCAACGGTGGCAGAAGGGAGTGTGGTGATGTGTGACATTCCCAAACTGTTTGAGAGCTCTAGAATTGGCCATTCCTTATGAGTGCAAATGACAGGGGGTCACTGTAACCCAAGAACCTGCTCAGGCCACACAAGCTAGGGCTGATGCAAAGCATCTGAGAGATCGGGAAAGACTAAAGAGGCCCAGATGCCATATTAGAGAGAAAAAACTGGTTTGTGAGCTACCTCAAGACTTGACCTTTTCTGAGTCCGGTCTGGGTGGACCCCTACAAGAAACCCTTCTCTTCTGAGGTAACTGAAGAGTCTCTGTTTCATGATCCAGCAGGAGCCCTCATTAACGTCTTCAGCCAAAGAAACAATGGAAGGCTGAGAACACCTTGAACATACAAGAGCTTCTCATGGCTGTGGCACCCTGAGCTGTGCCCTTTGGGAATGAAATGCCTCCATTTATTGAGCACCTCCTCTCTCCAGAGCCTGAGAGGGAGGCCCTCTTTACACGTGATATTCTTCAAGCCTCACAAGAACTAGGTGGGGTAGATATCATGAACTCCATTTTGTGGATGAGGAAACAGATGATCCAAAATGGCTTTTTAAAAATCCAAGGCTGGAATGCTCATACATTACTAGTAGAAACATAAAATGGTGTGGCCATTTTGGAAAACAGTCTGATGGCTCCTCAAAATGTTAAACCTAGAGTTATCATATGACCCAGCAGTTCTACTCTCAAGTATACACCCAAGAGAATAGAAAACATATGTCCACACAAAACTTGTACATGAATGTTCATAGTAGCATTATTCATAATAGCTAAAAGTAGAAACAATCCAAATGTCCATCAACTGACCAATGGATAAAAAAATTGTAGTATATCCATATAATGGAATATTATTCAGCAATAAAAAGGAATGAAGTTCTGATATATACTACAAGATGCATGAACCTTGAAAACATAATGCTAAGTGAAAGAAGCCATACACAATAGACCACATTTGATTCCATTTACATGAAATGTCCAGGGTAAGCAAATCTATAGAGACAAAAAGCAGGTTATGGTTTCCTAGGGCAGAGGGTAGAGACAACTGGGATGGAGTATGGGGTGACTGGGCATGGGGTTTCCTTTTAGAGTCTTGAAAATATTCTAACATAAGATTATGGTGATGGTTGCATAGCTCTGTAAAATATACTAAAACCATTGAATTATACACTTTAAATGGATGAATTTTATGGTATGTAAGTCATATCTCAAGAAAACTGTTTTTAAAAAATAACATGGCTGATTGAACCCTAATGGATATCTGTGCCTACAATGTACTCTTTGAATTTAATGTTTCGGGCTGCGTTTCCAAGAAGAGCAAAACCAAGGTTATCTATGTGTTATGGTAGAGAGCACAGAGCTCTGGTAACAGGAAGATCTGGACTTGTGTGACCTTGAGCAAGTTATTTAGTCCCTCTGTGCCAATTTCTAAGACTTTTATGAAGATGAAATGGGGTAATACCTGTCACAAGTTCCTGTACAGACTTGTGTGGTTGAATATATGTTAATTATACCCTCCCATTTCCTGGAAAGGAGACTCGAAAGAACAAGCCAGGGTCCCAGCCCTGAAAAAGGATGAGGGCATGAGTCACAAGACCACAACAGACATTTAGGAGGAAGGACAAAGCTGATGCCTGTCATAACTCCTATGGCCCCATGTGAAGACTCAGGTTCCAGAACAACTCTGAAATTCCAGACTTGGGTCCAATCAACAGCCAAGCGATGATGCTGAGCTTCAGGCTGGGGGAGCTTGAGATATTAAACCCCTCTTTGCCCTGTGTATGCCTGGTTCTGCAACTTATGGGAAGCCTGAGGAGGCTGTGGAGGCTCCATCTGTAGGGAGTGGGGGACTTCAGAAGCAGGGCTGGAAGGTGGGATGTTTTCAAAGCAAGAAACAGAGAAATATGAGTAATCTCAATCCTTTAAAGACTGTCCACTTCTCAAATGGCCATTTGAATCTATAAAGACTGTTTCCTTGTTGAGAAATGGTCCCCAAAAATGCTATATGGATGGGAGAAAGAAGGTTGCCCTACTTAGATCATCTACAGCTTCATAACTTTTCATTTATCTCATTTACTCCCCAAAGATCCCCATTCCAAAGTCCAAATTCTAGGCCAGTGGGCTCAGAACACTCCTTTTCCCCCAGAGCTTAGAGGGCAAAGGAGGAAGCAAGCCCTCTCCATTCAGTCTCTGCTGACCCTTCTTTGTTCTACTGTGTCTTTAGCACTTGTTTTGAAAGAGAGACAGGGAAAGAAGAGAAAAAACATATAGGTGTATAGTCAAAACCTCAGCTGCTGATTTTCAATTCAGTCAGCCCACTTAAGACTCAGGAATAGCAGCATGCTTAGTGATGTGGGAGAAAGACAGATAATGGTAAGCGCCTCACAGAATCGCTGTGGAGGTAGAAGACGGCGACCCAGTTGAACAAATTGTAGATTTGGAGTCAAGTGGAAATAGGCCTATGTCTGAAACTTCCTTAACCCTCAGACACCAACCTCAAAAGGCTGTTATGAAATATCACTTGTAAAATGCCTAGCACAGTGTCTGGCATTAAGAGGCCTCAGTAAATGGTAGGAAAAGAGAAGCACATGACACAGTGATGGGCGCAGTCATAGATCCTGCTCTGTAGATCCTGTTTCTCACGGATGATGGGGGTCAGATAGCCAAGATGTGACTGAGAAGAAGCCAGGGGCGTGCCAGGGCATGGAAGGGTCTAGAAGAGCCCAGTGCAGAAGAAGCCAGAGGAGGGCTGTTGGACACGTAGGTTGCTTAGTCTGGCAACCTCAGGCCAAGGTCAATTTTGGCTCCAACCCTCAGAACTGAGGCGTTTCTGTCCTGGTTGGAAGCTTCCAGTGAGGGAAACGCCCCACCCCCAGGTTGGCTGCAGAAGGAAGCCACACACTCCCTCGGGGGAACTGGCAGCCTGGCAGGAGGAGGGCACAACCTGACGCGTGCATTTACAACTGTGGAAGGGACGAAACACCCAACAGTGATCAGCAAAACTGGACCTCACTTGGCAAGCAGCTGCCCCATCCAGCCCATTCAAAAAGTTCAGAATTCTGCAAGGCGCATAGAAATGCAGCCGTTTGGAATGATTCAACAGCCGACTCTTCTCCTGGCTCAGTCTGAGGCTTCCATTGAGCCTTTAGATTCAATAATAAAGAAGGAGGCCACCGTTTACATCCCAAGTCCTTTGTGCAGACTGTTCCTGCCTCAGTGGGTTGCAGGTTGTCCGCAGAGAAAAAAAGACAGTCGCTTTTATTAACCCTCTTTGTGGGCCTCAGCTTGTCCCCAGCCTTCTCTGATGACAAGCTTTTCTCCCTCCAGTCGGGCACATTCATCTCGGAAGCCAGAGAGGAGAAGGTTTCAAATCAAGGCAAAGGGTACCTGGTGAGAGGCGAGAGGTGAGCTGGTGGGGCGGGGCAGAGATGAGGACCAGGGAGCACGTCCTTAAGAGAAGGTGATTCCCACCAGGGCCTTAAAGGTTCTACGAGGAGAAGAAAACAGTGTGTGGCTCTTTAGGCAGCTTAGTATGACGGCCTGGAGACCAGCAAAGGGAGCTCAGAGGCAAGCTACAGGCACCAAAACGGAACGACCCAGAAAAATAAAGAAAAAAGTGCTGTGAACTTGAGGCTCATAAAGATGTACCAAAACCTGGGATAAAAATAGCTTATGGTTCAGTTAATGTAAGCACATGGCATGAAATTTTGAAGAGTGAAAAGTAAGGCTTCCCTTCCACCCCCATATCTTCACTAAGCAGATCCCCCCTCTAGAAGTAAGCGTTGTTAACAATTTTGTGTATATTCTTCAAGAGATAATCTCTGTATCCATAAGCACATTATATAAAATCTTCCCCACCCCATAAATAGTGGTCTACTGTACATGTTGTTCTGACTTGCTTTTTTTTTCTACTTAACAATATATCTTGGGAATTACTCAATAGTTCTGCATAATTATTTACAACTAAACATATTTATATTATTGTCACTTATCTGCTATAAAAAGTATCATTTGGGCCAGTCCTGGTGGCCTGGCGGTTAAGTTCGGCATGCTCTGCTTAAGCGGCCTGGGTTTGGATCCCGGGCACGGATCTACACCAATTGTCTGTTAGTGGCCATGCTGTGGTAGTGGCTCACATAAAAAGAAAAAAAAGAAGAAGACTGGCAACAGATGTTAGCTCAGGGTGAATCTTCCTCAGCAAAAGAAAAAAAAAAGTATCATTTGAATTTCAGCTCTAAAATGTTTGTAAGTCAGTGTGTTTGGTGTCTTTTTTCCTTCCAGAACCTCACATCTTGGTGAAATATATTATTTCTACATTAAGATCATATATGACACATTCTGTATTACAACCATAATTTCCACAGATGTGTTAATTCTTTGTCTGACAGTTGAATGGATTCAGTACTCACCACTGTTCCTCTTGCCGAAGTTTCTCCACTGATCTCATTGTTAACCAAAATTTGCCTTGTAGTTTCTTCAAAAAGTGGTCAACCAGCTTCAAAAAGTTGGTCTTGCATATTTGAAAAGGTTTGTCTTCTGCTTTTACGTTTGATCAACGTTTGCTGGGTATAAAACTGTTGGATTCCTCACATTTTCTTCCTATGATTTAAAAAGTGTTGACCATTGCTGTGAAGAAGCTTAATATCAGCCTGGTGCTTCTCCTTGTACAGGTGACTGTTCCTCCTCCTTAGGATGCTCACAGGATTCCTTATCTTTGAAGTCTAGTTACCCTGCTGTGATTTGATGCTCAGTGTACCAATTTTCCTTGGGACATGGTATGCCCTTTCGTAGTAGAAATTCAAGTCTTTTCCATTCCTGGAAATACTCTTGAATAGTATCTTTGAGTATTTATTTTCTTCCATTTGCTTGGTTCTTTTCTATGTGGATACTATTTGTGGATTTCATTTAACTGATGTCTCTATTATTTTCATGTTACTCTTCTCAAATTCTACATTATTTCCAATTCATTTGGCTTGCTTTTCACTCCTTTCGTGTCCTTCTTGTATTTCCGGCAGTGTTTATTGCCTTTTGTGCTTATTCCAACGCGGGCTTCATTCCTCTCTGTCTCTGTGGACGTTCCCAGCTCCTGGGCCGTACGGTCCAGTGTTAAAAGGAGGGGCTCTGAAGTCAAGGTTTGACGCCACTCCCCAGAACCTAACTCTGGTTAAGTTACTTGACTTTTGGTATCTCATCTCTAAATTGAGGAAAAGGAGAGCATTTACCTTAAAGGGCTGTGTAGGGATTGATGAGTTGATACATAAAAGCACTCTGAATCATCATGGGCACAGTTTAAATTCTGTGAGTTGGCAAAAAGAAATGATGATGATGAAAACAGTAACAACAACAATAATAGCAGTAATAATAATAATAATCACTATTTCTTCCCTGAGCTCTTATGTCTCTGCTTTCAGCTCGTAGATCAACTTGTAACATTTTTTGAATTCATGGTGATATGGTCGTGTTTTCATCTACTTGATGGCCACATTTTTCTGGTGCCTGTTTTTATTATTTTTCTTCCTCCTTTCCTCGAGTTTCTCTTGTAATACTTTTGTATAGATCCTGTATTGATTCTTTTTTAGATTATTACCTATGTTTCAGAGGCCAATTCTTCCTGGACCAGCCTTTGCGGGAGAGTCCCACGGGCAGGCCAGCCTGGGTTTCAAACCAGCGGAGACAGTCCGCAGGATCACAGAGCTGTGTATGTGACTGAACTGTTTTGTCCTTCCCTGAAATCAACTGTCACAAGGCTCTGTGCTTCCCATCCTCTCCCACAAATTGCCTCCTTCAAACATGATTTCTGTGTGTTCCTCATTCTGCCTCACTTCTCTGCCACTTGTGGTATCAGGCAGGGGCCAGAGAAGCTCCCGCACCTGCTGATGGACTCCAGTGCCGCTGGCTCAAATGCGAGGGGTGGGCGGTTGAGCCCCTCGGGGGGTGAGAGAAAATTCTGCTCTTCCAACACGGCCTGAGAGGTACAGATGGAGACTTCCTCCCTCAGGGTCTTCCTGTACCGCTAAGGAGCTGTGCTCCATTTGGCAGCCCTTCCTCATCGACTATGGTTGGGGTCACAAGATGCCTCTTCGTTTCATCTAAGACAGAATATGAGTTTCTGTTTCTTGATTTCCTTCTTTGTTTCTGGTGGGGTTGTGGCTTGTCAGAGAAGAGAGCAGAGCGCCAGCAATGCCTCTGTTTTTGAGAGCAGTTAGGAGGAGTTAGACCGCATAAGGCAGCCACAGTGAGGGAGGGAGACCTCCGAGGACCTCATGGGCATTGAAAGGCCTTAGGCCATTGGTAAATTCGCCTTCCCTGTGCAGCAAAGCCCACCTTACCATGGCTTTACATGAGCCCTCAGAGATCCGGATCCTGCTCTAGGTGAAATAAAGCATTTTTACCACCTCATACAATCTCCTTATGCTTACGTGCTCCACACCATAACAACTGCTGTTACAGCTTTAATCGGAAAAGCGAGAGGAGCCAGGCACCACTCTCCTCTGGTGATTTGTTGTTAAAAAGTTATATTCCCTCACTGACTACCAGGCAGTGAGCCTGTGTCCCCTTGGAGTTACCAGAACCAGAACCACCAACTGGTGGATAACAGAAAAGAATATTTTTAAATGTCTCCTTAATTAAAAAAAAAAAAAAAACATGAGCGAGCTTGTCTGGTTTCCTCTTTACTGCACTTGAGGAGGGTCCCACGGGGACTCCTGAGTCACCATGTCAGCAAGGCAGAAAGTCATTTGCTACCTGGCGTGAGATCATGGCTGGTTGGAAATGCCTCGCAAACACGGGAAGCCACTTGCTCTGCGGAGGTTCCTGCGTTCAGCGAGACCAAGTCCCACAGAGAAGCCTCGGAGGGCGCAGACGGCCTCCTCAAAGACACTGCTTTTGTAAAGCACGTGGTGGAACTTCAGGCTGTCAGACAACTGCTCAGAGAAAGAGGCACCTGCGAAGGTCATGGGGAGAGAGACGCACACCGCTCCCTCTTCAATTTCACCTGAACCGCTGGCAGGATATTCGTGAAAACCCAGCAGGACCTGAAGGGCGAGGAGACCTTGAGTGTGAAGTCTCTGCCTCGCAGTTTAGAGAGATGTTTTTCACACATCATCATCAGTTCTGAGTCCCCCAAATCTGCTAGAGTGACAGCAATCAAAATTGATTTCAGGAATTTCATCCACAAATTAAATTTACTGGTTCCCAATATGGAAGCTCAGTGGTTTTGTCTTGCTGCCCGTGAGGGGACCGAAGGTTTTCAGGTATGACATGTAAAAGACAAAAAGCATTTGATCATCTGGCACAATTGAATGGTTTACGAGTGGACACAGGGGGCCGTTTCAGCTCTGAGGGCCAGACTCGGCAGGGTCCTCTGAAACTGCTGGGGCCACTTACTCAGTGTGCTTTTAGGAAGGTTCATGTCCTCCACTGTCTGATTTTCTCCAGGCTCATTGGGGTTTCTTAGGTGCTGTGTACATGGGCTGAGGTATTGATTGCCATAGGAAGCCATCCCTGTCTAAAATTTTGTTCCAAGAGAGCTCTTTTGCTGATTGTTTTCTGGTCTCTACTCATGGTTTTCACCTAGAGAGAGTTCACCCAGCGTCTAGCCCATAGGTCTTATCTGTGGGCGGCGGCACTCCCTGACCATGATGACAAACACTCTTTCTCTGGGTGACACACGGGAATCCCAAAGAGAGAAATGTTTGTGTGAAGGGCTGCTGGCAGAGAAGAAGGCAGTGTTCTGATGGCCAGGGAGCGATCTGGCTTGGCCAGCAGCCCACCCCCAGCCTCCTTTTTCTGGTCCATCTTGTTTCATAATCGACCCTTTATGTAGATCTGGGAATGTTGGATGTGAAGGCAAAATAAAAATGATCTTTAAAACTGAGCTTCCTTATACAGATTCCTATGTCCCCAACTAAGAGGGTCAGAATCACTGGGTCTGGGTTGGGGTCCAGGCGTGAGCGTGTCTGCAGCCACTCAGGTGGTTCTAATGTAGGTGGTCCAGGACCATGCTCTGATAATCACTGCAATACAAGCTGATTCATAGATTAAGGAGAATATAATGTATTTCGCTAACATAAAAAAAACATTAATGGGCTCATACTTGCCTTCCACTGTCTGCTCCTAACCACTGAGAGGTGATATGCTAGCAGGATCGGGACCAGTCCACCGGACCCAGAGATGGAAAATGAGGATGTGCTCTGGACCGCCTACCTTGTTTTCAAACACACACACACACACATAAAGTGACACCTACACACATAAAATTGTGTTTCCTTGGCTCAAATGAAGATAAAATTGATCATGTCACGTTGCTCTATTGAGTGAAAATTTGAAACAGTTGTTGAAGAATTCCACCCACCTTGCTTGATCCATTTTAAAACCCATTGTGGCATCTTTTCTTGAGGGTCGGAACATGTCTTACATTTCTCTGGGTCCTCTGCAGTGCTAGGAACGTGCTCGGTACACACAAGAATTAATCCCATGAGAGCAATAGAGCACAGTTGCTTATGAGGGTGGCTTGGGAGTCAGTTGCCTGGCTTTGAATCTGCCACTTTACTGGCTGGGTAGCTTTGGACAACCTTTCTGTGACTCGGTTTCTTCATCAGTAAAATAGGAAAGATAGCAATAATACATGCCTCATAGGATTGTTGCGAGTGATAAATTAGTTAATATAATGTACATAGATCAGTGCCTGACACAGAGTAAGGGCTAAATGTGCTTGCTATCATTACTGTTATGATCGTTGTGATGGTGGTCATGACCAAAACCAGATGGTGGGACCAAAGTGTGCTCGCACTGGTCCCTAACATCCTTTCAGTACCTGTGGATGTGCGCATCGCACTATTCTGGAATGGAAGCAATGCTCAAACTGTTCTGAAGTACATTTCATCTTTTCTACATTTTGTATTACTTAAAGGAACATATTTACAAGGCAGCAGCCCATTTAGAAACCATCCACGGAGGAAAAGCAAAATTCCTTTGAACATGCACATCCTTCAAGTTAGTTTATCGGTAGAATTGAAAGGTTTTTCCTGGTTGTTACCATACATGGCGAAATAAGGCATTTTCTTTTGAAAAGCAGATTTTTTTCTTCTTCTTCATACTTCTCCCCACCTGGAGAAAGAAGACGTCTCTAGTTTGGCTTTGATGCAAAGAGAAGAGGGAAGAAGCTGTTTTCTTCCTTTCCTATTTTAGAACTCCATTCCCTGTGCAGGAGCGATTCACATCGCATCACACTGAGGCGGAAGACCTGGGCACACCAATCGCCAAAACACACTTCAAGTTTTACAGCTTATGTGGACATTTAGGAAGTAACATTTTTCACTACTGTTTCAACTTTGCTGTATAAAAAGGAAAAGAAAACAAACAAGAAAAACAAAAATAAAAGTAGGGAGGAAGAGCGACCATTATTCCCTTATCTGACTTTTAAGCAACCCAACATTCTCCAAAATGTGGTTATTATGAAATCCTTGCCAAAAAACAGCACAGGGTAGAAGAAAGCCAAAATATTCATAAGGCAGTTATATTTGTAAGGCTGTATATTTATAAGGCTGCCCGTCAGTAGGCTATTATTGGTCCTGGCATAGAAGACACCAAAAATGTCACCATTTGAAAATAAATCTCTCTTCTCTGGAATCTCACCCCCTAATAAATAGGACCCCCTGCTTGGCCATGGCTGTGCTCCCTGACCCTCCCCCTTATGTCAGGGGCCAAGCCATGCTGGGGTCATCCTTGAGGTCTTCCAAACTGGAGCTGGGAGAAAGCCCTTCCCTGGTGGAGAACTGTGAGCTGAGAGGATCAGAAGTCTGTTTCCTATCTGGAGAGACTATTTTAAAAGAATAAAGTCAATATGTAGAGAAAACAGATAATGAACGCTGAGGATGGGTGTCGGAAGAAGCCACCACGCAGAGGTCAGCAACACGAAGGACGGGCAAAGGGCAATGTCACAGCAACAATTCAGTCCGGGAAATGAACATTTTCAGGACTCTCTATTTTGGATCAAATTATCTTCATTTACTCCTTGTTTCATGGTTATTTATAGCATTTTAAAACTAAAGACTCCTGAATTGTTACATCAAGCCCTGTTCTTTCTCCTGAACTAACTCCTCCTTAAAAGCCCCACTTGGGTTTCTCACTGGCATCTCAAAGTTAATGTGTCCAAAACTGAATTCTTAATCTTCTCTGAAAAACTTGCTCCCTGGCATCTTCTCATTTCGGTTACTGGCAACGTCCTCCTTTAGTTACTCAAGTTAAAAAATCTGGAGCCATTTTTGATGCTCTCTCTCTCACACGCCACATCGAATATCAGGAAACGGCTCCACCTTGTCAGATAGAGACTCTAACCACTTGTCACCATCTCCACTGACACCGCCACCCCCCAGGGCCCAAGCGCCATCGTTTCTTGCCTGGATTATTCTAATATCCCCTACATTTGTCTCCCTCCTAACCACGGTTTCTCATCTCACTTGTAAGTCAGATCATGACTCCTCTCTCTACTTTGGGTCTTTCAGAGTAAAAATCTTTACCATGAGTTATAAGCCCCTCTAGGAATAAAAATAGAAATAGAATGTAAAATAATTTTTATTCTCCCTAACTCCCCTACTTTCTAGCCATACCTCCTCCAGCTCTCTGCCCGCCTCACCGTCCCCTTACCCAGATCTGTCCTAGCCACAGCCCCGTCTGTCCCTGTGCTCATCTCAATCAAGGCAAGCACACTCCCATTGCTACCTCGGGGTCTTTGCTCTTGCTGTTCCTTCTGCCTCAAACACCCATCTGCCAGACAGAAGCATGGCTGGCTCCCTCCCTCACTTCCTTCAGGCATCAAATCAGAGGATTCTTCCCTGACCACTCTACCTAAAATAGCACGCCTTCCCCTGCTCTTCCTGGGGACACACATCACCAGCTAATACCTTATTTGTTTATGTCTTCCTCCCACCAGAGCATGTGCTCCGTGAGAACAGGCATTTTTTTGTTCATTACTTGTCTTCCTAGTGCCTAGAACCCTGCCTACACAAAAGATGGTTGCTAAATGAACCATTCAGAAGCCTTCCAATATATCTCACGTTTAAATCCCTTTTACCCAAGCTAGCTTGAACTGGTCCAATACCGATGTAAAACAGTTTATTGTAAACTTCACCTCAGTCACATTTCTTTCACTAAAATGTATCTGATTTTTACTTTCTACATCTCCCTGTTTTCTCACCGACCACTTAGTAATTCCTGAAACAGCTGCCATTTAACAATTTTTTCAGCAATTTAGAAAAAGCTCAGCTCTCCTTTGCTACTATATTGTATTATTATAATATTGTGACTACAGTGACTTAATAACTTTTATTCACCTGACAATATTTGAAAGTCATGAAACATTCATTTCCTGAAACCACAGCTTCTATTCGCAAATGAAATCACAAATCAAGAGCAGCAAAGTGCTGAATTCTACAGTCCAGGCTACATTTAGGAAGAAATTCTCTTGCCTTTGAATAATCTAAGCTTGCCACTTCTTCCATTTCTCCTGTTATTCAATTTAACAATCTGAGGACCTTTTCTAGCACTGGCCCACTGAAAGCTAAGAAAACATGTCCATATCAACTCAGTTTATTTGTTTACGTGACCAGTTATAAACAAGGAGTTGATGTCATGGTGGTTCAAGAATGTTGGCTAACAGATGGGCACAAGGCAACGTTTTGGGGTGATGAATATGTTCATTATTTTGATTGTGGTAATGGTTTCATGGGTGTATACATAGGTCAAAACATCAAATTGGGCACTTTAAAAATATGTCATTTATTGTATGTCAATTATGGCTCAATAAAACTGTTTAAAAGAAAAAAAAGAATGTTGGCTAAAATAGGGATGGGAAGGTAACGTGGGTTCATTTGTCATCCCTGGTCTCCATCTCTACTCTAAATGGCCACAATGACTGTAAGATGTCTCTGCAAAGATGGTCCAGGAACACAGAAGGATGTTCTGTCAGGGAAGATCTCAAACTCTTGGTTCCTCCAAGTGACCTTTCCTCTTCCTTTGCTGACCCTCCTCCTGAATCTGCCTCATTACAAAATGTCCTCGTGTTTTAATGGACCCACATGAATTTATATTTACCCTTAAGCAGCATCAGCTTTCAAAAAACTAAGAATAAACCTCCAAAACAGAACCAATTTTCCTATCATTTTATAGTTTTGATTTTTATTTCTACTTGGCATTAATGAGATTTTAAAATGTTACCATGGACTCACTTACTTCAACTTCCACCTATTGACAACCTCTTGACATTTGGATTCTACTGTCAAGACTGGATGTCAAAGAGAAACTTTAAAAATATTTCAATGAGGGGTTGGTCCAGGGGAGTAGTGGTTGAGTTCGTGTGCTCTGCTTTGGCAGCCCCGGTTTCACGGGTTTGGATCCTGGGCGCTGACCTACACAGAACTCATCAAGCCATGCTATCTTTGGTGGCATCCCACATACAAAACAGATGAAGATCGGCACAGATGTTAGCTCAGGGGCAATCTTCCCTAAGCAAAAAGAGGAAGATTGGCAACAGATGTTAGCTCAGGGCCAGTCTTCCTCACCAAAAAAAGTAATAATAATTTCAAGGGATTAAATATTCTGAAAATTGTAGCTTAAAAAAACCTATTTGCCAATATCACTTCCAGATATATATCTACAAGAACTGCACGCAGGAAGTATCAAAGAGATACTTGCACATCCAAGTTCACAGCAGCACTATTTACAATAGCCAAGAGGTAGAAGCAACCCAGATATCTGATGGATAAATAAACAAAATGTGGTATATACATACAATGGAATACCATGCAGCTTTTAAAAGGAAGGAAACCCTCTCACATGCTAGACATGGGTGAACATGGAGGACACTCTGCTAAGTGAACTAAGTTAGTCACAAAACGACAAATACTGTATAATCCCACTTACGTGAGGTCTCTAGAGTAATCAACTTCACACAGAGAGAAAGGAGAATGGTGGTTACCAGGGTCTAGTGGAAGGGAGAAATAGGGGAGTTGTTTAACAGGCATAGAGTTTAGTTCTGCAAGATGAGGAAGTTCTGGGGGTCTGTTTCACATCAACGCAAATATACTGAACATTGCTGAGCTGTACACTTAAAAAATGGCTACGATTGCAAATTTCATGATGTGTCTTCCTACCACACACAAAAAACCAAAGTACATTTGCATCATTTTACATACAGATCTTTGATGGAGGAGGGTTGTACGGATCCTTACAATGCATATATCGCATTTACCCCTTACAATACAATTTCTTTTTAAACCACAAACACACACAAAAACCTCTCATAAACTTAGCATTTATTAAATATATTAAGTACTGGGCATCCTAATTATAGCTTATTAATTAGGGACGAATGACCAAGTGTACAGACTGAAGAAAAACTGGCTGTTCTGTCTCATATTTTATCTTTGTGATTATCTGATTTATGCCTGTCTCCTCCACTAAGCAGAGAGTTAAGCTTCCGTGTCTGGTTTTGTTCACCATTATATCTCCAGGGCTTAGAAAACAGTACATACATATTTATCAGATGAATTAATATAGAATTAAACACTTGGAGATGTCATAACACCCAGGTCTATAATCACCAAATTCAAGTGTAATAAGAGATATACCATAAAGGAGGCAGAATCAACTTTCAAAAAACTAATTTTAATCAAAACAAAAATTGTTGATCATTAACAAGTTTATAAAACAGTGATTTAGTTACATAAATAAATTGATATCAGTGTATCAAATCTTAATTACTTTCAACTTCATGAGCATGTTTACATGGGTGATGAAGTACAACCTTTTTTTTTTCTTTTTACCTATTATAATAAATAAAATGGAGCGCATGAAATAGTTCTTCTAAACAAAAATACCTACAAACATACCTCTAGCATGTTCTCTAATGAAGGGAACAAGAGACACTGGACAACTTTTGCACCAAAACATAAAAATTGCTTTAAAAAGCACAAGATTACAGAACCATCAGCTAAAGTAAAGACACTATACTGTAACCAAAGTTGGTATTTAATAATATAATGAACAGTTTGGTAGTTAGATCTCCAGTTTGGTTATTTTAAAGCATTAAGACAAGGCAAGATAGAAGGCTGCTTTCGTTTTGAGTAATTCTAGAGAAAATAAAACATATTTAAAAAAAAAGAACGAAAACTGAAAAGTAGAACAGTCATACCTACACAACTTTCTGTCCTGCACAAAGTCAAAATACCTATGCAGAATAGATCTATAATATATATAATGTTACTTGTGCACAAAGGTTAGCTTATTATTAGCTCACTGCAAAGGCGTAATGTATCATATGTCAATTGTCTTGGAAAACATTTTGCGTTTTGTGTCAAAAGGATATTTCTTTTAAGTTTCCTAGGCTAGGAGGCACGAACCCCAGTTCCGGCATACTGTATATTCTTAATGCTAAGGCTTGCTGCTCTGGCTGTGGATTTTGTTGTCCCTCTTTATTCTAGTGCCTGTTACAAGCATGTGTGGTGTAGTGGTTGTTGTCGGTGGTGGTGGTGGTGTGTCTTGTGTCTATGTGTATACATATATATATGTATACAGAAGTTGTATAAATATATATACATATAGAATTTCTCCCAATAGATCTCAGTCCAACCATGCAATCCAGAAGGTGGCTCTGCATAGACGCCCAGCATGAAGTTCACCGCCTGAGCCAACCCTGAAGCAAGGCGCACTTTTAGTCCTTCTGATAGGTTTTCTCTCAGTTTTTTTTGTTTTTGTTTAAAACCAAGCTACTGCAGCTTCAAGTATTTTGCATTACATAGAATATTTTTTATAAATTAGTTAATGTTATATTTTCAATATTCAGACATATACTATAATATATATACAGTACAATAAATGCTCTCATTCTTTTTTTAATTTTTTTTGATAAATCCCTGAGAATGTATGTTGACAGTCGCGAAGTTTCCACATGCACAAGCATCGTGTGCCATGCTTCTGGACGAACAGCACTGCAAAGCCACGTGGGTCAGCCTTTTAACTATTAGTATTTCATTTTGTTGGTTTGTTTAAATATGCTGAAAATGTAAAGATGAGTTACAAAGGAGTAAAGCTGAATCCATTCGAGGTACTTATCACAGGATGGAGGTGTTCTGTTTGGTTTTAAAGCCATTTCGATTACTTTTTTTGAGGCTGTGAACGTAGACAGAAAACAGGAGAGCTGTGTGGACTTTTGCCACTCGACAACATATACTCAGTGTAAACCAAACCTTTTTAACCTCTCTCTCATACAAAACCAAAAAAAGAACTAAAAAAATATAACAAAAGGAAAGAAAAAAAAAAAGAAAGAAAAAGGGAAAAAATTAAAAACACACAAACTTTCACAACATGACAATTTAGTCAGCAAACGCAATAGAACTATACACATATAATACCGGTGTGGCTCTGTTCTTTAAGTTAAAAAGGGTACAAAGGCAGGCTCAAGTAAAAACAAACCGCCCCTCCCCGCCCACCCCCCGCCCCCACTCATCCGAGTTCCATCAACCGAACCTCTCCCGAACCAGCATCATCAGTTTCTTTTTGCCTTTGTAGATTTGTTTCAGGTTGTCAATAAACTGTGTAAACTGAATGTGTCCATCATGCGCCATTAGGAAGGTCTCTCGGGCCTTGCTGAGGAACTCGATAAACTCACTATAGTGCCGAGGACTGATGTGCGTGAGTCGTGAGTGCGTTGTGTTGATATAGGCCCCGATCGTGGCATCCAGGAGTTGCCTCAAGGGGGCTTTGTCCAGTGACATGAGCTTACCAGAGTTCCTCCTTCCGTGAAGTCCCACCATGCCAGGAGTGGTCAGGGTGCATCTGCGCAAAATGTCTGACAGTACCGTTGCACACTTGACACTCTTGACCACCAGAGGTATTATAGCTGCAAGCTCATTTTTACCGAGGGAGTGGCTGAGCGCACAGGCCCACAAAACGTCATTAATGGCAGGGTGCGTGTCCTGATTGTAGCTCAGGTTGAGATGGGTCATGGCCAGGGTGGCCAGCTTGTAGGCCCTCATGGGGTACCCACGGTGCTCCATGTACCGTGCTATCGTAAAGAGCTGGGTGTAGCTCATGCCGGTTGTAGCAGCGTCGAGAACAATTTGGTACGCCGTCTCAAAAGCTATGTGATCCTTTTCGCACAGGGTCAGCGCAGAGAGGGCACAGTTCTGAGGGTCCTTCATGGCGCACTGCAGTGCGAGTGTCCGGGCACTGCTGGCCAGCTTTTCCTGCTGGTGGCAGTCCAGGTGGAGACGGACGATGGTGCTGTTGGACATCACGGTGGTCGCAACTATACTTGTGGCCTCAGTGGGAGTAAAGAGCGTAAACCAGCTCTGCATGATGCTATCCAGGGCATAAACACCTGCAAGGAACACAGAGAAGCCCTATTACTGACGAGGAGGCTGCCTATTTCCACTTTATAATCAATGCTTACATTGTTAACCATCACAGGACACGAGCTGGGCCAGAAAACCCTGTAAGGTAATGTGCCTGGGAGCAAGCTTTTAGAATAAGGTTATCACAGATTGTTATTCAGTGAAATGCCTGAAAGGAACACGAACTTGCTGTAATAAAGAACTAATCCTCTCGGTAGCTGGTATTTGCACTGTGCTGCTTGCCATTTCAGACAATGGCTTTTTGCTAATGAGTTCTAGTTCACTGGGGCCTCCTGTCAGTTACCAACTACAGAATTTGTGTCTGAAAAACTACAACTCTCACCAAAATAGAGAACCTTTATATGGTGTGATTGTGTGTAAGTTTAAAGTATGCACAATACAAAATGATTAAGACACACAAAGAAGCAGGAAACTGTAACCCATAATCAAGAGAAAAAAGCCAAGAGAAGCAGACCTACAGATGACTCAGATGTTAGAAACAGCTGACAGGTCTTTAACCATTTTAAGCACAGAGACCCAATATGCCTCAACTGTAGGAAAATCCTAAACGTGAGTGATGTAAAGAAAAGGTGCTAAATTGCAGAGAGAAATTAGCTGTATATGCTGGTGCAGGGGTAGAGAAGTTGAGTGGCACTTCTGGAACTGCTATTATCTCTGTATTGCTTCACTAAAACATCACTTCAATAATCTAAACCTAATTTTTAAACTGAGATCAATTTTCCTTTTTCCAAAATAACAAACCATTATTGAGTAATAAAAGAAAAAAAAAAGAATTTTACAGTGTCTACTGTGTATCTAAACACTGAGGTGACAGTGACTTCTCAGCAAGAGCTGTGTGTACTTTTCTGATGCAAACAGGAAGAGAGTTTAACCAACATCTATTTTAAACAGCCCCCATTTTGTTTGTGTTTGTTTGTTTGTGTTTGTCCTTAGTACTGACGTCCTGCTGCAGGGGGAGAAATCTGGCTGGCGGGTCTCACACACTGCAGCTCACAGGCAGCCACGGGATCCTCTTACAGCTGGCTCCACATTCTCACACATCTGAGAGCTCACCTAAACCACACCCAGTGGTCATATCTTGGCTGGATACCACGACATTCGCCCTCAGAGGAAGAAGAAAAAACGCAGTGCAACTAGATAACTTCACATTATTTTCATTAAAATGGACTGAGCCACTAACCTACAGTCTCAAGTTAGTTTCAAAGGTGGTTTCCAATCTACCCAAGATTCACTCTGGAACCCTTTAATATAAAACTGTAAACTTGATTACCACATAAGGTTATGAAAGGCCCTGAAGAGTGACAGAACTGAAGAAAAAAATATTTACTCTCTGACTTGCTCCATTTTAAACAAGAGGTTAGAGCCCCACAAACGTGACAGTTTGGAAGAGGACCAACGCAAGTGTGTATAACTGAAGGGTGGAGCTGGGGGTTGGGGGAAGGGGCAGGAGCCTTGGAGCAGTCAACGTAAAAGAGTAACGACGCTCTTCCATCTGGAAATGATGAGTTAAATCCAACCATGAGGCACCTGGGAAAGCTCCTCCTCCCAAGCTGACCTACCCACTTCAGTAGCACAGGTTACCAGCCACCTGACCATCTCCCGCCGTCGCCAATTTAAGGTAGACAGTGTCATTCGCATAACCTATAAAGACAGGATAACAAAACGTTTTGGAAGATTATCCTAAGTCAATGGAAAAAGAAAACAATTCATTACAAGGTATAAATTACTAGGCACACTCCCTACTACGGGGTGGATGGAAAGCCTTCTTTAGAACAAAGCTCTGCCCATGAATTTAGAGTTGTCCATGGCTTCCCTAGCTGGCCTTGCCCCATAACCTAAGAGGCAGGAGGTCCACATTCTATTCCTAGCGGGCCAGCAGACCAGATGTGGCATCCTGGGCAAGTCACTCAATCAATCACTCTTCTCATCTGCAAAATCAGAGGCTGGACTGGAGCATTAAACACAGTCCATGCCGCCTTCTCCTCCCCAGCTTTAACATTCCCTGGTTCTAGATTTCTGAGGCTCTTCATGAATTAATTCTGACTAGGAACCCTCAATTGGCAAAGGGGTATTTTATAATAATCATTATAGTTATTCCTTCAATCTCTGATTGCTCTTTTCTGGTGATTATGAAGATAACCCCAGGTCTATGGAAAGATATCATCGTTGGCATCATTAGTGATTTGATTTTGTTTTTCACTTTCTAATAAGAGATCCTAACATAAAATTATCCATCTCGGGGTCAGCCAGGTGGTGTGGTGGTTAAGCTCTTGTTCTCCGCTTTGGCAGCCCAGGGTGTGCGGGTTCAGATCCCAGGCTCGGACCTACACACCACTCATCAAGCCACACTGTGGCGGCATCCCACATAAAACAGAGGAAGACTGGCACAGATGTTAGCTCAGGGCCAATCTTCCTCAAGCAAAAAGAGGAAGATTGGCAACAGATGTTAGCTCAGGGCCAACCTTCCTCACACACACACAAATTATCCATCTCTTCCTGCTTGCTTTCCCTGTTCTTTAAGATTCAGAACATCCAGGGACATAACACTCCTAAAGCTTTGGAAAGGCCTTGTGGGATTCCTTTCTGGGGCCTGGAAAGAATGAGGCAGGGTATGAGCTCTCAGCAGTTTGCCATTTATCCAAAAAATCTGCCAGACTTCCAAATAACGAGAAAGCTTGTGTTAATGGTTCTTTCTTTTTTTTTTTTTTGTTTGTTTGTTTGTTTTTTTTTTTTTTTGGAGGAAGATTAGCCCTCAGCTAACTACTGCCAGTCCTCCTCTTTTTGCTGAGGAAGCCTGGCTCTGAGCTAACATCCGTGCCCATCTTCCTCTAGTTTATACGTGGGACGCCTACCACAGCATGGCTGCCAAGCAGTGCCATGTCCGCACCCGGGATCCGAACCAGCGAACCCTGGGCCGCCGAGAAGTGGAACGTGAGAACTTAACTGCTGCGCCACCGGGCCGGCCCCGTGTTAATGGTTCTTTCTGCATCATACCTTTAAGAGGCAAATGATGATAAAATATGACAAATAACAAAAATTTATTTTTAAAAAGAAACTTCTAAAATGCATTGTATAGCTTAAATGCAATCTCCTAAGACTGTCTGCTTGTACAGCACTATATATGGGAAGTACATTTTCCTGTAATTCCTTTCTTTAAACTTTATTATTAATCACTGGAAGAATTCATAACTAGAAAACCAGATTAATCATCTAATCAGGGCATTGTATTCCCCATACTTTAGGTAACTGAAGGATAACAATTTCTTTCATTGCTTTTTATTAGGGGGTAAGGAACAAACGTTAACAGAGATTCCCTGAGAAGAAACACAAACTTTTCAGTTCCTGGTTTACACAGTAATCTTTTCAGAAACTATAAGGAAGCAAACACCTATCTGCACGACTAACTCAAAATGTCCTTGGTCATGTGTCTAAGCAGGCCTGCTGGAAGCTGAAACTGGACCCTGGCCCAGTCGTTCCTCCTGTACTTCATTTTCTCAGGGTTATAAAAAGGAGCCAGAACTGCCCACCTTTATGAAAATGCAAACATCAATAAAAATGCACACTTCCTCTAAAAATTTAACCCTAACAGCTGAATCTTTATTATACATGATGGCTTTATTTAAGCCTCTTATTAGAAATAATTCTCCATGCAGTGACGTTAAGGCTGTAAATCAGAAAATTATTTTTTTTATTGAAAGATACTAATAGGGCTTCTAAATGTAAGCCCCTGCCTCTCAGGCAGCAGTCCCGTGGAGCAGGGAATGACCACCACTCTGAGTACAGTGCTCTCCGGAAGCCTAACAGATTTGTGCACCAAAGAGTCATTTACCAGCACTAACGAACCCAAACAAAGAGAAACCTCAGTAAGATGGTGCCTGGAGGTAGCAGTCCTCCGTGCCCCAAGGAAGCCCACCAGTCACGAACCTGCAGACCCAGCTCCAGAGACACTTTCAAAAGAGTGATGTCTGGCAAACTGTCCATGAGAGTTGCTATTTTAAATGCATCTTGGGCAAGCTTGAAGATGTGGGATGAGGAGTGAATGTTTTTCTGGATGGATTCTAACACTGTTTCCAGCCTCCGAACATCACCTGCAATGAACAAGGGAAAACCAAACCAAATCAAAGTAAAGCAAACAAACAAACAATCAATCATATAACAACATGCACATACAGACGCACATGCACACACAAAGGGAGGGAAAAAAGGAAACAAAACAAAACAATAAAGCACAAGTTAATTTACCTGAAATGTTCACAGATGGCACAGATGTTACAACTAAGTGTCCCAAGGTTACTGCAATGCCTAAGAATCTGGGCTTTAAAACAAGATACCCCGGGACACACCCTCAATGATTAAAAGCACATGTGACCCAGAACCAACATGAGATAGTAAATACTTCTCCTACTTCCTACTTATGTATCTTTGGTGAATATTTCAAGGAGAAAATACATGTAACCTAGCTTTTTAATCCGCTCCTGATCCTCAACTACCGTTTACATGGCATGCTAACTAAACCTGAACCCTGCTAGCAACAGGTTTAATGACGCAGTTGCTCAAGGAAAATGCCAAGTTCAAATGAATAGCACCTATTTTGTCTCATAAGTTAATGTCTAAAGAAAAGGATCCTTTACAATCTAACGTTAGCATCACTATCGAGAATTTGATAGAAAATATGATCCTTAAAAAAAAAAAGGCAAACTAACAAAATAATCACAAGGCCTCAGGACAGCTCAGTACCTTTGGCAGCAGTCAGCATGGTGGATGCCAGCTCACACTGCTGGGATTCTATGTGGCTTAGAGTGAACCAACGAGGGTATCGGTTGGGAACAACTGATGCAATGTGGTGTGGGCGGGTGAGGTCTCCCGTTGGAGCAGTAGATTCCAATACTAGTAACCTGTAATGAGAAGACAAGGCAGGTGGCTCCCAGTTATTACTTGTTTATCACTTTGGCCACAGGGACTGGCCGGAAGCCAGAGGAGTAGGTAGATGCGGGGAGAAGCTGTTCAGGTCCTTGATGCAGGAGGAGCTGGGACAGCTATACTCTATTGTTTGGCTGCCACAGTCACTTTGTTAATTGCTTGTTACCCAAACCTAAGAGATTTCCTTTCTTTAGTATCACTCAGAAAATTGCAATATTCAAGGAAATTAAGATGTAAAAATTAAAGGTCTGAAACACAAGTCTTGATGTTTACCTACATTAATATTTTTTAATCTTCTCATTCACTAAAAAACAAAAATCAGGAGAAACCGAGTGTCAAGGGAATATTTAAGGCTGGGATGACAACAGGCAGGTATCAGTGCATAGCTGAGACAAATAAGCTAAACTTACGAAAACAGAGAGGGGAAGTAAAAACAAAAATGACTTCCTTTCCACATATTCACACTTTCTACAGAATTAGTTCCTTATTACTTCAGGAATTTGTAGTTAGAACATGTTCTATCCATCACATAGGCGATGAGGAATGCAAATGATCCAAGTATTTGTCCCCTGACAGTCTTGCATAAATTCACTGTGTTTTCTGATTTCACTCAATCTTTGATTAAGAACATGTTGACAAATAAAGGACAATTATTGAAAATGAAATACAAGCTTAGTGATCTCTTTCAAATATAAGTACCAAAGAGACCAGCAGAGTAGCTACAACTGCACTAATTCCTTCCCAGTCATCAAAACACTGACCTGCACACTCAGAACACCAGTGTTAGGGACTATGGAATAAGAGCTGGGGACAAAAAGGAGTTAGCAGCTCGGGGTGTGATGCTGGCCTTGGGGCCCCACCGAAGAGCAGTGACTGCTCTGGTAAGACAAATGCCTCCCCACCTTTTCCTTTTATCTAGGGACAAAGAGATGGTGGCATTAGAGGGTGACATGGTAGGAAATTAAGTAATAAGAATTTTGGTGGGGTTGCTATTTTAGCTTTTTAAGACACCCAGAATGTCCCTGTATTCACGGGCAGAGCTTTTCAGAGTTGCTGTAGAGGAAACTAGTCAACATTCCCAGAAAGAGGAGAAATGAGTGCTAGAGAAGTCCTTGCTCAGCTCCCGCCTGCCCCTACTTCCAGAAGGACCAAGAAGCAAATAAGCTACAAGTCTCTTTCCTTCCTGTTCCCCTGGAGGCCTTGAGATGCTGGAGGAGGTCACACCGCCTCCCTTCCATGGCAGTTCTGTGGCCGGCAGAGTAGTGGCAGGAAGAAGAAGAGAAGAGGTGGAAGACAATGTCCCTGGTGTTTGCTGGGATCCCCCTGAACAAACTGCCGGGGCAGCAACCAAGGGTGAACATCAATGAGTTTGCAAGCGTTAGAAAAGCAAGCCTTTCCGCCTGGCAGACACCTTCACACAAGCCAGAATCACAGAAAAAGCTTATGCTATTTTACCCTTAAACTTAACAGTGGCCGTGGCAATAGCATCTGGTGGCATCACAACACCATCATCCTTCCCGTTACAACAGGAGCAGAATTCTAAGGATTTGAATAAGTATAGAGCTGAGCATCTGTCTTCATCTGACAACTTCCATTTCAGCTTCCAAAATTGGGAATAGGAACTCATAAACTGTGCTCTAAAATACATACCAAGTGGTATAAAGTAATTTGGTGGGGAACTTTTGTTTGTATTAGCTATTTACTTTTTGGTATTTTAAAAATAGACAAGAGAACTTATAAGGTTTCTCTGATAGGTTAATGAGATTTCTTGTTGCCAAGGAAAGTATGTCAAATTAAAGGATGTCAGCCTCAATACACACTGACACACAGGTACACACACACACACACACACACACACACGCTCTATTCATAAAAATGCGGCCTCCTGAGAGACATAAGCAACAGTCACACAGGCAAGGATTTGTTTTTGAGTCTGCTACACTGGTTGCAGACACAGACTCTGAGGAAAAGCTTCTATGGGGTCAAACTATTCTCCAGCACCCCAAGCTTGTAGGTGGGGATATGGCTTGTCTTTAGGTGACTATAACAGGCTTTAATCTGTACTTTAACATAGGAGTGTTTTAATTTAGAAAAAAAGGAAAAGCTCATGTGTTAAGAAAGGTGGATATTCCTTTCAGGTTCTTAAAGTTTAATAGGCTACTTCTAAGATTGAAAAACATAATCTTGAATTCATCAAAAAATATTTACCTAGAACAAGTTCATGATAAAAAATAATTTGGCGAATTGACTTGAAAAAGGAAAGTGAAAACAGAAAGGAGAGTGGCAGAGAACAACGTATTCTAACGTTATGACTGAAAAGGAGGGGCTGCGGAGGAGCTGGAAGCAGTCAGAGCTGAGGTGGGCAGATCCTAGGAGACCCGTAAGCGCGATGCCTCCAACACCCGACATAGGTGCCGGCTTCTCTCTCCCTCCAGTGAGATGATGGCCTTCCTGTACTATTGATGGAACGGGGAAGGACAGCAGCTGTGAAGGGACCCCTCAATTATTACAGTCAGTCAGGTATACTTATTAATTACCACTTGTTGCAAAAATCTAATTTTTCAAAACAATTAATTATTTAGGAAGGTTCCAACTTTGCTGCCTGTGGTTAACTTGGCCTGAAATTATTTTCTATTCCCAAATTCTAGCTTCAAAAAAAAGTAGGAAAAAGCCACCATGAGCATGAGTATGACAGCAGTAAATGATACAATTCTTCCCTTACTTTAAAACAAGCCAACAAACAAACCACAACCACAACAATCCAAGAAGCATAAAGAAATAGTCTCTTCAGCTTTTCTGCTGCCTACAAGAAACATGAATGAATGACAAGTCAGTTAACGGCCATTTTTCCCAGTGGGGAACTTGGATCGCTGTGGCCCGCTGGGCTGTGGATACGTACCGCATTGCTCTCAGTGCGATTTTGTATGCCAATTCAGCATCATGAGGTAGGAGAGAGGTGAAGAGATACTTGGCAAATGTGTGCATTGGAACGCTCTCCCGATGGATTATTTCGCCTAAACCACTATATGGTCCGGCTGTGGGAAGAGAGCATACACATTTTACACTCCTAAAAAAGGAACTGAAACTTCTTGTAAAGTATATTTTAAAATTTTTATGCAAAGTTATAACATATACAAGCTAATTTAGTTAAGAATGTAATCTAAGTGACACAGTAGAAAGGAATACAACTCTTAGTCAAAAATGATTCTACAGGGTATGGTATCTAGTATCAACTTCAGTTCAGGAACAACCCCCCAACGGTACACAGCTAAAACGAGAATCACAGAAGCAAGGGCAGAGCTCTCTCACATTGTAACTGCTTCAGAGAAAGAAACCCGATGAAGCATAAAACCTCACTGAATTCAAGAAAACATCCTCTCTCAACATGTGATATGTGAGCATCCAGATTTTCAAATGCACAGATGACTCTGCAGCTTAACTGTGGAAACCGCCCCTAGACCCAATCAGTCTGAGGGGCCCAGACAAGCCAGGTTTCCAGAAAAGAGTGCCCTGCTTCAGTGGGGAGGGGTGGGGATTCTGAACCACAAATTCCAATGCAAAGACTTTAAACATTGTCGTTACTAATAAGCAGAAATGGATGACAATTCACAGAAAGGATTAATGAAAGAAAAGTTGGTTAACCATCTGATACTCACCGTAGGCAAAAGAAAAAAAAATTAAAGGAAGTGAAAATCTACCACTTTTTGGGCTCCAAAAAGACCAATTTTAAAAGCAAAATTCTATTTCAGCTGTCAAAACTCATTTAAGTTATGACAGGCCTGGTGGCAGGCCTGACTTCCCCTCCCCTGTGTGCTCTCTGAATGCTGCCCTAAGAAGAGCATACAAACTTTAAAATAAATTGTGAAAGGAAACCACAGTGGTTAGTTCAACTACTTTCCACTTAGGTACTTTGAGGTTTAGTTACTGTAAAATGTTTAATATATTAGTTTCCATGTCACCTTTAGGTAACATCTGTTTCATGATTTCTACAATTATGAACCATGACACTATTGCTCAAAGTACCTAATACGTTTGTTTTCCACAAGAAAAATCAGCCTGGCAAAGAGTTTAGAATGCAAGAAGTACAGTTCAGAACAACAGTGAGAGAAGTTACTGAACTGGGCAGTGGGTAGGAACATGACACATTCTAGATCATTTTAATAGAGGTTATTTTTAAATTTTATTGTTTTATTTTTTGGTTAGTATTTTTGAATTGTTCACTTCTTAAGGACTTTGAAAATCAAATAACTTATTTTTTTACCCAGGCAAACTAAAATCCATCCTAGATTTCTAATTTTACCAAATCTATTGATCTTTTTCCTGTCTTTAGACATTTAAAAACGTTTTAGTGATTGATGTCCTACAAAAGTTGATATAGCAGTAGAGAGTTCCAGCTTTAGTTCAGATAATGAGGCCATATTATTTATTATTATGGACTGAGTGTTTGTATCACCACTCCAATTCTTATGTTGAAGCCCCAACTCCCAATGTGAGTGTATGTGGAGACACGGCCTTTGTGGAGGTAAGGAAGGTTAAATGAGGTCACACGGTGGGGCCCTGATCCAATAAGATTAATGTCCTTCTATGAAAGGACATCTGAGAGCCCTGAGCGCTCACTGGCTCTTGCTGTCTCTCTCTCTGCCTCCTGAGGGTAGGGGAGAAGAGAGCCATCTACAAGCCAGGAAGAGGGCCCTCACCAGAAATCAAACTGGCTAGCACCTTGATCTTGGAGTCCCAGCCTCCAGAACTGTGAGAAGTAAGTATCTGTTGTTTGAGCTGCCCAGTCTGTGGTATTCTGTCATGGCAGCCTGAGCAGACTAAGACACTAACTCTATTTTACTTAAGAACTAATTCTAGCAAACTTGTAGGTTATCCATGTTATTCATTTCTCCTCTATTTCCTTCCAATGTTTCCCTTAAACCATCAAATTACCTTTCTCTACTATGCAGGGAAAGCCAGGATGCATAATCAGCACTTTGTTATGATACCTCCCAACAAGTAAAACATTCAATCAGGTATCACAGAATTATCTGTGGATTAATAATCAGTGTAATCCCTGAACTCCAGGATACTGAATAATGAAAAACTGAGATTTGGTACTAGGTTCCCCAAAAGTGCTTTTCCAATATGCCAATTGACCCAACAGCCCAATATTGTGTCCAGAAGTGATTAACATGCAGCAGCAGTGCAGGGTTACTGCTTCCTCTTTTTCAGACACAGGAATCTGCTAACCAGTTTGCCCCTCAAATTCGCAGAGTGAAAATGCACGAAGAACTTCGTGCCCCAGTGCAGTCAACTGAGTCATGGGGTGCTTATCTCCTGGAGCACACCGAAACGGGTCCTGGCTCCCCTCAGACCACTTCCTGTCCTGCACCACCCACTCACTCTCCGCGGCCCCTGTGGGGTCGCGAAAGGAGAGGAGGCTGGGATGAGTCAGCAACGCTCCTTATCAGGCACGGTTCTCACAGAAACGTCTCATGGGGAGGAACTAACCACAGACTCAGACAAAGTTAAAAAATATTTGTGAGTAATGAACATGGAGACAGTTAAAAAAACAAATGATAAACAGAACAGGCACTATCAACTTTGAAAAGCATGCACCCTCTTCTTATCCATCAGTTAAGTGAAATCACATCAGGTACTAAGAGCCAGCATAAAAGTTTGTGGCTAACAAAACTGCTTATATCAAAGAAAACAGGAATGAAAGAATCAAGATCACCTGAAATTTGCCAAGACAGGCTTCTAGCTTTAGAAGGAAAAAAAACTTCAGGAGAGTGCTTCAAAATATTATTAGGAATTTTTACCAAAATTAAGCATGTCATTAAGAAGAACATTTTCCCTTTAAAATGCATTTCTAAAACATACAAATGTATAATATATTTGATGTAAATATGTTCCTTCAAATAGATCTTTAGCTTTGGACAAATAAGAGATTTTGAAATGCTGTCTTCTCTGCATCCTTTCCCCTTCGCTAACAGTTCTGAACATAAGATGAAGATGCCACACTTTGGGAGCCTCTCAGTCACAGAGAGGCCCACAGTAATAACACGCACGTACTTGAGAGAAGCAATTTTACCCTTTAGACATCACCTACATTTGTGCAAAAGATTAGGTTACCATACCAATTACACTTACTCTTTTCAAGAAAAAAAAAATTTTTTAAATAATGCCAATTAAAATTTTTAGGTCTTTTAGCTCTTGACCTTATAAAAAGAAGAAAACTAGACTTTGCCTTAGAGATTCTATGCAACTTTTAACTGGGGGGATCTAGACCTAATGAATTCTCTGAAGTAATTAGTCAGTGCAATGGAAATTCACTCCCGCAGCCTTCAGACCATTGTTTGTGTGTGCAAAGGACATACTCAAAACCCAGATGTCACGTAACAGCCAATATTTCAGAGGAATGCCAACCAATTTCCATTTTATTATTTAATGGATTAAGCAAAGAGGGACATGGCTATCAGCAATAATTCACTAAATATTAAACTCGCAATTTATCTCAGGAACAACATAGCATGAATAAAAAGTTCTTTTCAAAGCTTGTGGTGTTAAATGTGACATTTCTAACAGGCTATCCTACATGACTACCTAAGTCAAATGGTACAGATCTAAACTCTTGTAGTTTTTTATTAAGTAATACTATTTTTTGGATGGTGAACACGCCTATGACACTCAATGACTATACCAATCAGGATAATTACCATATTAAATACATTCATACAGTACTCTCAACGTAAGAAAGCTTAAGTGCCTAAATAAAATAGGCTAAACAAGTAGAAAACTTCTTTATCAAATTACCTTCTAATAGGAAGACTGCTTGCTTGCGAAAAATTTTCACCAGTGTGTCATCCAATTCAATTTCCTGAAGCTTGGAAATGAGCTGCTCCTCATTCCGGCAAACCTTCTCTTGTGTGTACAGCCCATCAGGCATGATACGCTGCTGTCCCAGCCCTATCAGGGCCACCTCCACAGCTAGCGTTAAATAGGATTCCCCTTCTTCCAAGAATTTGTGTGCAGGGAGATGCTGGTATTCCAGAGACTTGCACTGTCCCATATTCTCTATAAAATGTGACAAAAGAATTCAGAGTTCAGAAACTACTTTTGCAGGTACTCTGATAGGTACAAATATTTATTTTACTCAGTACTATTAAAGGAGTTATTGACTTAATTCCAAGAAGGCCAGAAAACACGTGTTTTAGGTTAAAGTGCATAGTTTTCCAATATCTTTTTAAAAATGATCATGAATGGCTAAATGTGTATGTTTTAAGAAATAGACTATTACAAATATTTTGCTCCCATTGAAAATGAATCACCAAAGAAAACCAGAAATCTAAGACTGTTCTACTAAAAATACTTGAGTGAAAAAAATTTAATTAAACAAGAGTAAAATTACACTGCAATAGTTACCAATTTTTTAAAGCCTGGCATTAAAAAAAGAAAGTTTCCAGGGGCTGGCCCCGTGGCCGAGTGGTTAAGTTCACGTGCTCCGCTGCAGGCGGCCCAGTGTTTCGTTGGTTCCAATCCTGGGCGCGGACATGGCACTGCTCAGACCATGCTGAGGCAGCGTCCCACATGCCACAACTAGAAGGACCCACAACGAAGAATATACAACTATGTACTGGGGGGCTTTGGGGAGAAAAATTAAAAAAATAAAATCTTAAAAAAAACAAAAGTTTCCATACTTTTATCACAATGTTAAAATTTTATAATGAAAAGAGTAGCAAACACAACATACGCAACCCAATTTCAAGGTCCTTTTTGTTATCAAAGAGTCATCAGTTATCACAAGAGGAATGATTCTTTGAGCATTCTCTTCTTTCTGTTAAGGTGTCTCTATTAGAAATTTTAACAAACTTCAACCAGCAAACTCCCAAGGAAAGCAAATTCAGAGTGATCCCTTTCACCCTTCCTGATAGAGTCTGGGTTACTAATAATCCATGAAGGCAACAATCGCAGGAGAAACTGTGGAGAGGTAAGATAATTAACCCTCTGAGCTCACCCAGCCATGGAAGCAGCAAAGGATACAATCATCCTTCCTCCCTCCCACATGATGCACATCCTTATTTTATGCCTTTATGCTGGAAAATAGTCATAAATGCAGATAAATTCTTAGATGCAGAATCAATGACTAGAAGGGAATAAATATTTTTCAAGTCTTGATACAGGCTGCCAACTATCGACTCTAAGACTCTCCCTGTGTGTAGAAGCCGGTCTGAAAATGCGGGCGTGCCCACTTCCCTGCTCTATTGCTAAGTGTAGGTACCGTTAACCATAGGGATTCATAAAACAAACTGCGAAGAAAAACAATGACCAGTACCATTCAGGGTTTAGGAAAATAAGCACATGAGACAAAAGTCAACGGTTTTACCTGTAAAATCTGAGAACCCAGGGAAGCTTTCGTCATCAATGCGGCAGGCTTCCATAAGGCTGCTGAAAAGAGTGCCCACAGGGTCCAGGGGGTGTCCAACCCAGCCCTCCAGATTCGTTATCGAGGTTATGCTTTTATGCGGGAGCTCTGTGTAAGAAAAGGGAATTGACAGATGGAGAGAAGTAGAGGCAAGAAAGGCTTTACCACTTAATAGCAGCATCCTGACTAATTAACACTGAATTCAGTTGGAAATTTCTCTTTAATTAAAAAACAAAGGCACATATAATCCCCAACTTGTGAACTCTTTGGAGTTCTAAAGGTTCATCTATAAATCAGTATAAAAGGTACTAACTTCCCAGGACAGCTCCCAAACATCTGTTTTAATTCATGTGTCCAGGATACTGGGTTAACATCACTACTTACACTATTAAATTATGTTGTCTGAGGAAAAACGGATTCTACATTTTCACCTGAGAAGCTAGGGGTAACACCCCTCACTTCCCAGCAGATGCGTTAGAGAGGACGTCTAATGGAATCCCCCTGGCGTTACCAGTGGATAACTCTACAACTGTGTTAAGAAGATGCTCTCAGTCAGTCTAAGTTGGAGACTAGAGGGCAGCTGTAGCCTGGGCCAGACTGGACCCCCCTAGGAGTATCATTAAGTTACTCCCCTCTCACCTTATGAAAGTCCTCCTTACCATGGATCTGTAAGCCATTTAAGAGGGGACCTTTGCCACAAAGGGGAACTACAGCAGAAGGTAACATGTAATTTGGATGAAACATAGCCTTTTCATTTTCTTCACAGAACGTTAGCACTTTCAAGTTCTTAAGTTAAATTACAGAGTGCTGAGAAAAAAGCTGCAAATATTTTAAGATATATTCCATTGTAAATAATGCAATATTTGACATCTGTTTAGTAAAGTAATAAATAATAGTAGTTCCTTCATAAAGGAAAATACAATAAACTCTATATAATATAAAATATACAAGAAAAAATTCGGCTTGGAAATAGCTAAAGAGTTATTCCATGAATCCAATATTCCTTTAGAAGTCTTCCCGTTTTGGACTATCAACTATCAGTACATAAAAATAAAGCACGGCCTGGCACAATCTATTAAAATTTATACAAGTTGGGTCCTAGATTCCTTGGAAAGGTCTTTTCCTTTGGTTTCTGTCACCAGCTTTCATGTAACTGGTATGAAAAAAGAACATGAGCATTACCTTTGGGAACAACTAAATATAAATGTTTGATGGGGGAAAATAGATGCATATACATATCATTTCGAAATATATATTTGGTGAAGGGAAGTGTGTTTACACAAATAAAACACTATATTGTCAAGTAATGGAAAATAAGGATAAAATTTCATGAGGTATTTCCTCTTTCTTTTTACACAAAAATTGATGAAAAAACAGAAATGGAAGAAAAATATCCAAAAAGGAGTACGCTTTTTTTCACAATCAACAAACTAAGCTAAGTGAAATAAGACAGAGAAAGACAAATACCATATGATCTCACTTACATGTGAAATCTAAAAAAGCCAACAAAACCCAAGCTCCTAGATAGAGAACAGACTGGTGGTTGCCCGAGGCAGGGCGTGGGCAAAATGGGTGAAGAGGATCAAAAGGCACAAGCTTCCTGTTACAAAACAAATAAGTCCTGGGGATGTAATGCATAGCACAGTGATTGTACTTAATAATATTGTAGAGGACATTTGAAAGTTGCTAAGAAAGGAGATCTTAAAAGCTCTCATCACAAGAAAAGAAAATGTAACTATGTGTGGTGACAGATATTAACTAGAGTTATTGTGGTGATCATCACTTTGAAATATATAAATATCAAACCATTACGTTATACACTGAAAGTAACAATGTTATATGTCACTTATATCTCAATTTAAAAAAAAGCTGACATATCACGCCAAATAGTATTGAAAATGTACAAGATATTTCATTTACCAATCTTGGCCACATAACAACTGTTACGGCAATTTAGAATTGTAACAGCTACGAAAAACCTGTTCTTAAACACGGACAAATCAAAAAAAGTAGGGAAAGATATAGGTATAGATGTGTAATCCTAGTAATAGCTAAGAATAATCTGAAATAAAAGTAAATAATATTTAATTTTATCCTGCTTGCAGGATAAAAGAGAAATGGGTCTAAGAGTGGCCTCAAAGACAATCAAAGGAGTCTAACAACATGCCTTCTAACTTACCTACATGAACTTTTTACACTCTGCATTTCTTAGATATTGCAACATTTCTATTAAACTCATTTAAGAAAAAACACTTCTTAGTAAATTTTATGATACGATTTTTAAAAACGAGATAATCATTGTGAGCTAGCTCTCTTTTTGCAGTATAAAAAGCGCTTCACTTCTCTGTTTGCCTCAATATTTTTCAAAAGTAAATCCCTTTTGGTCATAGATCTGTATGTTTAGGGGAAGGGAGATTTCAGAAAAATTTTCCAAAGGGCCAAGTAAACATATTTTGTAAACACATCTGGTAACCAGCGATGATATGAAGAACATGAAAAAGTGGACAAAGTAATGATTATCGGGGATATTATGTTCCAATCCCAGCCGAGCTCCCCCTTTCTTTGGTTCAAATTCTACCTTTGGAATTTTCTTTCATCATATAAATGATAATGTTAGTTAACATTTATTAGACTTCCAATATAGAAGGTATTAAATGTTACAACACTCACCCCAACCTCCAGCCTATTTTAACAACTTTGGATCATTTTTAGCTGTACCCTAGACATGTGTATAATCACCAAGATTAAAAACAAAAACATAACCCAAAAAATCCACAGCAACTAGAACTATCTCTCTGAATAAGAAATAAAATTCCACAGTGAAAACAAAACAAACTTAACAAGAAGTGCATGGATTAATCAGAAAAGGCATATATATTTCTTTTTTTGATCAGGGCCTTACGCATCTAATATAACCCCTTTGCAATTACTGTTACTCAGTAATGCTTATTTAAAATCTAAAAGATTAATAAACTGAGATAAAGAGAAGTTAAATGTGTTCTGTCAGTTGACGGCTCATCAAATGTCATTTACAGAATTTGAAAAATCTAGGAGTTCTGTTCTGATCACTTTAAATAAATATCCTGTCCTGATGTACAAATCATTACAACTAGAAAGTGTTAAAGTGCTCACACACTCTGCCAGGCCCTGCTTTAAGTGCTTTACAGCAACTAACTAGTTCAATGTTCTCAACAACTCTGAGAGAGGTCCTCAACTGAGCCCCTCCACAGATGAGGAATCTCAATCACGGAGAGGGCAGGTCACTGCCCAAGGCCTCCAGCTCGGACCTACTGCTGGGAGTCAAACATAGGCAGTCTATTCCTTACTGTTAGAATTAAAATGCATTTTCACAAAATAAGATATTTGGTTAAGTTGCATTTCGATAATTCAGACATACTAAATAGTTACTCAAACAAAAAAATTCTCCCCCTTAAAAAAGTAACCTAAACTAAGGAACTTTTTTAAAAAGTCTTATTTCTTACAACATTCAACCAAGGAAAAAAAATGCCTAAAATTTCTTACAAATCAGCTATTAAATATTTCAAATGAGCGGTGAGTAAGGCCATCTCTGTCGCTCCACTGTTAAAAGCCATCTCTCTCCAAAGAGCACAAAAACCCTAGTGACGTCATCACCAAGAATCCCATTCTAACGGAAACAAACTCCTTCACATTCACCTTTTTTTTGAGTTCGGAACATTTCCAACTGTTTCTGTTGCTGCCGTCTTAATGTGTTAACAATAGCTATTGCTAGTCTCAGTGCTTCTCTGGGGTACCCATGAGAACGTAACGCGTCCACTCTTGCACAGGCTGTAGGAACATGTTCTAAAACAGAAAATTAACGGGGGAAAGTTGCCATTGTTAGATGTATCTATAAAAACAGTATTTAATAGTAAGATGTTTTCCCCCAAAATATTATTAAAAAGACCCAAGAAACCATTTCTGAACTTGGATTTGAATGAAAAACTCAGCTCCTATTGCCAAGCATTCATTCATCTCCCATTGAATACCTCAACTCTCTACCTCCCACTCCAGTAATGCTATAGAAACTAAACAAAGAAGTAAGTCATGGAAATGTCTTTCCGGTTTGGCCACTTACCATGCCAGAGGGGCCACCCGCGGGAGTCAAAGAGGGAGTTTTCAGTGTCGTCATGGTAACAGTAGTTGGTGTATAGGTCACTGCTGATAATGTGCTGCAAGTGGCTATCCTGCCAGTGGAGATCGCATGCCTCAATGGCTCGGGTGAACACTGTCCGATGTGGCCTGTTCGATGAATCTGTTTTTTCCACAATTCAGAAAGCCGTGTCAGCTATTATTCACATGTGAATAACTCAGTCATACCATTCTGTGGCCAGATGTTCATGAACACATCCACACACATTGTCCTGCACCCCCTAAGCAGAAGGATGAAGGGTGAATACTCTCATGTCCTAAGGACTAGGAGGTAAGTCAGCCCAAAGAGCCACCATTCGCTCACTTGTTTTATCAAACACAAACACTCTGCAGCCATCAAAGCTAAGGTTAAAGGCATCCTGAAAAAGAATTGTCAAGTCTAGTTTCCATGCCAAATACACTCAAAGGAGGCACTCGGCACAAAAGTCACAAGAAAACTCACTGCTCCCCACTTCTGAGGTGCCGTGGTGGGCTGCCCTGATGGGATCGACAGCTCTCACAAACACTATGCAAGAGATGCGACACCAGCCATGGAACCTTTCAGGAAGACGCAATCAGCCTTTAAAGATATGCAAGAGGGTTGTGCTTTTGGTTGTATTTTTTAACTATATTGTGCGGTTTTGCACAATTAAAACTATTATGCTTCTTGGGATATAATGATTAAATGCCACTTTATATCCCAAAGGGCATAAATGCATATATTTAACATTTCACAAAGCCACACAACATAGCTACAAAACAAACCAGCGCACTTACCTTGCCCCTACAGGCTGCCTCCTGACTCCTGGGCAGGTTCCATGACTGGTGTGATGTCCCCAGCATAGTGTATGCTGGGGCATCACAAAAGAGCAGAAGCACACACTCCGAAGAGGTTCAAGTTTCAGGACCTGACGAAGAAAAGAAATGTTTGGGGAATAAAGGATATTCTCACTCCAACGCCTGGCCTTATGCAGTTCCTCTGGATAACATGGTGCAAATTCTACCTGCACTCCCACCCTTCGGGTCCCCACTCCAGACTTACCTTCAACTGTGGCACAACCCTGAGCGAGCCTCAGCTGAAAATCAGGGTCACAAACTACTCTTACCTACGTGTACTTTAACTTAGCTCAAGTATCACCACTCACTGTTCCGACACTTAACTAAATGGGAAGCAAAACCTAGAGCTTCCTTAGTTGATAAAGTTTCATCTTCCTGTCACTGGAGCTTTGACTAAGCACAAACACAAAGGAAATCATTAAAACAAAAAAACCCTGAATGGAGAAGAAGAGCTCTGACAACTCATCCAGTCCAACTCCTCTAACTGCTAGTGGAACTGAAAATCCAGAGAAACAAAGTGACTTGCCAAGGTCACACAGCCAGGCAACGGCAGTCAGGATCAAAATACAGATAACTTCACTCCAAAGTCAGCTATTTCAGCTGTTCGAAAGGCTTTCGACAGGTCTTTCCCAGAAACAGACACTCCTTCAGCTTGGTCTCAGGTTAACTTAGATACGTCTATTTGAATGGCACACGTATCCAAATGCATGGATGACAGATCATTTGAGAGACATAAAAACTGACGCTATAGTCCTGCCCAGGTTCCTTGCTAGCAGCAGAGAGATGTACACCTAGCAAATGGGAAGAGTGAGCCCTACATTTAAGGGAATTCTGAACCTATCAGGGCTTTCTGCTGAGCAGAATACATATACCCCTACCCAACGAGAAACTGGCTCTATGACCTCTTGTAGTCAAGCGATCAAATACTCCAAACTCCAAATCTCACACAAGTATCAGTAAGTGGCTTTGTCGTTTCATTTATTTTGTTTAGCTCAAATCATAGAAACAAAATTTTTAAAAGTGAAAGGAGACTTTAAAAGAGCACCTTAGTACTACGCATGTATTAAAAGAAAGAGTTAGAGCTCTACCTGTCAATGTGGCTCACCCTGGTATCAATAATAAAAGCAAGCTATAGAGTATGATTCCATGTAAAAAAGAAAAACCTTAACTTTCCCCATGTTCGTATGTGCTTGTACGAACACAGAGAAAGGTGCAGGACACACATCAGGCTTTCAACAGCAGTGAGCTCTAAGAGACCAATAAAACCAATTGTAACAAAAAGACGAAACACCAATGAAATTAAGCTTTAAATGAAAATGTAAGATATAAAGGTCTATAATAAGATAAAAGACATAAGAAAAAGATTATGTACATAGACAATGACTAAAAAGATAGACAAATAAAAAACTGGTTTGATTAGGTGTCAAAATTATGATCCATTTTTATCTTAGATGTCTGTGGTTTTTGATTTTTGCAGTAAGATGGAAAAAAGAGAAACAGACTATCTTAACCAAATATTTTTAAATGATATAAAAATTTGTAAAAAATTTTTAATAAAGTATATATAATATTAATACATGCTGATTAAAGAAAATTTGGGAAATTCAGAAAAGTAAAAAGGGGGAATTATTAGTTCTTTTACCTAAAAATTTGGCCATCATTCTGGTATATTAAAAAAAAAAACAACTACTCTTTCTAAGGGTGTAGATTCTAAAGTTGTCGTTAATTGATTCTAACAAATAATCTCAGCAAAGACAGGGCCCGATTTGCCCTTCACATTCACTCCAATGTGCAAACACATGCAGTTCCGCCCATGGCCTGTACCCTGTGCACACTCCGCTCAGCTGCAGTGGCATGGCCACGGGCTCTGCTGGCTACCACAGGCTCTCCCCTAGCAAGCCTGCTCAGCAGCCCAGCAGAAGCACTGTGGGCTCAGCACCAGAGCCCCTCTGAAGAAATGTCCCTTTGGACAGCTCTTCTGGAGGATGTGAGTATTCTGCTAAAGAGCAGGAGCCCTGGTGCCTTTAGGCGTAACAACGATAAACACTGCCCTCAGAAACTAGGTCCTGACTTCATATCTCTGCGTCAAACCACAAATGAAATGAACTGTTTCATCTGGAGGCTGGATCACTTCTTAAAGGCTTTCTAAAGCCTACGGAATATTCGTGTTTAACCAAGGAGAAAGAACTAAACGGAAAGTAAAGTGTAAAATGTTAGGATAGCATTCCCAAAAAGCAGGTGGGGAGTGAAATGCAGAGAAACCTCCAAATATAACTAAGTAGAAGGAGATTAAAGATATTGCCTATGAAGATGGAGGCATACCCTTTCCCAGCAATGGAAGAGAATAAACATTGAATTGTTAAACGTGAAAATTTTGAGCTTCTGGAAAAAAATACGGGGTACAAGGGGTACATTTATTTTCTTTGAAGTTATTAAATAAAACCATCAATTGCAATAAAGATGTGACAGATTTCAAATACTGAATTCCCAAGGCAAATATCTCTAGACAAAGCAGAGCCAGACAATCATCTTTCCCAAGACCTAAAACTCCTTTTTGATTGGACAAATCCCTCTGGAGTAATACATATCATTTTCTTCCTTCATAGAGACTGAAAACACTACGCAAACATGACAATCACAGACGGCACACTGTCCAGTTCTTTCTAGGAGTACCAGCTCCAAATGGAGCCAGCACGTACAGAATTAGTGTCTTGATTTTGGATCCTTCTGGAGTCACTTAACTCCCATCTTGCACCCAAATAACTTTAAAGTCTTTCAAGTCTTCTCAAAAAAAAAGAAAGAAAGAAAGGAGGCAGTAGCAGCACAAAAGTCACACAAACATAGTGACATGAATTAACGAATGAAAAAAAATTTATTTATTTATTTATTTTGGTGAGGAAGATTGGCCCTGAGCTAAGATCTGTTGCCAATCTTCCTCTTTTTGCTTGAGAAAGATTATCACTGAACTAACATCTGTGCCAATCTTCCTCTATTTTATGTGGGATGCCACCACAGTGTGCCTTGATGAGAGGCGCTAGGTCTGTGTCCGGAATCCAAACCTGCGAAACCTGGACAACTGAAGCAGAGCTTAACACGAACTTAACCACTACGCCATCAGGCCAGCCCCATGAAATAAATTTCTATTTGCAAGAATTAACTACGTTAAAGATTTGGTTCTGAAAGAGAGGAGAAAATTCTTCAGTAGCTGGAGGGGAAAATGAGGCCACGGAAACAAGATTTTTTTAAAGATGAGAGGGATTTGAGCTAAATGGGCAGATCCAATGAGAGAGAAGCTGAAAATAAGAGGATAGAAATGAGAGAGAGAGGTTCTTAAGAGGACATTTGGAAATGTCTGGGACCATTTCTTAGTTGTCCCAAAGACTGGAGGGCAATAATAGCGTATAGTAGGTGGGAATAAATATGCTAGACAATCCTGCACCATGAAGAATTTTCCTGGTCCAAATCAATAGCATCCCATGCTCCTACAGCCCAGCCGTAAACTGTCTACTTGCTAGATTCTACAACTAAGGATTTTCAACTGATTAAATTACAACAGTAGCCCAAATATGAACTGACAAACAGAGATAAAAACACACAGCTACTCACACCTTTCAATATTTTGTTCTACAAAGTAATATATTACCACTTCAGTCCATGATTTTTAAATTAAAAAAAATACTCAAACTAAATAATTGGCCATACTAACACATACTAATACAAATAAGTATTATATCCATCTGTATTCTGAGAATATGAAAAGAAGCATACAAAGGGCTCAGGTAAAAATTAAAACACACACACACATTCACAGTCAAAACTTATTAAGTCCTGGGGCTGGCCCCGTGGCCGAGTGGTTAAGTTTGCACGCTCCAATGCAGGCGAAAGACATTTCAATGTTCAATGTTCAGTGTTTCGTTGGTTCCAATCCTGGGCGCGGACATGGCACTGCTCATCAAACCACGCTGAGGCAGCGTCCCACATGCCACAACTAGAAGGACCCACAACGAAGAATATACAACTATGTACTGGGGGGCTTTGGGGAGAAAAAGGAAAAAAATAAAATCTTTAAAAAAAAAAAAAAAACTTAAGTCCTGAGTTACAGTAAGTTCTTAAGTGGGTAAAATAATTTTCCTACATATATTGTAAGTTACTCTTATAAACATATATGAGCATAAAGTGAGCAGCATGTGACTGTGGACTCACCTTGGTTGGCATTTGCACCCTGAGGCAGAGCGTTGGTTAAGTTGGGTAATTCACTGCCGTGATTTCCATCTTCCCATGGACAGACGTCAACACTGTTCCACTTTTTCAGCTGTTTTAGCCAACTGGCCTTCTGCTCCAACTTGCAGTGGGGATTTAAAACTATACACATCCACAGAGCACCTAATTTAAAGGGAGAGAGGGAAGTAAACTTATAAAAATTACTAAAATGTCCAATTCTAACAGCTAATGATAAATTTTAAACCATTTCAAAATGGACCCAAGTCTGCCATTTTTAAAACTCAATTTTCTCCTTAATCCAAGCCACAAAACTCACACAAAGTTTCATGGAGGGAGGACAACACAGCCCAAATGTGAAGCAAAGATCCAAACACCGTTACATAGAAAGACGAAAGACATTTCAAATGCTAACTGTAATCACCTTCCTACTTCTGTGACATTTTGGACAAAAAAGTCAATAAAGAATACAACCCCAAGGTCCAATTTGCCACTTTAATTTACAAACAGATTTTATACACGGATGCTGCAACAAACCATTCTAAATGGTTCTTCTGCACAAAAGTTAAATGTACTTCTAAGATTACCTTTTTATAATAAAATCATAAAGGCATACAATGGACACAATTTCCTAGTCTCTTTATAAGCATTTCAAAATTTATTATGTTTATTAATTAATATGTGTAACTATAAATCAACAGATCTTATAAAAGTAAAATTCACTTCAACATACTTATATCTGCCTAAGTGATTTAACCAGGAATTAATCTTTATGTAAATAAAATCACTAAATTTACTTCTTCATGTGAATGAATCACTAAACATTAATCAAAATTTCACTTGTTTTTCAAAGTAAAAGCCGTAATAAATTCAGAAAGAATAACTCATAATTTAAATAATTAAGGTACTGATAGAATTTATTATTCCTTTCTACATTCTTCATTCAAAGAGGCAGCTATTGAAGCAAATATTTCACTAGTTTTAAAAGATCAAGTTTTACTTTACCAATTTCAGAACAAGACAGATATCAGTTACTTCAAAGCTTATTCACAGCACTTTTTCTTTGAAAAGGTACATGTTTGTCTGTGTGTATTTTAATCAGTTGTGTCAGCCAAGTGAATAATAAAGGTAGAATGATCATTGTTTATGTTTTGTTTGTCCAAAAGAGATGCTTTATATTCCTCCACGTTTAAAATTAGCAAGGTTCTTGAATCTGATATTTTAAATAACAAATAACTTTTACCAACAGAAAATAAAGGGCCATAACCTATTTAAGCCACAAATATTCACTATTTATCTATACTTTTAAGTGCCAATTAAAAACAAAATGTGATCAGTCAATATGGTGTAAGTCCACTATAACTTCTCTCTCCCTGTGATTACAACTAAAAACTTTGGACAAAATACAAAAAACAGCAACCGGAGGACTCTGAAAAGTAAACAACAGCAAGCAGACTGGGGAAATAAAACTTGAAGAAGCAAGCCACATAGTGGTGATTTCCTGTTACTTTTTCTCCCCTCTTTTCTCTCCTGGTTTGGACATAAGATGAGTCCCGTTTGGGGAACTTTGTAGAGGGCACATAAGCAAAAACTTGAGAGAAACCTCATTTAGCTGGTCAAAGAAGTGGGAAAAGGGACCCTCCTCACTGCAGCTCAGGAGCTGGAGAGGGGATCCCCGGACACTGTGCACAAACAGGCACAGTCTTAGCCGCACCTCACCTGCACAAGACAGACTCCAGGCGGCACAGCCACGGCTTTGAAAACTTTACCGACATTGTCACTCAAAGGAGGTCAAACAGATCTATGGTCTGAATCTATCCTGGCTGATTACATGCTTTAAAAAAACAAAAAAATTCTCCAGAGGATTTTAATAGGACCCAGACTCTCAGAACACAGTATTCAAAATGTCCAGGATCCAAAATTAGTTGGCTTACAATGGAACAGGAAAATGTGATCAATTGTCAAGGGAAAAAACAACCAACAGATGCCAATCAAGATGAACCAGATATTAGAATTATCAGTCAGAGAGTTTATAGCAACTATTATAACTATGCTCCACGAGATGAAGGTAAACACTATTGAAAGAATTGAAATACAAACTAAAAAAAGAACTAAATAGAAATTTTAGAATTGCAAATAAAGTATCTGAAATTAAAAATTCACTGGATGGGATCAATATCAAAATGGATATGACAGAGGGAATAGTCAGTGAACTTGAAGACGGAAATGACCTCATCTGAAGCACAAAGAGAATCAATCAAACAAAATGAACAGAGCCTTAAAGACGGGTGAGAAAAATATCAAAAGGTCTAAATTTGTGTCACTGGAGTCCCAGAAGAAGATGAGACATAAATACAGAAAAATATGCAAGAAATAATGACTAAAAACTCCAAATTTGGAGAAAGATAAGAATTTACAGATCCAAGAAGCTCAGCTAACCACAAAAAGGGTAAACTCAAAGAAAGCCATGCCATTATCAAATCACTGAAAACCAAAGATAAAAGAAAATAATCTTGAAAGCAGTCAGACAAAAATGAAATACCATATATAGAACGACACAAATAATTAGAGATATCTCATCAGAAATCAGAGGCCAGAAGACAGTGGAACAGTATCTTTAAAGTGTTAAAAGGAACTGAAGTTCCAACCTAGAATTCTATATCCAGCAAAAATATTGTTGAGGAATGATAGTGAAATAAAGGCATTCTCAAATCAGGGAAAACTAACAGCATTTGTTGCCAAAAGACTGGCTCTAAAAGAAATGCTAAAGAAAGTTCTTCAGGCTGAAGAAAAATAATACCAGAGGGAAACCTGGAACTTTAGGAACAAAGCAAAAGCAAAAGAAATGATAAACACCTGAGTAAATATTATAGACGATTTTTGTCTTTTTAAGTTCTTTAAAATAAGTATGATTATTGAAAGCAAAAATCTGAACATTGCCTTGTAGGGTGTTAAATGTAATACACATGAAAACTACAACATAAAGGAGGGAGAGTAAAGTTACCTATATGGTTGTCAGACTCCACATTCTACTTAAAGTGGCAAAATATTACCTCAAAGTAGACTGCTTCAGGTTAGGTATGTTTATTGTAATAGTGAAACCATTAAAAAAAATACAAAGAGATACACACAAAAAGGACAATAGAGGGGCTGGCCCAGTGGCACAGCGGTTAAGTTTGCACGTTCCGCTTCTCAGAGGCCCAGGGTTTGCTGGTTCAGATGGCGGGTGTGGACATGGCACCACTTGGCAAAAGCCACGCTGTGGTAGGCATCCCACGTATAAAGCAGAAGAAGATGGGCATGGATGTTAGCTCAGGGCCAGTCTTCCTCAGCAAAAAGAGGAGGATTGGCAGTAGTTAGCTCAGGGCTAATCTTCCTCAAAAAAAAGGACAATAGATGAATTAAAATGAAATACTAAAAAAATTTAAAATGATCCAAAGAAGGAGAGGAGAAGGCAGGAGAGAGGAAATAGAGGAATAAAAACAGAGAGGATAAATAGAAAACAAATGATTAAATGGTAGACCTAAATTCAACTACATCAATAATTATATTAAAGGAAAATGGTCTAAATACAGTCATGCACTACATAACGATGTTTTGGTCAACAACAGACCACGTATATGACTGCGGTCCCAGAAGATTAGTACCATATAGCCTAGGTGTGTAGTAGGCTATACTGTCTAGGTTTGTCAAAGAGCACTCTATGATGTTTGCACAATGATGAAAACACCTAACAACGCATTTCTCAGAACGTATCCCCATTGCTAAGCGATACATGACTGTATACCGATTAAAAGAGATGGTAAAATCAGAATGAAAAACAAGACCCAACGCTATGCTGTGTACAAGAAACCCACTCTAAATATAATGACATAGAGTAAATGGAAAAAGTATACCATGCAAGCACTTTCAAAATAAAGCCAGGGTGACCAAATTAATATATCAGACAAAGTAGGTTTCAGAACAAGGAATACTACACTAGGGATAAAGTGCAACATAAAATGATAAAAGGGACATCTCCCCCAAAAGATAAAACAATCCTAAATGAGTATGCCACATCTAACACTAACACTTCCAAATATATGAAGCAAAAACCAAGAGTGCTGGAAGGAGAAATAGACAAACCCACAATTAGATTTGGAGACTTCAACATTCCCCTCTCAATAACTGATAGAACCAACAGATAATGAGCAAGGATGAAGAATACCTAAACAATACTGCAATCAACTTAACCTAACCCACATTTACAGAACACTCTACCTAACATTAACAGAAAAAAACAAAACTAATCTAAATCCTACTCTTTTTAACACGCACAAAGAACATTCGTCAAGATAGTGCATATTCTGACCTATCTCTGACAAATTTAGAAGTGAAATCATACAAAGTATATTCTCCAATATAATAGAATTAAACTAGAAATAAATTATAGGAAGATATTTGGAAAATTCCCACATATTTGGGAATTAAACAATATACTTCTAAATAACATGAATAAAAGAGGAAGTCACATTGCAAAGAATATAAAAATACACAAAATCAGAAAATATTTTGTACTGAACAAAAAATGCAAATAAAATATATCAAAATTTGTGCTCTACAGCTAAAAAGAGTTGACACGTAAATTTATAGTATTAAATGCTTATATTGGAAAAGAAGAGAAGATTCAAATCAATAATCTAAGTATTCACCTTAAGAAACTAGAAGAAGAATGAGAAATCAGAGCCAAAGGAAGCAGAAGGAAAAAAATAACAGATCACACATCAATTAAATGGAAAACTGACAAAATTTTTTTAAAAAGTCAATGAAACCAAAGCTGGTTCTTTAAAAGATTAATAAAATCAATAAAGCTATAATCAGACTGACTGAAAAAAGAAAAGACAAACTATCAGAATCAGGAATAAAAGAGGGCACATCATTACAGATCCTTGAGGCAGTGGAAGACTCAGAGGGAGTGAGGAGCAACTGTATGCCCATAAATTCTACAACTTAGATGAATGGACAAATTCCTTGAAAATCACAAACTAACAAAGTTCACTCAAGAAGAAATAACCTGAATAGTCGTAAATTTATTAAAGAAATTAAATCTGTAGTTAAAAATCTCTAACAAAGCAGATCCAGAATTTTCCTTGGAAAATTCTAACGAAAATTTAAGAAAGAAAGAATACCAATTTTATATAATTATTTTCCAGAAAACAAAAGAGAAGGAAACAGTTTCCAACTTATTTTATGAGGTCACCATTCCCCTGATATCAAAAGCATTACAAGTAAATACAATTACAGATAATATCCCTCATGAACACAGAAGTAAAACACCTCAACAAAATATTACCAAATCTAATCTAAAATATACAAAAAGGAAAATACACCACAACCAAATACAGTTTGTCCCAGGAATGCAAGGCTGGTTCAACACTAAAAATCAATCAGTGTGCTCATCATGACTGATCATCAGGGAAATGCAAATCAAAACTACACTAAGATATCACCTTACATCCATTAGAATAGCTATAATAACCAAGACAAAAAATAACAAATGTTGGAGAGGTTATGGAGAAAAAGGAACCCTCATACACTGCTGGTGGGAATGCAAACTGGTGCAGTCATTATGGAAAACAGTATGGAGATTTCTCAAAAAAAAATTAAACACAGAAATACCATATGACCCAGCCATCCCACTACTGGGTATCCATCCAAAGAACGTGAAATGAGCAATTCAGAGACTTAGGCACCCCTGTGTTCATTGCAGCATTATTCACAATAGCCAAGATGTGGAAGCAACCTAAGCGCCCAGTGACTGGATAAAGAAGATATGGTATATGTATACAACGGAATACTACTCGGCCATAAAAAATGACAAAATCTTCTCATTCACAACAACATGGATGGACCTTGAGGGTATTATGTTAAGCAAAATAAGCCAGACAGAGAAAGACAAACTATATATGATTGCACTCACATGTGGAAGATAAACAAACACATGGACAAAGAGGACAGATTAGCGGTTACCAGGAGGAAGGAGGGTGGGGGGTGGGCAGAAAGGGTGAAGGGGTGCACCTATAAGATGACAGACAAATAATAATGTACACCTGAAATTTCACAAGGTTATAAACTATCACAACCTCAATTAAAAAAACAGCAATCAGTGTAACCCACTATATTAACAGACTAAGAAAGAAAAACCATATGACCATTTCAACAGACGCAGAAAAAGCAACTGACAAAATTCAACATCTCTTCATAATAAAACTCTCAACAAACTAGAAACAGAAGATAAGTTAACCACCTAAAAGGCACATGCAAAAAAACTCTACAGTTATCATCATAATGGCAAAAGACTGAATGCTTTCCCCTTAAGATGGAAACAAGGCAAAGACGTCTGCTCCCATCACTCCTATTCAACATCACACTGAAAGTCCTAGCAAGGCCAAAGCAATAAAAGGAGGTTAATGGCATAGTTTGGAAAGGAAAAGCTAATAGACTCTACTTGTGGACAACTAACCTAAAAAAAAGCTCCTAGAACTAATAAGTTTTAGCAAGGTCAGCAAGGTCATGTGACATAAATTCAAAGCAAAAAACCAACTGTACATCTATATGCTAAAACTGAACAATTAAGAGATCAAAATTTACCAAAATAGAGCACCATTTATACAGTCACGAGTCACTTAATAACAGGGATAGATTCTGATAAGTGTTGTTAGGCAATTTCATTGTTGTACAAACATCATAGAGTGTACTTACGTGAACCTAGATGGTATAGCCTACTACACACCTAGATTATATGGTACTAATCTTACAGGACCACCATTCTATATAGAGTCTATTGTTGACTGAAACATCATTATATAGCACACGACTGTATTAGTACCAAAAAAACCTATGAAATAGTTGGAAATCTAACAAAATGTGCAGTCTCTATGCTAAAAAACACAACACTGAAAAAAGAAATCAAAGACAATCTTAAAAAGCAGAGAGTTACTATGTTCATAGTATGTTCACTGAGGAAACCTCAATGTTGTGAAGATGTCAATTCTCCCCAAATTGATCTATACATTCAACACACCACCACTCAAAACCTAGCAGGTATTTGTGTATATACTGACAAGAATAGATATAGAATAGCCAAAATAATTTTAAAGATGGACAAAGTTGAAAGATTCACAGTACGTGAGTTTGAGATTTCCTATAAAGTTACAGTAATCAAGAGAGTGCACAATTGGTGAAAGACTAGCCACACAGATTAGTGGTATAGATTAGGGAGCTCAGAAACAGATCCACACAATTATGGCCAATTCAAGGCTCAAAATCAATTCAATGGAGGAAAAATAAATCTTTTCAACAACTGGTACTGGAATAATTAGATATTTATGTGGAAAAAAAAAAGAACTTAAATCCATACCACACACTTTATTAAAAAACGAACTTAATTAACATTAAAAATTAACTCAAAATGGATCACAGACCTAAATATAAAACCTAAAACCATCAAACTACTAGAAAAAAATCTTTATGACCTTGGGTTAGGCAAAGATAATGTTGGATACAATATCAAAAGCATGATCCACAAAAGATAAAATTGATAAAGTGGACTTCATCAAAATTAAAAACTTTCACTCTACAAAAGACACTGTTAAGAGAATGAAAAGACAAGCCACAGACTGGGAGAAAATATGTGCAAATCATACATCTTACAAAGGCCTTGTACCCAGAATATGTAAAGCCCTCTAAAAACTCATCAAGAAAATGAATATCCCTATAAAAAATGGGCAAAAAATTTGGAAAGACACTCCACCAAAGAAGATACACAGACGTCAAATTGCAGATGAAAAGACACTCAACATCATTAGTGATTAGGAAAATGCAAATTAAAACCACTCAAGATATCATTATACGCCTATTATAATGGTTAAAATTAGAAAAAGAAATTTAAAATCTGACAATACCAACTGCTGGCAAGGATGTGGAGCAACTAGAACGCTCATAATTGCTGCTGGGAGTGAAAAAGATACAGCCACTCTGAAAAACAGTGCAGTTTTTCATGAAGTGAAACATATATTTCCCATATGATCCAGCAGTCCCACCTCTAGGGATATGCCCAAGAGAAATGAAAACATAACAACTCGTACAAGAATGTTTACAGCAGCTTTATTCATATATAATGCAAAAGACTGGAAACAACCTGAGTGTCCTTCAACTGGTGAGTAGACAAACTGGTGCATTCACACGATAGGATACTCAGCAATAAGAAACAAATCACTGACATACATGTAACATCTCAAAGGTGCGCTATGTGAAGTGAAGGAAGTCACAAGCAAAAGGGAATGTATGTATGAATACACTCACATGCACACTCTCTCTCTTTATTGTTCAATTTATATGACATTTTGGAAAAGGTAAAACGAAAGGGACTGAGCATGGATTTACCAATGCTAGGGGCTGGGAGTAGGAAGTGGAACTGACTACAAGGGGACAGTGTGTGGGAATTTCGGGAGCTGATGTAACCGTTCCATATCTTGATTGTGGTGGTGGTTACATGACTCTAAGCATTTGTCCAAACTCAAAACTGTACACTAAAAAATTTAGGTCTATGTATTTTTACAGCATTCACAGCATGTATTTTACAGTAAAGAATTTTATTGTATATAAATTACAAAGTAAATTTTTAAACCAGGTTTTAAGTTTTGGACTGACAGACAACAGAACAACATGAAAAATGCTCATGTAAACAATTAAATGAATTGCAATAAATGCTACAGACTGGATCTGGCTTTAATATTTATAAGGCTAGACTGAACTCAAATATGTTCCCAATCATCAAATTATCTTTTTAAAAAGTAAAATTATAATTCAACAGATAATGCTTAAGAATTAAGAACCTTTTATATTTTCCTTCCAAGATGTTTTTATCTTATAATTCTACTAATCTTGAATAAATACTTTACCAGACAAAACTAAAATCAAGAAGTTTCCCTGAAAGATGTGCTGTGACTAGTAATTTCATTATCAGGTTGTTAGGGTTTTAACAAGGTTCTGTGCACAAGGACAAGCAAGTAAATTAATATTGACAAGTAACGTGATGTAAATGCCTTTCCAAAATGAGTGATTTACCTTCAATGTGCCCATTTTTATAATTCAGAATTCTGTATTTCAGTCCATACCTGCATGAACTATAATTTATTTTTGAAAATCAGCTTGAAAGCACCACCATGCCAACTAAAAGCTAAGTTATAGCTAACTTTCAATGCAGGAATTTCATATCCTAAGATATATATGTACAGTAATGCATCGCTTAACGACAGGAATGCATTCTGAAAAATGTGTCCTTAGGTGATTTTGCCGTTGTGCGAACATCATAGGGTGTACTTACACAAACCTAGATGGTGTAGCCTACTACACATCTAGGCTCTATGGTACTAATCTTCTGGGCCACAGTCATATATGCGGTCTGTCATTGACTAAAACATCCTTATGTGGCACATGACTGTATCTCAAATCCATTGTTTTCATAGTCAATCTCTTCTTTTGAAGATGTAAGCACAATACAAGGCTTTAAAAATACAATTAATAACCAAATTTATACTGAGCCCTAGTTCTTTTGAAGTAACTCAAAGATAAAATTAGGAAAATATTAACCAAGGTATACAGTGCTGAAGGACTGACTGATTTGCATATGAAGGACTTGATAATGTGATAATGAACCAATGAGTTTTACCCTCACCTGGCAAAAACTCAGTTATAAGCAGCTAACACAATTTTGACAAGAGTATATAATTCTACTTTGTAAAAAAGTTCTTGCGGGCCGGCCCAGTGATGTAGCGGTTAAGTTCTTGTGCTCCACCTCGGCAGTCCAGGGTTTCCTGGTTCGGATCCCAGGCACAGACCTACGCACCGCTTATCAAGCCATGCTGTGGCAGGTGTCCCACATATAAAACGGAGGAAGATGGGCACAGACGTTAGCTCATGGCCAATCTTCCTCAAAAAAAAAAGTTCTTATGAGGAAATAAATGGAGGAATACCAAGATAATCTTAATTAAATAATCATTAGTATCATTAATAGTCACCATTGCTTGGGTGCCTACTATGTTATAGGCACTATATTCACAGCTTTATAAACATTTTCTCATTAACTCATTACAATAAGCGTCTGTGGTCAGAATTAATATTTCCACTCTAAAAATGAGAAAACTCAAACTCAGAGATTACGGTTCTTAAAAGCAAGATCCTAAATATTCTTGGAAACTTTAAACAATGATTTCTATGACTTGAGGAAAAAAGAAATCCAGAAAACTCATCTTAGATTTTCATGCTTACATTTCTCTAATTAGAGAATTTCTGTTTTGCAAAATGAGAAAACTTTTTGAAAGCCAAGCCTTTATTAATATGCCTGTAACATTCTTTTACTGCTCACCTTCCAAAAGAGAGGTTCCACCCTGAAAGGAGGTTCTTAATGTTAGATTCAGGTTCAGAGCTATAATAGATATGGTCTTTTATCTTAACAGTCACCACTACAAAAGCTGTAATTAGCCTTAATAACCAAGTTAACCAAACTGAGTAAAACATTCTCCAAATTTTATTAATTCAGAGTCCCACTTCGGACATTTATGTCCTTCCCCTCCAACACACACCTGAAACATTTGTAGCTTTAAAAATAAAGCTCTTTGATGATTAACGCCTCACTCTGCTGTCCCCGAGAAATATTAACCCTTTTAAGGACTCAACCTAAAATAGCACAGAGAACTCAACACTTCTAGCAACTAGCAGAGGTTCTGACATCTAGAAAGGTATTGCTGGTTCTTTCACAAAGGATGCTTAATTATTTGCTATGAATTACAATGAAAACAAATTCAATACTTTTAAATTGCTTTCCTAGCTTCAATGCCTCAAAGTACACAAAAGCAATTATGGAATCACTGGGGTGTGCATCATTTGGCTTCTGAATTACCCATGGAGCACAGCAGCTCTAGTCTAGCTTTTCTCCACTACCCAGCATGTTCTTACTTTCCTTTCCTTTCCACTACTCTACCTAATCTGCACTCACTGATTTCAGCAAAAAGATGCACAGTAACATACAAGCCAAAGGTAAACCAAAACTAGGAAGGCGACTCCCCTTGGAAAAAGAAACACAAAAAGCATTCTTGGCACAAGGTAAATGATTCCAATCCATTCAGTGGTCTTAAACCTGTTCACATCCCATACTTGACCAAACAGTTAGAGAACGTGGGCAGAATCACAGTGAGGTAGAAGCAAATCATCACAAAGGTCTCTCTGGTTGCTTCTCCATTCCACCAACAACAGTGCCGGTGGACAAGTACCCACAGTCCCAGCAAATGTGGGAAATGAGTACGAATGAATTCTACGTGCTCTGAGGGCCAGTCATTTCACCAAACATTTAGATGTATAAATCACCATTTTGCACCCCCTCACATACCCACTGTTTTATATTTCCAACTAGAAGAAATGTTTGATCAATAAGCTCTGATCTGGAAAGGGGAAGATAAGGATTACCAGCCAGAAGACCGTAGGCAAGCCCACTCATTCTTTCTGTGGCAGCAGTTCCCTGTTCAAACAAGAGGGGTATTAACCTACCTCACCGGGCTGTTTAGATTTAAGTAAGATAACATATGCAGAAGCATTTTGAACACTGTAGAGTTCACCCAGCTCCAAAAAGTACACTCCTGCAAACCCCTGTGCAGAAGACTTCAAGGTTGAAGCAAGTGAGACCCAACGGTTAAAGCAAGATTGGAGGGTTCAGACTGCGACTGGTTCTCTGAATGCCCTTATAAATATCTTCACATTTAATAAGACAACTAAGAAAGCATGTTAAATAACAAAATATCAGTGACACTGAACACTGAAGCTAGTAATAATGGGTGCTTGCACAATTAATTTCCATTTGCCATAGTTTCTAGCTACAAACATCTTTGGGTCTCTCCTTTTCCCTCAGTTTCAATGACAGGCTTTAAAAAGTGTTTTGTTTTCCAGCAGGCATTGTTCTCTCTAGCCTCCCAGGTCCCACTCCGGGCCCATAGAATCACTTAAAAGTCTGAGATGCTTTGTGTAATTTTATCCTTACCTACGCAAGTGGAAGAGGCATTTCTCGAACTCATCCGCAACCTTATGAGATTATATAACATTTTCTCTGTCCATGGTAACTTCATGCCAAAGGACCGACAAAGAGTGCAACCCTGAGCCTGCGCAGCCTCCCTCCCCCAACCCCTGAGCATCTCTGCCCAAACTTCTAGTCTACCACCCTCTGCCTCCCTTTGCAGTTTCAGGGCTCGGAGTTCCAGTCGTCTACAGGAACTCACAATTACAAGCTAACAGAACCCAGATTCTTACTACTGGAGATAAAAAACCCAAAAGTCAAACAAGGTGAGATGTGATAAAAGAAGAATATGAAGGTCAGGAAGAATTACTGTAAAAAAATTATTAAAAATGGAGATGGAGAATACTCTAGAATCATGTTACCTATTTCCTAATAATACAGACTCAGTTTTGACAAACATCTGACTTAGTCAAAGATAAGTTAACTGAAATAACAAAACTTCATTTTTGCACATTAGTATATTCCACACCAGACATTTGGCATTTGGAAAATAATCATTACAAGAAGCATGAAGTATTGTCAGATTCATAATTCCTGTTCTGGTTATCTATTACTCTGTAAAAAACTACCCTAAACTATGGGCTTAAGACAACAATGTATCATAGTATCTCACGATTCTGTAGGTCAGAAATTCTCTCTCTCCTCCTAACTTTGCCCCTGCCCCAACACAGCCTCTCCACGTGGCCAGCACAGGCTTTCTCATGGCACAGCAGCCTCTAGATAGCAAGACTTTTTTTTTTTTAAAGATTTTATTTTTTTTCCTTTTTCTCCCCAAAGCCCCCAGGTACATAGTTGTATATTCTTCGTTGTGGGTCTTTCTGGTTGTGGCATGTGGGACGCTGCCTCAGCGTGGTTTGATGAGCAGTGCCATGTCCGTGCCCAGGATTGGAACCAACGAAACACTGGGCCACCTGCAGCGGAGCGCGTGAACTTAACCACCTGGCCACGGGGCCAGCCCCTGGATAGCAAGACTTCTTACACGGAAACTTAGGGCCCCAGGACGGAACCTTCTAAGAGACAGGAAGTGGATGCTTCCGGTCACTTAAGACTTGGGCCCAGAAACGAGCCCAACATCTAATCTGCCATACTCTGTTGGTCAAACATTTATAAAAATTGCCCAGATACAAGAGGAGAGAACACATATTCCACGTCTCAATGAGAGAGTAGCAAAGAATCTGTGGCCATCTTGAATCCATCACAATTACCAGGAAAAATTATAAATCTGCTAGATGACAAAATGGAAGACTAGGGTATTTACCAGTGAGTATGAGAATCTTGTTAGTTAAAATGATCAAATCCAAATAAACTACCCAACATAACAGAAGAGCTGCAAGTCAAGCAAAAAACCAAAAAAGTGTTTATGAAAACTTTTAACAGAATAAAAGGTATCCCAACACACACGGCAATATTAAGTGCTGGTTTGTGTGCTAATTTTTTATCCCTTCAATGAGAACCCTAACGATATCAGGTTACATTATGTTAGGTTTCTAATTAGCATCTACATTTAAAGTTTTAAAATGTCTCTGTTTAGGGTACACAGATCCCTGCGTCCAGTTCAGTGAACACATTTCTAAGAGTGAATGGCATCGTTACATACCGCCCCCACGGACAATAACTGCTCTCATTCACTGAACACCTCACACTGCCCTTGTGGGAAGTATTTTACACACATCACCACATTTCACCCTCACAAAAAGACTCACTTTACAGATAAGGAAACGGGTTCAGAGCGGAAAAGTGGTGCTGCTATTAGAGATGGGAGCTGGGATTTGTTGTTAGGCCCATGTTCCCCCAAAATCAGTATTCTTAAAGACTGTGGCATTTATTGTTCTGCCTCGCTATGTGGTCAGAAAACACTTCTGTAAGTTAGGATTTGTATGTGCAGCTGTGCATACATAAATTCCAAGATTAATGATTTTAGTCTTTCGACAGAATCACTGTTCCATTCCTTGTATTGTAGCAGTATAATACAAATGGTATATTACTGTCTAAAATCATGAAGTAGCCTTAAATGTACAGCTAATAAACCCTGTACTTTATTTAACCATGCATTTCTTAGAATATGTCTCTCCTTCACTCATATGTGGAAGACAAACACACACACACACAGATAAGGAGAACAGACTGGTGGTTACCACTGAAGAAGGGAGTAGGGGGAGAGCAAAAGGGGTAAACGGGCACATGTGTACGGTGACAGATGGCAACCAGACTTTTGGTGGTGAACACGATGCAGTCTATGCAGAAGTCAAAATATAATAATGCACATCTGAAATTTATATAATGTTATAAACAATGTGACTTCAATAAAATAAATTTTAAAAAACTAGAACGTCTCTCACATGAATAGAAAGCATATCCAAACAAAAACCTACACGGGTCCATTTAAAAAGTGCCTAATTAAACAAAAGAAAACTGCATTTTTCAGTACTGACAGGCATAGTAGTAAGTAATTTCACTGTGGATTAAAACAGCGGATAAACAATCAAAGTTCAACTTACAATTCAAGATTGATTATTCAAGTCAGAAGAAATCTGTTTTCTCTGAAAATATGATGATGTCCTCTGAGGTCTGTCAGAGTGGAGTCGCGTCAGCATTTCTGGGATAATGCACTTGTGTGTGACTGAGTGTGCTCTTTGCCTGCTGGGTGTACTGCTGCTGGGTGGAGCATTATGATTTGTAACTGAACCAATCAGCTGACCATTCTCTATCTATTGCTATCCACTCCCCAGCCAGTCAATAAAACTTGTTTTTAAAGTTCCTTTATTTCACGGGTTTTTGTTAATATGCAAATCAGTTCAATAATTTTCTATGAAAGACATTTTGGAATTTTTGATAAATGTTGCTCTGCTCCTTATTTTCCAGAAGGTATTATGCATACAATGCTACTGGAGAGAGCACACGAGTAGTGGCAATGGAGAGTGGGGGGCAGAGCAGCAGGGCAACCAACCCCACCTTCTCTACAGGTGAGCATAAGAAAAGTCAGCTATCTCCTCTATCTCCAAGGTGGAGAACAAAGACTGCTTTATGGAAAGTGTAATTTCTACTTTTTAATACCATGTTTATTCTTATGAAATAGTAGCAGGCAAAGTAAAACAATCACTTCTGGTGTTTCCTAGGGTTCCACAGTTATAAAACAATTCATAATATTTATCATATTTATTTTTGTTCTCAGAGGCTATTATAAGAGGCTAGAATTTCATGCATGATCCAATTAACTAATTACACTTATTTTAGAGGGCATGAAATGCCTAATTGCAGTCACAAATAGGAGATCACTGGCATAATTAGCTGTGCTAGCAAAACTGCAGTCACAAAATTTCTTGGGTCAGACCACACAAAAACTGTTGACCCTAATTATAGTATTGTTCTCAGTACAATTCAGTTTTAACATGTTAGTCATTCACGTCTGGAAAATAAGTTTAACTGGTAAAAACATTCTCCTTACTTTAAATTTTATATGCTAGTTTCTAAGTCACTAAAACATTTCTGGGAAAATTTTAAAATAAAATCTTAGGGACACTGTAAAGAGAGAGTTTCTGAGATTACTTAGGTCAAGCACGGCTGAACCCTCAGCAGAAGGGCATATGAAGTCGGTTATCTTTAACCAGGCTCAGAGAAAAGACTGAAGAAAAAGAACTACCTTTTTGCTGTCAAAAAAGAAAACAGACCATGGATATTCCAAAACAGTTAACTGGTATCCTGGATAACATTCCTTTCTGGCAAACCTGTGGTCCTTATCTAACACGCAGTCTTCCATCCTGTTTGGATTTGTCAGTGCTGTCAGGTCAACATGCAAGATTCATCAAAACAGCCTGACCTCATTAGGAACCTGGTTCTGTGGGAAATAACCAGAGCTAGCTCCTCCACCACTCACCACCCTTCTCCTTGTAGAGGGAGGGAGGAAAGGAAAGACAGAAAAAATCAGAAAGAAGAAGAGAAAAAGGCACAATGACAGACGCTGCCTTATTCTGAGATACAAAAAGGGCAGTCAATAGTGAAGAGAAGGAACGTGAAACACGGTAACTGGCAAGAACATTTTCTACGTGCTCTGCACTGGCTGCTTAACTAAGCTGTCCTCATAAACAGTTTCAGCATTCAGCCAACAGTCCTGACTCCAGTCTGTATAAATCTATTTCTGAAAATGCTCTTTAGGTCTTCAGGACATCTCTCTCCTACAAGAGACGCAAGGGCCCACTTTCCCCACGGAGACAAAAGACCCTTGGAATGAGAAATAAAGTGGTGTACACTACCTCAATTATCTTATTTAAGCCTCAAGGATCTTATTATGTTCATTTTACAGATAAGAAAACTGAGATTCTAGACAAAGGCTACATAGTTAGTTCATATGAGGATCGGAATCCATACTTAAAGAGTGTCTGTCTCCAAAACTCTGTTCTTTATATTCCAGTTGAAGGCTTTGAAAGCTGAAACAGTCCTGGTAAGCTTGTATCCTTCTGCTCCTTGGAAAAAACATGTTCGGAGAAGTGGAGTAAAGGAATTATTTTTGAGTACACATTACAAATTGATACAGGATAATGACTTACAGTATGAAATGTATTAGATCTATCTTCAAGATTTTCTTAAACATGTCCTTTATTATATGACCTCATTTTTCCATTTGGCCTAGGCTGTCCCAGGCTGCTTTTTATTTTTCACTTCTTCATTCTATTTCCTAACTAAGCTATAGGCGTCCCAAAGGCAGTGCCTATCATGGGGCACTGTAAACAGTAGGTTCTGGTTAATTTACCTGGTGTTCTGGTAAGGCACTCGACTGTCCACCAACCAAACTGCCGGGTAAGCACTTCCCTGAGCCAGTGGTACAACCACCTTCCTTTCACTTACCATGGAGAACCAATTTAGGACAAGAGATAATCAAGAGCCCTACCAAAAAATACTCACATCTATCAATGGCTACGATTACAGAATACTGATAACCAGGTAAACACTTCAGCATTAGAGTTGTAAAAGAATCCCAAGGAAAGGGCTTGCAGTGTTCTGTCATATTGGAACTGCAATTTTATTCATAAAAATGAGTTCTCAATGCACTGACTTTCCTATGGAGTTTAGAAAGAACCTGTGATGGGTGCTGAGTTTCTTGGAGAACAGAATGTTTCATTTTGCTCTAATTCATTCTATTACTGAATTATACTTTGATGTATTGGTCTTGACAAGTGCTTCATGCTGATTGTATTGTGTATGATAGTATAATCACTCCCCATGCATTTCCCACTGGCTGGCTGATTAATGCAACAGATTACCTGCAGCACTGATGGCAAGGGGGAATCGTTGCCCTCTGTACTCTAAACTGTTTGTATCTCAGTGTGCGTGTGTGTGTGTGTGTTCATGCATACACAGGCACCCATGAAGATCCACCTGCACATGGGCAGAGAAGGTGGGATAAACCAGGAGAAGGGTAGGAAAAGAAGGCTGAGGACATGGTGAGGATTAATGCCTTTCAAAAAATCACTGTTTTCAGTACAACAAAAACACTCACTTCTTAAGGCTCCTAAATAGGTGTCTAGTATTACACTTCAATTACTCATTCAGTTTTTTATTCACAAATATTTACTGAGCACCAACTATATGCCAGGCACATTTTTTTCACCTTTACAGGAAAACTAAGTTAAAAAAAAAGTGTCACTTTCAGTGTTCTAATTAGTGGGCAAGAAGGGAAAAACGAGGTGAGAATATCACACGGACACTAATACAGGGATGAAAAAGGATGGCTATGTTTAGTTTAAATGCCCAATAAAGACAGCAACTGACAACACGATTATTAACTACTGTGAGTGGTTTAATGGTTTCAAAACAAACAAACAAAAACTTCTCAGATTACTTGTGCTACATAGGACCCTAATGTTTAGCAAAGAGCATCTTCTGTGTATGATCAATATCTGAGAAGAGGTTCTGGATATATTAATCTCATCTTTAAATGTGTGAGAGTGTGTGTGTGTGGATCAGACTTCTGTGCTCTCAGCAGCACTATGAAAACATTCCTCCTAACAGGATATTCTCCCAGTTCCAAGCTTCTATCTCACCCAAGTGCCCCGCTTAGGCTCCTCTCATCCAACCCCCAGCTCTGCTTATCCACAAAGGAAGACTGTGGCTTCCGACCGAAGCCATTTCAAGGCTTCAGTCTATCTGATTCCCAATTTATAAATGATTCTCACTCTCTCCTCCAGACGTGCTAAAGTGAAATTTTGAAATTTACTATAATACCCCAAAATGAAAGGGGCTGGGAAGTACAACACAGGGCCAGAGGGGTCCAGCTGGTCGAAACTGAGAATCACAGAGATTTGGATCTCTACTTCAAAGGCTGCTTCTGCAAGAGAAAGCACAGAATTGGGTGAGTTAGCTACATTTTGGACAACCACTATCACTACTCATGGTTACTGGTCTCCAGATCAGAGCCTGAGAAAACAGCCCCACAAACAGTTACTAACTCACCCAGGCAATTTAATGTCAGGAGATACCCATATTTTATTGTAGTTTTCTTATTTCAATTTGGAATTTTTAAATAAAACAATGTTACGCAATTATCAGACAAACTTACAGCAGCCTCACAAAAATCCGTCTGCTGCAAATCATTTACCAGCCTGCCTTCCCCCTAAAATACGTAAGAGAAAGTTATTTATATAAGTAAAAAAGTCATTCTTTGGTACACCTCTAAGAAGAGTGGCTATTTAAAAGCCTACTGAAGACAGTAACTATCAAACATGCATTTTAATCTCAGAATCCTATGTTCTAGAGAAATCTTAATGGAAAGCCTAGTGTGGAAAGTGGTGAAAGCCCCTCTGCTGGGATTGGGAAGGACCTGCCTCTTGCCATCCGCTCTCTCCTCCTCCCCTCCCACTCCGGGGCTCTGGGAGGCACGTCTGAACACCTCCTGTCCAAGGGACAACCATTAATTATTCCCTTGCTTCTCCTCCCCCTCATTAACCTATCTCAGCTTAAATTAACTCTGATAACATTTGTGAAGCACCTTGCTGGTGCCGCACAGACACAGAACAGCCCAAGTGGCCGCGCCATCCTCCCTTGGCTTCCACTTCTTCCGTTCCAGCTCCTGGCATCCCTGATTCCTCCTGAAGCCCCTGGGAATCTCAGATGGCTTACAATGAGGCTTCTCAGACCTCGATAATTTTCCTATGCTGCCACTTCAAGGTAAGAAATGGTGAAAGGAAATTACCCTCCACCTGTCTTTCTTCATTTTCTCTCACTCCCCCTACACTCGACCGTGATGGTACTCTAGAGACCCGCAATCTAGCAAGGAGAGTGCCCCAGCAAAACTTCCCTTTGGTGGCAGTTTCTTGAGGGCAAGTGCGATACTGACTCTTGAGAAGTGGGAAAAGTAAGGAGAGAACTTTTCGAAAATTGTTGTGAGGAAGAAAAGGACACATTATACCAATGCTCTGACATTCCCATTAGACACTAATGTGAGAAAAGTATCTACTACCAACGTGTTCCTGCTATAAACCAGAAGACAGCATAAAAGAAAATAACTGGAACCCATTCTTGGCACAAATAATGCTTCCTGCAGACTCGATCCGTAATGTAGAATACTGAACTGTACCACAATGAATCATAAGGCATCTTAACTCCTAGTCAAAGCCCCATGGTCTATATTTAGAATACAGTTTTAGAAAAATACACAAGGGGTGATCCCCAAGTGTTGTTACAAATTATCCAACTGTGCACCTAAATAACTCAGACAATGAATATCATTCAAAACTTCCAATTGGTTAGATAATAGGAGCAAATGATCTGTAAAGATCTCTTTTAATCCTGAGAATCTGCTATTTTCTATTAATATGTATTTAACAATCTTTCCCTTTATTTCCACTCTCTCCCATACAGGGCACTGAATGGGTAACTGAACCCCAGCAGCCGCAGTCAAGAGAAGGACGGTTGACAGAACTACACAGGAAGTATTTCTCAGGTTCGCTCCCTATACAGAAATAGCATTCTCTCTTTTGATTAACTTCTGACCCAAACTAGAAATTACTCTGCCTACCTAAAGAAGCAAAGAATAAACCCCTCTTCCCATCGCCACAGCAGAGCAGGGCCCAGAGGCCCCAGACCCAAGAACACAGAGGTCTCAGTTTTAAGAGACAGAAAGCAGTAGGACCACACAACAGAAAGAAACCAGGCCCCGGGTAATGAGGACCCAGCAGCAGACAGGCATTCTGCGAACAGCACTGGAGGGAAGCACAGCCTCCTTAGCAACACAATTGACAAAGCCTCCGCATTGAGAGGGAGCTCTGAATTATGAGGGGGAAAGCAGAGACTGAGACAGGAGCGCACAACCCCATTTTGAGCAGGACGACCCAGCCTGTGTGCGGCAGGGGTCTGCAGAGCCTACAGATCACACGAGGTAAACAAGTGTTAACACCATGTTATCATTAGGGCCTGGTATAGGCCACGACAAAGACAGTGACCTAAGGGTCTTCACCAGCTCCTCAGCAAAGGGGACTGGAAAAGGAGATCAAAATGTCACTGGATGCCCTCTGCAGTATGTACTATCTGTATCTTACGATAAGTAAAGTGTATTATATAATACAGTTCTCAACAGCATGTATTCGGCTACTCCACATTGCTGTGTCTGTTTTTCAGAGTCTGAAGTTAGAGTCCCTGTAAACACAGATGGGCAACTAGACCAGGTAAGCCCTGCCGACTGCTGCAATCAGGACTGTGGGACACGGGTGGGCAGACCAGGCCAGGCGGCTTTTACAGAGTTTATTGCCATCTAGGTGAGGTTCACTTTGCCCCTGCTCTGCTCTGAGTGCAGGGACGGACTGACAGAGAGGCGTAGTACAGTCTTTGAAAATAAGCTGAGGGTGGTATCTAGTTTGGGGGTTAAGTCTCTGAAATCACTGACACCGGGGATCAAATTCTTGCTCTGCTGCTGTGACCTCAGGCCACCTAGCCTCTGTAAGCCTCAGTTTGCTCAGCTGCAAAATTAGGGCTAATAACTGTACCTATCTCACTGGGTTAAGAATTAAATACAATAACGCACGCATTAAGTGCTGAGCAGAGTGCCTGATAAGCGTTGGCATCTGTGTTATCTTTAGTAGGGAAGAAAACAAAGCAAAAGTCTAGATCCTATGATGTCTACCTTCTCTCCCTCTCCTCCCTTTAAAGTCAAGTAACAATGAGAAGCAACAAGGTTGGATTGAAAATCTTAAGACAACTTTTTTGATAATGAATTTGATGTCTTTATATACTTCCCCACTGAGCTCATCCCTGTCTTTGGGCATGTTATTCCTTCTTTCTGAAGTATTCTCACTACTTCTTCCCTACAACTCACCTCCATGAATGTCTTGTAAAACCATGTTAAATTCAGTCTGCACAAATATTTGTACTAATATGTGAATAAATTACCCTATCAAAGTGGTCCTCAGTTCATTCATGCCTGTTCTCATTTCTCACGTCTGCCGATGGCTACATCTCTCTACTCCCTTTGTACCATCATCAAGAGCAAAATCAAACATTTAATACATCTATTCCTCTGGATATAGCAAGCGCTTAATACATACTGGTAGAGAAACCACACCAAGACTTCTGGAAACAAGGGTTAACAAGAAGGCACTGGAGCAGTGTGAGTGGTAAAGCTGTGGTCTCCTTGTGCCCCAGAAGACACATTAGTGGGTGACAAGCACTCTCTGACACGCAGTTCACTAGGCTTACATTCTACACTTACAGCTCCGTGGAAGATTCCTGGTTCGTACTGACATCTTTTTGCTGCAAGGGGGCTCTGGGAATTGCTGTTTTCTCCACAGCAGTAGCAAAGGGGTACCTACTTATATGGCAACCCACATTGGAATGCTTTCTGGTTCTCAATGAGAAGCAGTTATTCTTTAGCCATTCACTAACCACCAACTTCAACACGTGGAAAGCTTGAGTCTAAATTTACCAAAAAAAACTAAGTAAGGGGCTCAAAACAGTGGAAGGAATTACTAAGCCTATTGCTTTCTGAGATGTAAGAAGGCATTTCCCAGAAATTTCTTCACAACTACCTCCAAAGCAGAACCTTTAGAATCTTATTTCTGGCTGTGCACAAAGGCCCTGTAAATTACCTAGAATATCATTTTGAATATGTGACTTAAGCATATATTTTCTTCCTTATTCAAGAACAATGTGGGTGGGTGCAGAAGAGGCCCACAGAGATAACTGCTTGTATTTGAGATGGTAGATGGGATAGCATTCTGGGTCCATAGAGCAGGTAATTTTTAGTATTTTGCAATAAATGTGATCCCAATGGGTGGGCTAAGTTCTCTACTGCTGAACACAGATTTATCCTGATTCCACATGCCCTGAATCTGTATATCCACTCAATCTATCTAGCATACTACCAAGGAATATTATAGCTGTTGCTTAATAACAGTTTTCAAACCAACCTTACAATGAAATTCAAACTGGAAAGAAATATCTAAGTAAGGCTATTTCTGCTTACACAGAGTTAGGTACCCAGATCAGAAGCTTTGAGAAGAACTCTTGAGAGATACCATCTCGTTCCTGTGAAGTGAGCAAGCACAGCTCAGAGCAGCAAGGTTCTTGCAACAGCAGCCCATCCTCCCATCCTCCCCCTACGAAACAGGGTTTACACGCTAGGAAGCAAAACACATGACTCAGCTCAGAAAGGTAAGTGTTTAAAATCGGGGGTGGAGGGGGAACGACACATATTATGTAATGCTTGAAAATGAAAATTTAAGATTTTTTTTTCCCTGTGACAAACTGTAATTAAATCTTATTTAACTGTTTCCTCTAATGACATCCATTTTAATTAGGTTTTAATAGACTGGCAGCCACAACCTATAGTTTTATGAAGCAAAGTAAAATTACAGTCTAGGAAGACATTTAAGGAAAGAGACCCATCAACATAGATGAGAGGTGACAATATATCCCTCATCCCTAAAGACCCTCACAGTAATTAAGTGTGCTGAGCAGACAGCCATTAGGGCTAACAGTAGGTGTGCTCACCACCAATCTGCGCTGGGTTTTTCTTTGAAATCTAAGGGTTATTTCTGTGATCTGCTTTCCAGAAAATTTGCATGTCACGGAGTAAAGAACACAATTGAAGAGGTCTGCATTCTACAGCTCTACTAAACAGGCAGCCTCTACTGAAGCGGCAGCCTCTACCACTGCAATGGGCTTTCTGTCTTAAGATTTTAACATATACATTTTCTTATAGCAAATCATGATACAACACGCATCTTGAGGAGACTGCCATATGTTTGAGAAAATGAACATCACGTAGATGCAAAATTAATATCTGAAAAACTCACTCAAGATACAGGATAAATGTATCTGCCAAAGAGATGCACTAAACAGGATCTTAGTAACATGCATCTGTACGTACTTCATATTACATGATGAAAATCAGGGAGTAAATATCACAGAAATTATCTCAGACCAAATGAATATCACAGGCACTTAGTTTAGAAAAGAAGAACTAAGCATTATCATCTCTTTGTCAGCCAGAGGATGCGGGAAAGAAACTGGGCCTGTGGCTACCTCAAATAAGTTTGCACATGTTTATTTGAAAGAGACAAAGTTAAATGAATATTTGTTATTTTTAATACTAATTTTGAAACATCAACCCTTAAATTTTAATAAATCCTACATATTCAGAAAACCTTGGGGAGGGGGATATCTGATCCTACCCAAAAAGTAAAATTTTGTCATCTGGCTGACAATCTGATGCCTCCAAATCCCTCTGCCAAGAAGCGGTTACTAGGCTGAGAGACGCTTACTCGTAGGCTTCCATCAGATTAAGGCTTTCCTGCCAGGAATCTTTTTTTTTCCTGGTGTATTGGCCATCGCCAGAAATGGACCCATTGAATCCACCGGTGCTAAGGAGTTAAGCATCTGAGATTTAATTTAACAGTTTCAGCTTTATTAAGCTGTCACAGAGCGGCCCCACTTTGATAACAGTAGCTGCTCCAATTATGGCTTGGTTTAGGGTTGACAAGTATAATGATTCATTCGTGGCACATGAGAAGCAATAAAAGGTTGTTTTGCATTACAGCTTTAAAAATGTGGGCACTTTTTTCATTTAATTTGTCACTTAGCTTTTGCTAAGAGGACATTTAAATTGCAGTAAAAGGCAAATGGGGCTTTTAGTTTAAATGTAATCCCCATATTTAAATGATCTGTAATGGCGCAGTGTTGGAGTGGGAACACTATTGTCTCACAGTGGGTCCTGATGGTGACATGTGACATTTGTATTCAGGTCCTGTATTATCCATGTGGCTAAAGGGCTTCCAATTTCATTTCACAGCCAGAAGCCTGCAGAAAACACCAATTAACTTGCAGATCCCATTTGCCGACAAAACTCAGCCTCTTCTCAATGTCTGGCATCTGGCAGTGCTCAGCATTTAATTCCAAAGCAGAGCCTTGAAGCAATGTGAGCCCTGTGCAGGGGCACAAAGTCAAATTCCCCTATTTTATTAAGAAGCAAAATCCTTTCCTTTTGTAGTCCAGAAGCAACTTTTAGTTAATTTTTGGGTGAATGAATATTAAGATGTAATAGCTATTGTTACTTCTGCATGGGATTCTTCACAGAACTTAGACCCCATTAAATGGAAAGTGACCTCTGCTTGACATCAGAGTACATAGGAGAATTTACAGCAGTCTAGTAATAATTGGGTCGGGGAGATTTGTGGGGGGAAAAAAACAAAAAGCAGAACCACGAGACAAGAAGATGTATTATTCCTCCTGGACTGAAACCAAAGAACTTGTATAAAGCCTGGTCCATAATTAGAAAGTAGTCCATCAGAGGGTATAACTGGAATCAGCTGGTGGAAACTTCCACCTAATGAGAATTTATACTTTTTTTTAGGAAGATTAGCCCTAAGCTAACTGCTGCCAACCCTCCTCTTTTTGCTGAGGAAAGACTGGCCCTGAGCTAACATCATGCCCATGTTCCTGTACTTTACATGTGGGATGCCTGCTACAATATGGCTTGCCAAGAGATGCCATTTCCACACCCGGAATCCGAACCAGCAAATCCCGGGCTGCCGAAGCAGAACGTGTGTACTTCACCACTGCGCCACCAGGCTGGCCCCAGAATTTATACTTTCAATTAAGGGTCGTGGTTACATAACTTTCAAAACTAACCTGGAAAAGTGAGATGTGACTAATGAATTAAATGTGAACACCGCAAATTTTGTTTGACTGTATCACTTGTACTTTTTTATGGTAACCAAAAAATTTTCTTCCTAATTAGTTATTTGTAATTCTAAGTTTCTCTAAAACACCAAAGCTCTTTAAATTTTATTTACTTAATGTTAATCCAATAATTTTTCCTTAAATGATTTCCTTCATTATGGTTTTTTTAATGCTAGTCCTTCTTACTATCATAAACCAACTAGTCAATTTAACATTTACTGGACAGTTACAAAAGTGAGGAAGGCTTACTTGGAAAAGTAAACCACTCATTGCTCTAGAAAAATATTTGTTTAAACCATGCATTACCCTTGTGTTCTCCAACCACTGTTTTGTGCCCCCAAACATCCTTTCAATACATGGAAACTATCTACTGTAGTCACAGATTGGTTTAAATTTTGATTGGGGAAAAGACCACCAACCATTATTTCAGGTGACCCAAGGAAAGTATCAAGATTAAGTTGTTACAAGATAATTAATAAAAATACCAGGGGAAAAGGTCAACAAATATTTAACAGTTGGCAAGTAGCAGACATACATGTTAAAAAAACAAACAAAACAAGAATTGCCATCCACAGCCTAGCTCCTCAACACACATCCTGTTAATGGGAAAAATGGACCTCTGATGTCCAGTTCTTTACCAACTTGCCACATAACCTTAGGTCACATAATGTCATCTTGTGGAAGTCTCCTAACCTCCCCAGACTTCAGTTTCTTTATCTGTAAAACAATTCATCTCAAAGGTCCCTTCCAATTATTAGGACCATGTAGTATCTCCAAGGACAACAGTTTCTCTTGGTCTAGACTTGACATGGGATCAATCAGCAGGATGTGGTCCATCATTAGCCAGGAAGAAGAGAGAAAGTGAAGGTATGAAGAATTCTACTATTCAATGTCACTGAAACTAGGATCTTCTCGTAAATACATCCAGAACATAAAATTAATACAGGCACTAACATGATATTTGTCAAAAATTCCCTTTGTCACATACAGATTTCTTAATAGAAAGACAAGATAAAAAATACAGTATTCATTAATTCCCTAGCAATGAGCACTGGGTAACAAGAGTCATCCCCCAAAATTTCCCGGTGAACATGACTAGTGAATTTCTTATTTTTTAAACCACCTGCTACATTTCTATCTTTACTACCAGGGATTTGGAAGCAATAACAATTAGAGTTTGCCGTATCTTTTCCATTCTGACGATCAACTGTTCATCTAAGTTCTAAGTTTGTAACGGTCAAAAATAAAATGAACGTTCAAGCTACTTTTGATACTTTTAATGTAGGCGAAAGCAGAAAACTGTTAAATTTTAGCTTAATTGGCTACAGCATTATTCTAGAGATACGTAATCAGCTCGATCATACAAAATACCTATTTTAAAATAATATAGCCTTTTTTCCCCCAAAATTTAAAGCCAGATCCCTGTGCTGGCTTTCCTCAAGATCAGACAATTTCCCTCAAACCCTGCCAAGATCGTTTCGTGCAAATGCCAGCCCACGTCCTCATTCTCCCTGTTCTTCTAACTAGTATAGACTGGCACAAGTGTATATATGAGCAGCCATCTCTCCAGCAATACTTTGACGTGCTTTTTAAACATTCAATCATGGTCTTTATCCATACACAACTCAATAGCAGTCGTCAGGAAATGGATATTTACCCAGCTCATCCCAGAGCTGCCGATATTTGTCAGTCATCGCAGTGCCTTGTTGCCTCCAAAGGGACAGACGAGGGTCAGCCATGAATTGCTCTGTTATCAACGTCAACATGCGGGCCCCATTAGAGTCCCTCATCTTCAACATCTCCCGCACCTAGTGGGGAAAAAACAGACCTTGAGAAAAATGTTCAGCAACGAACAGCAATACAAGAGACAGATCACTTTTCTTTATTTGGAGGGGCAGTTAAGTCTTGTACCAGCCCTCTTAACCAAACGAAAGTTGATAAAAACTGGTCACTATGCTAAATGGCAATTTAATCAGAAAATTGATTGTTAATTTTTTTAAATTATGTTTTAGAATCCACACAAGGAAAAGAAATTTAGCTGACTTCTCAATTCTGAAAAAAATCTTTTTGCCAGCATACAGAAGAACAATACCAAAATAAACAGGACAAATCATCTGGCACCTTCCTGACTCTCCAACTGATGGACCTTACCACCAGAGTGGCAGAGCCTCAAGGAGTCTACTGAGAACTCTTTTAGAGATCTAAACTGATCTGATAACGTTGACAATAACAGAATCTGTCCTTCAGTTTTTTAAAAACAACTTTATTGAGACATAATTCACATACCATACAATTCACCAATTTAAACTATACAATTCAATGGTTTTTAGTATATTCACAGAGTTGTGCAAGTCCTTCAGTTAAAAGTAAATTAGCAATATCATAAGTTCTCTCTCACCAAAGTCTTCCTAATATAAAGAGCAGCAGCACGCTTCTATTCAGTAGAGTGGGACTGTTTTTGCCCTGGTAAGAGGAAACGGACAGGGCTGGTGTAGGTTCAAAAACTCTCTCGCACTAAATGAGCAATCCATGAAGCAGAATCATAACCACTGACCTAAGAAATTAACTCAGCCTCTCAAGCTGGAACCTCAAGCTCTGTCCATTACTCTCGCGCTACACTTCCCAAATAAAAGAAACGAAGAAAAGAAACCAAGGGTAAGTCTCTCTACAGGAAACCCTAAATGAATGCATCTATTCCAAAACTGTGTATGGCTCTGTGTTCAACAAATAAGAACCCCAGCTGAACACGGGCTCTCCCTGAAGGGAATTACTGGAGCACGGTCATACAGGAGAAAACGAGGAGGTGGGGGTGCTTTCAGTGAAGATTCTCTCCATGTGAAAGGTAAATGAAGGAGGAAATGACCAGCCCAAACCTTGAGATTAAGAGATCCTGCCTCAGGCCTGTACCCTGACAAGCAATGGAATCTCCTCACAGGGTGCAGACTTTGAGCCTTGCACAAAACTCAAAAGCACTTCTACACTAGTTGTACTTTCAGTAGGATTTATTTTAGTCATCTTAAAAAGGAGTTTATTCCCAATATGGAAGCACTAAAAAGTCATAAACAGATGAAGACTGGGAGAAAGAAAAGGAGTTGCTATTTATTGGACATTGTGCTACAAGAGTTTTACATTTATACTTACCATTGAATCTTCACAACAACCGTATCAAGTAAACCAGATTATAATCCCCATCTTATGAATTATAAAATCATGCCTGAGAGAAGTGAAGCAACTTGCTCAAAGGACAAGAGGAATAGCTGGGAGCAGAACCCAGATCTGTCTTAACTCTAAAAGGTACATCATTTCCAAAATTAGATGTTGCTATTACTTCATACGGCATATACAATGTGTATATCATGTATAGGGATAAAAATAGCAACTGCAGGCCAGCCTAACAGCTCTTTCCCATTGCTTCCATTAGGCCACAGTATACTCTTTGCTGACATTAGAATCTAGAACATACTTCCTACGTGTCTAAATACACCAAATCTTTGAGATTGCCACTATATCATGGATTTGATTTAATGTTTATTTTCCTGGCAAATTTCTATCCTATTCTCAGTTAGCAACAGCAATGAAAATAAACCCTTTATTCTTAAGCATATAAACCAGAACTATTTACCAACACTCAAGTACATGTACACCCTAATGGTAATTAATTTTCAGACTGGTTACTCTGAGGCATTACAAGAGTGTGAAGTGCCTGTGAATTGCTGAAGAGTGATTAAATCATGTGTGAAGTAGTTTTAGAGTTAAATGTATTTTATTGTAATCTAATGCTTGGAAAACTGGCATTCTATGGATGGTATATGGGATAAATCTCTATTAAGAGGGTATTTATTAATCAGAACACACTATTTTCTGGCTATAACCGGGAACAGAGTTTACTCTAATTCTTCTAGGAACAGTTGTCTGTTTCCTTAAAATGAATTTGAATAAATTACCCATAATGATGCTGTACTCCCAATGAGAAGGCATTGATTTAATATTATTAAAAAAGCATTTTATCCAGTATTTAGAATTGCGTTTATGGTACTAAAAGTTCTGTATAAAGCAAGAGACACAGCTTCTGCTCACACAGAACTTATAACAATAATTTGTTTCTAAGGCCATCAAAGTTGGTGATAAAAATTAACATTTACCAAGGCCCAACTACATGTTAGACATCATTATTATTTAACACCATGACCACAACAACTTGGGGAGATGGGCTATTGTTAGGCAACTCTATGGATGAAGAAACCGACTTAAATAACTGGCCAATGTTCACACACTTAACATTTAGAACTTAGATTAAACCCAGGTCTGTATAACTCTAAATTCTATGCTTTTGCAACCAATTTAAAGATACTGACATTATTAAACTAAACATATAAAGCACATTTTAAGGTCTGTATTCAAAGTTATGCTCTACTTTGGAAAATTAACTAGAAAAAGAAAAAACTTGAAAAGATGGCATTTTAAATAACATTAAGATATTTATTTTGTTTGCAGTATTGAAAGGTTTTTCAAAATTGTACAAATTGTCACCATTTTATTAATAGGAACTGAGAGACAAAGATGTTCCATATCTTGTCAAAGGACGTCTAAGCAAATTAATGCTTACATTACAACACAGAAGTTTCTAATTGGTTGATTAACTTAGACTCTATTCTTTAAAAAAAATTAAATTAAAAAAAGCCTTTATCCTATTGTAAACATGATCATATATAGATACTTCCTATATATGTATATATTTAGAATATTTCTTTAAAAATAAACAATCATACCTTTGCAAAGAGCAAATTAAGCTGCTTCCCTGATCCGTGGTACCCGCCCTGGGAAAGGAACAGTTTAACCTGTTCTTGAACCTGCTCTTCATCTAAGTGCCAGCAGTTTTCATCATCTATACTAGCACCTGCTGTTGGATCAGGAGCACCTAGAAATAGAAAGAAAAAATAACACATATGCTAGATAAAAAGTCTGTGCTAAAGGGCTCTGATAATAAACCTGAAAAGTGTTAAGATTCTGTACTTTTTCCTAAACACTTTTGAATCCAATCTCAATTATATATACAGATTTATAACTGAAAATAAATACAAGAATCCTTCTTTTATTTCCAGGAATTTCCTGACTTGCGCTAAGCCAAAATGCAGATTACTTCAGAACTGAGATATTTCCATTTTTTAAGATCAGTGACTATCCCTCTGGAGATGAGTTTACAGGTTCTCTAAAGAATTTAAAAAAAAAAATCACAAAAATGTCTCGTAAATACGTGATGTTTATAAAGCTCTACTGTGTAGGCCATGTTAGGAAAATGTGTTTCAAAGACATTAGAAAAATATGAAACCAAATAAACTCAACAGAGTATTTCTCTCTTATTATGTTAATATAAGAAACTTTTCACCATTACCTGCTGCTATATAAACTACATGCTGACATAAGTCTTTAGTTGCAGAAAACCAAAGATTAAAAAGGGAAATCAAGCCACATGGGAACAGGCAGTGCAGCTGTTGTACTAAACCAGGTTGTAGTATCACCTTGCCAAACTGCATAAATATTTTATTGCTGAAGTACACACAAAAGGTAACGGCGATGTAATAAGCCCTGTGTGGAGACTACCTTAGAAATTAAAAAGTTATCCAGATATTTAGGCAGGTAAAAATTGCCTCATTTTTAATTAAGAAAAGAAAACAAAATGGTATTTAAGGCCTAAGATTCATGAGTAACTCAGAAAAATTTAAATCTAAAAACCTTTCATCAATCTCCTTATCAACACTTTGAAAAAAAAATACATCTGTAGGTGTGGTTTTACATTACCTTTCTTATAATGATCTAACACAGACTCAATTGGCCAAGAGAATGATCAATGACATCTGCTTAGAACCAGGGTCCACTAGTCCCTAAGAGGAAGGCAGTGGGTCTGTGAACCTCCCTGAGAAGGGAAACATTCATTCATTCATCATTCAGCCAGCATATTTACTGAGTGCCTGACTCAGGGCCAGCCCCTACGCTAGACTTGGGGATGTGACAGCATACAAAATCGACAGGAATCCTGTCTTCAAAGAACCTACCATCTAGTTCAATGGCTTTCAAATTTTTTTGATCAAGACCCACAATAAGAAACACAATTTACACCACGCCCAATACACCTGTGTATCTGTGTATCTGGGTGCTTATGTGATCACATCTACCTATTTAGTAATCTGAAGCAAAAGTATGATGACAAAACAGCCTTACTCTAAGTGAAGAAGTCTGATATTTTCTATTCTATTTCATTTCCTAAAAGGGGCTTATCAATTTTTTAACTGATTTCATAACCCATAATGGGCTGCAACCCACTATTTGAGAAACACTGTTTTAAGTATATAAGATAAAGATCAATCTAATAATCAAACACATAAAAATACAGCAATAAATGGTAATAACTGCTCAAAGAAGAGGACAAGGTGCCAGGAGAGACTGTATCAAAGAACTCTGACTTGGCCTTGGATTGCCAGGGTAAGCATACCTCAAGGACCCGAAATTTGAGCTGAGATCTGCCTTAAGTGGATGAGAAATTAACTAAAGGCAGGAAAAGGAACGAACGCGTCTGCATGTGAGACAGAGCTTATGCAGAGGTCTCAGGCAGGAAGGAACATGGTGCATGGAGGAAATAAAAGATAGTTCCACGCCCACACAGCTCAAAAGTAGAGAATGAGAAGAGCAATACAAGACAACTCTGGAGAACAGAAGAAGCACCAAACCCTGAGAGCCCTGGCAAGTGAGGAGCTTAATTTTTTTCCCTAAGAGTAATGACTGGGAATTCATAACAAGGTTAACCAAAGTAGAAGAATGGAAAACTCTAGACAGTCAAAGATGTTTTGTCCTGAAGTGCATCCATTTCAACGTTCCTACCATGGAATACTATGCAGCCATAAAAATACATGTGGAGAGCCTCCATGTACTATAATGGAGAAGATAGCCAAGATACACTGCTGACTGAAAAAAATAAAGGTGAAGAAAAGTACATATAGTGTACCACTTCTTACGTAAGTAACAAAGTTTAAAAAAGAGCTTATGTCTTAGTATTTCTTTATATATGCATACAATATCTTGGAAGGATGTTCAGAATGAGTAACCTAGTTACATAAGGGAAGGAGGCTCTTCACTGAATACCTTTTCATACTGTTACAATTTTGGAACCACATGAAAGTATTTATGTATCTAAAAAAAATCTCTAAAGTGTGGAGGATGGACTGGGAAGCAAAAATATGTAAGAGGAGAACAGTGAGGATGATTTTTGATGATGTGTACAAAGGATAATGATGGTAGTTTGAAAAACAGCCATGAGGACAGAAATGGAGAATCTGACAGTAATTTAGGAAATAAAAGCAACAGGACCTGGTAAAGAAGTGGATATGTGAGGTATGGGAGATCAAGAGGTTGAGAGAGGGGCCAGCCCCGTGGCCGAGTGGTTAAGTTCACATGCTCTGCTACAGCAGCCCAGGGTTTCTCTGGTTCAGATCCTGGGCGCGGACATGGTACCTCTCATCAGGCGACGCTGAGGCGGCATCCCACGTACTACAACTAGAAGGACACCTCCCACCACAACAAAAATATATAACTATATACTGCGGGGATTTGGGGAGAAAAAGCAGAAAGAAAAAAAAAGAAGATTGGCAACAGTTGTTAACTCAGGTGCCAATCGTTGAAAAAAAAAAAAAAAAGGTTGAGAGAGAGATGGGTTCCTGAAAACAACACAACTAGATGAGATACTGGACAAATGACTGACACACAGACCACCACAGCCAGGACCAGGTTTGGGGGTGGGAGGGGCAGCTCTTAGGTCACAAGTTCAGTTTCAGATGTGGTGAATTTGAAGGACCTTTGACACAACCAAGAAGAGGGGCGAGGGTTTCAAGTAGGGAGCTGGATAAACTATGGGAGGCACTATGGGGTAAGAAGAGCACCTAAGACAGAGCCCTAAGGAAGGCCAACATTTAAAGGCTGGAAAAGATAACGAGCAAGGATGGTAACGGGAACGAGCGGCCTGTTGGGAAGAGCTGGAGAGATTGACTCTCTTCCAGCAGTAAAGGGGAGAAAGCTGTTCCAAGCAGGGACTAGGCAACAACGTAGATGTTTAAGCTCCCTGAGAGCAAGGATTATATCTGCCCTGCTCACCACTGCTTCCTAACACCTAGCCAGTGTTTGCCACTATCAGGCAATCAAGTATTAGGAGGAAGGGGGGAAAAGAGGAAGAGAGAAAGGTATGGATACATCCTCCCCTCCCCTGAGAAAAGGGTTCCTATCAAAAAGGAACCACCGTTAAAGCATCCTCTCCTACGTTATCTCATTATCTCCCCACAATGTCCCCTGGAGGTGAGTAGAGGTCATGATGCCCCTATACAGAAGGAGAAAGAGGTTCAGAGTGGTTATGACTTGTCCACAGCCGGACTGCCAAATCCAGTCTCCTGGTTCTCTCCCCTGCTGAAGAATAGATCCTAGAACTGAAGTTGCACCCTAGAGGCGTTAAGACAGGGGCTGTCAACCCTAAATCAAAGATAAATTTAAGGAAGGATACTAGGCTGTTTGCAGGCATGTCAGCACGCTTCTCTCGTATGGGAAGGTTTAAGGACACAGAATGTCGTGAAGAGTTAACTACAGGGGCTATATCTGCATTCTACAGGGATTCAGAGCCCCAAATTCAGCCAATTACCTCCATTCTAGCAAAGATACACACAGAGACAGACAGACAGAGACACACACACACACAAAAGCACAAAGACAGCTATAGATTCTTTACCTAAATGCATCAGAAGAGACTTTCCAAACAACCAAACGATAGGATCTCAACATTTATATTTAAGTTCTTCCCAATATCTTGCCAAAATCCTCCTGGGAAATCTGACAGGTCCCTCCTCTTTATCCTTTTCTTAAGGAAAACTCTGACAAGCTACTGATTATCCACTCCCACTGTTCCTTCTGATGAAGTGAGCTAAATAAATCTGGTTTCTATCCTCACAATAGTTCCTTCTCCCAATTTTTGTGATTTTAGTTGTTCTCTGCTGTTGGGCAGGACGTGCGTGGGCGCTGAATGTCCACAGTGTGGTGGAGGCATGCTACCCCTGGCTGCTCAGGTCAGAGTCCTGTGAGACTTGGAGTTTCCATTTGCCACAGAAATATCTAAATATTTTAAGTAGATCTGAATTTGGTTTGGGAAAAATTTCAGTCTTCTCTTTGCCTTAAAGTGGCAAAGGGGTTGACATTCAGATACTCTCCCCAAACTTCAGGATACACTCAACTCTTATTTTTTTCATATTAAGAGAGAGAAGTGCTAGAAAGAATATTCCAAGAATCACTTCCATTTGACTTGAATTACACAATGCATTTTTCCTTAAAATCTAATTGATTTAAAAACACTATCATACATTTTTTAAATATGGTAGATTTTTAAATTTATTTAATGGATCATTTAATTTACATATGTAGAGATTTTTGTTCTTGTCCAGCTGGGGAGATATCCAATAGCAAATGTATAAATACACGTTTCTCAAATTTTTAAGAAAATCAAGTTGCATTTGTTTTTGGTTGTGTTTTTTGTTTGTTTTGGTAAGCTAGTGTAAGAACTGATTGAGGGTATGGGGGAGGAAGGAGGCAGTGCAGAGAGAATATGGCCCACAGATAAAATCTGCCTGCAAATCATCGAATAAAGACTACACATGAGTTGAGAGGATGTGTGGGGTTCCTAATCCTGGATTTGAATTCGGGAGACTGAAGTTCTTGGCACAGTTTGGAAAAACCGTGTGTCCTCCAGCAAATCACTAAAGCTCCTCAGGCCTCCATTTCCTCAACCCTAAAATTCTATAATATAGGAATAAAAAGTTAGGTAACAAAAATTAGTAATTGTCTCATGTAGCTACGCAGAAAACAGCCTTACTTAGTTATAAGAATGCAAAGATAACTAGTTGATAAATAAAACATAAATAAATAAATAAATAAATAAATTTGCTCTAAACATAACTTAATATTTGAGGAATAACACACATATATATTATACATTACAAACCAGGAAATGAAACATGTACAACAATAACAATCCCCCTAAAAGAGTAAATCCAATTATTAAACTTTAAAGCGGAAGTTCAACTATTTCAATCCTAATATGTCTTAGTTACATGTACAAAGTATTGACTAAGCCTTGTATAAAATAAAGATGTGCAAAATTTGCTTCTACTTGTTAATGGCTGCCTATAATCAAAGACAAACCCCTCAGCATTTAGCTTTGAGAAAGGTGTGCACAGACAAACATAATTCACCTATTTGTAGGTTTGCTATTAGATGTTCCCCCAGTTGGGCAGGAATCAGAATCTGTGTATGTAAATGAAATGGTCCATTAAAGTGTTTTAAAACCTATCAAATTTATCCTTATTTATATTTATAATTACAAATGCTATAACTTTTACAACTGTATAATTAATCTTTGCGAGCATTTTACTACCAAAGCTTAATTCTTCAAAGTTTCAAGCCTTCAGGGAAAGTGAAATTATCTGCTGAAGAGAGTGAAAGTTTAACTGCCTCCCATTCCAGCTAGAGATGTGTGAATGCAAGTTCCCCTCCTATTTGGTTATGTAACACCACAGGAAGAGAGCAACGGGAAACTAACGGACATGAAGAACCACTGTCCATATCTCCCTTCCCATCTGCTACTTGATTTGGTTCTGATTTAATTTTGATCTATCCCAATATCAATACTCTCCCTTACCCCAGCAGTTCTCAAAATTAAGAGTATATCAAAATTTCTGAGGCACGTTGTGAAAAATAGATGCTTAGCCACCACTGCAGACCTACTGAATCAGAATCTTTGCCAGGGATAAAAATGGGGCAGGGGTGAGAGACACAATTCTATACTTGGAGATAAAGTTAAACATGGTGGCACATTCTGGATCTTCATACTGACAAGCATTCAGGGTCCTGCAGCAGCAAGCAGATGCTTCCCAGTGTACTGAAGGAAGCACATTTAAGACACACTGAATGAGCTATCTGTCTCATGTCACGGAAACAGTCGCTGTAAGCATTAGGCAACACCAAATAATTCTGCAAATTTTAAACTGAGCTATTCAGACACATTCACAACTGGCTTATGCTATGTTTGGTATGTGGAATTATCCACAGCTTTGTGTTCTAATGGGGAACTTAATGCTTTTTCTTCTCCTCTTAATGTGCTGGAAAACAAATTCAAACCAGCAAGAAGTGAAAGGCTTCTGAACTGTGACCCAACTGCTTTAGTAACACTGTTGTCAAACAATGCTTTAACCATTTATATTTATGTACTGGTGTTCTTTTTTGTTAAAATTAAATTGTCAAATTCAGTCTATGTGGGCAGAATGCAGGCAGCAGATGCCTACGTTGAAGAGGTGATTACTTCAGCTTCTTTGAGGGACCTATAGAAGAATGCCATCTCCTCCAGTTTTAGTGCCTGCTGAGAGCTAGGAAACACTGAGTCTGTGGCTTACAGGGGCACTGCTACATTTGTCTTAGAAGCTGAAGGCAAAATCTGACATCAACCATTGACACCGAGAGGGAAAAGGCAAGGCGGTAAATTTTGGGGATTCAGATTCAACAAAACTCTTTCTTTAGACAGGACAAGAACTACAAGACCGCTGAAAAATAATGTGCACTGAGGGGCCAGCCCCACGGCCGAGTGGTTAAGTTCATGCACTCCGCTTTGGCAGCTCAGGGTTTTGCCAGTTTGGATCCTGGGTGCGGACATGGCACTGCTCACCAAGCCATGCTGAGGCGGCGTCCCACACAGCACAACCATAAGGACCTACAACCAGAATATACAACTATGTACTGGGGGGATTTGGGGAGAAGAAGGAGGAAAAAAAAAGAGAGAAGATTGGCAACAGATGTTAGCTGAGGTGCCTATCTCTAAAAAATGAATAAATAAATAATGTGCATTGAATAAATATACATGAGAAAGCTGTAAGTTTTATTCTTAATAAAATTTTCATTTCAAGGTAGTGACTAATGCCTTCAGTTCAGTTTAGAATTTTGTGGTAGGTGAAACAGACAGATCCTCCATCACCTTCTCTTCTCAGTGGTCAATCCACGTAATTCTACTGCCCTGATTCAGCGTGGTGACCCTTCCAGGAGCTTTGAGAGGACAACCCATTTTCTTGATCATGGGGGCCAATGACAGAGGGAGCCCTGGCATGCAGCAGGCTCTGCTCCCTCAACAAGCCACCCTCCCTTCAGCTGGATGCCAAGGCAGCAAGAAGCACCGTCACCAGCACATACCTCAGAGAACTTGAATCGGCCCGCCAGGGTTTACGGCCCTCCACTATGATTTTCCTCTCATCTCACTTTATTACTCCTCTCTTATTATCAATTAATTTACTTCATAAGTTCAATAATATACTTATTCATGTACAGAAATAATCGCGTATTTTATACGAATAAAAAGCAATTAAGTATTTGTACATTCTCCAATGCTCATTAAAAAACGCCAAGTATAAACACAGAGTGCATAACAGTAAGTCTTTTTCCATTACTTAGCTAATAAATGTATTAACAACTACTTGGTACACAAATATAAATATTTAAATGCAAAGTTCTCATAAAGTCTCATTTTTACATAATCCAACTCTTCAGATTTATTAAAAGAGATCTATAATGTCGACAAGCTTCAAGAATGGTTTGCTCAAGCTATTTTAAAAGCTGTTTTTAAAAACCCGGTTCACAAATATTTTCCTCAACTATCTCCCACTGCCTGTAGAGACTCATGTCAATGGCTCCGTCACAATGATGGTGGTAACAGCAACCCATATTTCCTCCTTTAACCCTCCCGACCTTATGAAATTGGCACTATTTATTGTCCACATTTTACAAAGAAGAAAACTGAGGCCTGAAGAGATTCAGTGACTTGTCCCCAGTAACAGCTGGAAAGCAATGGGACCAGTATTCTAACTGAGGCTGTCGAACCTCTAAGCTCTTAGATGCTCTGAATAGTCTTACAGTGGAAGGATGAGAAGCCCATGTGTGGGGAGATGGGAATAATAAGCTCATCTGGCCCACATGGAGAGACTTAGGGTCAGTTAAAGGAGAGGGCTGGCGAGGAAACTGATTGTAGCTGGCAACAATCTTTTAAAAATTAGGTGAGTTGGGGTAGTATCAGAGACAACCATAGGGAGTGAGGGAAGGCAAGATTTGGATGTCAAAAGACAAAGGATGATGCGCACTGGGCTAAAAGTAACTTGGCTGTCTCCGTGTTACCCTAGCAAATTCCTGATGGGGTAGAGATGTGATTCCCCCAAATTAAGAGACATAAGTTCCAAGATTACTTCTCTTTTGCTAAAGTGAAATGTTTCTTGATGAGAAGGAAAAAATAGTATCACCTGTATATGATAGTAATTTAAAAAAAAAAAACATTTAAATCATATTACAGAAGCATCAAGTTTTAGTTAAAACTTAAAGGTGAAACTGGTAATTTTGGGAAGGAAATTCGGCAATAATTATAAAACTCAAAATGTATATACCACTTGTTCTGACATGTCTACTACTAAGAATCTACTATTCAGAAATACACGTACAAATTCATACACACACACACACACAGAGGATGGTCACAGCAACACTGCATACAGTACGAAAAGAATGGAAACAACTTCAAAATCATTCATTAGGTTGATGGTTAAATATATCCATACTATGAAATACTATACAACATTTAAAACAGTAAAAGGCCTATTGGCACTAACATAAAAAGATACTTATGATGTATTAAGGGAAAAAAAACTGCAGAAAAATGTTTTCTAAATTGTTTTTTAAAAAATTAAAAAAGTATGCATGAAGAAAACTGTCTCAAAGCATATAAAGCACACCAGCAGCAGTGAATGCCTTGGGGGAATAAGGGAGCTGCTGGGAGTGCGGAACCAATGAGGACTTTTCTTATCTTCATAGACTTCTATATTAGAAATTTTCCAACATGAAGTCCTATTTTTTTCTAAGTTTCACAGGACTGCACTTTGGGATAAAATAGTTCAAGCAACTTTAATTCTCTCCTATAGAATATATTTGCTAATTATATTGACCATCAGGAGATCATACCTTTGTTTCACCAACTGTCAACACCAGAATGTTCTACAACAGAAAAGATATGCTTGCAATAATCAAATTATCTCCCTAAGATACTTACAAAAACCGGTTGCTAATGCAAGCCCAATTACAATGAACATGACCAGCCACAGGGAAACAAAAGGAAGAGATGGAATGGAACTACCAAAGAATGAAAAATGACAGCATTACTCACTCTTTAACAAACTGTGAGTGCCTATCACGTCTTAAGTGTTATTCTTAGGAGGCTACAAAGACACACAGGTCATAGTCTGGTCCTGATGGAACTTACAATCAGGCAAAAATAAGCTATACAATGAACTAGGACTGCTGAGTAGGTCTTCTTGTTTGTTTGGTAATATCTGGGAGAGCCTGAATGGACTGATATATAAGGGCTGGGACACAGAGACTTTCAGAGGCTAAATTAAGCAGGACAAGCAGGAATGAACGGAATTTATGGTGTTGGTTTTATAAGAACCATGCTCAAACCAACTGACACGTCTGATGGGAGAAGGAGACACAAATGCAGACCTAGGCAGAACTCCAGGAAGTACACCTTTGCAGTACGGATCCTAGGCGCCTCCTGTGCCTCTGCAGGAGTACCACCAAAGAGGCACAGGACCAGAGGTGGAAAAGATCGTAGATATCATGTGTCAGTGCTCATCTGACATGTGAATACAGTTATGCATTGCTTAACGACAGAATATGTTCTGAGCAATGTGTCATCAGACAGTTCCATCGTTGTGCGAACATCATAGGGTGCACTTACACAAACCTAGATGGTGTAGCCTACTACACACGTAGGCTACATGGTACTAACCTCATGGGACCACTGTCACATACGTGGTCCATTGTTGATCAAAATGTCATTATGTGGTGCATGACTGTATATCCCTTCTACATCTGGCTGACTGAGATGGCATCTCCAGGTACACGGCAGTGAAGTGAGAGATGAGTCCAGCCTACTCCTGGGAGTGAAAGCGCCACTGAAATAACTCCCTTTTCCCTCTGTTCCAAGTCAGGACCAATGTCACAGCTTCCTCTCAGTCTGTCCCTCTTTGTTGTAGTCTTCCCAGCACAAGCTAGCACATAGGGAGCTCAGAGGAAGAGCGAGCACAAGAGAGGAAGCAGAAGAGGAAATATGTACCAGAAAGTCAGGGGAAGACAAACTGACCTCCAAATATCATCCACCCCCCAATTAGTTTCTTCTCTCTTCTTTTTAACTATGAGTACTAATGGACGCCCAACATGAGGTAAACTTGGTTACCTTTTCATTATTATTACCATACATGTATATATTATATCATTAAAATTCTTTCAACGCTGTTAGAGAAGATTATGAGCATTTTAAATATGAGAAAAAATGAATCTCATCCCAGGTCACAAAGCAGAGACATACTGGACTCTAGGCCTCCAGATTTCAAGCTCAGTGTGCTGTCCCTGCGCTACAGTATACCGATCTATAATACAGCTCCTTTAATCGGAAGCATAAAGGACCAGTGAAGGCCGAGGTAAATTAACTAAGAGATGAGTTAGCACTTAGAAATCAGTAAATTTCCAGACAAGTACTTAGCAAAGACATCAGCCTCTTTTTTCAGAATATGGAAGCTGGAAAGTTTTATTCGAATACAAAACCAAGAGCAAACAATTTTGCTTAAAAAAACGCAGAACTACAACTGGCAATCTCCTTAGAGGGCCATTAACATTAACTATCTTACTGCCACTATTCAGCATACAGTGGCTAATTTTATAATCTAATCAAAATTCTGTGGGAAATTTTAGGAAAATACAATGGAATG